>NC_064639.1:762309507-762962507 GCF_023864345.2 Schistocerca serialis cubense
GCCTTTTCAATATATCCCAGACATGTTCGATAGATTTCATGTCTGGAGAACATGCTGACCACTCTAGTCGATCGATGTCGTAATCCTGAAGGAAGTCATTCACAAGATGTGCACAATGGAGGCGCGAATTGTCGTCCATGAAGACGAATGCCTCGCCAATATGCTGCCGATATGGTTGCACTATCGGTCGGAGGATCGTACAGACGTTACAGCGCCTTCCATGACTACCAGCGGCGTACGTCGACCCACATAATGCCACCCCTAAAAAGCAGGGAACCTCCACCTTGCTGCGCTCGCTGGACAGTGTGTCTAAGGCGTTCAGCCTGACCGGGTTGCCTCCAAAAACGTCTCCGACGATTGTCTGGTTGAAGGTATATGCGACACTCATCGGTGAAGAGAACGTGATGCTAATGCTGATCACCGGCCGGTGTGGCCGAGCGGTTCTAGGCGCTTCAGTCTGGAACCGCGCGACCGCTACGGTCGCAGGTTCGTATCCTGCCTCGGGCATGGATGTGTCCTTAGGTTAGTTAGGTTTAAGTTGTTCTAAGTTCTAGGGGACTGACGATCTCCGAAGTTAAGTCCCATAGTGCTCAGAGCCATTCGAACCAATCCTGATCGGTCCATTCGGCATGTTATTGGGCCCATCAGCATCGCGCTGCATGGTGTCGTGGTTGCTAAGATGGACCCCGCCATGGGTGGTGGGTGTGGAGTTGTGCATCCTGCAGCCTATTGAGCACAGCTTGAGTCTTAACACGGCGTCCTGTGGCTGCACGAAAAGCATTATTCTACATGTTGGCGTTGCTGTCAGGGTTCCTCCGAGCCACAGTTCTTAGGTAGCGGTCATCCACTGCAGTAGTAACCCTTGGCTGGCCAGAGCGAGGCATGTCATCGACAGTTCCTGTCTCTCTGTATCTCCTCCATGTCCGAACAAAACCGCTTTGGTTCACTCCGAGACGCCTGGATACTTCCCTTGTTAAGAGCCCTTACTGGCACAAAGTAACAATGCGGACGCGATCGAACCGCGGTATTGACCGTCTAGGCATGGTTGAACTACAGACAACACGAGCCGTGTACCTCCTTCGTGGTGGAATGACTGGAACTGATCGGCTGTCGGACCCTCTCCGTCTAATAGGCGCTGCTCGTGCATGGTTGTTTACATCTTTGGACGGGTTTAGTGACGTCTCTGACAGTCAAAGGGACGACTGTATCTGTGATACAATATCCACAGTCAACGTCTATCTTCAGGAGTTCTGGGAACCGGGGTGATGCAAAACTTTTTTGATGTGTGTATTTATTTCTCAACATAGTGTTATTGTTTCATTAAAAAAGTTTTAAGAATTTTCACATAAAAATATCGAAGGCATTACTTTTCAGCACGCCCTCGTAGGAATTGCTATTTCGTCTAAACCATTGGTTCCCAAACTGTGAATAATTACCCCCTGGAGAGGTGAAACGTAATTTTCTGAGGGGTAAAAACAAATGGATTCAATTGTCTTTACGTCACTAAACTAAATTATTTTTAAAAGATCATTACTATTATCACTGTTTCGTAAGACTGTAATACTGATCATGTAAGTTAAGAGCATTTTTTTTTCAAATAGTAGCGTTAACGCGTGACGGAATGTGGTGGAGATTAAAACTTTTGTAACGAATGTGTGAACACTATCTCCCTCACATAGTCCACTCATTACACAGTCACTTTGTACCATTCCTCTATGACAATAAAACTGGGATATCTGCATCACATAGAATAGAAGCTGCTACAAAAATGGCTCTGAGCACTATGGGACTTAGCAGCTGTGATCATCAGTCCCCTAGAACTTAGAACTACTTAAGCCTAACTAACCTAAGGACATTACACACATCCATGCCCGAGGCAGGATTCGAACCTGCGACCGTAGCAGTCGCGCGGTTCCGGACTGCGCGCCTAGAACCGCGAGACCACCGTGGCCGGCGAAGCTGCTACATTATTGACATCGCAACAGTTAACGAACTAATTCACAGCACAACACAACAGTAACGAGGGATGGCTACTACACTGCTGTAAACCCTACAACGTGTTATTATTATATTACTATTATTATTATTATTATTATTATTATTATTAGTGAAAGTGGTTAGACACAAAGCATCGGTAACCTAAGGTCTTCCAGTTTCTATCAGTTCATAAGTAAAGCGTCCAGCAATAAAGTGATTTACAAGCAGTAGGCCTAAGTATGGGCACACATTTTAAATTGGTTGATTTTAAATGGGGGTAACTGTCGCTAGGCAAAGGAGTGCTGCAGAGGAAGCATGTCTTGTAGCAAGTGTCCGCCCTCAATGCGGACAGTTAGCTTCATTTTCTGAATTTTCATTCTAAAGTCTAGTCAGGCGTTAATGTTGATGATGGTGGGGAGGAAGGGTACTAGCTAATATCTAATTGCCCTCAAGTGTTACGTCTCAGAAAGGTTGGGAACCACTGCTCTAAACAAACCAATGAGCGCCTTAATTTCGATGGTTCATCTTTTCACAGAAATCTAATTCATTTACCTTTTATGAAACTTTGTTGTTTCGTTCGAACTCGATTCATTCTAGCACCTTTTGAAACCTCAACCCGCAGAAGAACATTTTTCCCCTGAGTTTCTGTGCTAGCATTGAAATATGATTGTATGCGACATCAATGACGATTTAAATAATTATCCTCTGCATCAGTTACTTGTCATATGCAGCAATTTATTCCAATTTTCAAACGCTGTCGGAGTAGTACGTGTGATGTTTGCGAGTATGTTGTCGTGCTTCCCTTGCACTGCAGTCGTCTGTTTACGGTTTTCTGATATTGTGCATCCTTCATTATGCAGAAATTCACCCACACATTCACTGAAGCTGTTTACTTTAAGTCGTGTGCTTGTATATTGCTTATTAATGGATAGTGTAGAATACTGAAACTTCCTGATAGATTAAAACTGTGTGCCGGACCGAGACTCGAACTCGGGACCTTTGCCTTTCGTGGGCAAGTGCTCTACCTCTGAGCTACCCAAGCACGACTCAGAACCCGTCTCCACAGCTTCAATTCTGCCAGTAACTCGTCTCCTACCTTCCAAACTTCACAGAAGCTCTTCTGCGACTCACGACCCCTCTGACGACGGGTCGTGAGTCGTGCTTAGGTAGCTCAGAGGTAGAGCACTTGCCCGCAAAAAGCAAAGGTCCCGAGTTCGAGTCTCGGTGCGGCACACAGTTTTAATCTGTCAGGAAGTTTCATATCAGCGCACACTCCGCTGCAGAGTGAAAATCTCATTCAGTGTAGAATACTGTCGAACGCGTTTCGAAAATCTAGGTACGGGACATCCACCTGTTTCACCTCCATATACTACACTGTCCAGTCACATTAAAGTGAACACCTGTCAATAGCCTGAATAACCATTTTTGCAACGTGGGCGGCTGCGAGACGCGAGCAAGAGAATCAGTGAGGTTCTGGAACGTATCGACTGGGATGTCGAGCCGTGCACTGGCCAGCTGCGCTTGGTTTCTCGGCTGAAGATCTATAGTGCGGACAGCCCGATGGCGATGGTCCCACAGATTCTCGATTGGGTTTAAATTCGGTGAGTTTGACGGCCAGGGTTGTACGGTAAACTCTTCCTGCGCGCTGTGTAAAACGTTGCATTGTCTTGCTGTGCCGCGCGGGATTAGCCGAATGGTCTTAGGCGCTGCAGTCATGGACTGTGCGGCTGGTCCCGGCGGAGGTTCGAGTCCTCCCTCGGGCATGGGTGTGTGTGTGTGTTTGTCCTTAGGGTAATATAGGTTAAGTAGTGTGTAAGCTTAGGGACTGATGACCTTGGCAGTTAAGTCCCATAAGATTCCACACACATTTGAACATTTGTCCTGCTGTAAGATCCCATCGTGCCGAGCAAAAACAAACTGCATGTAGGGGTGGACATGGTCCTCAAGGACAGACGTTCTTGTGTTGGTCCATTGTGCCTTTTAGAATGACGAGATCATCCAGGTAATGCCACGAAAACATTTTCGTAGGCCATAACGCTCCCTCCTGCCGCCTGGATCCTTCTGGCAATGGTCGCAGGGTGTTTGCTTTCAGACTCTTCACGCCGTACACGCCAACGTCCATCTGTCCGATGGAGTATAGAACGTGATTCGTCTGAGAAGGCCATCTGTCAACCTTCAGTGGACGTCTAATTCCGGTATTGGCATGCAGATTCCAGCCTTCGTCCCGATGGACAGCACTCAGCGTGAGTGCATGAACCAGGTGCCTGTTGCAGAGGCCCAGACGCGGCAACGTTCACTGAATGGTCGCTCAGCAGACACTGTTGGAAGCCCTTTGGTTCATCTGGGCGGTAAGCTGCTCGTACCCATTACCGCAGCCATCGTTCACCCCTGTCATCTATGGCATGCAGGACACTACAGTTGCTTCGGCGCCGGTTTTGGATAGCGCCATTTTGACATTTACGGTGTACTTTAATCACGGCGGCACACGAACATTTTACAAGCGTAGCCATTTCGGAAATGTTTCCACCCTTGGCTCGAAAGCCAATGATAATGTCCTTTTGGACGTCAGATAAATCGCTCTGTTTCCCGACTGCACTGTTTTCCGCGTCCCCCCGACACGCTTTATATATCCTCCACTGCTAGTGTTGCCACCTGGCGTCTATGAGTCGTTACTGCACCTTGACGTCGGACATAGGCAGTGGTCACATTAATGTGACTGGACCGTGTATCTGATAAATTAACTTCGCGTGTGTGTAAAAGTATGTTCCACACACATGGTTGGCGCTAACACCTTTTTGTTTCTTTGGGAGACGCTTCCTTTTCTTCTGGAGCATCAAAATGCCCGGTCCTAAAATAATCTTAGCATCCTGTAACACACCCATGTCGGCGTCATTGATCTGTAATTCTTCGCATCCGTTCTGTCACCTTTTCCGTTTATAGGACCGCCGTGTGTTCTTTTCCAGTCACACGTGTCTGTTCACAGCACCAGGGATTCTCGAAAAATATGAGCTAGGGTAGGATAAGTACTTTTCACGCAGTTTATTCAGTGTAAAGTCCGATGGTAATTCTTTCATGGTCTGGTGTCTTGTTCGCCCTGAGTAATGTAATTATTTTTCACTGATAGAGGTGCTTATTTTATCTCTCACTTGTGTGTACGGCGTTGTGACGTTGGTATGGTAGTACCCTCTAGAGTGACTATATTTTTAAGTTCAGATATAACATTTCGGTCTCTTGTCTTCAGCTTTCAGTTTCGACACCGGACTGATCTACGAGAAATTGGATGGAAAGTTTTCATGTACAGGATAAACTTGGATTCCGCTGACAAAAAATAGAATGTTATTCGGGGATATTGCCTGAGTACTTTGTTACAAGGAATCAGCAGTCTCAAGTGGCTCGTTACAGAGTAATGACGTAATTGTGATATGTTCAGTTTGATAGCTTAGTTACCCTTGTTTCTCTGAAAATTCACATCTACATCTACATCTACGTGATTACTCTGCTATTCACAATAAAGTGCCTGGCAGAGGGTTCAATGAACCACCTTCAAGCTCTCTCTTTACCGTTCCACTCTCGAACGGCACGCGGGAAAAACGAGCACTTAAATTTTTCTTTGCGAGCCCTGATTTCTCTTATTTTATTGTGATCGGTCCGTCGCAACAGTCAAAAATCCTGTATTATGGAGTCACCAGAACCTTTAACACCAAACACAGATCAGTGCAACAACTATAAAACGAAACACGTTCAAGTCTATCGCAGACTGTTCATTCTCTTCTGTCAGCGTGCAACACAGAAAATAGGAAATGCAAAAATGGTTCAAATGGCTCTGAACACAATGAGACTTAACATTTGAGGTGGCGCGGTTCCAGACTGAAGCGCCTAGGAAATGCAGACGGCGACGCACCATCGACTGTCTTCACGCGCTCAAGCATCCTGGGAGTTAGGTGTACCGCTTCTGCGGCTGCGAGGATCCTACATAGCAACCAGGTCCATCTGAGTGTTGACTACAGTGTCGCAAACTAAGCTCTACAAACGCCCCGAGAAGACGACGTCTGTTTGTGTCGTGTCTGGTGAACGAGGCGGCCATGGAACAGGACCTCCGCGACCCTCAAACTGTTCACGAAGTACACGTCGGCCAACTACGCATCAGAAAACCTATCCAAACTATTATGTATCACTGCCAACGTGCAAATAACACTGATGGAAAAACAAAAGTGAGACACAACTGAGCAGAACTGAATGCAAGCTTGAGGGCGAAGAGCAAAGTGTGCATTGCTGTCGCCAGTAGCAACTAAAGTGAGTAAAGTCTGTTCCAAAACAAGACGCCCAGCCCATAATGCCAGCATTTGAGCTGTTGCGCAATTTTCAGTGTTATCTGTACTCTGTACCACATGACCGATTTATTTCACATTTTTACACGATACTCTAATAAAAGTGCGGACGAACATAGGCTCCACATAAAAATGTTAACAAAAATCTCTCTAATAAACAGCTGGACAGAAAGATATTTTTTTAATACACTTGTTATGTTAGCATATGCACATAATGGGGAAACGTTGTTTGCGAAAATCTCGAAATTTCTTGAGCGATTTGCTTTAAGTTTTTACATGATTAACACTCAGAAGAGAGAGGATATATACTTTTTAAACAACAATGTTCACGTTTTCTATTAAAATCGACCTAGAGAGAGAAAATGTTGTGCTATACTGTGCTATGAGAATATGCGGTTTCATTTTCTTTCCCTCAGTCAGTTTTCACTGCAGTAGCAGGGCATTTAAACATTAGAGAAATTGTTTCTCCCATACATATTCTTTTTCCTTATATATAATTTTAAATAAAAATAATATTCCACAACCATGTAGTGTCTTGTTTTCTTCTTTGCAGTTCGTTTAATACAAAACAGAAAAGTTGTATTTACGGATTATCGGCCTACGATTAGAATACTACAAACCTTTGAACCGTCCGAAACTTCGTAATCCTAACGGTTCGCATGGTTAAAACAATGCGAAATACGTAATGCCGTTGTAGATGCTAACCTCATAGATGTAGCAGCAAGGGAGGTCCCTCATACCCTATGCACGATTTATCCATTTACTTTAAGCAACCTCAATTCCCAAAAAAGGATTCGTTAGGAATAACTGTAAACGAAGTTCGAGATCAGAGAGAGAGAAGAAGAGGACATGGACGGGAAAGGGGGAGGAAATGGATACAGGGAGGGTGAAGGAGGAGATGGACAAAGAGGGAGGGAGAAAAAGAAGTGGAGAGAGATTGGAGGGGAGGGGGGCGGAGGAGATGGATGGAGAGAGGGGACAGACAGGCAGAGAGAGGGGGAGGAGGATGAAATGGAGGAAGAGATGGTGGAAGAGGAGATGAACAGGGAGAGGGAGGGGAAGGAATTGGGACACGTATCTCATTCCTATACTATCTATATCCAGATCCCACTCCAGCTATTGCTGGGTCTGGGTGCTGACAAGTCCTCTCAATTTTGCTCTGTCCTCCCACCACTTTTCTTCCTCCACTTGCTGCCACGTCACACCTCTCCTTTCCACAGATATTCTCACTCCCGTTTTCCACCGCGTTCTTGGGCGCCCGCTAGGTCTTTCTCCATCCATCTTTAGTTCTTCCACAATTTTGGGGAATCTTTGCCCACACATTCTCTTAATATGCCCGTACCATCTTAATCTCTCATTCCCATACATATTTGGCAATTACGAAGCATTGCCAGTTTCGCTAGTACAGTTACACAGATAAGTGGGGTAAGAAACGAAAGACAGGCAATTACTTTGTAACGAGCCATTGGAGACCATGTGTTCATTATATGAAAATACTCAGGAAGTATCATCGAACAATCTACGTAATGGTGTCGATGGAGCTCGTGTTTATCTTGAATAAAAAAAAGTGCTTTTCGGCACAGTAACAGTTTACGAGAATTGCACTTTCAAGAACGCCGGGATTTAAATAGACGTCGTTACGATGTAGTGTGATCCTCTTCAGTGTTAGCAGCCCGCACCCGGCGTAACAAGTTTTCGCTTCCTAGCCTCGAGAAACAGTCTCTCGCACTGATTCCAAGGCCACTACTATGGCCAGATAACAGACGAGAAAGTGAGTGAATAAATATACGTCTATTTCTGTGTGACAGTGACCAGTGGTTGATTATGAGAGGTAACAGGCAGGCGAATCTTTAGGTGAAATTGTCAGAAATGTTCTAAAAAGGCCAACCATTTGACAGTGCTACTATTTCCTGGTTCTGGAGAAATACAAGGGTGTGCTGAAACGGATTGCCTTAATTTTTTTGCGAAAACTCTAAAAACTTTTAAATAAAACAAATGTTGCTAACAGTCTATATCCTTATTCCTGATGTCTACATATTTGCAACCCTCAGCACCTAGGGGCTCCGAATTGTAGCGTGTAAAATGGCGGCGTGCAACGTAACTATCTCAGTATGTGAGCTACAGCGTGCTGTAATCGAGTTTCTAATTCGAAGAGTTGACGTATGGGGCACCCTCTTGCTCAGAGTGACAATGCCAACCACACACGAGCGCTGCGACATCTGCAACAGTCTGGACCTTGGACTCAACTGCCATCGACCATCCTCCATACAGTCCCAAATTGTGCCCATAAGATTTTCATCTGTCTCCAAAACTTAAAGAACACCTTCAAGGCCTTCACTCAAAGTCATGAAGCCTTGAAATCAAAGGTGAGGTTGTAGCTCCGCCAACAAAGTCAAACATTCTACAATGATACTCGTAGTATCAACAAACTAGTCTGTCGTTCGGAGAAATGTGTTCGTCGCCAGGGTGGATAAATACGTAAAGATGTAGAATGTTAATAACGTACGATCTATTTAAAAGGCCTTAAGAGTTCTCATATGAAAAATTGAAGGCATTACTTTTTAGGACGTCCTCGTATCTGCCAAAAAGATTCAGAATCGGCACAGTCGTGTTGTGGTGAGTTGACGCTGGGTCACGTGTGAACGTTTTGTATGGTCACGGACGGTGAATCAGCTTAGCGAGAATCTAACTTGGGAGCTCTGTGTCACTTGTCGGAGATGGTAATTGCTAAACCACATTTCTTAGCTGCAGCCGTTACATGATAGACGCAATGGTCGTTCAGAGCAGACAGTTTATGCATACACCGCGTGCAGCACACGCGCTGCCAGTGGCCTGCAGCCTCACGTCCAATTTTCAAGGGAAAATTAGCCATTACCAGTTCGCAATTGCAAATAGTAATACTTATGATACTTTTTTAGGATTAAGGTCGTATGATTGTGCCAGATTTTTGAACAGCGCGACCTAGCAATCATTGGCATGAAATTATACTGTCGAACATTTGAAGAACAAATTCTTCGTAATTCTACTTTATTAAGGAAAATTTCGTGTATTACAAATTGGCACATGAGGTTCCATTCGCGTATTCTGTACCACTCTTGATCTGTTGTGCATGATTCCACTTTTCTTACGTCGTTAACAAAGGTCCCTTAAAACAGTTTGCTGATATACTCTCGCACCGAATGACTTGCAAAGTCTCACAGCTATTTGACTGAATTGGGATTAGTCGGCATCTAGCTCACTTAGTATTTATGCGAGCCTGTTTTACTTTCTCTTCACTAATTTTATTCAGTTACAGTGTGTCTTTAAGGATTGCTTCTTTAGCACATTTCAACGCATTTCTGTACAGTTTTCATGGCTAACCACATAAATGAGAAAAAAATTACGCCCACTCTGAGATTGTTGTGGGCGCGTGACACGGTATGGAACGTATATCAGCGGAGCAGAGATGATACGGACCGAAAATCGGCAAATCCACTGACTTAAGCGACTTTCACGAGGGACAGATTGTTACGGCCCCTCGCCTGGAAACTAGCTACTCGAAAAAAGTGAAGGAGGTGGGTTGTTCGCGTGGAACAGTCGTGAACACATTGGCTGAAGGACGGTGCAATCACGAATAGAGGCCAAGTTTTTGGCCGTCCACGCCTCATCACAGAACGTGGAGACGGGGCGCTTTCCCGTTCTTTGAAGCAGGATAGGCGGCGATCTGTGCCAGATCTGACGAAAGACTACTGTGCTGGTGCAGGTACAGCTGTTTCGGAGCACAGTGTTCAGCGCGTATCATTGAACATGGAGCTCCTATGCAGACGACCCCTACGTGTTGCTGTTTCGACCCAACTACATCGTCAATTACGATTGCAGTGGGCAGGCGATGATTGAGGCTGGATTGTGGATGAGTGGAAACGTGTCGCCTGGTCAGATGAATCACATTTCGTGTTACAAGAGGTTGGCGGTCCTGTCCGTATACGACTTCACACAGGCAAACGGCTGCTCATGACATGGATCGCGGAACGGGCAGTATTATGCTATGGGACCTGAAAAATCCCCGTTATGTCCTTTATTGGGTTTTGTGTGATTTACCGAAGCCGCCAAACATTAAATTATTATGAATATATGACCGTGTGTTTAATGAATGAAAGGCCATCGGTTTTTCTGCTGTGGTTTCTGGGGTATTTGAACAGAGTGCGGTTGTTTTGAGACGGAATAGTTAATGATTGAAAGTTTCTCTATTATTAAAGACCATAAAGTTTGCGATTACAAACTGATATGTATTTTCTATTAACACACAAATTCTAAGGCAGTTGCTACCTTCGCCTTACACATTTAATTACGGTTATATCTGTTACTGGTTGCTGATTTTTAGTACTTCGTCACACGCAATGATGATGGTTAACATTCACAACAATCCTCACTGCAATACATGCTTGTTGCTGGCCGAATCGGTTGACGCGAAACACACAATTCGGCACTTGTCACTTTCTGTTTCATAGCACTCGCGAATCGGTCTTGATGAGGGTCAACCCCACGACGATCAGGGGGACGCGCTCATTTGTCACACTCCGGTGAATTTACAATTTACTCCTCACTCGGCACATCCGCCATTGACACCGTACGCAGCTCGACCACCATTCTTCCCGTCTTCCCAGTGCTGCTTTCACTCGACACTAATCTAACTGCCTCCTGCACCGCTCGACAATCGACTCCTGTCTGCTATCGACCTGGGTGTCGGATACTACACTACTCGCCATTAAAATTGCTACACCACGAAGATGACGTGCTACAGACGCGAAATTTAACCGACAGGAAGAAGATGCTGTGATATGCAAATGATTAGCTTTTCAGAGCATTCACACAAGGCTGGCGCCAGTGGCGACACCTACAACGTGCTGACATGAGAAAAGTTTCCAACCGATTTCTCATACACAAACAGCAGTTGACCGGCGTTGCCTGGTGAAACGTTGTTGCCATGCCTCGTGTAAGGAGGAGAAATGCGTACCATCAGGTTTCCGGCTTTGATAAAGCACGACGGGAGTTAACGTGGGATGGAAGCTGGAGCTAGAGGCATGGGACATTCCATTTCGGAAATCGTTACGGGATGCAATATTCCGAGATCCACAGTGTCAAGAATGTGCCGAGAATACCAAATTTCAGGCATTGCCTCTCATCACGGAGAGCACAGTGCGGACGGTCTTCGCTTAACGACGAGAGCAGCGGTGTTTGCATAGAGTTGCAGACAAGCAACACTGCGTGAAATAGCCGCAGAGAGCAGTGTGGGATGTACGACGAATTTATCCGTTAGGACAGTGCTGCGAAATTTGGCTTTAATGGGCTATGGCAGCAGACGACCAATGAGAGTGATTGCCTTTACTAACAGCACGACATCGCCTGCAGTGCCTCCCCTGGGCTCGTGACCAAATCAATTGGATGGATCACTGGAAAACAGTGGATGGTCAGATGAGTCCCGATTTCAGTTGGTAAGATGTCATGGTAGGTTCCAAGAGTGGTGCAGACTGCAAGGTGCCAAGGACCCAAGTTGTCAAAAAGGCACTGTGCAAGCTGTTGGTGGCTCCATGAGTGTGTCGGCTGTGTTTACATGGTCCGACTGAACCGATAATTGACTGTAAACGGTTATGTTCAGCCACTTGGAGACAATTTGGAGCCATTCATGGATTTCATGTTCCCAAACAACGATGGAATTTTTATGGATAGTAATGCGCCATGTCACCGGACTACAATTGTTCGCGATTGGTTTCTAGAATTTTGTGGACAATTCAAACGAATGAATTGCCCACGCAGAACGCCCGAATGAACTGCATCGAACATTTATGGGACATAATCGAGAGGTCGGTACGTGCACCGATTACACTTTCGCAGTTATGGACGTTTACAGAGGCAGCACGGCTCAATATTTCTGCAGGGGATTTCCAGCTACTTGTAAAGTCCATACCACGTGGTATTGTTACATTACGCCAGGAAAAAGAAGGTCCGACACGATATTAGAAGGTATTCCATGACTTCTGTCGTCTCAGAATGTAAACAGCCTCGTTGCTCCATCTTAGCGCCCGCTACCTTCCTTCAACTGCTGCGGTTGAACTTCTAGTTTCCGCAGGAATACCAAAAAGTAATAGTGGCGCTACGATTTTGAGTCATCCATATTCCTGGCCAGGCTCCAAAAAATCGCTCCAAAAATTTGTGTCTTTCTTTAAGTGAAGCTGAATGTTACCTTACCTATAGTTTCGAATTGGAAGTAGCTTTAAAGGGATAACGTCCGCATTATTGGTACTCCTCTCAACCTAGTTATGATCGGTTTCTTCTTCCGTTTTATAACAAACGTTGCTTGAGAACAAATATGGCTCTTATTACATTTATTACCGCACGTAGTTATGCGACTTTTCTGTTTTTGTGTCAGTATGAATGCACCAGAACAACTACCAAAATATGAGGGGGAGTTGGAAAATAAGTTTCCCCTGTCGATTGTGGGCAGAGTTGTGTGATATGGGCGAAAGACGGCATGGCAGGCGAACGCGCACGTGCAAGACACGATACACCATTGGGTAGAGGTCGACCGCGATCAAGCAGATGGCGCTGTCATGGTGCCTGCGCAAAGCAGAGGCCAGTCTCTCGGTCTTTTCCCGGAGTGCTACTCACCATTTTCTGGGACGCCAAAGGAGTTTTGTTGCTGGACTTTCTGGAGGATGCAACCATCGATGCTGTGCAGTACTCTGCCACTCTGTCGAAATTGAAAGAGGTGATTCGGAAAAAGCGGCCTGGCCTTCTCAGATCTGGCGTTCTGCTGTTGGATGATAATGCGAGACCACACATGGCGACGGCAACGCAAAACCATATTGCAACTCTTGGTTGGGAGCGCCTACACCATCCGCCTTACAGTCTGTATCTCGCATCAAGTGACTTCCATCTGTCTCCTGCTTTGAAGAAGACTCTCGGCAGAAGGCGCTTTGGCAGCAATGCTGACGTCGAACAAGCCGTTCAACGCTTCTTCCGTACGCAACGCCCTTGTTTTTTTCCTGGAAGGTTTTTTGAAGCTTATAAAGCGGTTTGAGAAATGTCTCAATGTACTTGGAAATTATGTACAAAAATAAAGATATGCCTTATCTTTAATGTCTCATTCTCTTTTTTTTTTTCCCCCACACACAACTCTGACTACAGTCGACAGGGGAAACTTATTCTCTAACTCCCTCAAAAACTTTTTTTATATTACTTGACAACGAAATTTAAACAGCAAATCTGTTATTAGAAAACTATCCGAAATGAGTCAGAAAACCAGAAAAGGATTGGTGAAGTAAAAAATGGCCTACAGAAAAGTCCGACAGCCAGACACCTCGCCCTGTCAAAAACTAAAAAGGAGCTAACACAAAGGCCTGTCTTATTCGCATACCACTAACATGTATTTATGTGCAGGGTGGTCCACATGTGTGCAACCAGACTTCTAAAACAAAACAGGTGGATTAACAGAAATTTAAAATCAAGTAGTATGAGTTGGGGAGAGGAAAAATCTGTAAGGCTGAGGCGCCATATGACCTCTACGATCTATCGGTCTCCGGGAAAACTGGATATCCTGGTACGCCCGGGCAGATAGCCTATAATGAGGTGGGGCACTCTAAAGAAAGGATGTTGGAAATGTCTCTGCTTCAAACACCACGCGACGCATCACAGCTTCATCTCAGAACCGCAGATAACAGGCTACTGTTAGTGTCCCCTGAATGAAGAAGAGACCAACAAAAGGACAACCTCACAGTGCACACCAAACCATCACTCTCGAGACGCGAACTAGTGAGGATTGTCAGCTGATCCGTACCTGCTATTCTGTTGACTTACCTCTTCGTTCACACCTGTAAACAATACCTCATAGGGAAAAGACGGTTTTCGTTCAGCTTGCTTGTCACTCATTCTGAAAGCCTAACCCGACGATACGGGATCGTTCTTGGGAAGATGTTGTAACATTTGCAGTTTTTATGGGGGCGATTTATGTGTGGCCAAAGTTCTCGTTCTCATTTTTCGGTGGACCTCCGTTTCCTCCGAGATGGGGCGAGTACGAGGCTCTGAACGGTGCGAGAAAAGCGGTTAATGCTGCTTCGTTCATAGACGTTTTCGTTCGTCCGGCTTTAGATTTGTCTGAGACAGAGCTGATTTCACGGAATTTCGCGAGGAGTTTGACCACAGCACTGTGGGTACTGGTTAGGCTCTCAAGAGTGGTGTTGCTCAAAATCCTGGCTGATAACATGGGTGCTCTTCTCTCTTGATATCAAGACTACGCCAATGCGTTCGGTTTGCCTTAACGCCATCAGCCTTCACGTCACCTGTAAGGAAGGAACATCCGTCATACCTCGAGAATGAATAGATGTGGGCTCAAATGAAACGTTTTAAACTTTTTTTCTCGTGTAATTCTCTACATGTTTTATGTACAGTATGACCCCCTTTCAATTTGAAAATTCTGAGTTGCAGCCAACATAGAGTTAAAAAAAACTCTGTTTACCCACCAGTTTTCGTTTTAGAAGACTGGTTCCACACAATGGACCATCCTGTAAGTCGAAATCTGTGACGAGATTGCCAACAATTGAGTGCTGGCAATAAGTACCGTAAGAGAAGAAAGTTACAAAAGAAGGAAGAAATATTAGCGCAAAATGTAAGCTTTCACGGTCGGAAATATCACAGTTATCAAAACGTGCCGTACTGTTATGCCTTGGTCGAACGGATTTCGCCTTTTTTCGTCTTTCGTCCCCATTTGCGGAGGACATTTTCAACGGGAGGCTCGTTGCTTCCTTCAGTGGCCGATTCACGCCCTGGCTCGCTACTGGCTACAGTAAATTTGCGCTTTCGCGAACCTCCGCGCAGTAGCGTGACGTCATATGTTTTGAATGCGCGAGCATGTGGAAGACTGGTACACGTCTTCTCCAGCACCGGAATCCAGATTTCATTCAATTTCACGCCTTCCTCCTCCCTGCTGAAATTCCTGTGGTGTTTTACAATCTCTATGGCCTCTCCGTGTAACCTTTCATGGTATCCGCTTGTGGCTGCCAGTACTTGAGTCCTATCAAAATGAATCTGGTGGTCTCCTGGCGGCAAAGCACGCGCCGCAACAGCTGATCTGTCGATCCTCCCTTCCCTCTTCTCCAATTGCTCTGCAGCTCTTCTAGTTGATTTTCGGCTGTTCTTTTTGTAGAACCCACGTGCACCTCCCCACAATTATACGGAATCCTATAAATATTGCTTTTGCCAGCGGTTGGCGAGCATCCTTGGCCGATTTTAGGTGATCTTGTATCTTCTGGTTAGAATTTTAGGGAGCGGCGCTGGAAGTTTTACTGCCTTTCATTAAGGAGTTTAGTGACCGCATAGGTAAATCCTTGAAAAATCAGAACATCGCAGTAATCTACAAACCCAACCGGAAGATAGCGTGAGGAGGTGTAGGTGGGTACTAAAAAAATAACGGTCAAAAAAACGACTAGAATAGCACAAGGAAAATTGCAGAAGTGGGGAGATTGACGGATCAGCTGTTGCGGAACATGCTTTGCAGCCAGGAGACCACCAAATCCTTTTTGACTGGCAGCCACAAGCGGATACCGTGAAAGGTTATACAGAGAGGCCATAAACATTGTAAAACACCCCAGGAATTTCAGAAGGGAGGAGGAATGCGTGAAACTGAATAACATCTGGATTCCGGTACGGAAGAAGATGTGTAGCAGTCTTCCAGCATAGAGTGATGGCAACAGCGGGCGACGGCGGTCGACAACTGCCAATTGCGCTCGCGCGTTTAAATATGTGACGTCACGCCACTGCGCGGAAGCGGAATTTTGCTGTAGTCAGTAGCGAGCCAGGGTGTGAATCGGATATTCAAAGAACCTACGATGCCTCTTGAAACCGTCCTCCGCAGATAGCGGACGAAACGTTGGGTTTTAATACGATATCCATTCGACCACGGCATAATAGCTCGGAACATTTTATTAAATGAGAAATATTAGTGTTTAATGGTCCGTTGACCGCAGGTAATTAGTGACGGAGCGCAAGCTAGAGACAGGGAATGACAGGAAAGACTCTGAAACTGAAGAACTGTGCAGAGAATACCAGGAAACAAGTAACCCACAACTAGGAAGCCAATTGCTTCAATGAGCAAAGGAAGAAAAGTTGGGAAGAAACCACTGCAAATATGAACTTCACGCATTCTAGCCGGAAAAGTTGGTCACTGTTAAGACATCTGTGGGCAGCTACTCATACACCATCCCCGAAACCACCAATATCACCAAACCAGATTGCCTCACATATAAATGAGAGAGCTGAAAATGTAATGTTGAGCCAAGAGAATAGAACATCCGTTAAGGAGTCACTCAAAGAAGTAAAGAGCACCCTACAAGAAAACAGACAGTTTTCAAAACTTTTTACTATCAGGGAGGTAAACAAAGGTATAAAAACCCTCAAACTACGGAAAGCAGCTGGAGCTGATAATATATTTCCTGAATTTATAAAAAATCTGGGACCAATAGCAAGAACCTGGCTTAAAGACTACTTCAATGACATACTAAAAACTGGAAATATCCCGAAGGAATTTAGAATGTCTCTTACTCTGGTCATCCTTAAACCAGGGAAATCTTGTGAAAACCCAGGAAACTACCGCCCAATAGCATTATTGAGCATTTGCTATAAGTTGCTGGAGAGACTGATCTACAATAGGATATACCCAACGATAGACAAACACCTGCCTCACGAACAAGCGGGATTCAGAGCTAATCGAAGTTGCTGTGAACAAGTATTAGCCCTCACATCATACATAGAATCGGGATTCCAAAAAGGATTGAAAACATCAGCAGTCTTTGTCGACCTCAGTGCAGCTTATGATACGGTATGGATAGATGGTCTTATCCTGAAATTTGCCAACATGATCCCACGCTTGAAATTCACAAACCTGTTGGAAAAAATTCTGAAAGTCCGATATTTCAAAGTAAACCTGGGGTCACAAAGCAGCAAGTCAAAAAGAATAAAAAACGGACTCCCCCAAGGATCTGTATTGGCTCCACTGCTTTTTAATGTTTACATCAGTGACATGATACACACTGACTCAAGTAAGTTTTGCTACGCTGTTGACATGGCTATAGCTACTCAGAGCAAATGGCTAGAAGATGGTGAAGGACTCTAACTGCTGACCTAGAAGTACTAAACCAGTACTACAAAAAATGGAGACTGTGCCCAAACCCAAAAAAAACAGAGACCTGCGCCTTCCATTTAAATAACAGACTAGCAGATAGAGAACTTAATATTACTTTCTGCGGAAAACGAATTTAACATAACAAATTTCCCAAATATTTAGGCATAACTCTTGACAGGCTACTTACCTTCAAGAAACACCTGGAACTAACTAGCCACAAATTGAAAGCCCGAAATAACATCATCCAGATATTAGCAGGTACCACATGGGGAGCGTATGCAAATACACTACGTGTTGCAGCAATATCACACGTCTATTCCGTGGCAGAGTACTGTGCCCCTGTGTGGAGTAGGAGTGCCCATGTAAAGAAGATTGACTCCCAGATCAATGAAGCCATGAGGACAATAACAGGGACACTAAAGCCAACACCTCTAGAATGGCTTCATGTCCCCTCAAACATCGATCCGCCTGTAATCCGTAGACAGCAGGCAACAATTCAGGAATGGCAAAAAATAAATCATGCAGATAAGACAAGAGTATATACCGATACATCAAGTACTAGATGACCGCTGTCGATATCGCCTTAGCCGGCCGATGTGGCCGAGCGGTTCTAGGCTCTACAGTCAGGAACCGCGCGACTGCTACGGTCGCAGGTTCGAATCCTGCCTCGGGTATGGATGTGTGTGATTTCCTTAGGTTAGTTATGTTTAAGTAGTTCTACGTTCTAGGGGACTGACGACCTCAGAAGTTAAGTCCCATAGTGCTCAGAGCCATTTGAACCATTTTTTTTTAATATCGCCTTAAATCAAGAGCGCCAATATGGGAAGACAGAACACTTGCCCAAGGAAATACCTATGACTGCCACAAATCCTGGAAAATGAAGTGGAACAATAGGGACATGAACCGACGCAATATAGAGGACCCCAGCCAACAACTCCCAACTCCTCGTAAAATCTGGTGCCAGCTCAACCGTGTGAGAACTGGACACGCGAGAACTAAATCCATGCTGTACAAATGGAGCGCCAGTGATAACCCATTGTGTGACTGTGAAACTGATGAACAAACATTACAACACCTAGTGCAAGATTGCCCACTGCGAAGATTCTGTGGTGACTGGAGAGACTTCGTGGAGGCAAGCCCTGCTGCCATTAAATGGCTGTCACATTTGGACATAACTTTTTGACGAATTGTAGCTGTGATTATATTTCAACTTTGGTCAGATTTAATAATGACTGGTGTTTGTTCTGTTTATATTATTATGCATGTGTGTATATGTATATTTGTATTTATATGTTATGTAAATTTACGATGTCAATACCGCACTTGCACTGGTAAAGCCATACGGCAAATAAATAATAACAGGAAAGAACTCGGCCGTTCCCTTTCAAAGGAACCATCCCGGTATTTATCCTACATGATTTAGGGAAATTAGGGAAAGTCTAAATCTGGATGGCCGGACGCGGATTTGAACCGTCGTCCCACCGAATGCGAGTCCAATGTGCTACTCACTGGGCTGCCTTCTTCGGAGGGAGGAGGCAGTTGCGCCCAAGGGCGAATGTGCCGGCGGGACCGCGCGATAACGAGCGGTGTCGTGTTGCGTACTGCCTTCCGACGAGATAGAGGGGGGGGGGGGCTGTGTCGCATTCGTCCGCATCCTGCTGTCGCCGTCTTATCGCTACTTTATTTTTAAATACTTCTAGCCCACTCTTTGTTTACTTTCTAGGTTTCAACAAGTCAAGCAGCCTCCATCGTAACACACGCACAATTCGTTTCTATAAATGTTGCGCGTGTTGTACTAAAATTTACGTACGCCATGCGCTTTCAACACGAAATGTATATAAAAACCTGTCCTTTTCGGTTGTATACATGCTAAATATTGTATCTCAAGTACCTTAAATCCTCTTGTGACAACTGCAAAGACTCTGCCGTTATTTGCGTGAATAATAACGCGATCAGTTTATGAGGTGTGCTGCTTTAAGGCTAGGCGGACGTAATAAAGGTTGCTGAGGTGGTTGCGCCACGTGGCTAATTGTAATCTTTAGAGGGTAATGTCAGTTGTTGGCAGTGAGATCCACCCAAGGTTTATTTCTGGCTAATAAATCAGTCCCAAGACTGCTTTGATGAGGGTCACCACGCTAATCTATGCTTTACAAGCCTCTTCATCTCTGATTAACCACTGCCACCAACAGCCGGCCGAGGTGGCCGAGCGGTTCTAGGCGCTACAGTCTCGAACCGCGCGACCGCTACGGTCGCAGGTTCGAATCCTGCCTCGGGCATGGATGTGTGTGATTTCCTTAGGTTAGTTAGGTTTAAGTAGTTCTAAGATCTAGGGGACTGATGACCTCGGAAGATAAGTCCCATAGTACTCAGAGCCATTTGAACCATTTTGAACTGACACCAACATCCATTTTAACCTGTGGGTAATGGTTGGTTTTCATTCCTTGGCATTCATCCCTTGGTGTCCCTCTACAATTGTTACCTCCCACACGTCCCTCCGACGCAAAATTGAAAACTTTTTGATGCTGATTCCCCAATTGGATTCACAACCCCTCATTAGCTACGTGATGTAATCATTTTATCTTCAGCATTCTTCTATACCACAATATTTCAAAAACTTTTACTCACTTTCTGTCTGAACTGCTTATCGTCCACGTTTCACTTCCGTACAAAAGTACACTCCAAAAAAATATCTTCGAAAAGACTTCCTAATGCTTAAATTTATGTTCGATATTAAGAAATTCCTCTTTAAATGCTTTCCCTCTTATAGCTAGACAGCATTTATATCGCGTCTACTTCAGCCATTATTAGATATTGTACTGCGCAAATAGCAAATCTTATATACTATCTTCAATGTCTGCTTTCCGAATCCAATTCTCTTAGCAAACGCCTGATTTAATTCTTCTACGTTGCATTACCCTTGGCTTTTTTCTTTTTTTTGTTGATGCTCAGCTTATAAACTCCTTTCAAGATACTATCCATTCCGTTCAACTGCCCTTGCAAGTCCTTTGTTAGCTTTGACATGATAAATTGCATACCATCCACTCCGTTCAACTGCCCTTGCAAGTGCTTTTCTAGTTTTGACAGGATAAATTACAATATCATGGACAAGCCTCAAAGTTTTTATTTCTTCTCTTTGAACTTTAATACCCTCTAAAATTTTTTTTTTTATTTTCCTTATTGCTTGATCATGGTAAAAATTGAAAAACATTGGGGATAGGCTAGAACTGTCTCATTCCCGTCTCAACTGCTGCTTCCCTTTCACGCCCTTGGACTCTTATAACTGAAATCTGGTTTCTGTACAAGCTTTATATAACATTTCCAACACTATTTTATCGCCACTACCTTCCGGATTTCAAAGAGTGTATTCCAGTCACGACGTCAAATGCGAATACCTATGAATAAATTCTCAATTTTCGCAGAAATACTAATTTTTTTGATGTCGTCGAAATTTTTCACTTGCAGCCCAGTTAAACCCATAAACACGCTGGCTGATAATTTCAAGATGGCAGTTATCAGTGTTGTATCAAAGATTTATTTTAAACTAAAATATTTATCCAGCTCGAGTGAAACATCTTGTGTGCCATCGTCCCTTAACGCTGACTGAAGCGCTATCTTTTGAAACGCTGATTTGTGGTGTCCTTGTACTAGCGTCAGTCTACCTGTGCGTCTAATGATGACATGTATTTTTGTTCCATTTATCCAGGGTGGTCCATTGATAGTGACCGGGCTAAATATCTCACGAAATAAGCATCAAACGAAAAATCTACAAAGAACTAAACTCGTCTAGCTTGAAGGGGGAAACCAGATGGCGCTATGATTGGCCCGCTAGATGGCGCTGCCATAGGTCAAACGGATATCAACTGCGATTTTTAAATAGGAACGCCCATTTTTACTACATATTCGTGTAGTACGTAAAGAAATATGAATGTTTTAATTGGACCACTTTTTCCCTTTGTGATAGATGGCGCTGTAATAGTCACAAACGTATAAGTATGTGGTATCACGTAACATTCCGCCAGTGTGGACGGTATTTGCTTCTTGATACATTACCCGTATTAAAATGGACCGTTTACCAGTTGCGAAAAGGTCGATATCGTGTTGACTTATGGCCATTGTGATCAAAATGCCCAAAGGGCGTGTGCTATGTATGCAGCTCGGTATCCTGGACGACATCATCCAAGTGTCCGGATCGTTCGCCGGATAGTTACGTTATTTAAGAAAACAGGAAGTGTTCAATCACATGTGAAACGTCAACCACGACCTCCAACAAATGATGATGCCCAAGTAGGTGTTTTAGCTGCTGTCGCGGCTAATCCGCACATCAGCAGCAGACAAATTGCGCGAGAATCGGGAATCTCAAAAACGTCAGTGTTGAGAATGCTACATCAATATCGATTGCACCCGTACTATATTTCTATGCAACAGGAATTGCATGGCGACAACTTTGAACGTCGTGTACAGTTCTGGCACTGGGCACAAGAGAAATTACGGGCCGATGACAGATTTTTTTGCACGCGTTCTATTTAGCGACGAAGCGTCATTCACCAACAGCGGTAACGTAAGCCGGCATAAGCCCGTTGGCCGTGCGGTCTAACGCACGGCTTCCCGGAGTGGGAAGGAGCGCCTGGTCCCCGGCACGAATCCGCCCAGCGGACTTGTGTCGAGGCCCGGTAAACCGGCCAGTCTGTGGATGGTTTTTAGGCGGTTTTCCATCTGCCTCGGCGAATGCAGGCTGGTTCCCCTTATTCCGCCTAAGTTACACTATGTCGGCGATTGCTGCGCAAGCAAGTTCTCCACGTACGCGTACTCTACCACGCAGTCATAGGGGTTACACTCGTCTTGTGTGAGACGTTCCCTGGGGGGTCCACCGGGGGCCGAACCGCACAATAACCCTGGGTTCAGTGTGGGGCGGCAGAGGGGTGACGTGGACTGCGGTAGTTGTCGTGGGGTTGTGGACCACTGCGGCTGCGGCTGCTGCGGAGCCTCTCCGTCGTTTCTACAATACAATACAAACCGGCGTAATATGCACTACTGGGCAACGGAAAATCCACGATGGCTGCGATAAGTGGAACATCAGCGACCTTGGCGGGTTAATGTATGGTGCGGCATTATGGGAGGAAGGATAATTGGTCCCCATTTTATCGATGGCAATCTAAATGGTGCAATGTATGCTGATTTCGTATGTAATGTTCTACCGATGTTACTACAAGGTGTTTCACTGCATGACAGAATGGCGATGTACTTCCATCATGATGGATGTCCGGCACATAGCTCGCGTGCGGTTGAAGCGGTATTGAATAGCATATTTCATGACAGGTCGATTTTTCGTCGAAGCACCATACCATGGCCCGCACGTTCACCGTATCTGACGTCCCCGGATTTCTTTCTGTGGGGAAAGTTGGAGGATATTTGCTAATTTGCTATCGTGATCCACCGACAACGCCTGACAACATGCGTCAGCGCATTGTCAATGCATGTGGGAATATTACGGAAGGCGAACTACTCGCTGTTGAGAGGAAGGTCGTTACACGTATTGCCAAATGCATTGAGGCTGACAGACATCATTTTGAGCATTTATTGCATTAATGTGGTATTTACAAGTAATCACGCTGTAACAGCATGCATTCTCAGAAATAAGTTCACAAAGGTACATGTTTCACATTGGAATAATCGAAATAAAATGTTCAAACGTACCTATGTTCTGTATTTTAATTTAAAAAACCTACCTGTTACCAACTGTTCGCCTAATATTGTGAGTCATATGTTTGTGATTATTACAGCGCTATCTATCATAAAGAGAAAAAAGTGGTCCAACTAAAACATTCATATTTGTTTACGTACTACACGAATATGTAATAAAAAATAGGGGTTCCTATTAAAAAAAACGCAGTATTATATCGTGAGAATAAAAGTCTCGAAGGTGGCAATAAATTCTAAAAAAATTACAAGTTCCATTTAACTCAGGATACTTTTTAGCTGCGTTCCTAAGGTTGGACTGTTTTGCAGCCTGACGCCATTCAGCCAGAAAAAGGCGGCCATTAACAGGCTGACTGTACCTGCTGTTAATAACAAATCTGATACGATTTCATAGAGTCTACAGGCGGAACCGGGAAATCACAGCAAGTTGAGGGAAGGAAAGACAGAAGGGGTACGATGCACGATTAGGCGTAAGTAGCAGAAACACTGACTTAACTGATTGTAGGCAAAACGACACAGCATTCCCCCAATTTATATGCTCGCATTGCTGTAATCTACAGTCCTGTGTTCACAATCTTAGAGCTAAGTGAAACACTGATAATGGCGAGTCCACACTTCTATTTTATACTATATAAATTATGAAGTTCTCAACGTTTTGAAAGTTTATTGTTGTTATAGGTCTTCAAACAATTGCATGACATACGTACTTCTCAAATTTTTTGGACAAATGGCTTTCAGATGATGCACTTACCTGAATTGCAACTTCTTGGCAGTTATGTTAGAATGATATGTAAGACACTGATGTAAACACAGATGCATAAATTCGCAGTTTTTTTGTTTTGCATGTGGTATTCTGGTTGCTATGGGTTTATTTACCGATTTTCATTTTTTATTCGTAGTTCACTGTTATTATTTGAGTTTACATGTTGTTATTTGGAGATAGTGAGCGGAGCTGTGGACGCTAGAAAATGGAGTGCCATGTAGATAAATCGGAGGTTTTCCGACATATTCTTCTGTTCGGGTTCAGTAGAGGGACGACTGCAGCGGAGAGAGCCAGAAACATTTGCGCCTTGTGTGGGCATCATGCTATCGGACAGAGCACGGAAAGAAAATGGATTTCTCGTTTTAAGGAGGATCGTTTTTATGTTAGTGACTCTCCACGTTCAGCAATACCTTCGGGGTTTGACTAAGATCGTTTAAACGCATTAATCCACAACGATCCACGTCGTATTCCTTGTACTCGAGAAGTGGCAAATATGATGAACGGTGATCATTCCATCGTCGTGCATTTCCATGTAGTGGGGAAGGTTCAAAAATCGTGTGTCTGGGTGCGGCATGCCCTAAGCCAAAAATCACAATAATGGCCAGAAGTGAATCCCTGCTTGCTCATCATCATTTGCCTCGTGAAAAACACTGGCGATTCCTATCCTTTATCGTTGCAGGTGACAGGAAATGGTGTCTTTTTGCTAACATAAGGAAAATAGAGGAATGGTGAACCCAAAACAGGCAGCAACTCCCAGTACAAAGACCTGCGCGCATCCACAAAAGATTTAGTAAGCATCTGGTGGAACAGCGACTGTGCGTTGTACTGCGTATTGTTTCCCCGAGGTGTAACCAACACTGCTGACATTTATTGTCAACAACTGAGACGTCTTGCAGACACAATCTAAGAATAACGACCAGGGAGACTGCGTGGAGTGATGCTACTCCATGATAACGCCCGCAGGCATACTGCTACTCTGCTAGGCTGACAAAGAACACTATTTACCACTCGCGTCTGAAGTCATTCCGCACTCACATTCCGCACTCAACTTATTCACTTGATCTTGCGCCCTCAGATTTTCACCATTTCCGCTCTCTATCACACAACCTTCAAGGAACTTCCTTTCCGGACAAAAAATGCCCTCCGAACATGGCTCGACGAGTTCTTCGGCTCAAAACAACGTGATTTCTACAGTCGCGGAATCGAAAAGTTACTCCAGCGTTGTCAGACTATTGTAAATAGTGAAGGGGAATATATTATTTATGTTTAAAGTCTCTGTTATGTGCACCTGTTGTGTTTATTAAACTTTCGGGAAAACGCTACGAACTAATGCATCAACCCAATACTATAATAGAAATATTATTTTTAAACTATTAAGCATCTGTGAGTCATTAAAAGTGAGGGTGACGGCAAGTTACATTTGGAAGGAGTGGGAGTATAAGACTTTAACATCCCCCCCCCCCTCTCCACCACCCACAACTAAGCCCTAGCTCCATGCCTACGTGAAGTGTTCCTCAAGATGTTTCAGCACGATTCGAGATGGATAGGGTTGATGATTTATCTTGCTACAGGCGCAGATCACCTACGGATTTTGTAGCAGGACAAATACTTGTCTACATCAATATATTGCAAGCAACCTACGGTGTGTGGCAGAGGGCACGTCTGGTAGCACTAATTTCCTTCCTTTCCTGCTCCATTCGTCAATGCTATATGGGGAAAACACTATCGACAAACCTCCCACATGACTTCTTACTTCTCGGATTTTCTCGTCATGGTCATTTCGTGAGACATATGTACGTGGAAGCAATATGTTGACCGTACACCCTCAGAAATTCACCATTAAACCTCTTCGTGATATACACCTTCTCTCTAGCAGCATCTGCCACTGGAGTTTGCTGCGTATCTCTGTAATGCTCTCATTCTTACTAAAAGACCCCATGACAAAACGTGCTGCTCTTCATTTGATGTTCTCTGTCTCATCCATTTATCCAATCAGGTAAATGTCGCAGATTGGTGAGCAATACTCAACAACTGCTCGAACAAGTATTTTGCCACTTCTTTCGTGAATGAATTACGTTTCCTTAATAATCTTACATGAATTGCAGCCTGTGATTTGTGTTGTGTGTTCATTCCACTTTAGGTCGCTCAAAATGGTTATTACTTGGTGTTTTACAATAGCTACTGCTTTCGGCGACTAGTCGCAATAATGTAATCGAACAACATCGGATTTCTCCGCATACTAATGCGCCGCACAACTGTTTATGATTAAAAAAGTCAATTTTTTGTCCCTTCACCAGTCGTCTATCCTTCGCAGCTGTTCCTGCATTTGGTACTGTTTTTGGAGTTGCAACTTTCCTATAGACCACTACGGTTGCCACGTCTAGCTGGGACCTCGTCGGGCACTCTAAGATGGGAATGTAGAAATGAAGTAAAAGAATTTATTTAATATAATTACATTTTATTTAGAACACAATTACTTGGAACGTGCTGCGGCAGAACCAGTTGGCACACCATTTTTTTCGGAAGCTTTCACCTTTTTCATCAAGTCTTTTTTCCCTTTTACGTATTTATAAAACTCCATACAAGTCAACTTGTAGTTGAACAGGCACTTTAAGATTGATTCCACAGTCCCTGGCAGCAGTCGATTTCTTTCATCAGTCCACTGGACCGACATCAATGAAAATACTGTTTCCACAGTGGCGTTGTGCACGGTATTAGAAAACAAATACTCGAATAATTTTAGCAGTTGGCATTTGCGTTCAGGATTTTCGGTTTCTATGAGAAAGCGAATCCACCTTTCTTCCACAGAGTGTTTAGATTTCCATTCTTCTGAGTCACCCTTAGTTTCTCAAAAAGCTCCAAATACATATATCCCTGAAAACAATTGTAGCCTGAAATCTTCACACCACTTTTAGACAGGTATATGATAGTGTTTTCAATCACCAATAAGTTGAAAATTGGTGTAAAGCTAATTCCCTTTGTGTCAACCGAAAAAATACAAGACCTGTATGTATCGTAGAATAATAACACTGAATTTCAGCTGAGCTTGGAATCTCAAATGATTCAAAATTATCCTGCGGGAGCCATATAGAAAAAGTGGGAAGCAACATTAGCAAAAGAATATTTGCTCTAAGGAAGCTTCGTCTTTGTCTAAACGTGCCAGTACTTAAAGTGGTTTATTTTGCTTTAATACATAGCCACATTTCCTACGGCGCAATACTGTGGGGACATCAAAGCAAGGCAGCTAATGTCTTCAAACTATAAAAGAAGGCAATAAGACTGATATGTAGCTTGGCACCCAGAGCTCACTGTAGGCCAAGCTTTAAAAAATTACAGATTATGACCCTACCATCAATATTTATACTACAGTGTATCATGCATTAAGGAAAACTATTCCAGTTATCAACAGTATGACATGCGACATAATGATAACACAAGAAACAAACAGGACATACTTTCTTTCCAATGTAACTATAAAAATACACAAAAATGCTTCCTATACAAGTCCATAAAATTTTTTAATGCCATACCCCAACATATCAGGGATCTTCACATACAACAATTAAAAAAAAAGTAAAAGAATTTCTTCTTGAGCTCAGCATTTATGAAATTGATGAATTTTTAAGAGGGGCAAAGAATGTGGTATGACTACACTTTATGTGATCAGTTTGTAATTGCTTCTGTGTCTGAGTAAGTCTGTAATTGGCTAAATTTACTGTGCAATATCAATTTGTACCAGAAGTTTCTCTGTTTTGTACTATAATTATTTGTGTAATATTTATATTGTGTAATATTTTTCCTTTTTTGTAATTATTTTTGTAATATTTATACTGCGTAATATTGACTTTCTTAGTGCCTCAGATGATCTCTAAGGTCTCTACAACAATAAAAATCAAATAAAATCAAATTTGTTGGTTAGGGTTTTCATTCTTTAATTTCTTCTAATTCATCTTGGTTTGTACGCCAACAAAATTGACTGTCTTCCATTTATTCAGAAATCTTTCAGTGTCGATTAATATATCTCTTATTTCAGTAATCGAGACTTCATTCCTCTCCATGCTCTTTATATCTTTTACAAACACAGCCAAGTTTGATTACTGAAACATGTAGTAAATTTCACTGATCGGATTGCTGACAAAATCTCAAATTTTTTAGGTGGCCTGTTCTTTGCGTGAAAAAATGTTTTAATGGTATCCAAAGCTTAAGAATTCTCTCAGCTGCGGGCATTAACGACAGCCACCTTGTTTTTGAGTGAGATAATTGACATCAACGCATAAACAGCGCTCTTTCAGCTTCTCTGCCCGTACCGTGTATATTGAAGAATAATTAAATATTTTCATGACGATTATTTCAATGGCGAGAGTTAAGACTGCAGCAGCGTTTGATATTGATCAGCTCCGTTCAACTGGAGAAGTTTGGTATTTTCTCAAGTGATGACGCTAGACCTGGAAGGTGCTTGCATAGTTGCATAGTCGATACGGTATATTACACTCAACGTGCAACGCCATCTGTGAGACGACCATGTCAACGTAAACTTCTTGACGTAAATGAAACTAGCTTAGGCTGCATTTACGTGTTTACTAGCAGATGGCGTTACTTCAAAAAAATGGCTCTGAGCACTATACGACTTAACTTCTGAGGTCATCAGTCGCCTAGAACTTAGAACTAATTAAACCTAACTAACCTAAGGACATCACACACATCCATGCCCGAGGCAGGATTCGAACCTGCGACCGTAGCGGTCGCTCGGCTCCAGGCTGAAGCGCCTAGAACCGCACGGCCACTCCGACCGGCGTGTTACTTCAGTTCTTGAGATAAGCTCTTAACAGTATTTTGCAAAATTGGGACAAAATTGGGTCTTGTCGGGATGTCGGGACAAGATCCCTAACGGTGACGGCCCCCATACACAGGGACGGATGGCAACCCTACACGGGGCCGTCTGCGAACAGTTCTTTGAGGATTCTACATCTACATCTACATTTATACTCCGCAAGCCACCCAACGGTGTGTGGCGGAGGGCACTTTACGTGCCACTGTCATTACCTCCCTTTCCTGTTCCAGTCGCATATGGTTCGCGGGAAGAACGACTGCCGGAAAGCCTCCGTGCGCGCTCGAATCTCTCTAATTTTACATTCGTGGTCTCCTCGGGAGGTATAATTAGGGGGAAGCAATATATTCGATACCTCATCCACAAACGCACCCACTCGAAACCTGGACAGCAAGCTACACCGCGATGCAGAGCGCCTCTCTTGCAAAGTCTGCCACTTGAATTTGCTAAACATCTCCGTAACACTATCACGATTACCAAATAACCCTGTGAAGAAACGCGCCGCTATTCTTTGGATCTTCTCTATCTCCTCTGTCAACCCGACCTAGTACCGATCCCACACTGATGAGCAATACTCAAGTATAGGTCGAACGAGTGTTTTGTAAGCCACCTCCTTTGTTGATGGACTACATTTTCTAAGGACTCTCCCAATGAATCTCAACCTGGCACCCGCCTTACCAACAATTAATTTTATATGATCATTCCACCTCAAATCGTTCTGTACGCATACTCCCAGATATTTTACAGAAGTAGCTGCTACCAGTGTTTGTTCCGCTATCATATAATCATACCATAAAGGATCCTGCGTTGCCCACTGGATAATTGTAAACACTCACGGTTCTACAGCATTCACTTAGAGTCCTTGCAAAAATACATTTACATCCGTCAATTTCGCTTCTTTAAGAACAAGTAGTTGGGATCTGTTGACTTGGGGGACCACACAAGCACTTTCAAGTCCTCGGAATGCCTGTCAAATGTTCCAACACTATTTGGGATCGATGGGGTAATGATTTATCTTGCTGAAGATAGAGATCGCCTGCTGAGTTCTGCCAGTAGGTTTGTAACGTCCTCCTTACCCCCTTCTGCATTAATTTTGGGCGATCGGACGTGGGAGGGGGTTTGTTAATAGAGAGAGAAGACATTTCATTGCAATATAAATTTGAATGCCTTGCTTAATACGCAAACATGTCTCCTTACTTTATGAATATTAAATTTCTTCATTGTTTCAGGCGGAAAAAAGCACAGATGTTTACTTCGTTTATTTATTTTTTGCAAGTAATACGCTTCCTAACAATGCCTGGGCTCAACAATGCTCGTATAAGCAGTTAAATATACTGTACTTCCACACCGAAGTTTGCTGTTGTTGTATTGCTTTTCTGAATTAATATTTCACGCTATAACTATCCAAGGTAACTTTGTTGTTAACTGTTCAATAGTATGCTCCACCAACGGAAGCTACTAAAAATAACGACGATACTATTTCGTTCACTTATTTGATAGGCAATGACGTAAACTTTTCGCGAATAAATTAGGAAACTGATCAAATCATTGCCGTGGAATACAAAGTTACGCGACCGTTCCGCATGAAACCCGAACAACGACTTCGTCCTCGCAATCTTGCGCCTGACCTTAGCGCTTGGGCATTGCTGTGACAAGACACCTGCCAAAAAAAGAAGATGCGCTTCGCTCCGAAAATTCCAGAGAATCAGCAATGCGTAACGTATAAGATTTAAATTTCCTTTAATTTACGTCTATGGTCACAAACATTTTGTTCACAGATTACCGGTTTCAGTCTATAATGACCATCTCCAGATCGGTATTTTATAAAAACAATTTCCTAATGTACTGCAGCCATAGTGGCATCGTTAAGAGGTTAAACGCAAAATTGGATTGCACTATGGCTGCAGTACATTAGGACATTGTTTTTATAAAACACAGAACTGAAGATGGTCATTATAGGTCGAAACCGGTAATCTGTGAACAAAATATTTGTGGCCATAGACGTAACTTAAAGGAAATTTATTATATATACGTGTCACTGTTTTATTCGCGACAATGTCGCAGCTTGCGTATACGATTTACTATGTCATATCACTATCGATAGTAGTACCCATTACAGCTTCCTGTACCGTCCACCAGCGAGATACCATGGCAGACTATCAGGGGCTCATGTTCCACCCATCTAAACATCCCGCACATGACAATAAGTCCACGACCTCTCCGACTAGTGGCGTGTTGGCAACCGGGGTATTGTCATCCATGTGGTTTTCTACACAGGCATACCGTATCATTGTGGTGTACCGATGTGCGCAACGTCTCGTCAGTTCAAGGTGGCTTTACCTACACCTGGAGCGTCCAGTACCGGTGTTATCGCTCTCGTGCTAACCTGCGTCCTGTGAGGTGCAGTGAGGAGAGGTACACGTACCAGCAGGTAGCTTCCACACTCCACGGTGAGGAGGCCGCATAGCGCTTCTTGTTGTCCGCACAGAATTCTATGTTTACATCTGCACATGCACTCCGCAAGCCAATGCAAATTACAGTGCATGGCGGAGGGTATTCTGTAGTAACATTAGCAATTTTCCCTTCTATTCCATTTGCGTATTGAGCTAGAGAATAATGACTGCCTCAGTACGCCCATTAGCTGCGTGAGTTACCGGGTAGTTATAATTAAAGTGCAGCTGCTAACGGAGGTCCACTGTGGGCTGTAAGTATCGTATGGCTGTGAAACTTGGTAGATATACTAAGCTTTAACGCGGAACCGATTTACGCGGAAAGAACATTTGTTCTAATCTTGGCCACCAGGTGCCAATGTGGCGCAGTATAGCCTGTCGTCGATATCTCCGGTGCCCATATTCAACAAATTGTGGAAGTGGCAGTTAATAATGAAATCAACACTACGCCTTTCTGACTTGTTAGGCCTTTTCTGGTCACGTCCCGTTTGTAATCCATTACATATGATAACATTTCTATACGTTTTTCTTCCACTTCTGTCACCAGATTTGCACCTGGTGGCCAAAATTGGAACAGATTTTTTTCCAGGGTGAATCGGTTCCGCGTTAACGCATTAGAATATTATTAAGTTTCGCTGCCATACGATAACTACAGCCCACACTGGACCTCTGCACTTTAATTATAAACGCCCAGTAAAATATGGTTGTAGCAGAATGATCCCATAGTCCTCCGCCAGTACTGCTTCTTTAGATGTACCCAATAGGACTGTAACGAGAACAAACCAATCTTCTGTGTAAGTTACTCGGCCTCCCCATTACACAATTCTAGTAGAGATTTTACGTGTTCGACCTGTTTCATATAAATTCTCAGTATTACCCCTAAATATTTATACCTTGTAACTTGCCCCAGATTTTAACCACTAATCTTCTAAAGGATACTGTTGGGTTCTGTCTCTGTGTTATGGGCATAGTCTTGCATTTACCCACATTTAAAAAGAAATGCCATTCAGTATACCAAAAGGAAATGTTGTCTTCGTTATTTTCTTACGATTGTGTAACATCGATACCTTCAACAGCATCGTCGTTTGAAAATGCTGCTGATACTATCTGATATATCGCGTATGTAAAAAATGAAATGACCGTATGGCATTGCTGGCCGAAAGGCCCCATTCGGGGGAGTTCGGCCCCCGTATTGCAAGTCCTTTTTAGGTGACGCCATATCGGTGACTTGCGAGTCAATGATGATGAAGGACACACAACACCCTGTCCACTGCCGGGAATCGAATCCGGGCCCCCTGCCTGGTAGGCGGTAACGCTACCGCTACGCTACGGAGGCGGACATCTTTTATGTATATTCACATCATTAGAGATATTATTATGTTACCTTCCTTTCGCTCTCCAGGACAACGTACTTGCATATAATCAGTTAAATTTTCGCAGAGCCAATCCTTTTCTGCTAAGGTCCTGCCTACAGTCGTAAGAACACCGAGCAAAAAATTACTCTCCCCCTGGAGCATCAACTCAATACGGTGTAACTCCGCACTAGCCTTGGTAACTGTTTCCGTTCGGAGACGAACCGTGTCCATGAGTTTCTTCAGGCAAGCCACATGCATTGATGATCAGATCCCGTAGAGTAGTGTTCGTCAAACCATTTTGTTCAGCAGCCAATGCTTACATTTTAGGGCTGCACCTCTGGCCGCATTTGTACCGATCTTACTGTTAATTGGTAACCTCCATAAATTAATATGTTATGAGCCCCCAATGGATTAGGTACCGCAAGGGCGCTATAAGTTGGCCGCCAGCCCTCGAGTACTGATCATTAAAGTCGGAATACTTTTTGTCGGCTAATCTACAGCCACCGTCACCGACCACAACATTGTGACACTGTAACTGCCTGTCGAAGTGTTGTCGTGTTGTCTGTGTGAGCGGGTGATTAACTGATTTATAATAGCAATTGTACTTACATTCAAAAACATTATGCAATATGAGACAAGACCACAGATGTTTATTAAATATTTTGAATGTCATTTTTCTTTTACTCATTGCGTAGTATTATAACAGCCTTAATTTAATATCACATTGTTTGCTACAAATATGTACTGCATTTGAATATGGCCGTCTCTATAACGTGCATTCGCTTTTGACACTGTACCACACAAGCGACTCGTAGTGAAATTGCGTGCTTATGGAATATCTTCTCAGTTATGTGACTGGATTTGTGATTTACTGTCAGAGAGGTCACAGTTCGTAGTAACTGGCAGAAAGTCAACGAATAAAACAGAATTGATTTCTGGCGTTCCTCAAGGTAGTGTTATAGGCCCTTTGCTGTTCCTTATCTATATAAACGATTTGGGAGACAATCCGAGCAGCCGTCTCCGGTTGTTTGCAGATGACGCTGTCGTTTATCGACTAATAAAGTCATCAGAAGATCAAAACAAACTGAAAAACGATTTAGAAAAAATATCTGAATGGTGCGAAAAGTGGCAGTTGACCCTAAATAACGAAAAGTGTGAGGTCATCCACATGAGTGCTAAAAGGAACTTGTTAAACTTCGGTTACACGATAAATCAGTCTAATCTAAAAGTCTTAAATTCAACTAAATACCTAGGTATTACAATTATGAACAACTTAAGTTGGAAAGAACACACAAAAAATGTTGTGGGGAAGGCTAACCAAAGACTGCGTTTTATTGGCAGGACACTTAGAAAATGTAACAGACCTTCTAAGGAGGGTGCCTACACTACGCTTGTCTGTCCTCTTTTAGAATACTGCTGCGCGGTGTGGGATCCTTACCAGATAGGACTGACGGAATACATCGAAAAAGTTCAAAGAAAGGCAACACGTTTTGTATTATCGCGAAATATGGGAGAAAGTGTCACAGAAATGATACAGCAATCGGCTGGAAATCGTTAAAAGAAAGGCGTTTTTCGTTGCGACGGAATCTACTCACGAAATTCCAATCGCCAACTTTCCCCTCCGAATGCGAAAATATTTTGTTGACACCGACCTACATAGGGAGGAACGACCACCACGATAAAATAAGGGAAACCAGAGCTCGTACGGAAAGATGTAGGTGTTCATTCTTTCCACGCGCTATACGAGATTGGAATAATAGAGAACTATGAAGGTGGTTCTATGAACCCTCTGCCAGGCACTTAAATGTGATTTGCAGAGTGTCCATGCAGATGTAGATAGATGAAGATGTAGAATCCATTTAGTTCCGTGTTAAAATTTATACCGTAGCAGCTGATCAGTGCTAGTTGGGCACGCCCATAAGTTGTCAATACTGGAAAAAAAAATCAAACTTTCCCCTCGTCACATCCACTAATGCTGCAGTGGCCATGCTACTTACCGCGCTGCGCCAGGGGCAATTGGCCAACTTTACTTAGCTCACGGCTGAATTCACAAACGTCACTTAAAATTAAGCACATCTTAAAATATTATTGTCTCTTTTAATATTTTAGTTTGTTACAGTTTATTACACTCTTAAAAGTTCTTATCGTTGGTGGCAGTATTTGGCTGTTAGCTGCTAGATGCACATTTATCATCAAATATGCCTGAGAACCACGGGCCGCACGAATACATGATTCAGGCCGCATGCGAGCCGTAGGTCTTAGTCAGACAACCATTGGTCGCAGAGCTGCCATGTTGCGGTGATGATTGACATGTTTCACCCGCTGTTCGAAATAGTCCCAGCATTTTCTGTGGGAATATAGATCGTATGATTTACCAGGACAGTCGAGGTGTGGTAGGATACCTGAGTGTTCGTCAACCAAGAATCTCAGCCCTCTGAATACGGCTGTCGACATCTTGGAAGATTGTTCGCAGCTCGTGGTGTAGTGGTTAGCGTTGCTGTCTCTGGATCACGGGGTCCCAGGTTCGATTCCCCGCCGGATCGGGGATTTTCTCCACCCGGGGACTGGATGTTTGTGTTGGCCTCCTCCTTTCATCATCATTGAGGACTTTGGCGAAACTGGACTGTGAAATGATTGGGAATTTGTACGGGCGCCGATAACAGCGTCGTTGAGGGCTCCACAAACCGAAATGATCTGCATCATCTTGGAAGATGGAAGAGACCACAGAATATACACCATGCAGATGTACAAGGAAAGTCAACACTTGGTCACTGAGAAGGGTGAAATAAACCTCCTGGTTCATGTTCACAATATCTGAATGAATGGGCCGAAGTCATGAAACGGAAAATATCTCCAAAACAGCACAGAATCACTTCAGGCATAAATTGACAGTTACTCCTAGCAATGTGCACAGTAATACTTCGCGTATAGGAACAGTTTAACGTTGGTAGCGCTCAGAGATAAATGAATATTTTTCGACTAGAGCCCATTTTCTCCGCTTCTGGCAGCAACAGTAAAAACGTCAAGTTGTCGTGGACAAATACAGGTGAAATGGTGCCTCCTGTACCCGCAATAAAGAAGTAGTTCTGGATGGAACGGCTGCTGCAGGTTGCCATTTTTTAGAATACAACTGGTAGCCTACTGCTCTGTGGTCCGTCTAAATCGGCGATAGTCGACAGCAGCTTTTCACAAAGTTGTCTTTGGATTTGCAGTTTTCCCGAACTGAGATACTCCGATTTACCGTTGACACGGAAGTACGTAAATTCCCCAGTGGCTGCATGATCTCAAAGGCAGAACTGCGTACTTATGATCTGTGATGACAATAACAGAAGAAAAAAATGCGTAATCTGAATGAAAAGAACATACTTTGCGATTGTTAGAGACTACTACTCCTCAGCAATTCATGCTTTACAACCCTCCAAAAAGAAAACCTGTGTGGAACAAGTATAAGCTTGGGAAACTGGAATAGGTGTCTCCCAAACTAAACATAGCAACGCGGAAGAAAACAATTGCTTGCCAGTCAGTTAAAAAAAATTCATCCGTAGCAAGGTGGAAGTGAAGTAGCGGTAGTAATTTAACAATTTAAAATAATGTTTCAGTTCAGGCAGACTTATAATGTTAATCACCTTAAAATCTGATCACATTGAAATTGACATGTTCCGGTAGAGCAGGTTTCCACCTACCGATACAACCGAGACAAGACTATGAATACCACATTGAATAAAGATGGACATGGCGACCTACCATGCTAAAGGAAGCAAACGAAGGAACTTAGTAGAAAAATTTTCAATTTTTCATTTTTAAAAAATTGAATAAGTTTGTAGATTGTATTTGGTGAAGTATTCTGATTCTACTGATTCTTGTGATCGTTTCTGCCTGAATATGGAACCTTGATCTTCCAAAAAACGTCAGTGTACACCAGAGTAATCAGATTTAAGGTGCGCCGAAATATTCTACTGAATTATTAAATAAAACATGTAAGAACGAAGTATTCGAAGATGAGTTAGCTAGAAAGTGCAAGGCTCTTAGAAATGTATAATGATACCTCATGCTGGTTTGTGGAATGAAGCAATTAATTATGCAAGTGTCATGGAGTGGTTATAGAGTCAGTTGCTTTTAAAATAATGAAGGGTGGTGCACTTAATTGTTCCAGTTTCATCTGCAAAACTAAAAGCATTCTGTCTCACGTTTCTGGTTCGGATTGCAAACAGAAAGTAAGTCACTCTCCACATGAGCGTTATCACCATTTCACCAAAATTTTAGTCACACAGAGAAAAACCAAACAAACAGTTTTCTACTCTGCCGTACTCAGGATTTCTCCAAGCGTTACCTGACTCTGATTCGCTGTGTCGTATAAACTTCATTTTATTAATCATTTGCGACAACCGAGCCAAAACTTCGTTCAGTGCCCCGCATACTTGCGAAACCACTCTGGAATGTCGTTGGCTAGGCCCCGACGTAATAATCCTGTTGCGTAGCACTGCGACGTTAAAGACTGAACATGAGTCTGCCGCGGTGTTATTTCCCGCTCTTAGAGCCACGCTTATCAGAATCGAGACACTACAGCTATTAACATAACACAAGGATGATACAGGACGAAAACCCGTCGCTCGAGATTCGTGGAAGTACCAGCTTTCAACGTCTGTAAGGCAGCAGTGGCCTCAAAGATAAAATACTGGAAGATAGTGGGAAATGTCGAGATCAAACCCCGTTTTCTTTATTTATTTTTCCCAGTTTTTGTCCGTTCTTGAGCAATATCTTCCCACAGCTCAGTTAAAAGTGATCTAGTATTCCTTCTACAATGCTTTCGCTGGTGGTTAACTAATAGGACAAAAATTTCTGTCGTAACTCGCTCAATGTTTGGCAGAATAAGGAGCTCTAACCATGATAACACACAGAACTATATATTTTTCAGTTAACTTAAAAGATTTGTTGCGGTAGTTCATCTTCGATTATACGAGTATCTAAAAATACTTTCTAAGCACAGCACATAAACCAAAATTACATGCCAGAAATGACCGGAGTAAGGGAACACCGAAACAAGTAGAATATATTAACGGGTATCCATTATTTCAAGCTGAAATCGAGCATTATTCACAAGGGAAACATTTCTTTATTGATGTTCTGTATTTCAATAATGCATGTTTATATACTAGAGTGCAAGCACATAGATTTTCAAACATCAGCTCACTCATTCTGAAGGACTCCAGTAAGTACACAAGTGCTTTACCACATGCTCCTATTATCAGGGCACTTAATTACCGTCATGCATATTCGTGGCCTGGTGCATTACGCAAGAGAGTAAACGTTCCAAAAATTCGTTTCTTTCTTTCAGTAAGGCTGAAGGTTGCCTTGCCTCTAGGCTGGAAATGAGAGTACCTTTAATGGGTTGGAGGAACGTAAGATCATAACGTCCACATTAGAACTATATCTAACAACCTAGTTTCGACTCCGTAATTACAAGATCAAATCTCTCACCGACGGTTGGCCTCTTCTTCTGATTTATTACGAACGTTGCTTCAGATCGTATATGGCTGTTACTACGTTTCGCTGGCCGATGTGGCCGAGCGGTTCTAGGCGCTTCAGTCTGGAACCGCGCGACCGCTACGGTCGCAGGTTCGAATCCTACTTTGGGCATTGATGTGTGTGATGTCCTTAGGTTAGTTAGGTTTAAGTAGTTCTAAGTTTTAGGGGACTGATGACCTTAGAAGTTAAGTCCCATAGTGCTCAGAGCCAGTTTTGACGAGAAGAGGCAAAGGATACGGTTTTTGTTATGTTGCTGGAATAATCACAGCATTAGCTTGGAGCAATTGGGTGAAATCATGGAACTTGAGTTGGGGTTGGGTTGATTTGGGGGGGAAGGAGGCCAAACTGCGAGGTCATCGGTCTTATCAGATTAGGGAAGGATGGGGAAGGACGTCGGCCGTGCCCTTTCAGAGGAAGCATCCCAGCATTTGCCTGAGGCGATTTATGGAAATCACGGAAAACCTAAATCAGGCTGGCCCGACGCGGATTTGAACCGTCGTTCTCCCGAATGCGAGTCCAGTGTGCCCTGCGCCACCTCGCTCGGTTAACTTGAGTTGGTATATCTCTCTAGAAAAATGAATTTGACCCATCCCAATTTCGACTCTATCGTCTTATTACTGTGCTTTGTCTTTCGTTCAATAAATTTCTACTTACCAGAAAAACATATTTGTGTTGTTGGACACTCCTGTCATTTCTTCACAGCGGTTTTTGCTACAATATTCGCAGTGTTGCATATGTTGCTACAATATTTCCAGCGTCGTATATTCTCTAAAAGGACATGAATAATTTTACAATTATGTAAAAATTGAATTGGCTCTACTTAACACGCGATGACATATCACCATCACAGAGGCGCGCCTTACAATCACGAGCACTTCGGACTAGTAAGACGAATAATTCAGTTACGGGACGTAACATCCAAGCAATTTCCAGCGACACGGGAACGGTAGAATCACATAACTACATGTAGGCGGAATTATAAATGCTGTAACCGTTGTGTATCTCTGTAACTGAAATATAACAAGTACCAGGTGGTGGAAATAAAACTGGCGAAAAAACTGCGAAGCAAATACCAATATTGACATTATGCCACCGCTATTCAGCGTACTGACAGAGTTTACAGACCCAAACAAACAGACGTGAGAGGACCCAAATGTGAAAAGCTGCTGTCGACTATCGCCGATTCAGACGGACCACAGAGCAGTAGGCTATCAGTTGTATTCTAAATAATGGCAACCTGCAGCAGCCGTTCTATCCAGAACTACTTCTTTATTGGGGGTATAGGAGGCACCATTTCACCTGTATTTGTCCACGACAACTTTGGTGAGGCATTAGTCTTCATGGACGACAATTCGAGCCCCCATCGTGCACCTCTTGTGAATGACTTCCTTCAGGATAACGACATTGTTCGACTAGAGTGGCCATTATGTTCTTTAGACATGAACCCTATCGAAGATGCCTGGGATAGATTGAAAAGGGCTGTTTATGGACGACGTGACCCACCAACCACTCTGAGGGATCTACGCCGAATCGCCGTTGAGAAGTGGGACAATCTGGACCAACAGTGCCTTGATGGACTTGTTGATAGTATGCCACGACGAATACAGACGTGCATCAACGAAAGAGGACGTGTTACTGGGTATTAGAGGTACCGGTGTGTACAGCAACCTGGACCACCGCCTCTGAAGGTCTCGCTGTATGGTAGTACAACATGCAATGTGTGATTTCCGTGAGCAATATAAAGGGCGGAAGTGATGTTTATGTTGATCTCTCTTTCAATTTTCTGTACAAGTTCCGGAACTTTCGGAACCGAGGTGATGCAAAACTTTTTTTGATGTGTGTACATAAAATCATATCCATATGAGACCAGTAAAGTCTCTGAAATTGTGTGCACCTGGGTTTCAATGTGGATTCTCCATTTACGTTCGATGTTGAGGTAGCCGTCCGGAGTGGCCGTGCGTTTCTAGGCGCTACAGTCTGGAACCGAGCGACCGCTACGATCGCAGGTTTGAATCCTGCCTCGGGCATGGATGTGTGTGATGTCCTTAGGTTAGTTAGGTTTAAGTAGTTCTAAGTTCTAGGCGACTGATGACCTCAGAAGTTAAGTCGCATAGTGCTCAGAGCCATTTGAACCATTTGATGTTGAGGTGTTATTCCAGAACATGGAGAGCTGTTCGTGTGTAAGGTGGAGCTTAAAGTAGACTGGAGCAGTAGTGAGAATTTGGATCGAGAAGGAAGGCGTGCCAGAGTAATCCGTGCATCCGTGCAGTTGTGTGTAACGCTGTACCAAGATTGCTTAGTGGCTAAAGTTAACCAGGAGACCCGAGTTCGATTCCCAGCCCTGGTACAAATTTTCACTCGCTACCTCAGTCTATATACATAAAAACTGTCACAAACTCTCTCTGTAAAGCTACAAATGCTATTAACGTAGGTTTCCCTTTCTTCCACCTATCTTATTAGCCGTAACGTCAATAGTACTTCACGTAGTATACGTTTGCGGGTGTGAGTTGCTAATCGAAATAGCATGTAATCTTAGTTAGTAATAGGTATTTAAATTTAAGGAATAACATTCAGTTCGCTGCCAAACGTTTCAAAGTAGCCTTCCGCTACAGTATAGTAGATCGTTGTTTGCAAGGGTGCACAGCATATGACATTTGAAGCACAATGTGCGATTGGTTATCTGAATTCTCACACGCTGACTGATAAGGGAAAAATGGACCTGGGACGAGAGCCCTCTGTCGGGCTGCCGCGCAGTTGGTTGGCGCGCTGCCACACAGATGTCACTAGCAATACTTTCTAAGAGCAGTCGTCGGAGGTCAGGTCTCCGATTCGTTTAACAATTCAGGTCCGTCAACTCGATCAACCGGTCTGTCTGGTACACGATAGAGAGGATATCGAGGTGACCCTAAAACGAGACTGGTTAATCACTTTCTTCTCAGATCTGTGTGTTATTTCGCGTAATTTATCGACTAGGCCTTTTTGCCCCCAGCGGAGAAACTCGGCATATTCCAGATAAAGTTAGAAGTCATGAGATTACAGTTGGTCTCTCATGCGAGTTATGTAATAACAGAAACAATAGCTTTGTTAATTATCTTCACTTTGAAATTCGTTAGGGCTTTGAGACAAAGAAGGTTACGTAAGGGACACTTACGTCAGGGAACGGTTCAGTAAAACGTGGGGAAGGTCAAGTGCAGATAAGAAGCTTCTCCGTTTTATGTGCTCCCTTGTAAGCTTGTCAGATACCGCAGAGCGAGCTACTGAGAAGAATTTAACGAAGGATAGGGATAAGGTTGTTTCCTAAAGCCATCCAATTGAATATAGTTTGTACTAAAACATGAAATTTACGAACTATAAAATTGCTTTAAATAAACGCTACATGAAAAATGTGTTAAATCTCTTTTTGCAAAATTCTCTGCTACGTTTTATCGGTTCAAAGATAAAAATATTCTTCGTAGTATGTAGGTAGAGTATCACAGAACAGACAACTCACTGGTGTTTGCAAACGTATTTAGTAAGGTTATGGACAGCGCGCATCACTAGCGTAAGCTCCATAGTGCTAGGAATAATCTGTGAGATTTTTACTTATATATCTGTGTGTAAAATCATGAAAAGAAGGGGGTGTGTCCAGAAAGTCAGAATATGGGGTCACTCATTGACTAAAACAGAACGCTAATGATTCAGCTGATGCGAATCAAACTGTTATGTACGATTCTGTTCAAAGTAGCACAAAAACAAGGGTGTGGGAATACGTTTAGTTATGTGAACGGCGACCTGGTATAGATGCGTCACAATTCCCAAGGGATCAACCGAATGATAGGCATGATTTTAAAGCACATTGAAAACGAGGGAAATTGAGTCCTTGAAATTTCATGACAGAAAAGCTACGGACGAACAGTGCTTAAGGCACTGGTCTTTTATCCATGAGGTCGGGGTTTAACACTGTCACATATACTCCAGTCAAACCTTTCCTCTTTCTTGCAATACGATTTACACAATGTATTACACAGGTGATTCATATGAAAAGGTTTCGACGTAATTAAGGCCGCACGATGTGAATTAATAGACCTTCAACGCGGAGTTGTAGTTGGAGCTAGACACATGGAACATTCCATTTCGGAAATCGGTAGGGAAGTCAATATTCCGAGATCCACAGTGTCAAGTGTGTGCCGAGAGTAACAAATTTCTGGCGTTACATCTCACCATGGACATCACAGTGGCCGACTTCACTTCTCAGTTCCAGTTGAGACTGTTTTGAGAACTCTTTAAGTTCAATATTTCATTCTACGTTATATCTACAGGCACCCATTGATCGAATTAGGTTCACTGCTGCAACCATTCTCGCTTTCTGAAACAGACTAGAATGACAGACACAGTTGGTCCCTGCACGTGGTGGTGCTACAGATGACTAAGTTTTGCGTGCAGGAGGAACACTGAATGAAGCTCGTGCAGTAATCTTTGACTAGCTGACAAACCCAGCATTGATCGTGTCTTCATTGGCCAAATTTCTATTAGAAACGAAAGCAAAAGAATGAACTGTGTTTTGGTGAATCATCGAAAAAATTTCATTTCCATGTATTCGTGAAAACACATTTGAAATTCGTAACAGTCGTACAAAGAAATACGCTAATGTAAAAATGTGTATGTACAATATCCAAATTAAGAAACATGATCTCGGAAAGTTTCCGTACGCTGTGCTCAGCTGCTACAACGCTATTTTGTAAACGTTTCTATTGCAACGCCTCTTCATAGCTCTGTGGACGACTACAGTTTCCCTCTACAGGCGTTTGCGCTTCGTAGTTGAAGGCTGTCAAAAGCGCTGTCTGGTATTGGAGAATTCCTGAAGTTGGCTGTAGGAGTGTCACATTAGTAAAGAGAAAATGTATTAAAACTTCATGCATGATACGGCATTTTTCCATATATCTCACTGTCTTATGTCTTGAACTATAAGTCTTACAATGATATATTTGTGTAGGTACATTCAGCAACATATCTGGATACTGTCAGCGAAATATGTTGCGAATAGAATTAGTATCAAAGAAGTAAGAAATTTAAACGTCATACATAAAACGGCATTTTTTCACGTATCTCAGGGTTAATGATATCTCCTGATCTATGTGTTACAGAACGATACAATTTTGTAGGTACATTCAGCGGCATATATGGATACTGTCTACAAAACGTTTTGGAAATAGAGTTAGTAGAAAATTAGTAATGAATTTAAGCGTCACGCACAATGCGGAAGTTGCTGAGCATCTCGGTGTTTAAGACATCATATCTCCTGGGCTGTGTGTGGTACCATGATATACTTTTGTAGGTGAATTTGGTGACATATGTGGATACTGCCACCGAAATTTATTGCAGATACATTTAATAGCACCGAAGTAATACATTTAAACGTTGTGCATGATGCGCCAGTTTTTCACGCATCTCATTGTTTATGATATGTCTGGTGAACTATGATAGGTAGGTGGTTCTTACCAGCACAACTATTCTTGTCTGATAGTAAGGGATATGTGTACGAAGTTTGGTTGAAAACCGTCCAGTAGTGTAGGAGGAGATATGGAATAAACACACACACACACACACACACACACACACACATCCATTTTCATAACGTCTATGGATGTAACAGAGGAAGTCTGACCTCCCCGGAAACTTGTAATTATACTCTTGTCGACATGTATTCCCCTCTGCCGACTTTGCTGTATCGTACAGATTTGAGATTCCGTCTATGTAGAGTGTTTACAAATGGAATACCAACTCAACACTGGAACAATGAGGTCAGCACCAGCAGTTGCAGTGTTGAGGTAGCCACTCCGGCAGTGTGGAAAGCACAGAGAGTCAAGCTTTAGTCTGACTGTTCAATTCAATTTAATCCCACTTTTTCCAGAACCAGTCAACCGTTTTTCAGTGCGTCTCCTGCAGCACCCAAGTCATGTCAGTATGGTGTTCCAGCAGTATAGCACACAGGTGACCGTTACGACACGTTACCAGGTTGTCCTGTTCTCTTCTGACCGTGAAGAAACATCCAGTAAAGAGTACGGACAGCCATCAAGACATTTAAACTGTCCAATAGTCAAGACTCATACCTTACTTGGAACGCTCAACTACCTATCTGCATGCAAACGCTTAGGGAGCATACTTCTGCTAAGAAGGCTCGTAACAGTGAAATCAGGTATGTAGTCATTTCTAGTGAATAGGAAAGAAGTTGCCTTGCATCGGTTTAGATAGCTGACGAGCAATCTAGCACGCCATCTTTACATTGGGTTCGTTAACGGTTACGTTGAACTTCCATTGACACTGTAGCAATCAGAAGCCATATCTTCAACTTAATAGATGACATCATTATTATCTGTAGTTCTTGCATTCGGTATATCAGTGTCAGCGGATACGTCTTTCCTGGTGAGGAAATCGCCAGCAGATAAGCCATCTAAAGCACAATTCTCGACACTTTATCGATAAAACGACCTTTTTCAGGGCTGTTGGTGTCAAGGCTATCGTGTTTCATAACTGGAGCCGTCATTTCCCAGAGGAACGAGGCCAGCAGTAATTAAGATAACGGAAAGTGATCCGGCGTGCCAGAGAATATCTGTGAAAAGAGAGTGATACATATTTGCTGCTGGTGTTTCTCCGAGATACCACAAAAATGCTCGCACGCAGTCATTGGTAGATAATTATTTACGGCCATGTTTAAAGTGCTGAAAAGTAAAATTACATGTTATTAACACCCGCCGTTAGTCGCTAGCATATGTTAAAAAACGAATGTGATTTCGAGATAAACACATTCGTTTCCTCCTCACTGGATACACAGTGAGAATTTGTGTCGCAAAATCGCCAAAATCAGGTAGAAATCAGTGCTTCCCAATCTGGAGATGAAGACCGATGCTTGAAGATACCCTAATGGATGTATATGAGCTGAACCATCAAGGACGTGGAAACCATGTCTCGATACAATGATGATCCAAAACATGGTGACTACCTGCCCCTAATATCGTGTTGGTTCACCTTTGAAAAACAATACAGCAGCGATTCAGCGAGGCACAGATTCGACTAGCAAATTGGTGGGTTTCTAGAGTTGTATCACACCAGATATCAGAGATGACACTTCCCGAAAATCACGGGCCACTGGTTGTGTGCGCTCGGATCTGGCGCCCGGGAGCGTGCCAGATGTGTTGCATCGGGTTCAGATCAGGCCAATTTGTTGTCCAAGGCATGACTCCGTTCACTGTCATACTCCTCAGACTCCTGCAGCATAATTCTGGCCTCGTAACACGGGCACTTACCCTGCTGAAAGATGCCACTGCTCGGAGGAGATTTCGACTATGAAGGGATGCAGGTGGTTCGCAAAAAAGTTCTTGTCCACAACCGACATGGTGCCCTCGACTACCACCACCGATCATATGGGAACCCAGCGGAATGTCCGTTATAGCTTAATCTGCCCCCATCGGCCTGCGTCCACAGCGCGGTGCATGTTTCTGAAGACAGATCTCCTGGTTGTCGACCTATGATACACGACTATCGACCTGGGATAAGAAGAAATGTGATTCATCCGACCAGGCGACACGATTCCATGGATCCAGGATTCAATCTAGATGATCCCGCGTCCGTTACAATTGTAACTGACGATTTTGTAGGATCAGTATGGAAATGGGTGGGGGTAGTCTGCTGCGAAGCCCCATGTTCAACAATGTGAGTTGAACGGTGAACGGTGTACTCCGAAACACTTGTACATGCACCGGCATTGTACTCTGTCGTCAGATCTGGCGCAGATCGCCGCCTATCCTGATTTACAGAGAGGGAAATCATCCGATATCCATGTTCTGTGATACAGCGTGGAAGTCCAGCACTTCGTCGCCTACTCCTGGTTTCAGCGTCTTTCAACTATTTTCCATAGCCGCTCACGATAATAACATGCGAACAGCCAGACAACTTCCCCGAGATGCTTGTTCCTAGGCGCTGGGCCATTACAATATTGCATATGTTTGATTAATTAATTATTTGTGATGACTGAGGCCAAATGGTGAATCACCTAAAACATGCAACGCAAATATTGCGGATATGGAAAGTGATACTGATGTACGGTTTTCACAGAATGTATTGGTAGTGAAGGGCTCGTATTGTTAGCCAATAAACAGATTGTAATAGTTCTTAGAAAGTGTATTTTTTGAGTAAACATACACTTTTTAAATGGAAGAATGCCTATTGACATTGACAAAATAAAAATAAAGCAAATTAGAATGTCTGTGGTGTTTGCTGCAGTATTTTAGTGCGGGTCGTTTATGAGATATCGTATTTTGAAAAGTTCCAACACCGACACTTACTTGTGCCATTCAATCTGCGTAGTTGCTAGGATAGATTGTAAGGGGTGGGTTCACCACCCTGCTGGAGCAAATGTAAATAAAAATGTTTTTTTTTTCTATTTTTTCCCAGGAGGGTGGTGAACCCCTTACAAGATGTTGTTATGTTTGCTTACAGTGTGTTTGTATGTTACTTGGATGCATTGCGACTTGCTAGTCAGTGTGTGATAGTCCAAGCAGTAGGTCGTGAGTGGACGACGGAATTTACCAATGCAGAAAAAGCCGATATGCTTATGGTGTACGGAGAGTTTAGCAAGAACACAGTTATTTCTTTTAAGGTGTATGCGGTAAGTTATCCAAATAGACGCCAACATCTTGGCAATTATTTGTCAAGTTCTTTAACCAGTTACGCGAAAGTGATAGTGGAACAGCTAGACGATGTTACAGAAGGCAACAAGTGACGACAGAAGAGGGGAAATAAATGTTCTTGCTGCTGTTGGAGTTGATTCGAACGTTAGCTCCCACGCAATCGCACGAGGAACTGGCATGAGTCAGGGTAGGTGTCCCATGCATTCTCCATCGACATAGGTTCCATCCCTATCACATCTCTTTCCATCAAGAGCTGCATAGAAATGAGAATCGCGTTAACTTCTGTACATACGCATTAAGACAGGGTACTCCAAATGTGTTACGTATCTTGTTTAGTGATGAAGCCACATTTATGAATCATTGCCAGGTAAACTGCCGAAACAAGCACTATTAGTCTGTTGACAATCTCCGTTGGCTTCGTCAGGTGGAATGACACAGTCCATGGAGTGCAAACAAATGGTGTGGGATAGTGAATCATCAGCTCACGGGCCCATGTTTCGTAGACGGAACACCGAACACGCACAAGTATCGCAACCTCGCAACAGACCATCTTCCACAGATATGAGAAGACGTTCCTCTGCAGGATAGGAACAGCCTATAGTATCAATATGATGGCTGTCCAGCCCCCAATGCACGAAGTCCTACAGAATATCTTCGTGATTTTTTTCCGAATCGTTGGTTTGGACGCAGAGGACCTATACCATGGCCGGTTCATTCCCCGGATTTAACACCTGTACACTTTTTTCTGTGAGGAAAGCTGAAAGAAGCTGTCTGCAAGGGCATAACATCTACACCCGATGATATTCAACCACTTATTACTGCAGCCTGCTCGGACATCTCCATTGAAATGCTGGCACGTGTGCAGAAGTCGTTCCATAACAGACTGGAAACGTGTATTGCCTCTGCCGGTGGTCATTTTGACTACAATCATTGATGGTCAGTTGTCCTGTTACTGGTCAGAATCCACGTATGCACTTGTGTTGTTCTTCAGTGTCTGCTGCCACAGGTATTGTACAAGTGTCGATGTCAGAAATTTTCAAAATACTATATGTCGTACAAGACCCACGCTAGCGTCCTGCAACAAACACCATTGTCATTCTAATTTACCCTACTTTTAGTCTGTTAATGCCCATAGGCATTGTTCCATGAGAAATGTATGTTTGCACAAAAATACAATTTGTAGTTATTATTACAATCTGCAATACAAGCCCCTGACTACCAATCAGTTCTGTGAAAACCGCATATCAATAACACTTTCCATTTCAGCAGTAATTGTGATGCAAGTTTTAGGTGGTTCACGTCATATATAAAAAGACGCACCATGAGGAATTATCCGAATGGGATGGAAATTGGTACAAAAGAGACTATGTACATGTACAGACAAATAAACTACTGCAATTTCAGAAAAATTGGATGATTTATTCAAGAGAAAGTGCTTTACAAACTGAGCAAGTCATTAACGCGTTGGTCTACCTCTGGCCCTTATACAACCATGTATTCTGATTGGTATTGATTGATAGGGTTGTTGGATGTCCTCTGAGGGATACTTTGTCCAAATTTTGTCCAACTGGGGCGTTAGATCGTAAAAAAATCTCGATTTGGATTGGAAAATCCTGCCCATAATGCTCCAAACGTTCTCATTTGGGGCGAGGTCCGGCGACCTTGCTGGTCAAGGTAGGTTTACACAGCAAGAAGATAAGCAGTAGAAATTCCAGCCGTGTGTGGGCGGGCATTATCTTGCTGAAATGTAAACCCAGGCTGGCTTGTCACGGAGGACAAAAAAATGTGGCGTAGAATATCGACGTACCGCTGTGCTGTAAGGGTGCTGCGGATGTCAACCAAATGGGTTCTGCTATGAAGAAAAATGGCACGCCAGACCATCACCCCTGGCTGTTGGGCGACAGACAGGTTGGTGTCCCACCGCCGTTCAGGGTCTCCAGACACGCCTTCGCCGGTCATCGGGGCTCAATTCGAAGCGGGACTCATCGACGGAGACCATCCTACTCCCATCAGTGAGATTCCAGGCCGATGATGAATGTGGAGACACCTCGACAGCGGTGGGCAGAACCCTTTGGTTGTCAGCCGCGGCACCCTTACAGCACAACGGTACATCGACAACATTCTACAACCCGTTTTGTTGCCTTTCACGGCAAGCCATCCTGGGCTTACATTTCAGCAAGATAATGCCCGCCCGCAAACGGCGAGAGTTTCTACTGCTTGTCTTCGCGCTTGCCAAACCCTACCTTGGCCAGGAAGTCGGCAGATTTCTCCCAAATTGACAACGTTTGGAGTACGAGTCATATTTTTTTAAGTAAGTACCGCTTTGAAATTGAAAAAAGACGTGCTAAGATATCTCAATAATTTTATTTTTACATGAAAGCCTGTACCTTAATCTACTTTCTTACATAATTTCAGTCAATACTGAGGCACTTGTCATAACGTTGTACCAGTTTTTTCATACCCTCCTCATAGAAGTCTGCCGCATGACTTGTTAACCACTGCATCACCACTGTTTTGACTTCGTCATCGTCTTGAAGACGCTGACCGCCCAGGTGTTTCTTCAAGTGCAGGAACAGATGGTAGTCACTGGGCGCAAGATCGGGGTTGTACGGAGGATGATCTAGAGTTTCCCATCGAAAAGATGTGATGAGATCTTTGGTCTAACTTGCCACATGCGGACGGGGATTGTCTTGCAGCAAAACGATGCCCTTGCTCAACTTCCATGGAAAAATTGCGTAGGTCACCCATGTTTCATCGCCCGCAACAATTTGGCTTAAGAAATCATCACTGTCGTTGTGGTACCGCTCAAGGAAAGTCAATGCACTGTCCAAACGTTTGGTTTTGTGCACATCCGTCAACATTTTCGGTACCCAACGTGCGCACAATTTTCGGTAATTCAAGTGCTCGGTCACAGTGCCATACAAAACACTACGAGAAACATTAGGAAAGTCATCCCGCAAGGAGGAAATCGTAAAGCCTCTGATTTCTCTCACCTTATTGTCCACTTCCTGCACCAAACTTTCATTAACGACCGAAGGACGCCCACTCCGTTGTTATCATGCACATTTGTGCGGCCATCTATAAATGCTCTCACCAGCTTTCTTACTGTTCCATCACTCATAATGTTTTCTCCGTAAACTGCACAAATCTCACGATGAATATCAATCGCTTTTAGGCTTTTTACACTAAGAAATCGTATAACAGTCCGTACTTCACAATCGGCGGGACTCACGATTATCGGAGGCATCTTAAACACTCAGTACACAACGTAAACAAGGAAGAAGCAGACTGTAATGGCGTCAGTGCGTAGATTAAGGTACAGGCTTTCATGTAAAAATAAAATTATTGTGGTATCTTAGCACATCTTTTTTTAGTTTCAAAACGGTACTTACTTAAAAAACACGCCTCGTATTATGGGCAGGGCCCCCAACCAGCTTGGAATTTTGATGATGTGGCTGAATCTACTACATATTTAACAGTCGACACCCTGCAAGTATGTTTCACGATCGACTAGTTTCTATTACGATAGTGTTAGCATCGCCAAGCGAGTTCAGAGCGCTACAGAAAAAACAGTTCTGAAGCAATGCAGGCTGTACTGGAGCGGGTTTGTGAATGAAACTTCTACTGAATCGCAATCATTCTCGAGAGAATGACGTGACAGGATATTTCCCACTATTTACACCGTAAAATGAAACTCTCAGTACACATCTTCTCGCCAAGACCCTGTTACTTTATCCCAGGTTCCACTAGCAAGATATCGAAAAAGAGACGAGTTTGGGAAAGTATTAGGTTGATGAAATGCAGCAGTCCGTCTGCCTAAAGCGGGCATTAAGATGAAGTTCTAATTCGCTGATTTTTCCAGAGCACTGGCTCACCAGCAAATCTGACACTTTAGAGTTTAAAAGACTGAAATATTCAGAATTGCCTGTTCAAAAAATGTCAGAACTTTGTACGTTTTTGCTGATATAACGTTGGCTTCTAAGACACTGTTTACAATGAAATGGAACGAAGACAAAGAAGGTTAGAATTTAACGGCCTACCAACGTTGCGATGTTCAGAGACACTACACAAATTCAACTGGACATTGTTTTATTTGCATTGAAGACACATCCTAGTAGTCATATCACTTTTGGAAACCACGGGGAAACTTCAGTTAGGATGTAATTCTTGACACTGGCAATGACATCTGGCGGAACATCCGACACCTCAAGATGCCAGATTCAGTCAGGACGATCGGTGGAGATTTGAACCCTTTTTCATTTCATGAGAAATAGTGCTGGTGGAAGAAATAACATCTGCCCATTTCAAACACGGGAGAACGTTTTAAAATACAGACTTAGTTAGAAACGCAGACAGTAATAGTGGAATCAGTTAAGTGTTTTCACTATTAGATTACTAAACATCTCCGACAGAATGAGCGATACCATTGCCGCCTGAATTATTCTGTCCCACCTTCCCGCGATGCTACTGCGTTTGCTTCGCTAGCAATTGTTGCGGGCAAGCAAGAAATGCTCTTGAAGTCGTTTAAAGCAGGAATGTGACATAAAGCGCGCGTAACGAGAAGCAGTTGGGTTTAAAAGTCAGAGCGTAGTGCTCGTACTGCTCGTGCTGAGCAACATTTACCCAGTACCCAACCAGCGTAGGGTAGCAAAAGCAAAACAGTAAATTTAAAACGCAAGACAAACACGAAAGAGCCATAAAAACTTTGCAAACTTCCACAGCACTTGAAAACGGGAATCAATTTTCCAAATGCATTGCGCTGCATTGTAAAAACATAAATGGTGTAGTAACTTCGTTATTTTAATCTTTGAAGTAGTAAGCTGCCTCAAGATATCAAAGACACTGACAGTTAAGTACCGTTTAGAGTGATTTAAATGGTGAGGAAAGGAGAATGAAATGTGCTAAAACCTCTAAACATCTGTACAAATTATAAGAATGGATGTAAGTAAGAACGTATGTATGTATGTTTGTGTGTTCCACATCTCCTAAACCAATGGGCCGATTTCAACCAAACGTCGTACGTCGTACACATATTATTTACTGCCTGGAAAGAAACGCTTGGGGGGGGTGGGGGGGGGGGGGGTAAGAAGCATCCAGCTACCAAACAGATGGGGTGGGGGTGAGGCTGAAAAAGCAGTGTAGTCTACGACGCGAGAATACCCATACTTTAGTCATACAATATTTCACAATGATAGCACTTAGACACCTGAAACAAACTTTACACTTAATGTCTAACCTTTACGAAATTTTTTCTCGTTGACGATCCCCCAAAAAATGACGAAAGTAAAGAAGTTTATCGCTTGCTTACTACATTTGAGCTGTTCATGAAGTGATGTCACATGAATTATGACGTTTTAATTTATTAGTTCTTTGGTACTAACTGTATTTATGACACATTTTTCTTGCAGACAATATTCGCGTATTCCACTGAATGTAACAGAAAAGTTACATCATTGCACGACACTTCGTTCGGGAGATATGACGTCATAAACACTGAAAGCGTGAGAAATAACCGCATTATGCAAAACGTTTAAATTTATTACATCGTTGCTACTAATTCTATTCGCCACAATTTTAGCGGACGGAATCTACGGTTGCTGCTGGACATACCTACAAAAATATATCATTGTATGATACATACAGTAGTTCAGGAGATATTATATCCTAAACACTGAGATGAGTGTGAAACTGCCGCGTCATGTATAAGGTGTTAATTTATTACTTATTTAAGCCGGCCATTGTGGCCGTGCGGTTCTAGGCGCTTCAGTCCGGAACAGCGCTGCTGCTATGCCTCTGGCATGGGTGTGTGTGATGTCCTTAGGTTAGTTCGGTTTAAGTAGTTCTAAGTGTAGGGGACTGATGACCTCAGATGTTAAGTCCCATAGTGCTCAGAGCCATTTTTTTATTACTTATTTACTACTAATTCGATTCACAACACATTTCGCAGATAGTGGACAGATATATCACTCCATGTACCTGCAAAATTATATCACTGTACAGCACATAGTTCAGGAGATACGATGTAATAAGCATTGCTCTGCGTGAAAATGAAACTGCAGGGTGAAATTCGCTGGACATACAAGTAAAACATGTGCACAAATACGCTACAAATATGTTAAATATGTGTGAAACGTCTTGACGTATACGTAAGCGAGTAAAACCATGGGTAAAAAGACCATCTTAAGCCCCTGGAACAATTACAGTCAAATTTGTTACACATATTACTTACAATCTGGAAAGGCTGTTGGGGTGAGTGTGATTATGTTGAACGAGAAGGGAGAGCGAAGAGATGGACAAACAGCTAGGGAGAAGGAGAAGATAGGCACAGAGGGTGGTGGGGGGGAGGGGGGTTGGTGGAAGAGGTGGACAGAGAGAAGGGGTGGTGGAAATGACAATGAGAGGGGGAGGCAGGGGATGGACTAATAGAAGACTGGAACATACCGGTGCAACGCCGGGTATTCACCTAGTGGTGTTGATGTAATGATGTATTGGATTCCGCTGAGATGTTAAAGAGGAAAACATGTTACTGAAAGAATGGCTTTATTAATTAACGTATGTGGTCTTCTTATATATACGAAGTGGGGCAGTGAATCTTTACATAAACAGGAAATTATCCAACATTAAAGAAATTTAAATTACGAGCACGAATTAAACGTGTGGAGACCTGTGGATACAATTGATCACAATAACATCATAGTTTTGAAGGACAGAGCATGCGCAGCACGAATGGGGTACGGTGTCCATACAAAAAATTCCGAACCGAGATTGACTTTATTTATGGAATATAAGCGACGTCATCGCAGTAACTAAGGTCGCATCTTGAACCAACAACTATAAGTAATACATGACCATTCGACCAATCAGTTGTTCTCCAGAATGTTTTGAAGAGGAGATAAGTGCGTGCAACGTTTGTCCCGCACTCCTTGACTCCCGAACTAAACGACTCGTGCGTGGAATCGTGCCGCGACTTGATTGAGATACAGGACGGACACAATTCCTTCATGGAAAAAATCATCAAGAGCCACAAGACTATTATCAATACGAACTTATCATAAAACGATTAAGTGCAGAAAGCTCTAATCTGAGAATGCGCTGCTCCAACACATATGTGGCGCCTCCCGGACATACGGAACAAAGTTCTACGAATCATAAGCAATGCTCACGATACACAAGCATACGAACATGCACTGTGAATTCTGGCTTGAGCCCCTCGTAAAAATTTTCAAGAAACTCGCGTACACGACTGTCCAAGATCGCAAGACATTCGAATAACCCCTTAATTTTGAATCTGGGAATTTACGATCACAACCACACGTAACTTGCCGGAAATATTTGTTCATAATATAACGTAACCCAGTACGGTAAGCTCACGACAGACGGCAAGCAGAAAGCACGATGTGGGCGAGGTCCTGTACAATAGCAAATGTCGCTTGCTGTGCCAGTTACACTCCTCATACAGCTTAGCGCCCGGCTGCAACAGGGAAACCAAAAACCACACATGACCATCTACAACGAGGCCGATTTTATGTTCCAGTTGACCCCTCTGAAGACGATTCTGACATGTTACAGGAGTGAAACTGTTGCAGCTAATCCACAGGAGATTTTTCATCGCAACTGGACAAAGAATGTTGGATCACCTACTCGTTGTCTCTTGAAATAAACTGTGAAATGAATATGTATCTCCGAAAATGTGGCTCTTACACCGCGAAACTAGTTTGATGATAAATAAATATTTACCATACACCATAGGAGATGGTGGAAGCCCAACAGCAAGTGTAGCCAAGCATTTACTAACAATTCTTTGCACTCATGTATGGAAATGAGCGTTTGGCGTCATTGGCCGGGCGGCCCCTTACGGGGCAGGTCCGTCCGCCTTGCTGCAGGTCTTATTACAGGCGACGCTACATTGGGCGACGTGCGCGCCGGATGGAGATGAAATGATGATGAATGAAACGGCACAGCTAGTTAGCGTTATCCGCGAACGGCCCTAATACGCCACCCAGACTTTCTCAGAGATTTTTCTCCCATGGCTCGTAGTGTATGTCCCCCGCCCCTTCCCCCCCCCCCCCCCCCCTCCATCGCCTGAGCCGCTGCCCTTCAGAGGCTTTCTAATAATTCCTTGATCGATCGTATTTATGAGTGTACTGATCCATACGTGTTGATAACGTTGCCGTCCCACATCCAGCCAGTCATTGATAGTGACTAATTCCTTCAAAGATGTGACCGTGATGGCCGCTATAAGAGTGGAGCGCGGAGAGGCTCCAATCTTTTTTAAAACATGGTTGGGGTGGTCGGTCGGTCGTTTCTATTTGCTAGTAAGAGGGAAGAGAGATTAAGATTTAAAATATCGTCCATGACGTGGCCATTACACATCGATTATAAGCTCGGACTGGTGAAGATGGAGGAGGAATTTCAGAGGAAGCGTCCCGGAATTCGCTTTAAGGAGTTCATGGAAATCACAGAAAACCTAAATCTGGACTACCGGCCGGGGATTTGGGCCGCTGTCCTCTCGAATACTAGTCCAGTGTGCTAAGCACTGCGACACTTCGTTCGGTAGTTGCTAGCAAGGAGGCGGGTATTGCACCACGTCGGATATAAACGTATGACTGGAGCAGGCCGACCGTTTTGAGGCAATGAATACTACTTATCGAAAAATGTTTCTCATTCCTTTTCTTAGATTTTTTAACGTTTGTAGTTTCAGAATATGAATCATCCCTGCAGGTACTGAATACTGCAAATCACACTGAATTAATCTTGAGAATCTCTTTTTATGCAGTCGTATGATTTATCCCAATCCCATGCCATTGTGAGCGTTTCGGCATTTTGATGTAGACGGAAAGTTCACTGTTGTATAAACGCTCTATTCACTGAATTAAACGTAATGGCTAATTATTGGCACAAAATTAAAAGCAAATATCGGAAAGATAATAACAGTGACGACATTGGCAACGGAATGCAGCCAACAATAACGATTTAACAACACAAAACGATCGATTGTATCGGATCAGAACTGAAGGCGAGTCCAATTTTCGCTCCCAGGAGTCCATATGGGTGCGAAATTGCTGACCGACTGTTTTCAATGTTGGCTAGAGACATATAAGGGCGCTGTAACACATGCTTGAGGCATTCACTAAGTTGCTTTCTCTACAGCCTGTTACGAGCGATGTGTTGAGTCATATAGGCCCGTAACCCCTCGCTTGGCTACCGCTTCCGCGCGCGACTCCTTTCCGGAGTTGGTCCTTTGTGCTTAGCATCGCGCGCCACGTCATTCCTGTTTCATGGAAAGTCGCAAATGCGTGCAGCAGCAGGTGTGCTCTCTTGTGACGTTCTCGTCGTAAACTTGGAATACTCGCAACGGCACCTCACTGTTTGTAGGCTAAGGCGCTGTCTGGTGATGAGATTCATCTTCTCTGACCACGTTGTCGACGTGTCACCAAACCGTCATTCTTCTTCCTTCTTGATATGGACAGTCTTTCGCCCATCATTACTGATGACAGTTGAGCTCGCCCTGGGCATTTCAGCTGCTGTGCTGCTATTCTGGTGGCGTGCTGCTTTGCACATATCGTAGGTAGCGCATCTCTTAACTGGTTCTTACTTCAGTCAGGATGTGGACAGTAGCTGTCATTCAGAAAACCTGTCAGGCTGCCAAAACAAACTGCTATTTAATTAACTTACTGAACTTTTCATTAGTAGTATTGCATAACCGAAAAGGCTGAACAAGTATGTAAGTGAAATTGCTCAAACTCGCAGGCTGAGAGAAAACATTCAAGTAACTGACATAACCGTCAGAGACTTGTGTTAGTCGGTTATTTCACACTAAGTGAAACCACTCAAATCTCAAGAGTGAGTGATAACATTCATACATTGAGTTGCAAAAGTCGTGGGGTATCTCCTAATATATCGGACCTCCTATTGCCCGGCTTAGTGCAGCAGCTCGTCGTGGCCCCTGCTGAAATATTGAGCCAAGCTGCGTCCATAGCCGTCCATAACTGCGAAAGTGCTGCCGGTGCATGATTTTGTGCATGAACCGACCTCTCGCTTATGTCCAATAAATGTTCGATGGGATTCATATCGGACGACCTGGAAGGCCAAATCATTGGCTCGAATTGTCCACAATGTTCTTCAAACCAATCGCGAACAACTGTGGCTCGGTGACATGGCGCATTATCATCCATAAAAGTTTCGTCATTGTTTGAGAACATGAAGTAAATGAATGGCTGCAAATGGTCTTCAAGTAGCCGAAAATAACCATTTCCAGTCAATGATCGGTTCAGTTGGACAAGAGAGCCCAGTCCGTTCAATTTAAACACAACCCACACCATTAGCGAGCCACTACCAACCTGCAGAGTGCATTGTTGACAGCTTGGGTCCATGGCTTCGTGGGGTCTGTGCCACACTAGAATCCTACCATTAACTCTTAACATCTGAAAACGGAGCTCATCTGACCAGCCATGGTTTTCCAGTCGTCTAGCGTCCAACCATTATGGTCACGAGACAACAGAGGCGTTGCAGGCGATGTGCTGCTAGCAAAGGCGTCAGTCGTCTGCTGCCATAGCCCATTAACGCCAAATTTCACTTCAGTGTCATAACGGGTACGTTCGTCGTACGTCACACAATGATTTCTGCGGTTACTTCACGCAGTGATACTTGTCTGTTAGCACTGACAATTCTGCGCAAATGCCGCTGCTCTCGTTCGTTAAGTGAAACCCGTCGGGCACTGCGTTGTCCTTCGTGAGAGGAATGCCTTTTTGTTGTGAATGGTGTCCATCTTTCCGTTCAGTCAAACTGGTGAGGTTTGAGACTAATAGTAATACTCAAGAATCCAACGGTCAAGAGTTGTGTACAGGGTTATTCATAAGTACTTCCAGAGTTTCATAAGTGCATGAAACCTGATAGATATGCGGAAAATAGACACATGTTAGTGGATAGAGCATCTCTCAAAGTTTTTAACAGACATTACAGCGTGGGCGACCTTCGTGAAATGGAAAACTTTAATACAACAGTCAAGCTCTTGCCGAAGAGTCATGGTGAGAAGCACGTCAAATCAGTTCAGCTGAGACAGTTCAGCATTGATGTAATCACGAAATTTTTTTTTTTTTGTCATCAGTCTACTGACTGGTTTGATGCGGCCCGCCACGAATTCCTTTCCTGTGCTAACCTCTTCATCTCAGAGTAGCACTTGCAACCTACGTCCTCAATTATTTGCTTGACGTATTCCAATCTCTGTCTTCCTCTACAGTTTTTGCCCTCTACCGCTCTCTCTAGTACCATGGAAGTCATTCCCTCATGTCTTGGCAGATGTCCTATCATCCTGTCCCGTCTCCTTATCAGTGTTTTCCACATATTCCTATCCTCTCCGATTCTGCGTAGAACCTCCTCATTCGTTACCTTATCAGTCCACCTAATTTTCAACATTCGTCTGTAGCACCACATCTCAAATGCTTCGATTCTCTTCTGTTCCGGTTTTCCCACAGTCCATGTTTCACTACCATACAATGCTGTACTCCAGACGTACATCCTCAGAAATTTCTTCCTCAAGTTAAGGCCGGTATTTGATGTTAGTAGAATTCTCTTGGCCAGAAATGCCGTTTTTGCCATAGCGAGTCTGCTTTTGATGTCCTCCTTGCTCCGTCCGTCATTGGTTATTTTACTGCCTAGGTAGCAGAATTCCTTTAACTTCATTGACTTCGTGACCATCAGTCCTGATGTTAAGTTTCTCGCTGTTCTCATTTCTACTACTTCTCATTACCTTCGTCTTTCTCCGATTTACTCTCAAACCATACTGTGTACTCATTAGACTGTTCATTCCGTTCAGCAGATCATTTAATTCTTCTTCACTTTCACTCAGGATAGCAATGTCATCAGCGAATCGTATCATTGATATCCTTTCACCTTGTATTTTAATTCCACTCCTGAACCTTTCTTTTATTTCCATCATTGCTTCCTCGATGTACAGATTGAAGAGTAGGGGCGAAAGGCTACAGCCTTGTCTTACACCCTTCTTAATACGAGCACTTCGTTCTTGATCGTCCACTCTTATTATTCCCTCTTGGTTGTTGTACATATTGTATATGACCCGTCTTTCCCTATAGCCTACCCCCTACTTTTTTCAGAATGTCGAACAGCTTGCACCATTTTATATCGTCGAACGCTTTTTCCAGGTCGACAAATCCTATGAAAGTGTCTTGATTTTTCTTTAGCCTTGCTTCCATTATTAGCCATAACGTCACAATTGCCTCTCTCGTCCCTTTACTTTTCCTAAAGCCAAACTGATCGTCACCTAGCGCATTCTCAATTTTCTTTTCCATTCTTCTGTATATTATTCTTGTAAGCAGCTTCGATGCATGAGCTGTTAAGCTGATTGTGCGATAATTCTCGCACTTGTCAGTTCTTGCCGTCTTCGGAATTGTGTGGATGATGTTTTTCCGAAAGTCAGATGGTATATCGCCAGACTCATATATTCTACACACCAACGTGAATAGTCGTTTTCTTGCCACTTCCCCAATGATTTTAGAAATTCTGATGGAATGTTATCTATCCCTTCTGCCTTATTTGACCGTAAGTCCTCCAAAGCTCTTTTAAATTCCGATTCTAATACTGGATCCCCTATCTGTTCTAAATCGACTCCTGTTTCTTCTTCTATCACATCAGACAAATCTTCACACTCATAGAGGCTTTCAATGTATTCTTTCCACCTATCTGCTCTCTCCTCTGCATTTAACAGTGGAATTCCCGTTGCATTCTTAATGTTACCACCGTTGCTTTTAATGTCACCAAAGGTTGTTTTGACTTTCCTGTATGCTGAGTCTGTCCTTCCGACAATCATATCTTTTTCGATGTTTTCACATTTTTCCTGCAGCCATTTCGTCTTAGCTTCCCTGCACTTTCTATTTATTTCATTCCTCAGCGACTTGTATTTCTGTATTCCTGATTTTCCCGGAACATGTTTGTACTTCCTCCTTTCATCAATCGGCCCTTTTTAGAGATGTCCATTCCTCTTCAACTGTACTGCCTACTGCGCTATTCCTTATTGCTGTATCTATAGCGTTAGAGAACTTCCAACGTATCTCGTCATTCCTTGGTACTTCCGTATCCCACTTCTTTGCGTATTGATTCTTCCTGACTAATGTCTTGAACTTCAGCCTACTCTTCATCACTACTATATTGTGATCTGAGTCTATATCTGCTCCTGGGTACGCCTTATAATCCAGTATCTGATTACGGAATCTCTGCTCACCATGATGTAATCTAATTGAAATCTTCCCGTATATCCCGGCCTTTTCCAAGTATACCTCCTCCTCTTGTGATTCTTGAACAGGGTATTCGCTATTACTAGCTGAAACTTGTTACAGAACTCAATTAGTCTTTCTCCTCTTTCATTCCTTGTCCCAAGCCCATATTCTCCTGTAACCTTTTCTTCTACTCCTTCCCCTACAACTGCATTCCAGTCGCCCATGACTATTAGATTTTCATCCCCCTTTACATACTGCATTACCCTTTCAATATCCTCATACACTTTCTCTATCTGTTCATCTTCAGCTTGCGACGTCGGCATGTATACCTGAACTATCGTTGTCGGTGTTGGTCTGCTGTCGATTCTGATTAGAACAACCCGGTCACTGAACTGTTCACAGTAACACACCCTCTGCCCTACCTTCCTATTCATAACGAATCCTACACCTGTTATACCATTTTCTGCTGCTGTTGATATTACCCGATACTCATCTGACCAGAAATCCTTGTCTTCCTTCCACTTCACTTCACTGACCCCTACTATATCTAGATTGAGCCTTTGCATTTCCCTTTTCACATTTTCTAGTTTCCCTACCACGTTCAAGCTTCTGACATTCCACGCCCCGACTCGTAGAACGTTATCCTTTCGTAGATTATTCAATCTTTTTCTCATGGTAACCTCCCCCTTGGCAGTCTCCTCCCGGAGATCCGAATGTGGGACTATTCCGGAATCTTTTGCCGATGGAGAGATCATCATGACACTTCTTCAATTACAGGCCACATGTCCTGTGGATACACGTTACGTGTCTTTAATGCAGTGGTTTCCATTGCCTTCTGCATCCTCATGTCGTTGATCATTGCTGATTCTTCCGCCTTTAGGGGCAATTTCCCACCCCTAGGACAAGAGAGTGCCCTGAACCTCTATCCGCTCCTCCGCCCTCTTTGACAAGGCCGTTGGCAGAATGAGGCTGACTTCTTATGCCGGAAGTCTTCGGCCGCCAATGCTGATTATTTATCAAAATTTAGGCAGTGGCGGGGATCGAACCCGGGACTGAAGACGTTTTGATTATGAATCAAAGACGCTACCCCTAGATCAAGAATACCTGAGAGAAAGGGTGGTGGAGCGCCATCTAGTTGCAAAATAAAGTCCCCAGTGTCTTACTGTAATTGTGGTCTGAGCCATTGTTATGCATGTCCCGGTACACGAACCCAGTCATGGTTTTCTCCACAAACAAAAATAGTCCATAAACTTTTGGAGAGAAAATGGTGCAAAAGACCTTAACTTTAGGTGAACGATGAGTTTGTTCCATAATCTCATGTGGATGTTCTGTGTCCCGAGTCAGCACGTATTGACGATCCATCTCTCCAGACACAAGAAACGTGTTATTTCGATACTCTTCTGGTTTATTACAAAATTAACACCAAGTTAAGGTGTCCTTAGCATGAAGGTAGGTTTGAAAACTGCAGAGCTTTAATAAGGATGGCCATGTTGGAGGTGATATGCCATTGCATTGTTCCGACTTTTAAACTGCCTTAACGAGTCAGTAGCGGGAGGTCCTACAGTTTAAAGTGGATTCGAAAAACACGGTGCAACCCACTAACAAATCATTGCCAGAATGCCAGAAGAAGTCCCATGACTGACTGTCGATTGAACGCTTGACTTTTGGATGTAGAACTTAAGCCACTGAGCCACCAAATCAAACTCGAAAGGTAATATAAAACAATCAACAAGGAAACAACTCTATCGATTAACTAAAAGCTGAATCCAGGCACAATTTGTAATTAGTTTTGAAGTACGAGAGTTATTCTGAAAGTAATCAACGTTTTGCAGTAAATAAAATTCTGCAGTCATGAAATTGAAATTATTAGCAAATTTTTAGAACCACACCTTTTTATTACTTTCGTAGATAATCATCTTTCAGATTTAAAAATTTATCGTATCTCTTACCGGGTCCTGAAATTCCCTCTGCACAAAATTCTGTAGCCAGAGACTACAGACAGCCCGACGAGCGCGAAGCCTGTGGTACTCTAATCGTTTGTTCACGACCTCATGCCAAACACTTCGAGAAGTCCGTGTAAAGTTTTTCGACAGTTGAGACAACATAGATTTTCACGAACATTTTAGACAATTTTCTCTGCCAGTTTCAACCTGACTACAGACTTCTGTCTTTACCATGAACGTTCGACCTTCCACTCGTAAACAAACAACACTATTGACATGCAGAATCTTTACTCACAATATTTGTTCTGTATACAGCACAAATATCGCGATGAATGTCAGCAACTCTGAGATTGAAGAATGGACTTCACTTTTGGTGCGATATCCAACCAGCACGCTCATTTTGAACGGCTACTCTAAGCGAACCAGAAGCAAAGCAAATAGTACGAACAGATGATATTTAAATAGAGCACGAATTTTCACTGATTTGTTGGACTCACTGAAGTACTGGAATACCTGAATGTCAAATGCATGAAGATAGACGCCAACTGTTCCACGAAAGCCTACTTGCAATGTTTCGTGAACCAGCATTTAGTGAGGAATTAGGGGATACACTACAATCCTCTGCGTATCGCTGACATTTTTCGCTCGCAAATGGAAGGGTAAGAGACCCAAACATGTGGTTCAAGGAGAGATACCCTCTGGCATGCGCTCCACTGTGGTTTACAGAGTGTAGGTGTAGGTCAGGGGTGTCAGCCTTTTACTTTACCTGGGCTACTTGGAAGAAGACGAGTATTTTTGGGCCGAGCATAAAAAAGAAGAAGAAGAGAGAAACAACTTTAATGAACATACGAAAACACTTCTGCCATCTGTCAGGCATTTTATTTCCTTGGGTAGATTGTCAATTGGTTTTATACTAGAGGAGTTCAAAAAGAAAGTTACACATTATCATGGCAGGCTAAGTAACTTTTATTGCATGGTGCACAAGACTTTTAAGTGGCGCAAATAAATGACACTTTTTTCAGCATTGCCACAAAGTCTGCGTAAACAACGACCGGAACGTTCTATCAGTCGTTCAATTCCTCAACGATATAAATCCCCTGCTTGGTCACGGAGCAGTTCGGGAGCCGCTGCGTGAATGCCCTCGCCGTTGGGAATTCCGCGATTGCTGCGAATCAGCACCTCGATTTCCTGGACATCGTCGTCTGTGGTCGACGTCGATGGCCTTGCTTCCCCATCAGCATCGCCCACGTCTGTGGGCCCTTTGTCAAATGGTTGGCACCATTTCAATAAGGCTGGGCGCGATGTAGCATTTGGTCAGTACGCTGCCAGAATTTGACGGTGGATCTGTGTACAATTTAGATGTTTTACCTACAAGATTCGTACTGTCCCGCATACTCCCAGCTTTGGTGTACGTTTCTAGTTGCCACGCCCATTTCACTCGCAGACTGTGGTGCTTCTGATATGTTTACCGCAGCAAAACTGCGTCTGCAGGAAACGTAGAACACGTACTTAACTTGTTTCTTGAAGTCACCTCGTATCTCTCCCGCCGGAGGTTCGAGTCCTCCCTCGGGCATGGGTGTGTGTGTTGTTCTTAGAATAAGTCAGTTTAAGTAGTGTGTAAGTATAGGGACCGATGACCTCGGCAGTTGGGTCTCGTAGGAATTCACACACATTTGAACATCACCTCGTATCTGTGTACGCACTCCTTTCTGTGGCAAAGATTCACCAGAGGGAAATGCAGATAATTTTTGCTTCTAGTATTGTCTTGGTGAGTATCTCTATTCCTCTCAACTGCACTCGAGTGCTGACAACAAATTTCACCGGTGTGTAAATGTATTCCCAATTCTTAAATTGGTACCTGCAACATGTAGAAGTGTGAACTTTACATATAACTGTAATTACTTTCTTTTGCGAACTAATATTTTTTGACTAAGTGAGGAAATCCATAGAACATAATCTTGTAAAGACTCAGTGAATGAAAATGGGCAAAATATGGTAGCTTAATGTTTTTATGTCCGCGCAGTTGGCAATTATTCTGATGGCAAAAGTGATCGAACCTAAACGTTTTAGCAGGTGTACTACACGGTTTTTCTCAATTTAAGTTTTTATCAATATACGCACCCAAGACCGTAGAACTTTGTACACTGTTTATTACGTTTTGTTGATAAACTGCATTCATAGTAGGCGGGATATTTCTGGCACTACAAACGTCGATGAAATCTGTTTTTTCAGATGTTGAAGGTAGTCCAGTCACCGAAAACCAATCGATAACATTAACAAAAACGTCATTTACTACTCCCTTGTTGATACTTCTTTGATCAGCTTGACAATAATGCTTCTGCCATGTGCAAAAAGAACTAATTTTGCAGCCGGCCCGTTTGGCCGAGCGGTTCTAGGCGCTTCAGTCCGGATCCGCGCTGCTGCTACGGTCGCAGGTTCGAATCCTGCCTCGGGCATGGATGTGTGTGTGATGTCCTTAGGTTAGTTAGGTTTAAGTAGTTCTAAGTCTAGGGGACTGATGACCGCAGATGTTAAGTCCCATAGTGCTAAAGAGCCATTTGAACTATTTGAACTAATTTTGCATCCTGATTCCACAAAATGGTAGATCAGTAACTTAGAGCAGCATAAACTGTGTTCCGCGGAATGGTAGGGTTCACTGGAGAACACTCAAGATTTCCGAGAAACTTGCCTGCCTTTATTCGGAACATTTGACAAAATAACTTACGAAAAAGAAAAAAGAAATAACTCTCATAGTAAACCCTCGTAAACTTTACGATTGCAGTAAGGTATAAAACAAGGCATTTTGTACCTAATGTGGTATGTAACATACCATTGGAGCTCATATAATGGTAATTAACTAATGCATAACCTTTGATTAAAATATCGCAGTCCTCAACGATATAAATCCCCTGCTTGGTCACGGAGCAGTTCGGGAGCCGCTGCGTGAATGCCCTCGCCGTTGGGAATTCCGCGATTGCTGCGAATCAGTACCTCGATTTCCTGGACATCGTCGACCACCCCCGCCCCCTGGTGTCCAGGGTTAAGTCTCTAAGTAACCCTCGCTTGCACTTGCTAATTTCGATAGTCGTCTCGAATGCAACACCGACGGAGAATAACATTGTATTGTCAGTAACCAGGCGCAACCTTGCAGACGGCGGACTATAAAATGAGAAAACCAGTGCACAGGGTGTCGTTGTATGGTAGTGGACCATTCAAATGGCCGCCATCGTCCATCTCACAACAAAGCAGCCGCATCCACAGCATGCCGCAAGAACTATGAGCACTCCTTCATCTTTGTTTCTGTGAAACAAGTCTCTTCTACTGCAAAAGTTTTGCTTTTCATATTTTGAGAGAAAAACAAGAAAAGGTTGATTGTGCAGTAAACATGGGATCTAAAGTGCGTGCCTTAGAAGCTATGAGCACTTTTTCCGTAGAAGAGACAAGTTTCACAGTAGCAAAGATGAATAAGTGCTCGAAGCTCTTAAGGAATTCACTTTTAAGCCCGATGTTTAATGGACATTTTTTCCCGTTTTGGTTCACACTACCACCTCTCGAAATACGGAAAGCAAAGTGCTTATAGTAGAAGAGATTTGTTTCACAACATCGAAGATGAAGAAATGCTCATGGCTCTTAAAGAATGCATTTTAGAGCGCATGTGTACTTGGCCTTTTTTGTTTTGAATGATCGTGCTTGTCATTTTCATGAGTGCTGAACATTCCTTCTGGGACATCCTGTGTTTAAACTGAGGTGACAAAAGTCTTGGGATAGCGCTATGCACATATACAGATGGCGGCTGTATTAAGTACGTAAGGTATAAGAGGGCAGTCCATTGATGGAGCGGTCATTTGTACTCGGTGATTCATGTGAATAGGTTACCGTCGTGACTATGGCTGCATGACGGAACTTAACAGACGTTGAATGCTGAATGGTAGTTGGAACTGGACGCATGGGACATTCTTTCGGAAATCTTAGGGAATTCAATATTCCGAGATCCACAGTGCGAAGAGTGTGCCGAAGAGTACCAAATTCCAGGCATTGCAATGCAGTGGCTGACGGCCTTCACCTAACAACAGGGAGAAGCGGCGTTTGTGTAGATTTTTCAGTACTAACAGAAAAGCAACATTGCGTGAAGGAGGAGGGGGAGATTAGTGTTTAACGTCCCGTCGACAACGAGGTCATTAGAGACGGAGCGCAAGCTCAGGTGAGGGAAGGATGGGGAAGGAAATCGGCCGTGCCCTTTCAGAGGAACCATCCCGGCATTTGCCTGAAGCGATTTAGGGAAATCACGGAAAACCTAAAGCAGGGGATTGAACCGTCGTCCTCCCGAATGCGAGTCCAGTGTGCTAACCACTGCGCCACCTCGCTCGGTAACATTGCGTGAAATAACCGCAGAAATCAATGTGGGACGTACGACGGACGTATCTGTTAGGACGGTGCGGTGAAATTTGGCGTTAATGGGGTTTGGCAGCAGACGACAAAGCGAGTGCCTTTGCTAACCCCACGATGTCACCTGCAGCGCCTCTCCTGGGCTCGTGACCATATCAGTTGGACCTTAGACAACTGGAAAACAGTGGCCTGATCAGATGAGTCCCGATTTCAGTTGGTAAGAGCTGATGGTGTGCTTCGAGTGCGGCGCAGACACCAAGAAGCCATGGACCCAAGTTGTCAACAAGGCACTGTGCAAATTCTTGGTGGTTTCATAATGGTGTGGGCTTCATTTGCATGAAATGGTCTGGGCCTTCTGATCCAATTGAACCGATCATTGACTTGAAATCGTTATGTTCGGCTACTTGGAGACCATTTGCAGCCATTCACGGACTTCGTGTTCCCAAACAACGGTGGGATTTTATGGATGACATTGCACCATGTTACCGGGCCATAATTGCTCGCGATTGGTCTGTAGAACATTCTGCATAATTCGAGCTAATTATTTGGCCACCCGACATGAATCAAAATGTTCTAATGTGTGTGAATTCCTAAGACCTAAGGGACCAAACTGCTGAGGTCATCGGTCCCTAGAGTTACACACTACTTATACTAACTTATGCTAAGAACAACACACACACCCGTGCCCGAAGGAGGACTCGAACCTTCGGCGGGAGGGGCCGCGCAGTCCGTGACATGGCGCCTCAAACCGCGTGGCCTCATGAATCACATCGAACATTTATGGAACGTAATCGTGAGGTCAGTTCGTGCTCAAAATCCTGGACTGGCAACACTTTCGCAGTTATGGACGGCTATAAAGAGGTCTACATGTATCAAACATAATTTGAGGAAGAAATTTTTGAGGATGTACGTTTCTAGCTAAGAATTGTGTGCAGTGAAACATGGACTGTGGGAAAACCGCAAAAGAAGAGAGTTGAAGCATTTGAGATGTGGTGCTACAGAAGAAAGTTGAAAATTAGGTTGAGTTATTAGACAAGGAATGAGGAGGTTCTGCGCAGAAGCGGAGAGGAAAGGAATATGTGGAAAACACTGACAAGATGTGGGGATAGGACTATACGGCAACCTGTTAAGACACCTAGGAATAACTTCCATGTACTAGAGGGGGCTGTAGAGGGCAAAAACTTTAGAGGAAGCAGAGATTGGAGTACATGCAGCAAATAAGTGATTAAGTAGGTTGCAAATCCTACTATGAGGTCGGCTCAGGAGAGGAATTTGTGGCGGGCAGCATCAAACCAGTAAAACTGAAGATTCAAAACAAAATAATAATAATAATAAAATGAAAATAGAGGCAGTACGGCACAATATTTCTGCGGGGGACTTCCAACGGCTCGTTGAGTCCATGCGACGTCGAGCTGCTGCACTACGCCGGGCAAAGGAAGTCTGCCACGATATTAGGAAGTAACCCATGACTTCTGTCACCTCATTGTATGTGTAACACAGGAACATGCAGGAGAAGCCGTGGGTAAAAAGCTTGTATAAGATAAAGAACAGAAGCAAATCGAGGGTTTCACGATAATATACTGGGGCTACAACTTTGCTCCCGCCGTTTTTTTCTCAAAGTTTGAGGCTTTATTGTGAGCATCTTACAAAAAATTTACGTTTCAAACTATTGGCCATCGCTGCCCATTACTTTCTCCCAACTTTTGGGCAGCATATGAATCCCGCGGCGGAAGAACTAGGCGTCTTTCGAGAAGATCCATGCATCGATCCAATTTTGCAATTGTTCATATGATAGGAAGCGCTGGACAGCCTGGTCGTGTGCCACTGAACTAAAAAGTTGGTAGTCAAAGGGAACAATGTCTGAAGAATACGGCGGGTGGGGTAGAACTTCCCTTCTCAACGTTTCCAGGTGTGTTTTGGCGGGCTTTGCGACATGAGGTCGAGCACTGTCATGCTGTAAAATCAGCTTTTCATGTCTATCGCTGTATTGTGGCCGTTTGTCTTTCAGTAATCGGCTCAAACACAGCAATTGCGATCATTAACGATCTCCTGTGATTGTTCCCGTCGGTTGCAGTAGCATCGAAAGCGTTCTCTCTTTCACAACCGTGCTAGTCTTCAAAGTCAAAATCACCGTTCTTGAAGCACGGAAACCATTTTTTGCAAAGTTCTGTCACCAACAGGCGTCTCATCATAGGTCTTACCCAGCTTTTTATGAGCCTCAGCCGCAGATTTCTTCATATCAAAGCAGAAAATTAAAACCTCCCGCAGATGACGAGAATTGGTCTCGCAAGTTGACATATTCAGCCGAGAATAACTTTAAGATGCAATCAAAAATCGACTAATATTTTGATGGCGGTATGTTCTCAAATGTATAAGCTTACTGTATGACACGACCTACGACTTGCACCACTACTTTCCACTAATGCCGTCTACTGTAAAACGGCGGAAGCAAAGTTGAAGATCTAATAGGATCTTAAAAAGCCACTTATTGAAAACATTAAGAAACGCTGACGGGACGAAGAACAGTAACGTACCCATTAGTACCGTTCCTCACAAGCGTCTTCTAACAAAGCTGCATGCCTACGGAGTATCGCCTCAGATGTGCGACTGGATTCGTGATTTCCTGTCAGAAAGGTCGCAGTTCGTAGTAAGAGAGGAAAGTCATCGAGTAAAACAGAAGTAATATCCGGCGTTCCCAAGGAAGTGTTATAGGCCCTCTATTGTTCCTGAACTATATTAACGACATAGGAGACACTCTGAGTAGCCGTCTTAGATTGTTTGCAGATGATGCTGTCATTTACCGTCTTGTAAAGTCATCAGATGATAAAAAGGACTTGCAAAATGATTTAGATAAGATATCTGTCTGGTGTGAAAAATGGCAATTGACCCTGAATAAAGAAAAGTGTGAAGTTATTCAAATGAGTAATAAACGAAATCAGCTAAATTTCGATTATGCGATAAGTCAGACAAATCTGAAGGCTGTTAATTCAACTAAATGCTTAGGGATTACAATGACAAATAACCTGGATTGGAACGATCACGTAGATAATATTGTGGGTAGAGCAAACCAAAGACTGCGATTCATTGGCAGACCACTTAGAAGGTGCAACAGGTCTACTAAAGAGACTCCTTACACCACGCTCGTCCGCCCTATTCTGAAGTATTGCTGTGCGGTGTGGGATCCGCATCACGTGGGACTGACGGATGACGTCGAAAAAGTACAAAGAAGGGCAGCTCGTTTTGTATTATCGCGAAATAGGGGAGATAGTGCCAGAAACATGATACGTGAATTGGAGTTGCAATCATTAAAACAAAGGCGTTTTTAGTTGTGACGGGATCTTCTCATGAAATTTCAATCACCAGTTTTCTCCTCCGATTGCGAAAACATTCTGTTAGCACCCATCTACTAGGGAGAACTGATCATCACGATAAAATAAATCAGGTCTCGCACAGAAAAATTTAAGTGCTCGTTTTTCCCGCGTGCCGTTCGATAGTGGAACGGTAGAGAGACAGCATGAAGGTGGTTCATTGAACCCTCTGCCAGGCACTTTATTGTGAATAGCAGAGTAATCACGTAGATGTAGATGTAGATCGAACCCTGCGGAGCACCCACTGTGATTTCTCGCCATATACCATTCCTTTCTTATTTCCCGTCCTACACGGAAACGGAATATACCTCTAGTACGGACACGAAGCGGCACAGACAACTGCCTAGAAGTTGGAATGCACGAGTACCTGAGTGCGGACCGAGTGGCTGCGGCAACATCCCGTTGGCGCCAGCGCAGCGCTCGGACCCGGAAGTGGGCGGGCGTGGCCAGCCGGTGTGGCGCCGGGTCGACATCTCTGGTAGCAGGTGTACGGCGTCCGGAGGCAGAGCGCACGGCAGACACACGGCGCGCGGCGCGCTGCACGCTGGCTCTCGGCGCACTGGCCGCTTCCTGGCGCTCGGCTCTGCTGGCGAGCGCGCGCCGCGGCCTGCACGGACATGCGGCCGCCAGCTTGTCGTGAGTCGCGCGCGAAGCACGCCTCACTCCTAATGCGGACCCCGAGTCAGCGAGCACGTCTCCTTCGCGCTCCACTAGCACTTCGGGCGTACTGCGCAGTAGGCGCTACAATTTAGTTGAAACACAAAGTAAAAGAGAGAGAAGCAATATGGGCTAACGTAAATAAAAGTGATCTGGATCACGAAAACATTACACTCAAAATACACTACTGGCCATTAAAATTGCTACACCAAGAAGAAATGCAGATGATAAACGGGTATTCATTGGACAAATATATTATACTAGAACTGACATGTGATTACATTTTCACGCAATTTGGGTGCATAGATCCTGAGAAATCGGTACCCAGAACAACAACTCTGGCCGTAATAACGGCCTTGATACGCCCGGGCATTGAGTCAAAGAGAGCTTGGATGGCGTGTACAGGTACAGCTGCCCACGCTGCTTCAACACGATACCACAGTTCATCGAGAGTAGTGATCGGCGCATTGTGACGAGCCAGTTGCTCGGCCACCATTGACCAGACGTTTTCAGTTGGTGAGAGATCTGAAGAATGTGCTGGCCAGGGCAGCAGTCGAACAGTCTCTGGATCCAGAAAGCCCGTACAGGACCTGCAACATGCTGGCGTGCATTTTCCTGCTGAAATGTAGGGTTTCGCAGGGATCGAATGGAGGGTAGAACCACGGGTCGTAACACATCTGAAATGTAGCGTCCACTGTTCAAAGCGCCGTTAATGCGAACAAGAGGTGCCGAGACGTGTAACCAATGGCACCCCATACCATCACGCCAGGTGATACGCCAGTATGGCGATGACGAATACACGCTTCCAATGTACGATCACCGCGATGTCGCCAAACACGGATGCCACCATCATGATGCTGTAAACAGAACCTGGATTCATCCGAAAAAATGACGTTTTGCCATTCGTGCACCCAGATTCGTCGTTGAGTACACCATCGCAGGCACTCCTGTCTGTGTTGCAGCGTCAAGGGTAACCGCAGCCATGGTTTCCGAGCTGATAGTCCATGCTGCTGCAAACGTCGTCGAACTGTTCGTGCAGATGGTTGTTGTCTTGCAAACGTTCCCATCTGTTGATTCAGGGATCGAGGCGTGGCTGCACGATCCGTTACAACTATGCGGACAAGATGCCTGTCATCTCGACTGATAGTGATACGAGGCCGTTGGGATCCAGCACGGCGTTCCGTATTACCCTCCTGATCGCACCGATTCCATATTCGCTAACAGTCATTGGATCTCGACAAACGCGAGCAGCAATGTCGCGATACGATAAACCGCAATCGCGATAGGCTTTATCAAAGTCGGAAACGTGATGGTACGCATTTCTCCTCCTTACACGAGGCATCACAACAATGTTTCACCAGGCAACGCCGGTCAACTGCTGTTTGTGTATGAGAAATTGGTTGGAAACTTTCCTCATGTCAGCACGTTGTAGGTGTCGCCACCGGCGCCAACCTTGTGTGAATGCTCTGAAAAGCTAATCAATTGCATATCACAGCATCTTCTTCCTGTCGGTTAAATTTCGCGTCTGTAGCACGTCATCTTCGTGGTGTAGCAATTTTAATGGCCAGTAGTGTACATAGAACGATCGAAAACGTCTGGGTAACAGAATAGGTATCAGAAGAATCGAAGTCAGTCTCAATACATCCCAACCACAAGAAAGGCGACAAAACCGACTCTAATAACTACAGAGGAATTTCACTACTCCATAATGAGATTTCACTCTGCAGCGGAGTGTGCGCTGATATGAAACTTCCTGGCAGATTAAAACTGTGTGCCGGGCCGATATTCTAACTCGGGACCTTTTCCTTTTGCGGGCAAGTGTTCTACCATCTGAGCTACCAAGCACGACTCACGTGCCGTCCTCACAGCTTTACTTCTGCCAGTACATTAGATTCAGATTTATTTTTAAAGACCTTGCAAAGAGCCCAAAAGAAGACAGCTAATGAGGAGGCGTGAGGGGAAGGAGGAGGAGCAAACGATACGTCACTTGTGTGGAAGCATGTTTCACTACTGTCTGTGACGTACAAAATTCTATCTAAAGCACTGTTAAATCGTCTAGAGCCCCACACAGATTCACAGGTAGGAGAAAACCATGAAGGGTTCAGAAAGGAAGATGATGATGTGTGTGAAATCTTATGGGACTTAACAGATAAGGTCATCAGTCCCTAAGCTTACACACTACTTAACGTAAATTATCTGAAGGACAAACACACACACCCATGCCCGTGGGAGGACTCGAACCTCCGCCGGGACCAGCCGCACCGTCTCTGACTGCAGCGCCTAGACCGCTCGGCTAATCCTGCGCGGCTCAGAAAGGGAAGATCATGCAGTGGACAGATCTGGTGCCTCATAACGCTATTTATAATAAGGAAGTCTGGGAACACCACGATAACATTCGTTGACTTCAAGGAGGCCCACGACTCCACAGAGAGAGAAACACTCTTTAAATCACTGGAAGAAATGAAGGTGGAGATCAAGAACAGAAAGCTAATCCAGAAAACATCAACAAATACAACATTCAATGTGAAGTTTATGGGAAAGATCTCGGAACCGTTCGAAATCAAGACAGGAGTGAGACTGAGAGACACCATGTCACCCAGTCTATTTAACTTGGTTTTGGAGAAAATAATTAGGACATGGGACAAAGGAGTCAATGGGGGTAAAGATGGGCAGACACTAGGATAGAACCGTCAACATAACGTGTCTGGCCTTCGCTCACGGTGTAGCCATCATAACAAATAACAGAAAAGAAGCCAAAGAAGCTCTAGAGACGCTACACGAAATCACAGCCAATACGGCACTACAAATCTCATATGAAAAAACGCATTACATGGACAAAAAATCCACAGAGAGAAAGCCTCTGGTAACGAAATAAGGAGAGATAACAAAAGTAGAAAGTTTCGAATACCTGGGAGAGATTACACAGAAAACAGGACTGAACTCGACATCCATTGAAGAAAGGATCACAAAACTACAAAAACCATACAGACTTACGTTAAACTATTAAAAAAAAGTATTTCCATCAATGCCAAATTAAGACCCTGTAGTAGAGTAATCTTACAAGAGGCCTTGTGTGACTCAGAAACAACAGTAATCAAAAGAAGAAAAAAATGAAAAAAATGAAGGAGATTGAAAAACAAAACAGGAAATTGCTGAGAAAGATCTACGCGCCGTTTCAGAAAGAGCGCTCTGGACAAAGAGACCGACAAAGAGACCGACAAAAGAACTGTACGAACAGACAGAAACGATTATAAACAGCATCAGGAAAACAAAGACAAAAATTCTTCCGACAAATGCATAGGATGAATAAAAGTAGACTGACCAAGATGTTTAACATAGTAACAACTAATATACTGAGAACCAACTGCGTAAAGGAAGCCATAGAAGACCTCAAGAAATTGAACATCTCTGCAGAACGATGACAGACGAGGAAAAATACAGAGCAAAAATCAGAAAACAGAAATTTCAGCAAATGCCCAAAGAGAAGAAAACAGCAAAGAACTGGACAGGTGAATATATGAGAGGTTTTCGGGAAGAAAAAAGAAGACAGAAAAAATGCCATGAAAATTAAGGAAGAATTAACAGCACCAATAATAAAAGTTTTCTGCGTCAGTCACGTATTTTACCATTATGCGTTTCGATCGTTTACAGTATTGTCTTCAGGTGGAGAACTGTTACATAATTCATGTTAGTGTAGCGCATAGGCCGGCCGCTGTGGTCGAGCGGTTCTAAGCGCTTCAGTCCGGAACAGCGCGGCTGCTACGGTCGCAGGTTCGAATTCTGCCTCGGGCATGGATGTATGTGATGTCCTTAGGTTAGTTAGGTTTAAGTAGTTCTAAGTCTAGGGGACTGATGACTTCAGATGTTAAGTCGCATAGTGCTTAGAGCCATTTGAACGATTTTGTAGCGCATAGACGCCTTTTCACAGCAGCAAACTAAGTGCAAGGCGTCTGCCGCTGTGGAAAGGCGTCTGCGCACTTTACTAACGCCAGCTATGCAACTAAACATTCCTCTACCTGAAGATGATGGTGTGAACCATCGAAACGCGTAATGGCAAAATAAATAAGTAACTGATGCAGAAAACTTTATATTTATCAAGAGTCGCAGCCCCCAAGATGCCGTCGTTTATGGACGAAATATTGAATATGGGGTAATATTGTGACCTGCTGAGCATAACAGAACAGCATCGCAGTTATGGCAGATCAGAGCCGGTTCGAGAACATGCTTCCGCTCAAGTGACGTATCGTTTGCTCCTCCTCCTTTCCCTCACGCCTCCTCATTAGCTGTCTTCTCTTGGGCTCTTTGCAAGATCTTTACAAATAAATCTAAATCTAATGTTCGTCTAAACGTTTTTCTTTTCTTTTAAAATAAATACTGTGTAGATATTGGACCCATTGTGTAGGGGTAGTGTCTTTGGTAATCTAAACGATCTGCATCCCGGGTCCGAAACCAACCACTGCTTAAATTTTGAATAAAATCATCAGGAGTGGCAACTGAAGATGAGTCACCTTAGTTCTGCCAACGACCTAGTCGAGAGGACAAAGGAGCGGACAGAGTTTCAGGGCAACCTTTTGTCCTTCGGTCACAAACATTGCTCCCAAAAGGCGAAAGAATCAGTAGTGATCAAGAGCAATAAGGATTCAGAAGGAAATGCAAACAACTGTATTAAAGACATATAATTTGTATCCACAGGACATGTGGACTGTTAATGAAAAATGTCATGATATCATGTTGTCTCTCTATCGGCAAAAGATTCCGGACTAGAGCTCTTGAAGGGGACTACCAAGATGAAGGAAGTCTTAAGAAAAAGATTAGATAACCAATGAAAGGGTAACATACAACGAGTCGGGACGTCGAATGTAGAAAAGCTGAACGTTGGAGGGAAGCTACAGAATCTGAAAAGGGGACTGCAAAGGCTGTCTACATATTAGTGCGTTTAGTGAAGTGAAATAGAGGGAAGATACGGATTTCTGGTCATATAAATAAGAATTCGTATCAACAGCAGCAGGAAATGGTATAACGGGAGCGATACTCGTTGTGACACTACATAAGACTACATAAGACAGCAAGTGTCTGGCGCAGTTGTTAGATCGGTTACTGTTGCTACAGTGGCAGGTTATCAAGATTTAAATGAGTTTGAACGTGGTGTTACGGTCGACGCACGAGCGATGGGACACAACATCTCCGAGGTAGCGATGACGTGGGGATTTCCCGTGCGACCATTTTACGAGTGTACAGTGAGTGTTAGGAATCCGGTAAAACATCAAATCTCCGACATCGCTACAGCCGGAAACAGATCCTGCAAGAACGGAACCAACGACGACTGAAGAGAATCGTTCAACGTGACAGAAGTTCAACCCTTCCGCAAACTGCTTCAGATTTCAATGCTAGACCGTCAGCGTGCGAACCATACAACGAAACATCATCGATATGGGTTTTCGGAGCAGAAGGTCCACTAATGTACCCTTGATGATTGCGTGATACAAAGCATTACGCCTCGCCTGCGCCCGTCAACACAGACATTGGACTGTTGATGACTGGAAACATGTTTGCCTGGTCGGACGAGTCTCGCTTCAAATTGCATCGAGCGAATGGACGTGTACGGGTGTGGAGACAACCTCCACGGACCCCGCACATCAGCAGACTGTTCAAGCTGTTGGAGGCTTTGTAATGGTGTGGAGCGTGTGCAGTTGGAGTGATATGGATCCCCTGATACATCTAGATACGACTCTGACACCTGACACGTACGTAAGCATCCTGTCTGATCACCTGCATCCATTCACGTCCATTGTGCATTCCGACGGACCTGGGCAATTCCAGCAGAACAATGCGACACCCCACACGTCTAGAATTGCTACAGAGTGGCTCCAGGTACACCCTTCTGAGTTTAAACACTTCCACTGGCCACGAAACTCCCCAGACATGAACATTATTGAGCATATCTGGGATGCCTTGCAGCCTGCTGTTCAGAAGAGATCTCCACTCCCTGGTATTCTTGCTGGCTTATGGAGAGCCCTGCAGGATTCATGGTGGCATTTCCCCCCAGCACTACTTCAGACATTAGTCGAGTCCATGGCACGTCGTTTTCGGCACTTCTGTGTGTTCGCGGGGGCCCTAAACGATATAAAGCAGGTGTACCAATTTCTTTGGGCCTTCAGTGTAGCAATAACTGTACTGTAAAGATAAGACCCCTCCCCTCATATCAAGAACTGTTCTACTAGATATGTATGAATCCTGTGTGTGGAGAACTACTCACTTTAGCTACAGTTCCTCTGCATGTTTCTGCCCACTGGTAAATGTTTCCTGTTCATCCTTGCGAGATTTGTCTCCACTGCCTCTTTATCTAGATTAATGAACATGTGAAGAGTTTTGTTGTTGTTTGTACCATAGTCTTACTGTGTAAGTCGATATTACTAAGGAGTCGTCACTCTCAAAGGCAGTGTATAGCTGTTGCCATCCCACCCTCAGGGGGGAATCCGTGTACCCTTCCTGTCTGTGACTAGTGTAGTCATATGGTCAAATGCCACATGCAGGCTGACGGGTACACTGGTTCCCGCCGTTAATCCGCGAGGCGAATTCGATCCGCGGCCGTCGTGCCTCCCCTTGTCCTGGAAGCTGGCGCTTTAACGAGCCCGGCTATCCGGGCAGCTTAGCGAGAAACGACCATGAGAAATCAGCGCTCGCACGGGAAGATTTAAGTGATCACTTTTCCCACGTCTTATTCGAAAGGGGAATCCTCGAGATATAGTCCCAAGTGGTTCTATGAACCCTCTATGAAGCACCTAGATGTGAACTGTGAGTATCCATGTAGGTGTACACTGCTGCACGTATCCTTCCGTGTTTCCCGAATGTAAACATGACAGTGCTGCCACTCTGGGCTGGTCTTCAATTCGCTTTGCCGGGAAGGCGTTGTAAATGAGATAGTGAAGTAGCATCCGTGATAAGGAAAGTCGGAATACAGTATCAGAATCGAGGAATTATAGTAGAGTATGTCAATGGCAAAGTAAAATTCGTCACGGTTTTCCTTCACAAGGTTTGCGTACTAAATTTAATGCACTGCCAAGAGGTGAAAGTTACGACCAGACAGTTCAAAACACCACATTTATTTGCTTGAGAAACTGTAGGAAAAAAAAAGTTCAAATGTGTGTGAAATCTTATGGGACTTAACTGCAAAGGTCATCAGTCCCTAAGCTTACACTCTACTTAACCTAAATTATCCTAAGGACAAACGCACACGTCCATGCCCGAAGGAGGACTCGAACCTCCGCCGGGATCAGCGGCACAGTCCATGACAGCAGCGCCTGAGACCGCTCGGCTAATCCCGCGCGCCGAGAAAGTGTAGAAATAGAAATGTTACTGTAAAAGTAAGACGAGTGGTAAATCCTAGAATTAACTGGTGAAACCTAAGACTTACCATCAAGGTATGGTAAAAGTCCGAAATTTCTTATTATACGCACAGATTTCGAACTTTTACCAAGAGACGTTGGTAAATCCTAGGATGTACCCATACCAACTGGTAAAACCGAATTCATTAAAAGAAATCAACTGAGCAATTTATTGAAATAGTTTGTATTTCTTGTAAATTTATGTATTTTAAACATTCGTGCATTCCAATGTGATTATAATGAGCAATATTACATATTAGTGAAAAATGTAAAAATTGTTACCTTGTGAACGTTAACTTTTGTTACAACAAGCCTGGCTATTGTGGCATTTAGAATTACGTAAAATGGAAGACGATTTACACAAACATTCTTTAGGTGAACACTTTTTTAAGCAATTGCACGTTTTGATCCCTTGTCCTCCAACAAAAGATTGTTTGGCAACCACTTCCCGTAGACTAATTTCTTCTCTTGCTACTTCTTCGACGTTGACATAATTTTCTATGCAGAATGTAAATTGGTTCCTAGTGTACAATGACTTCAGTTTACCAGCTTCGGTAACAAGTCGATAAAATTCGTCATCCTGAATATTTATCACTATTGCTATTATAGATTTTGCATCAATTTTTACCCTGTATACATCCGGTACTTTAATACTCACATTCTGTCCAACTGAGAGTTTTGCAATTTTATTACACGACGCTGCTTTCAGTTACTTTACCAGCAATTGAAGGCCTTCTTTGGCAACTTCTCGGATCCGTTTCTCTTTATTAACGCTGTTGGAAGTTGTCAGCGTCTCGGTGCCTGTGCGATGTCGCGTGACTAGGTCCTCCCGTCGGGTAGACCGTTCGCCGGGTGCAAGTCTTACGATTTGACGCCACTCCGGCGACTTGCAAGCCGATGGAGATGAAATGATGATGATTAGGACAACACAACACCCAGTCCCTGAGCGGAGAAAATGTCCGACCCAGCCGGGAATCGAACCCGGGCCCTTAGGATTGAAATTCTGTCGCGCTGACCACTCAGTTACTGGGGACGGACTCGGTGTCTCGTTGTTAGCTGTCGTCAAATTCTGAGTCTCTAGTGCTTCCTCACCTGCTGCAGCCACATTTTCTACCTCCATTCCTTCTGTTCCAGTACTTGATTCTGTGGCATCAATTCCTTGGCCGTCATTTTTAATTTCCTGTGAGTCAGTGGAAGTGGTGTTTAACATTGTTTCCAAGTCTTCTTCAGTGCTTATATTTTTTATTAAATCATGTGGAACATCTGAGGTCGCAATGACCATTTTCATTGGAACCCCAAACCTGGCTTCATATGGTGAGCATCTGATCCCTTCATGATGAGCCGTATTTTTCATTACTTGCACAAACCTCAGCCCTTCAGACCAGTTTGAAGTTTCATTTGTTTCCATCCTAGTTGATAACATATTTTCGATACCTTGATTTGCTCTTTCGACTGATCCCTGAGACTGTGTCTCGGCTTCCCGTGGACTATCTTCATATAACACTCCACACCCCACATAAACTTTGAATGACTTGGCTACAAAACTCTCTACCATTATCAGAATGTAGCATACTTGGAGCACCAAAGGTGGCAAAAATGTCCAAAAGATGATATGGTACTTCATCAGCCCTTCTCGAAGTTAGTGCGCGGAGGATAAAAAATTTTGTCAAATGATCTTGGTATACAAGTATGAACTTCGACTTATTGCCTGGGTTTGCCTGCATGTCGATTAAGTCAGTTTAGCATCGTGACTTTATTTCACTGTGTATGACAGGTTTGACTACAACACACCTTTTCAATGTTTTCTGCTTTTTCTGGCATGGTTCACATAATCTCAAATAAGTAACGATTGATTCAACAGTCAAATTCTTGTACTTACTATTCAGTTCCACAATCATCTGTGTTCGGCCGCCTTGGCCTATAGCAATGTCGGTCTCATATAGTACGTTAAACAGTTAATCAAAACGAACGTAATAACGAATTTCTTCTTTTGCAGCAAACACCGGTGCTATGAGTTTCTCTTCACCTACGATGTTGAGAACATCAGATGTCTGTAGTGAACAGGTTTTTCATTGGAAACGATTTTTGCATTTTTCACTTCACTTAACAGAGTATTATTTATATTGCTCAGAATGTACATAAAAATTGTTGTCCTTCTTCTTATCCACTGATCCATTTAAAAGTTCGCAAAATCTGTTACGCTCAACATCATTCATTCTGATGCAAAGCTGCAGAAGAAACACCACTAAACTGAGTCGAAAAGATGACCATACGCACGATGCTCTACTCTGAAATTACGCAGCGGTGAGCGGACTGAGAACTCATAATTGCCAACAAAGGAACATATCTGGACAGAACATTGGCAACAATGAAACTTATCTGAACCTGCACGACGGAGGCGGGAGTCTTCGATCCCGTTTTTACCAGTTTGCATTCGTAAATCCTAAGATTTACCAATGTCTCTTGGTAAAAGTTCGAAATATATGCATATAATGAGAAATTTCGGACTTTTGCCACACCACGATGGTAAATCTTAGGTTTCACCGGTTAATTCTAGGTTTTACCAATTATCTTACTTTTACAGTAATAGAAACACACCTAATAACAGTTGTAAATCAATGCGGGGTGGGTTTTTACTTTATCCACTGCGATTTTTTTGTTTTCTGAGTACCAAACAACGTCAAAAACGAGTGTTGTTAACCTTCAATACAGCTCACTCTTTCGCTGTTGAAAGGTTTTTAATAAACATTTTTTGATCCATTTATGTTTTCACTTGTGGGCTGTGGTGGATGTTCCTTTGTGTAATATTGTAAAGCCCAAATGAGTTTTCGCGTCCAAGTATTTGGCCTCTTTTGTGGGCGAAAATTCGTAGGAAAAATACCCTGTTCGCCATGATATCTTCGCAATATGTCACAAAACAAGCCCAAAATACACTACCATATCGTAAGTTATCGTGGCGAGGACAGCTTAAGTTCAGATGTTAGCAGCCTACACCAATCTCCCCCTTCGAACGTCAATATTAAATCTTTCTTCCCGAGAATTTTGGACGGTGACGTGTCATTCCGTTGACGACCTGTGTGAATTCTGTCATTTGAAATGCATTACGCAATGTTTTGATTATCAAAAAATTTTTTTGGAAATTTGTGGTAAGTTCTATGGGACCAAACACAAAATTTCTATAAATTTGCTTCCATGATGATCTTAGATTGGACACACACATCAATATATAGTGACCGCAACAAGAACCCGTCTGGCACAACTGTCACTACATTTTCATTACAATGCATGTTCAGAAAAACAAGAACTTTCCCTTTCTCTTGTACGAATATTTATGGGGCTGTAATGCTCCTTAAAAGGTATGCAATTCAAAATCCAAACCTGTTCCACAGATATATAGATTTCCATGCTTACAATACAAAAACAAAGAAAAGAGTGCACACTGTAAAATCAAAAGTTTAGTTAGAGAGGAAAGTATGATACAAAGATTGGCAAAACCTTATCAATTCCTAAAGCGAGACTGAAGGCATATTTACGTGACCATTGCTTCTACAGCTTGGAGGAATTCCTCAGTATCAATTTGTATAGCTGTTTAAGAACTTCTTAAAACGTCTAAAATTTCATTATTCCTTTAAGAATGTTCCCGATAAAAACTGTTTAATGACTATGAGTGTCATAGACATACTTAGTGAAATGTAATTTTTCGTTGTTGCAGCAATTACAGCTCTTTCTGGTGCTTGTGTCGGTACAGGCCGTGAACGATAACTGTATGGAACGTACCAGCTTGGTATAGGTAAAGTCGAGACGAACAGATTGAGATGGGACACACAGGATCCATCAAGCCGTGAAGCAGCCTCAAATTGGTCAATAAAAGCTACTTTAGCTACAACGGATGTGCGACACTCCAGAGTTTGGCTAAAATCGTCCTTGAATATTAAAATCCCTTTGATCTTGCACTTGCAAACAAAAATTTACGTTTGTATGAATTATATTATGAATTTTAAGAGCATAAAATTAATATCATTTCCTTCTGAGTGGTCCTCACATCCTTAATAAATTTGAAAAATGATATGATTCCACTAGGCTATGTTTTAAATAACATTATTTCCAGTGCACTAACACGCACACGACTTTTTAACGGATTGACAGCGATGTGTCCAAGTCGTTTACTATAGATACACTTGAGAAAGTGCAGTATCTGGAACTAGTAGTGCAAATAAATTTAAAGCAGAGCCTGGTGGAATCATAAAATTTTTCAAATGAAGATTAACGGTTAAATCGCTTTGTTTGTCTGGCCTTCTTACTACGAAAGTACTGTGCTTGTGAGGGTTAAGTTCAGATCGGGTTGCAGACGTAATTAGTTTTTGTTTAACGTTTACAGAAGTCGTTTTTTCTTTCATTACCCTCACGAGAAAGTTTAAATTAATAATTTATCGAAATAGCCAACTAAGCCGGCGGTGTTACAGACTGAGAGGCTATTGAAAACCTCGCGCAGCACGCATGCGCTCTAGTTCACGTGGCTTTTGTAGATCAATGTAGGCCAATTTGAGGCTATTAACCCGCTTGACAGACCACAATTGTCCTGATCAAATTGTCCCTCTCGGCTTGCCATACAACTCTGTGGTGCGTTGTAAAAATTTACCCCTTACACCTTTTATAATAGCATCAATAAAATGGGCAGAGAGTTTGAATACTAATGCTACTCCAAGCCGTTTCATGTTATTTAACTAAGAAACATTTTCCCACAATATCAGCAAGAAACATGTTGTCTTATAAATGTTTCAAACGCCTTGGCCCGTATCCAAATGCACATTGAATACAAAAATTATGAAAGAAGGCCAATAAAGTGCAATAAAATATGTTGTTGCTGTTGTGGCCTTCAGTCCTGAGACTGGTTTGATGCAGCTCTCCATGCTACTCTATCCTGTGCAAGCTTCTTCGTCTCCCAGTACTGACTGCAACCTACATCCTTCTGAATCTGCTTAATGTATTCATCTCTTGGTCTCCCTCTACGATTTTTACCCTCCAAGCTACCCGCCAATGCTAAATTTGTGATCCCTTGATGCCTCAGAACATGTCCTACCAACCGGTCCCTTCTTCTTGTCAAGTTGTGCCACAAACTCCTCTTCTCCCCAATTCTATTCAGTACCTCCTCATTAGTTATGTGATCTACCCATCTAATCTTCAGCATTCTTCTGTAGCACCACATTTCGAAAGCTTCTATTCTCTTCTTGTCCAAACTATTTATCGTCCATGTTTCACTTCCATACATGTCTACACTCCATACAAATACTTTCAGAAACGGCTTCCTGACACTTAAATCTATACTCGATGTTAATAAATTTCTCTTCTTCAGAAACGCTTTCCTTACTATTGCCAGTCTACATTTTATATCCTCTCTACTTCGACCATCATCAGTTATTTTGCTCCCCAAATAGCAAAACTCCTTTACTACTTTAAGTGTCTCATTTCCTAATCTAATTCCCTCAGCATCACCCGACTTAATTCGACTACATTCCATTATCCTCGTTTTGCTTTTGTTGATGTTCATCTTATATCCTCCTTTCAAGACACTGTCCATTCCGTTCAACTGCTTTTCCAAATACTTTGCTGTCTCTGACAGAATTACAATGTCATCGGCGAACCTCAAAGTTTTTATTTCTTCTCCATGGATTTTAATACCTACTCCGAATTATTCTTTTGTTCCCTTTACTGCTTGCTCAATATACAGATTGAATTACATCGGGGATAGGCTACAGCCCTGTCTCACTCTCTTTCCAACCGCTGCTTCCCTTTCATGCCCCTCGACTCTTATAACTGCCATCTGGTTTCTGTACAAATTCTAACTAGCCTTTCGCTCCCTGTATTTTACCCCTGCCACCTTTAGAATTTGAAAGAGAGTATTCCAGTCAACATTGTCAAAAGCTTTCTCTAAGTCTACAAATGCTAGAAACGTAGGTTTGCCTTTCCTTAATCTTTCTTCTAAGATAAGTCGTAGGGTCAGTATTGCCTCACGTGTTCCAACATTTCTACGGAATCCAAACTGATCTTCCCCAAGGTTGGCTTCTACCAGTTTTTCCATTCGTCTGTAAAGAATTAGCGTTAGTATTTTGCAGCTGTGGGTTATTAAACTGATTTCATTGGGATTGGAATTACTATATTCTTCTTGAAGTCTGAGGGTATTTCGCCTGTCTCATTCATCTTGCTCACCAGATGGTAGAGTTTTGTCGGGACTGGTTCTCCCAAGGCCTTCAGTAGTTCTAAAGGAATGTTGTCTACTCCCGGGGCCTTGTTTCGACTCGGGTCTTTCAGCGCTCTGTCAAACTCTTCACGCAGTATTGTATCTCCCATTTTGTCTTCATCTACATTCTCTTCCATTTCCAGAATATTGTCCTCAAGTACGTCGCCCTTGTATAGACCCTCTATATACTCCTTCCACCTTTCTGCTTTCCCTTCTTTGCTTAGAACTGGGTTTCCATCTGAGCTCTTGATATTCATACAAGTGGTTCTCTTTTCTCCAAAGGTCTCTTTAATTTTCCTGTAGGCAATATCTATCTTACCCCTAGTGAGATAAGCCTCTACATCGTTACATTTGTTCTCTAGCCATCCCTGCTTAGCCATTTTGCAATTCCTGTCGATCTCATTTTTGAGACGTTTGTATTCATTTTTGCCTGTTTCATTTACTGCATTTTTATATTTTCTCCTTTCATCAGTTAAATTCAATACTTCTTCTGTTACCCAAGGATTTCTACTAGCCCTCGTCTTTTTACCTACTTAATCCTCTGCTGCTTTCACTACTTCATCCCTCAGAGCTACCCATTCTTCTTCTACTGTATTCCTCCCCCCCCCCCCCCTTTTCTGTCAATTGTTCCCTTATGATCTCCCTGAAACTCTGTACAACCTCTGGTTTTATCAGTTTGTGCAGGTCCCATCTCCTTAAATTCCCACGTTTTTGCAATTTCTTCAGTTTTAATCTAAGCTAATAACCAATAGATTGTGGTCAGAGTCCACATCTGCCCCTGGAAATGTCTTACAACTTAATACCTGGTTCCTAAGTCTCTGTCTTACCATTATATAATCTATCTGATACCTTCTAGTATTTCCAGGATTCTTCCATGTGTACAACCTTCTTTTATGATTCTTGAACCAAGTGTTAGCTATGATTAAGTTATGCTCTGTGCAAAATTCTACCAGACGGCTTCCTCTTTCATTTCTTTCCCCCAATCCATATTCACCTACTATGTTTCCTTCTCTACCCTTTTCCTACTCTCGAATTCCAGTCACCCATGACTATTAAATTTTCGTCTCCCTTCACTACCTGAATAATTTCTTTTATCTCATCATACATTTCATCAATTTCTTCATCATCTGCAGAGCTAGTTGGCATATAAACCTGCACTACTGTAGTAGGTGTGGGCTTCGTGTCTATCTTGGCCACAATAATGCGTTCACTATGCTGTTTGTAGCAGCTTACCCGCACTCCTATTTTTTTATTCATTATTAAACCTACTCCTGCATTACCCCTATTTGATTTTGTATTTATAACCCTGTATTCACCTGACCAAAAGTCTTGTTCCTCCTGCCACCGAACTTCACTAATTCCCACTATATCTAACATTAACCTATCCATTTCCATTTTTAAGTTTTCTAACCTATCTGCCCGATTACGGGATCTGACATTCCACCCTCCGATCCGCAGAATGCCAGTTTTCTTTCTCCTGATGACGCCGTTCTCTTGAGTAGTCCCCGCCCGGAGATCCGAATGGGGGACTATTTTACCTCCGGAATATTTTACCCAAGAGGACGCCATCAACATTTAACCATACAGTAAAGCTGCACGCCCTCGGGAAAAATTACGGCTGTAGTTTCCCCTTGCTTTCAGCCGTTCGCAGTACCAGCACAGTAAGGCCGTTTTGGTTAGTGTTACAAGGCCAGATCAGTCAATCATCCAGACTGTTGCCCCTGCAACTACTGAAAAGTCTGCTGACCCTCTTCAGGAACCACACGTTTGTCTGGCCTCTTAATAGATACCCCTCCGTTGTGGTTGCACCTGCGGTACGGCTATCTGTATCGCTGAGGCACGCAAGCCTCCCCACCAACGACAAGGTCCATGGTACAGGGGGCAGGGGGCAATAAAATATATGAGTACTGTATTTATTTATCAAAAATATGCAGGACCTATTGTTCAGAATGACGAGGTAAATGAAGTTAATGAATACAGCAAAAATATCGATAAAACCGGATTCAGTTCGGTTGTTAATTTAAAGGACGATACCAGTGAACAGAAAACAGCGAACACAATCTTGAATGACGACGAGCAGTGGTATGTAGGAAGACCGAAATGCCTACGAAACCTAGCGGATAGCTGGGCGATGGCGACCTGCTGAAACGTTGATGGTGGTATCCTGGCGATGTAGCTAGCGTCAGGTCACTGCTTTGAATCTTTGGATGCATCCTTTGTCGTAGACTTTTTAGGTACCTGAAGTGCTTGAAGCTGATGCTTCAGTCTAGGATTAATGTCTAGATCTGTTCAATTCAGGCAATATGCACTGTCCAGAGGTGGGTGTACTTTATCCTTTGTACCCGCCGCTGGGAAAGTAGTTTACTGCTGGTCTCTCTGCTGCAGCAGTAGTCTCGCATTCCATAGAGGACAAACGTACATGAATTAGCTTAGCCTCTGACTGTTGTCGACAGTTAAACAGTTCGTGTATTCAGAACAACTGTTGCGAATTGTATCTAATGCCGCCACAATACACTAGGATGAAAACAATTCGCCAGGTAAACGCAAGTATGGGAAAAAAGTAAACATAGTAATAGGGGTAGTAGAGCATCTCTACTAGAAAAAAATCCGATTGTCATGACATTGATTTGCTTGAATAACTGTATATATTCTCGCATTACAAAATAGCTTACTGTGCCAAATATAATCAAAAAGCTTCTTCAGATGTTACGATACTTTGTTAAATACTCAAAACTTTAAGAGATGAGGCGTAGAAGTAAACTATCACGCAGTTGTACAGACAAATAACAAGGGTTTGGAAGTTTCTAAGTGCTATGGAGCGACGTCGTGCTCCAACACCCCAGAGAGGCGTGTTTGACCTAATGAGATTCACAGAGTGAACTCTATCAGCGAATTCGAGCCAAGACCATACCGGGGCCCACTTGCACCGCTAGGAGGGGGCGAAGGTTCCTATCTGAGCACACTTATTCAGTGCCCACAAATGTGACTGCAAAATGGGCGCCGAAAAATGTATTGATATCTCATAGCGATATGTGACTGCAATGTCACGTTATGTAACGATAACATCAATTAAGGTTGGTACAGTAGATTGCTAGTTGTTTTAATGATCCCAGTTTTCCATTTGTGAGCTCCTCTTCCGCTTGAGAGCAAAACGTAACAATTTGATGCATAAATTGATTAGGTATGATTGTTGAGTAACATCAGATACTTTTAAATGGCAGCGAGCGTCATCCTCCGTACGTTTATCGCGGATTAACGTCATAACGAAAGAAAGTGGAACCTTGGACACTGTTGTTCACTATCAGAAGACAGCTTCTATGATTTACTCGCTCGGAAAAGTCTTACTGTGGAGCCGGCAGGGGTTGGGTAGGCGAGAATATTGTTATCATAAAAACATTTAAGAACTAAATTTCAATAGTATTGCGACAAACCACGGGCAGACCATACATTAGAAAAATAACAGAGCACATAACAAGAATCATTTACTTAAAAAAATGATTCAAATGGCTCTGAGCACTATGAGACTTAACTTCTGAGGTCATCAGTTCCATAGAACTTAGAACTACTTAAACCTAACCAACATAAGGACATCACACACACCCATGCCCGATGTAGGATTCGAACCTGCGACCGTAGCGGTCGCGCGGTTCCAGACTGTAGCGCTTGGAACCGCTCGGTCACTGCGGCCGACAATCATTTACTACTGTCACTGTCTTCCAAGTAGCATCGTCTGGAAAGACCACCCCACCGCTGCAATATTGGTAAAGGGTTGGATAATTAGTTGTAGAATACTGTTGAATACTGCATGGTCCTGAAATTACACATGAAAACGATGAGATACACCCGAAATCCGTACGTGAACATTTGAAACTATTAATTTCTTATCTCTGAGTAATCGGATTCCTAACCATCCTAAACAGTTCTGACTTAAAAGGTTTTGGACACTTTGTATGTGGATGACACCATATGTTTTGAATGTCTGACGATCACTCTGAACGATCTGTTAAAGAACGTTCTTGATCGTAGCTTCGTCAGAATAGTGATTAGCCAATGATGAGGTTTTCTCGGGTTATCAGCCGAGTCAAGGCGTTATTCTGCAGCTACGTTACAATACATTTCCAACTCGTCCTCAGACTTGGCGAGTAGGAAACTTGTCGAAACGTTGCCGCAGAACGACGCCTTGACTGGCCGATAACCCGAGAAAACCTCATCATCAAGATTCGCCGAGAAAACCTGTATTCCCAATGATTAGTCAAATGTAATTGCTGTCTTGTCACTATGTGGCCTGTGTATGAAAAAGAAGTTACTGATATTATCCAAGGACCTACTTTCCCAGCTTTATGTAGATTCACTTGAAAATGACAATGATGTTAAGCCACTAGACGATGTGTGGCGGTGGGTACTTCTGATATCACTGATTACCCCCCTCCCCCCCCCCCCCCCCCGCAATTCTCTGTTCAATTCGCGAATGGCGCATAGGAAGAATGATTATAGATAAAACTCTGTATTAGCTCTAATTTCTAGAATTTTCTTGTTGTGTTCATTTTGCGAGACGGAGTGGGAGGAAATACCATGTTGCTCGACTCATCCCGGAACCTGCTCTTTCGAAATTTCAATGGTAAACCTTCCGTGTTGTAACGTCTGCCACTGGATCCGGCGTGCTTTCACGCCGACTAAATGATCCCGTGGTAAAACGCTCCACTCTTCGTTGGATTTTGTCTCTCTCTTCTACCTATCAGTTCTACCTGGTGCCGGCCGGTGTGGCCGAGCGGTGCTAAGCTCTTCAGTCTGGCACCGCGCTGTTGCTACGGTCGCAGGTTCGAATCCTGCCTCGGGTATGGATGTGTGTGATGTCCTTAGGTTAGTTAGGTTTAAGTAGTTCTAAGTTCTAGGGGACTGATGACCTCAGATGTTAAGTCCCATAGTGCTCAGAGCCATTTGAACCATTTTTTCCTACCTGGTAAGGATCCCAGGTTGATGAACAACATTCAAGAATCGGCCTGACAAGTGTTTTTTAAACCACTCCTTTCGTGGATGAATTACACTTGAAATTCTTGCCATGAATCCGTCTGGCATCTGGTTTTTCTACTATTTGATTTATGAGATCATTCCACTTAAGGTCACTCCGGATGGGTACCCCTAGATATTTTACGGTAGATAGTGTTTCCAGCAGTTTGTCATCACTGGTGTAGTTGTACAGCAGTAGACCTCTTCTATTTATGCGCAGTGTGTTACAAATATTTAAGTTCAGTGTCAACTATCAACCCCTGCACCATTCATCAATCGTCTGCAGGTCCTCCTCCAAATCGCTACTGCCTTCTGGCGTTGTTGCTTTCTGACATCCAACCGCATCATCTGCGAACAGTCTTGTGAAGCTACCGACGTTTCCTACTATATCATTTATACAAATCTTAAACAGTAACGTTGTATCACACTTCCTTGGCTACCACTGAAATTAATTTTACATCTGCCGATTTTGTTCCGTTAAGAGCGATGTACTGAGTCCTGTTTGCAAGGAAATCTTGAATGAAATCGCAAATATGGTCCAGTACTCGATAAGCTCGATTCCTTTCAGTAAACGGCAATGCGAGACTGTGTCAAATGTCTTGCCGAAGTCAAGTAATACGGCATCAAACTGAGCGCCGTTGTCTACAGCACTACGAATCTCTGGAGGAACAGAGAGAGCGGAATTTCACATCTCTGTTTGCGGAATCCATGTTGATTTTGATAGATGAGATTTCCGTTCCCAAAAGTCATAATACGCGCGCATAAAACATGTTCTATAATTGTATAACGTCAGCGATATAGGTCTATCTATAATTATGTGTGTATGTTCTACGATCCTTCTTGTAAACGGGAAAGATATGAGTTTCTTTCCCAATCGTTGGGTATCCATCGTTGCCCCAGTGACTTACGGCAACTGCTGCTAGAAAGGGAGCAAGGTCCCCTCTGTTTAACCTGACATGTATCTCATAGGGTCCAGAAACCTTTGCACAGATTAATTTAATAAATTCATCGTCGTTGTGGGTCGATGCGTGAAGCAAAATATCACGTCACAGCAGAAACGTAATTAGACATCTAAGCTGAATAGACGGATTGCACAAGTCGAACACCTACACGCACACATTTGGTTTCCGCAGAACGGTGCTCTGCACAAGGGGCACCGAAAGTCCGAGCCGCACTTGAAACTCTTCCAGGACAGCGGATGGGATAACGTGGATCACTACCGCAGCCACTACTCGTCCCCGAAGTCACTACGCTTGATTTAGTCTTCGTGGCGTATCATAGGGATTTGTGTGGAGTGAGGTTCGGTATGGGGATTGTGCAGTCGTGAGCTCATTTTTACTCTTATTGAACACAACATTTTCTCCTTAACAAGAGAGAAATGATAACAAACAGAACTGAATTTAAAGCGTAATACAGTTCTTGAAGGCAGCGTTCAGCAGGAGAATAGCAACATAAATTATACAATGAAAACGAAATTCAAATACCATTAGCCCCAGCAAGTAGAATCGGGAGCATACTGACAGTTTAGAAAATATGGCTCTGGTCACAGGCAAAAAGAAGACAATCAAATTAACGTCTGCAGTTAGTCGAATGACAATAAACTATAAGACAATTCTCTGATTGAATAAAGACTACTTATACACTGACAAGCCAGAGAAATTGGCACACCTGCGTAATATCGTGTAGGGCCCTCGATCACGTAGAAGTACTGCAACACGACGTGGCATGGACTCGACTAATGTCTGAAGTAGAGCTGGAGGGAATTGACACCATGAATCCTGCAGGGCTGTCCATAAATCCGTAAGAGTATGAGGGCGTGGAGATCTCTTCTGAACAGCACGTTCAAGGCACCCCAGGAATGCTCAATAAGGTCCATGTCTGGGGAGTTTGGTGGCCAGCGGAAGTGTTTAAACTCAGAAGAGTGTTCCAGGAGCCACTCAGTAGCAATTCTGGACGTGTGGAGTGTCGCATTGTCCTGCTGGAATTGCCCAAGTCCGTTGGAATGCACAATGGACATGAATGGGTGCAGGTGATCAGACAGGATGCTTACGTACGTGGCACCTGTCAGAGTCGTATCTAGACATATCAGGGGTTCCATATCACTCCAACTGCACACGCCCCACATCATTACAGACCCTCCACCAGCTTGAACAGTCCACAGCTGACATGAGAGGTCCATGGATTCATGAGGTTGTCTCCATACCCGTACACGTCCATCAGCTCGATACAATTTGAAACGAGACTCGTCCGACCAGGCAACATGTTTCCAATGTCGGTGTTGACGGGCCCAGGAGAGGCGTAAAGCTTTGTGTCGAACAATCATCAAGAATACTTTAGTGGACCTTCGGCTCCAAAAGCCCATATCGATGATGTTTCGTTGAATAATTCGCACGCTGACACCTGTTGATGGTCTAGCATTGAAATCTGAAGCAATTTGCTCTTCTGTCACGTTGAACGATTCTCTTCAGTCGTCATTGGTCCTGTTCTTGCAGGATCTTTTTCCGGATGAAGCGATGTCGGAGATTTGATGTTTTACCGGATTCCTGACACTCACTGTACACTCGTGAAATGGTAATACGGGAAATTCCCTTTTTCATCGCTGTCTCGGCGATACTGTGTCCCATCGCTCATGCGCCGACTACAACACCACGTTCAAACTCATTTAAATCTTGGTAACCTGCCATTGTAGCAGCAGTAACCGACCTAACAACTGCATTGGACACTTGTTGTATCATATAGGCGTTGCCGACCGCAGCGCCGTATGCTCCCCGTTTATATACCGGGTGATCAAAAAGCCAGTATAAATTTAAAAACTTAATAAATCACGGAATAATGTACATAGAGAGGTAAAAATTGAATCACATTCTTGGAATGACATGGGGTTTTATTAGAACAAAAAAAAAAAAAAACACCCCATATTGCTAGACGTGTGAAATATCTCTTGCGCGCGTCGTTTGATGATGATCGTGTGCTCGGCCGCCACTTTCGTCATGCTTGGCCTCCCAGGTCCCCAGACCTCAGTCTGTGCGATTATTGGCTTTGAGATTACCTGAAGTCGCAGGTGTATCGTGATAGACCGACACCTCTAGGGATGCTGAAAGACAACATTCGACGCCAATGCCTCACCATAACTCTGGACATGCTTTACAGTGCTGTTCACAACATTATTCCTCGACTACAGCTATTGTTGAGGAATGATGGCGGACATATTGAGCATTTCCTGTAAAGAACATCATCTTTGCTTTGTCTTACTTTGTTATGCTAATTATTGCTATTCTGATCAGATGAAGCGCCATCTGTCGGACATTTTTTGAACGTTTGTATTTTTTTGGTTCTAATAAAACCCCATGTCATTCCAAGCATGTGTGTCAATTTGTATCTCTCTATCTACATTATTCCGTGATTTATTCAGTTTTCAACTTTATACTAACTTTTTGATCACCCGGTATATCTGTATTTGAATACGCATACCAGTTTCTTTGGCGCTTCAGTGCATTAGCGCTCAAGTCAATACACAAAGTGTTTCACAATTCATGTTACACACTTCTAGAGGTTGTAGAGGATAATTAGTAAATCAAGTTTTACGTAGGAACCCATGTCCGGAAATGTGATTCAATGATACTAAAGAGTGTCAAATCTATAGGCGCCGGCGCCTTTTAATGTATGTATATACAGGGTGAATCAGTGATGATTTTATAATCTTACAAGGATGATGGAGCCGGCCGGTGTGGCCGTGCGGTTCTAGGCGCTTCAGTCTGGAACCGCGTGACCGCTACGGTCGCAGGTTCGAATCCTGCCTCGGGCATGGATGTGTGTGATGTCCTTAGGTTAGTTAGGTTTAAGTAGTTCTAAGTTCTAGAGGACTGATGACCACAGATGTTAAGTCCCATAGTGCTCAGAGGCATTTGAACCATTTGAAGGATGATGGAGACGGATAAATGCATCAGTATGGGGCAAGGATCCCTGCACCGGAAACGAACGGGCCGAAACTTACAAGCGAAATTCGTTCTGATGCCTCTGACAGTGGAATACATCTACCGGTATTGTTGTTCCTAAGACTGCAGGGTAGGCAACTTACACAGGTGGTAGTATGCACCAAAACAAGAAAAAATGTCTAGTAAACATGGATTCTAAAATGCATGACTTAAAAGCTATGAGCACTTATATACGAAGACAGTAACTTGTTCTCGAAAGAACAGCTACTGTTGATGACCGTGCAGCTTTTCCCTGGAATAAATGATGACTTACTGAAAACCTCAGCTACCGACAGGTGTTGTTGATATACCTCGATGTGGACAGCTGAAAATGTGTGCCCCGACCGGGACTCGAACCCGGGATCTCCTGCTTACATGCCGGACGCTCTATCCATCTGAGCCACCGAGGACAGAGGTGAATAGTGCGACTGCAGGGACTTATCCCTTGCACTCCTCCCGTGAGACTCACATTCCCAACTGTCCACAATTCTACGTATGTATTGTACCTTTTCACCTGTGTCCTCGGTGGCTCAGATAGAGCGGTGGGATAGAGCAGATGCGCTAACATCTACGCCACCCTGGCACAGTGGCTTTGCAAACTTCATGGGCTACCCTAGAACACCTCCCTCCTCAGTCCGAATTCCTATTCACGCCTCAGCCCACTTGGCATTCCCCTTAAACTCGAACAGCAGTGCTAGGGGCTTCATTGAGGAGTTGATAAATTTCACCAAGATGGCGCTTTTCTTTGCAAGGGACTGCTTTGTGCCTAGTTTGAATGGTTCATTCGCTCGTGGATACACCAAAGGCGTCATAGAGGCGAGCCTAACCGTTAGAGGCTAGCCAGCCAAAGTTAACTTTGTACCTTTTCCCAAACTGGCATTGAACTCTGTTTGTTAGGTTGACTAAGAAAGTAGAACCTTCGCGCAGTCGATCGTTTCCTCCGAAACCCGCGATGTTAAAAAAACATCCACAGCAAGGGCCCTGCTTGACGCGGACCCGAGTTCTTCTGGAGTCTCGACGTGTTCCCGTGACTCGTACAGTTAGTCCGAACCGTTTAGGTGCCACCTGGAGATAGTTACTGGTACAGGCACCAGGAAGTCGATGCAATGCTACTGGTCATTCGCAGAATCAGACCGTGGTCTTGATGCCCGCTGGTAGGGGCAACCTGACCGTCTGAAATTACGATGGCCACTCGTAGCTGCAATAGCCGCAGGACCACTGAGGCCTCCAAGCAGCCGCTGAGTTAAACTACTTCGCTCTACTGCTATATGCCGTCATTAGACCTGTAACGGGACATCCTCCTCTAGCATGACTTTTCTTCAAATGTAGTTGTCGATACCAGCATTATTTTTCGAATTTTGGACAGGTCAGTATTATCTCAGCTGCTTTTCTGAAAATTTTATGCAATTTATGAAAAGGAATTACTTTATTTTGAATGTTACGATCGATAAGTACTAGTTCTGAATGTACAATTAAAATCATTTTTTTTTTTTGGAAAATTGGAAATTACGAATTATTTGCCACACTTAAAATTTCTATTATTAATTATGCAATCTAATACTTTTTATTATGTTTATTTCTGGATTCATTTATGAAATAATAATCGAAACTAATAGAAATTCATTTGCCAAGAAAACTTGTAAACCATTTTGGAATATTGTTATTTCCGCTGAGTGAGACAGTAGTAAGCTGGCCTCTCATGTGAGTGGACGTATTTTTGTATTTTGTGCTAACAATGTAGTTTCGGCTTTGTTAATGTGAAAAATCAATAGACTGTATAATATACTAAAAATGTGACAAAATGTACTAACGTAACGACAAAAATTCTGCAACAACGATCTTCAAATTTATTTAGATCAATTCAACCATGAGGACCTAAAAATGTGAGAATTTCAGCTTCAAGAACCAGACCCCTAGACAAGAACTGGAGCCAACTCTGTCTGAAAAGATAAGTAAACTAGAAAGTTCATTGTAATCTTCGCTCCTCTCTAATCTTCATAGAAAACTAATGTGAAAAAACAAGACGCGCTGCGAATTACAAATTCACGGCACAACGGCTACATCGGTGATTGCGTTCAAGGCTCAGAACTCATATGATCTTCAAGACCTCATGGGATGGATTGTTCATGACACCAAACCGGCACCGTCACACCCGAAATGTCGAAGCTGAGATGCCAAGAAGATGTTAAGAGACATGCATGTGAACTGCATGTCTGTATCTTCGTTATCAATAACCCTCCCCCCCCCCCCCCCCCCCCCGTCCGCAGCTCGTGGTCGTGCGGTAGCGTTCTCGCTTCCCGCGCCCGGGTTCCCGGGTTCTATTCCCGGCGGGGTCAGGGATTTTCTCTGCCTCGTGATGACTGGGTGTTGTGTGATGTCCTTAGGTTAGTTAGGTTTAAGTAGTTCTAAGTTCTAGGGGACTGATGACCATAGATGTTACGTCCCATAGTGCTCAGAGCCATTTGAACCCCCCCCCCCCCCCCTTCCCGATTGTTTAAAGAATCGAAATCGAACTCCCATTTATCAAACAGCTTCAATGTCTTATTACAAATAAGTTACTGTGTTAAATACTGGACTGAACCGTGTGCCTTGAAAATGATTATAATATGAAATTATTTTTGTTGGTTATTGTGATGGTTTGAAGTACACTTTGTGGGAATAGACCAAATCCTTATTTAAAGGTCGTAAATGTCAGTCAACAGGGCATCTTGCGCAGTGAGGCAAGCCATCTTTTCGGTCTCTTGCTATAATCTTTGAATGCGTAAGGCTAGGGAGACTTTTGTCTATTGCTTTGAGCTTTCAGCTATTGACTACACCGCTCGTTGTCCTGAATTCAGTTGTTTTCTATGGTAATAATGTAATACGTGTGTTGTTTGTTTCTGAGCAAAGATATGTCGAGATTGATCTCCAAAGTTTTCAGGGACAGGGAAAGGCTTGGGGCCTGGAAGAAAGAAAATAGTGAATCGAAACGTTATAAATACGCCGAAAGTTGAAAATCATTTGTCTAGTAATAGTAGTGTAAATTTGAGGTTTGGTGACATTACTCCTTCTGTGAATACAGAATCAATAGCAAACGCCTCTATTACTTGCTCTTTTAGAAGGAAACTTTTTACAGCATTCTACCTATAGTGATGATGCAGAACACACTGAACTAATATCAGAAATGTTATACTGGATATTAATATGGTTAAACATGATATGAGTACATTTTAAAAATGCAAACACAGCCGGAATGCATTACTATACTGTAGGTGCAATGAAAGTTTAAAGTCAATTCCTCACAACCTTTTTTTCTAGCCTGATGTACATTTTCTCTGAAATCATTTATCCCAGAGCAACGAAAATCTAACAGTCAGTTCCCTTACTACATGCTCATGAAGGGCCTTTTTTTAGCTATTTATGTTATAAAGAACCTATGATAAGTTTTAAAAAATTGCCCAAAAAAGGGTCATTATGAAAATATTTCTCAAAATTACAATTTTAATATACGATTCTTCAAAAGATGTCAGCTTATTAGAAAATAGTGTGAATGCATATGAAAAAAATTCAGTGTCCTGCTGTTAATACTTCCTGGCAAGAGCTGCATCGAAGACGGTCAATTTAACGTGGCGGAGATAGAAGGCAACTTCTCCATCTAAGCAAAAACTAGTTTTTCACCCATCTCAGTGTTTATGATGTCACATCTCCTGAAGTACGTGTCATATAGTGATATAATTTGGCAGGTACGTTTAGTGATATATGTTGATACTTTTCGCAAAATGTGTTGTGAATAGAGTTAGTACTAAAGAAGTAATAATTAAAACGTAATGCCTGACACTGCAGTTTTACTGCATGGACACCGAAAATATAGTAAACGATTAAATTTTAACCTAGCGAAAGCAGGCATTGCCTGCAGGGGGAGCGACTATTAAAACTAAGTTTTTGAAGACAGCCACAAGTTGCACTTCATCATATTTTGAAGGGGCGGAGGGATGTTCGCAAAAAAAGTTCCATAAAGGTTTGAAAATATGCATAGAGTTGCTAGAAGTCGCTAAGTGTTATCAATCTCAAATACTTGATAAATATGTTTGCGCAAAATGAGTTATGCTGCCTCAACGCGAGATTTGCGCTATACCAAAACTACGGTTCGCTAGTTTTGGTAGAGTACGTAAATGACGTATAAACAGTAGCGTTCGTGGGAAAAGATACACAAGCGAGTGTAAGAGAGGAATAGGGAGCCGACGAATTCTCTTTGATTTTTTGTTTGTTTGGTTGTTTGTTTTCCACATAATTAGAATCGCACACCATTCGATGATAGTCCGTTGTGTATTTTATATCCTTACAGAGTACAAATTGCATTTTTTATGTAATAAAAATTGGTTGATGGTGTAACTTCTTCTCTTTTATGTAACAAAAACAATTAGTATTGACGCAAGTACGGTTCACAGTCACAAACGTAAAGAATATATATAATTATTGTTGTTGCTATTTTGTACTCACTAGAAATAGATAGAAGTGCAGGGAAGGTTGCCTGGTTGCCTCGGGGGAGAGGACCAAACAGCGAGCTCATCGGTCGCATCGGATTAGGGAAGGATGGGGAAGGAAGTCGGCCGTGCCCTTTTAAAGGAACCATCCCGGCATTTGCCTGAAGCGATTTATGGAAATCACGGAAAACCTGAATCAGGATGGCCGGACGCGGGATTGAACCGTCGTCCTCCCGAATGCGAGTCCAGTGTCTAACCACTGCGCCACCTCGCTCGGTAACTAGTAAGACACTGATCGCGAACACAAAGAGAGCAATGAGGTAACACCCGATAGGCATGAAACACAGTTAACATACAGGTTACGTAGGTACGATCTTAACTGACCAAAGCTGTTAGAAAAACTGCTATAGTCTACGCTTACTTACGATTCTATAGGGTGTTTTACAACTGTACTCAATAGATGCTAAAAACATTCAAAAACCAATATCGCATAAATGTTTCTATATTTAAAAGAACCGGTTTCGACAGACTTTGCTGTCATCCTCAGCTCTTAAATAATCTTTTTGTTATGGAACGAGTTGGACCTCACGCGAAGTTGTCATGTGGAGAAAAAACTGCACATTATAGAAGGTCTGTCATAATGAGATAATGTGGTGTTTTTTGTCCACATGAGAACTTGGCGTGAGGTCCAACTTAAAATGAAGACGTTTCATAACAAAAAATATTTTTTAAGACCTGAAGATGACAGCAAAGTCTGTCGAAACCGGTTGTTTTAAATAAAGAAGTATTTATGCAGTCGTTGCTTTTGAATGTTTTTAGCAAGTAAAACAGATCGCTCGTTATGTCTTCTCAAAATATGTTCAGTTTCTAACTGTAATGCTTTTCGTACTATGTTAAACGTTTAATGTAAGATTGTACATCTTAGTGACTAGATTATTAGACTTCAAATGGCTCTGAGCACTATGGGACTTGATTATTAGAGAATTATAAATTTTTTAAATTCAGACAGTGATTATATGAAATATTCAAATTCAGATCTGTTCATTTTAAGGTGGACCTCACGCCAAGTTAGACAGGCAACCTGCAGCTGGGAACACGCACGTGAACTGGTTTAGTAATATAGACTTTGGATTCTATAGGCCGTTACAAGTACGTAGCCCGCAAATGTAGGGCATTTCCGTTGTGCAGGAAAAGTGTGAGCGTCGGCAGACGCGCCTCGCGCGATCCACGGCTCAGGGGTCAGCAGCGGCTGGCACTGGGGCACCGCTGTTGCGCAACGGCCGCCACTCTGGCTGCGGCTGCGTGCGAGGGGACCGGGGCCGGCCGGCTCGCTGCTGCTGCTGCTGCCGCTGGTGCTGCCGTCCCGGATGCGGGTCACCGGGACACCGCCAGCACCAGCCGAGCGCGCTGCCGCTCACCCACCTCGGGCGACACCGCCACCGCCACCGCCACCGCCCGGATGAGACTCGCTGGCGACTTACTTCTGAACTACCAGGCTCTTGGCTACCATTATGCTGCCACTACACTGAAGCATGAAGGAAACTGGTACGGGCATGCGTATTCAAATACAGAGATATGTAAACAGGCAGAATACGACGATACGGTCGGCAACTCCTATATAAGACAACAAGTGTCTGGCGCAGTTGTTAGATAGGTTGCTGCTGCTACAATGGCGCGGTATCAAGATTTAAGTGAGTTTCAACGTGGTGTTATAGTCTACGCACGAGCGATACAACACAGCTCTCTGAGGTAGCAATGAAGTTGGGATTTTCCCGTACGACCACTTTACGAGTGTACCGTGAATATCAGGAACGGTAAAACACCAAATCTCCGACATCGGTGAGGCCCGAAATAGATCCTGCAAGTACAGGACCGACGACGACTGAGGCGGCTGGAGTGGACGAGCGGTTCTAGGCGCTACAGTCTGGAGCTGCGCAACCGCTACGGTCGCAGGTTCGAATCCTGCCTCGGGCATGGACGTGTGTGATGTCCTTATGTTAGTTAGGTTTAAGTAGTTCTAAGTTCTAGCGGACTGATGACCTCAGAAGTTAAGTCCCATAGTGCTCAGAGCCATTTGAACCATTTGACGACGACTGCAGAGAATCGTTCAACGTGACAGAAGTGCAACCCTTCCGCAAATTAGTGCGGATTTCAGTGCTGGGCCATCCACAAGTGTCAGCGAGGGAACTATTCAATGAAACATCATCGATGTGGGCTTTCGTAGCCGAAGGCCCATTCGTATATCCTTGACGACTGCACGACAAAAAGCTTTACGCTACATAGTGGCTCCAGGAACACTCTTCGGATTTTAAACACTTCCTCTGGACACCAAACTCCCCAGACGTGAACATTATTGAACATATCTGGGATGCCTTGCAACGTGGTGTCAGAAGAGACTTCCACCCCCTCGTACTCTTACAGATTTATGGACAACCCCGCAGGATTCAAGGTGTCGATTCCGATCAACACTATTTCAGACATTAGTCGAGTCCATGTCAAGTCGTGGTTCGGCACTTCTGCGTGCTCGCGGGGCCTGACACGATATTAGACAGGTATACCAGTTTCTTTGGCACTTTAGTGTGTATCTCTCGCAGGGACTATGTGATCAAGATCAGACAGGTTAGGAAGCGTACAAGAAGCATGTAGACAGGCATTATTCCCTCACTCAAAAGGCCAATGGGATAGGGGAAAATATTGATAATACTGGTACTACGTACCATACACCATCCACTGTACAGTACCTTGCGAAGTGTATACGGTATGCAGATGTAGATCTGACCATTGTAACGGAGGTTTCTTAATGCAAAGGTCACTACGAGCCGCATTCGGACAGTAAAGTTCGCTGATATTCAAATGTAGACACGTCGTAATAAAGTGGCACGAAGTTGCTTTTCTGTTTGCATTTGTGTGTTTCAATGACATGATTCGCTGACGACATTGCCATCATCAGTAAAAGTGAAGAAGAACTAGAGGATCTGCTGAATGGAATCAACAGTCTGATGAGTACAGAATGTGGATTGACAGTAAATTGAAGAAAGCTGAAAGTAATGAGAAGTAGCAGAAATGAGAACAGCGAGAAACTTAACATCGAAATTGGGAATCACGAAGTAGACGAATTTAAGGAATTCTGCTACCTAGGTAGCAAAATAATCCGTCATGGAGCAAAAAGGACCTAAAAAGATGACTAGCACTGTCAAAAAGGGCCGTCCTGGCCAAGAGAAGTTTACTAGTATCTTACATAAGCCATGATTTGAGGAGGAAATTTCTGAGAATGTGCTTTGGAGCATAGTGTTCTACGGTAATGAAACACGGACTGTGGGAAAACCGGAACAGAAGAAAATATAAGCATTTGAGATGTGGTGCTACGAACGAATGTTAAAAAATTAGGTGGACTGGTAAGGTAAGAAAGAAGAAGATTCTTCTCAGAATCTCCTCGGAAAGGAAAGGAAATTATGGGAAACACTGACAACAAGAAGGGACAGAGTGATAGACATCTGTTATGACATCAGGGAATAACTCCCGTGGTACTATAGGGAACTGTAGAGGGCATAAACTGTAGGGGAAAACAGATATTGGAATACATCCAGCAAATAATTTAGGACGTAGGTTGCAAGTGATACTCTGAGATGGAAAGGCTAGCACAGGAGAGTAATTCGTGGCAGGCCGCATCAAACCAGTCACCAGTCAGAAGACGATGACTCAAAAATAAATAAATAAATAAAATCGGAAATAAGTTCAGTTCACATTATGTAACATGGAAACAATTCAGCCAAATATATTCATAAATTAATATGCTTACACAATTTCACACCTGCCTTGTCGGACGTTCTGTTCACTTTTTCAATGTTTTAAGAGTTTATAAACTCACGGATTAATCAAAATTGATGCTGTACCATACTATATAAACATATATGCAATTACCGAAAACACAACACGTTATTATGTCTAACACGATGTACGAAACCATTGACATTCAAAATAGCCTCCAGTCGTAGCTGCAGCTCTTGTATGGTTTTCAAGGAAAACATGTTACCTGGTCGGATTGTTCTATTATTCCCACAAAATGGTCGGACGTTCAAGTAACGATGATCGAGATGGTAGGCGATCACGCAACCGTCAGTCCAAAGTAGACCACAAAGGCTCAATGATATTGGTATCTGGTTACTGCGTAGACATGGGAGAAGCGACAATTCATCCTCGTGTTCAGAAAACCAGTCTTGAACGATTCGAGCTGTGTGGACAGAGGATCTGTCATCTTGGAATGCAGAATCACCGCTGGGGAACAAACATTATACCATGGGATAGGTTGGTCAGCCAAATTGGTCACAGAGTCCTTGGCAGTAATGCGACCTTGAAGAGTGACCTTTGGATGCACAGAAATACCAAGATGTGGCTGCCCAAATCATCGAACGTCCACAATGTTTCACTGCTAGGACGTAAACTCGGCCAGAAGTTGGAAGCAGTGTGAAAGAAGACTCACCCAGCCCAATGACTTTTCTTCATTCCTCATCAGTCCAGGTTTTATGGCTTTGTTACCGCGTTTTCCTGTTATGGGTATTTGCACCACTGATGAGTAGTTTGCGAATTCCAATTCACGCTGGAATACCCTGTTTATGGAGCTCCCTTCGTGTTGTTATGGTGCTGACAGGGTTCGCGAGTACAGTACTCAGTTCTGTAGTGACTTTTGAAGCTGTCATCTACTTTTTTTCGTTACAATCTTCTTCAAAGGCCATCTGTCGCGATCTCTCAACGCACACTTTCGTCTGTGTTGTAACATAGCTGATGACGATTCTCCGCTTTCCCTGTATGGGGTATAAATCTTCGATACTGTGCCTTTTGAAGCACCAAGCACTTTTGTTCCCTTGGCTATTGAAGCACCGACCATACGAGCACCAATAGTTTGTCAATATCCGAATTCACTTACCTCCGAAATAATGCACTCACAACTACAATGAACAGTGCTCTGATCACGACTGACCTTTGAAACGTATTGAAGACGTTGCACAGGTGCCGTTCGTGGTCAAATACAGCAGCGCGACCTGCAGTCTTGGCTAGCGTCTCCATTTATATTCAAGCACGAATTTCTCGCGGTGTTTCCATATTTTTTCCAGCCCTTGTACTATTGACAGCGATTGACAGATTTACGCCAAAGAAATTATTGAGAGATGGTACTGATCCCCCATGGTATACAAAACAGGTCTTGACACTGTTGCAGATGCAACAAAAAGGCATGCCACATTTAAAAGAATACAAAACCCCCAAGATTGGCAATGTTTCACGGAAGCTCGAAATCTAGCGCGGATGTTAACGCGAGATACTTTTAAAAGTTTCTACAAGAAAAGTATGACTCGTAATATGTCAGAAAATTCAGAAAGGTTCTGGTCGAATGTAAAGCGCACTAGCGGCCAGACACAATCAACACCTTCACCGCACGACAGCGATGGTAATGTTACCGATGACAGTGTGACCAAAGCAGAGTTACTAAAACTCGTTACCGAAGTTCCATCACCAAAGAAGACGAAGTAAATATTCCAGGATTCTAATCAAGAACAGCTGCCAACGTGAGTAATTTTGAAGCAGGTACTCTCGGTGAAGGGAAGCACACCTCATATCACTTAATAAAGGCAATCTTGTGGTCCACGTTGTATACCAGTTAGATTCCTTTCAGAGCATGCTGATATAACAGCTTCATACTTAGCGCGGTCTGAAGCGTCTTGTCACGGCCCGCGCGGGTCCCCCCCATCGGAGGTTCGAGTCCTCCCACGGGCATGGGTGTGTGTGTGTGTTGTCTTTAGCTCAAGTTAGTTTTAGTTAGATTAAGTAGTGCGTAAGCTTAGGGACCGATGACCTCAGCAGTTTGGTCCCATAAGACCTTACAACAAATTCCCAAAATTTTCGACCCATTTGCTCGACGAAAGATCCGTATCTAAAGACTGGCTCTGGCTCTGAGCACTATGGGACTTAACTTCTGAGGTCATCAGTCCTCTAGAACTTAGAACTACTTAAACCTAACTAACCTAAGGACATCACACACATCCATGCCCGAGGCAGGATTCGAACCTGCGGCCGTAGCGGTCACGCGGTTTAAAGACTGGGAAGTAGCACATATCACACCAGTAAACAACAAATAAAATAGGAGTAGTTCGCTGAATTAAAGTACCAAATCACTGAATTCGGTCTGCAGTAGCGTTTTGGAACATATACTGTGTTCCAACATTATGAATTACCCTAAAGAATACGATCTATTGACAGATAGCACGGATCTAGAAAATATCGCTCGTTTGCAACACTTCTCATGAAAAAATGAGTGGGAATCGGAAATTGGTTCCATAATTGCAGATTTCCAGAAGGCATTTCATATCGTTCTTCACAAGCGGCTTCAAATAAAACTGCGTGCCTGTGGAATACCACCTCAGCTGGGCGACTGGATTTGACATTTCCTGCCAAAAATAGCACAGTTCATAGTAATTGGCGGAAGGTCATTGAATAAAACAGAAGTGACATCTAGCGTTCCCCAAGAAACTGATTTATTCCTTCCGCTGTTATTAATCTACATAACCGTTACAGTATACATTTGATGTGTTACGACAGCGAAAGGAATCTGCCACCAATACTAACTAATGTAAATCCACCAGATGTTGGAGGTTTAAACCTTTGAAATGCGTCGTGGAAATAAATAAAACGGTGACTGGTAACAGTAAACTTGTTGTTTCATTTAATGTCAATAACAGTCACGGTAAAGTCTAACCTAAAATTTATTTTACTATACTTTCTATCTCTCTTCTAAATGTTGTTTCGGTATTTTTTTAAAGTATTGTTTGATGATGTTCATGATTTCTGGTATACATTTTGTTAGTAAGCTATGAATATAAATACTATAGTCACAAAACTATATGTATTATCATTCAAAATTTTTATCTGTTATTTGACAGGAAATAAAATGAACCCGCTGGCGTTGGTGAAACTTCACCTACACATTGAAGGAGGATTTGAGTTTTCCCAATGCAGACCCTATTTCCGTAATTACACATTATGAAAAGAAACCCTGTATACACAATTTTAGGCTGTTTAGAGAAGAAAAACGGGACCACAGTTTTTATGTGATAAAAATGTCACTGGTACACGGTTTCCCCGCTGGTGTTCCATGAAGGTTTTGACGCTAGTGAGATTCAGAGATCGTAATCAAACTGCCGTGTAATGAATATGATGAATCTTGCTTTAGAGATATTACTGGAAATATTGTCCATTTGCATTAATGCAAACCTAAATACGGCGAGGAAGAGAGTTCGCAAGTTTCTTTCAGGTATGTCACATCTAGCTAATGCCACTCATTGATGATTGCATCCAATAGAGACAGAGGGGCCGGGAAGGGGGAGGGGATGCAGTGGTTAGTACACTGAACTCGCATTCGGGAGAACAGTGGTTGATATACGCGACCGACCATCCAGACTCAAGTTTTCCGTGATTTCCCAAAATCGCTGGTTTCGCGAACCATGGATGAAGGGTATCAGACGGATGCCATATTCCTTGACTTCCGGAAAGCGTTTGACTCGGTGCCCCACTGCAGACTCCTAACTAAGGTACGAGCATATGGATTTGGTTCCGAAATATGTGAGTGGCTCGAAGACTTCTTAAGTAATAGAACCCAGTACATTGTCCTCGGAGGTGAGGGTATCATCTGGAGTGCCCCAGGGAAGTGTGGTAGGTCCGCTGTTGTTTTCTAGCTACATAAATGATCTTTTGGATAGGGTGGATAGCAATGTGCGGCTGTTTGCTGATGATACTGTGGTGTACGGGAAGGTGTCGTCGTTGAGTGACTGTAGGAGGATACAAGATGACTTGGACAGGATTTGTAATTGGTGTAAAGAATGGCAGCTAACTCTAAATATAGATAAATGTAAATTAATGCAGATGAATAGGAAAAAGAGTGCCGTAATTTTTGAATACTCCGTCAGTAGTACAGCGCTTGGCACAGTCACGTTGATTAAATATTTGGGCGTAACATTGCAGAGCGATATGAAGTGAGACAAGCATGTAATGGCAGCTGTGGGGAAGGCGGATAGTCGTCTTCTGTTCATTGGTGGAATTTTGGGAAGATGTGGTTCATCTGCAAAGGAGACGGCTTATAAAATACAAATACGACCTATTCTTGAGTACTGCTCGAGCGTTTGGGATCCCTATCAGGTCGGATTGAGGGAGGACATAGAAGCAATTCAGAGGCGGGCTGCTAGATTTGTTACTGGTAGGTTTGATCATCACGCGAGTGTTACGGAAATGCTTCAGGAACTCGGGTGGGAGTCTCTAGAGGAAAGGAGGCGTTCTTTTCGTGAATCGCTACTGAGGAAATTTAGAGAACTAGCATTTGAGGCTGACTGCAGTACAATTTTACTGCCGCCAACTTATATTTCGCGGAAAGAGCACAAAGATAAGATAAGAGAAATTAGGGCTCGTACAGAGGCATATAGGCAGTCATTTTTCCCTCGTTGTGTTTGGGAGTGGAACAGGGAGAGAAGATGTTTGTTGTGGTACGAGGTACCCTCCGCCACGCACCGTATGGTGGATTGCGGAGTATGTATGTAGATGTAGATGTAGAAAATGTCAAGTGTTCGGTCATGTGAGCCTTACTACGAAAAGTGAACCGGTGCTAAGATACGGGTGTGTGACAGTGAGAAAAGCAGACAGCTGTGACAAGGCTCGTCCTGGACTGGCCGGGTGACCCATAGGCCACGTCACGTCTCATGGGCTCAGCCCTCACCAACCGGTACCATCCCAGTACCTGCAGCAACAGTCGCTCTCAGATTAAGTCTCAAAGCCGTTCCGGAGTACCGTCATCCTACGCAGTGTGCAGGGTGACAGTTTTTGAACTATATGAAAAAAAAAACGTAAATTGGTCACAAACTACGGCGTGCACACTCTTTATTCAACATGTAAACGTCACTAAAGATATTTACATTTAGGTTATGACATTGTAACGTTCGTTATAAAAGGTTTGTGTTTTTGTTTACCAATGAATATGGAATGTGTAATGTTTCTGTCATGCAAATTTTCTATGTAATGTGTTGTTGAGCAAATGACTTAATCTGCAAAACCAATACGCAGTTTTCATAATGAAATCAATCCCTCTGAAATTTACCCAGTCTCGTCAGCACCGAGTTCCATGGCTCTGTGCAATAAACTGATAAAATTCCCTATGCAAATAACCAATAAAATAAATGTTCCTTAGCTCTAGAGTCGTAACGGATATAATCTTGTTGTTCTGATCTCTCCATAGTAGGCATAAAAAATATTCAGTCTTGGCATAGCGAAGTTCAATGCCGGCCGTAAAATAGCTTTATACAAATGATAACAGTAGATTGCTTGATAAATAAATAACCTTGCAAATGTTCAGTGAAAGTACTGGAAATTGACTCAGCGCTGTGCAGTGCTGTCCGCGTTGAAGCTGTTACAAACATGAATACTTTTCTGATTCTAGCACATTAATATTTTCCTGATTCTGACAGAAAAATTATTTCTTTCAAAAAATATTCATTGGGTTCAAAAAAACACGACATGGAACAGGATATGATACTGACAAGGGGATATCCTAAGACCAGATGCTTCAGTTTGACAACTGTATTGAAATTAAAGTTTCTCCTTCACAAAATCTGATATGAAACATTTCACACTAACTTAGAAATCAGTGAATTTCTCAACTGTTCTACAATTCTCACTTACTGTCGGAATTTAAAAAAACTTGGATTGTTATATGACAAAAAGTCTGACATCGTTTGACAAAACTGATTCCAAAATTTAACCTCTCTATATCCCCCATTAGGATCTCCGGGCGGGGACTACTCAAGAGGATGTCGTTATCAGGAGAAAGAAAACTGGCGTTCTACGGATCGGAGCGTGGAATGTCAGATCCCTTAATCGGGCAGGTAGGTTAGAAAATTTAAAAAGGGAAATGGATAGGTTAAAGTTAGATATAGTGGGAATTAGTGAAGTTCGGTGGCAGGAGGAACAAGACTTCTGGTCAGGTGACTACAGGGTTATAAACACAAAATCAAATAGGGGTAATGCAGGAGTAGGTTTAATAATGAATAGGAAAATAGGAATGCGGGTAAGCTACTACAAACAGCATAGTGAACGCATTATTGTGGCCAAGATAGATACAAAGCCCACGCCTACTACAGTAGTACAAGTTTATATGCCAACTAGCTCTGCAGATGATGAAGAAATTGAAGAAATGTATGATGAAATAAAAGAAATTATTCAGATTGTGAAGGGAGACGAAAATTTAATAGTCATGGGCGACTGGAATTCGAGTGTAGGAAAAGGGAGAGAAGGAAACATAGTAGGTGAATATGGATTGGGGGACAGAAATGAAAGAGGAAGCCGCCTGGTCGAATTTTGCACAGAGCACAACATAATCATAACTAACACTTGGTTTAAGAATCATGAAAGAAGGTTGTATACATGGAAGAACCCTGGCGATACTAAAAGGTATCAGATAGATTATATAATGGTAAGACAGAGATTTAGGAACCAGGTTTTAAATTGTAAGACATTTCCAGGGGCAGATGTGGACTCTGACCACAATCTATTGGTTATGACCTGTAGATTAAAACTGAAGAAACTGCAAAAAGGTGGGAATTTAAGGAGATGGGACCTGGATAAACTAAAAGAACCAGAGGTTGTACAGAGATTCAGGGAGAGCATAAGGGAGCAATTGACAGGAATGGGGGAAATAAATACAGTAGAAGAAGAATGGGTAGCTTTGAGGGATGAAGTAGTGAAGGCAGCAGAGGATCAAGTAGGTAAAAAGACGAGGGCTAGTAGAAATCCTTGGGTAACAGAAGAAATATTGAATTTAATTGATGAAAGGAGAAAATATAAAAATGCAGTAAGTGAAACAGGCAAAAAGGAATACAAACGTCTCAAAAATGAGATCGACAGGAAGTGCAAAATGGCTAAGCAGGGATGGCTAGAGGACAAATGTAAGGATGTAGAGGGCTATCTCACTAGGGGTAAGATAGATACCGCCTACAGGAAAATTAAAGAGACCTTTGGAGATAAGAGAACGACTTGTATGAATATCAAGAGCTCAGATGGAAACCCAGTTCTAAGCAAAGAAGGGAAAGCAGAAAGGTGGAAGGAGTATATAGAGGGTCTATACAAGGGCGATGTACTTGAGGACAATATTATGGAAATGGAAGAGGATGTAGATGAAGATGAAAAGGGAGATATGATACTGCGTGAAGAGTTTGACAGAGCACTGAAAGACCTGAGTCGAAACAAGGCCCCCGGAGTAGACAACATTCCATTGGAACTACTGACGGCCGTGGGAGAGCCAGTCCTGACAAAACTCTACCATCTGGTGAGCAAGATGTATGAAACAGGCGAAATACCCTCAGACTTCAAGAAGAATATAATAATTCCAATCCCAAAGAAAGCAGGTGTTGACAGATGTGAAAATTACCGAACTATCAGCTTAATAAGTCACAGCTGCAAAATACTAACACGAATTCTTTACAGACGAATGGAAAAACTAGTAGAAGCCAACCTCGGGGAAGATCAGTTTGGATTCCGTAGAAACACTGGAACACGTGAGGCAATACTGACCTTACGACTTATCTTAGAAGAAAGATTAAGGAAAGGCAAACCTACGTTTCTAGCATTTGTAGACTTAGAGAAAGCTTTTGACAATGTTGACTGGAATACTCTCTTTCAAATTCTAAAGGTGGCAGGGGTAAAATACAGGGAGCGAAAGGCTATTTACAATTTGTACAGAAACCAGATGGCAGTTATAAGAGTCGAGGGACATGAAAGGGAAGCAGTGGTTGGGAAGGGAGTAAGACAGGGTTGTAGCCTCTCCCCGATGTTGTTCAATCTGTATATTGAGCAAGCAGTAAAGGAAACAAAAGAAAAATTCGGAGTAGGTATTAAAATTCATGGAGAAGAAATAAAAACTTTGAGGTTCGCCGATGACATTGTAATTCTGTCAGAGACAGCAAAGGACTTGGAAGAGCAGTTGAATGGAATGGACAGTGTCTTGAAAGGAGGATATAAGATGAACATCAACAAAAGCAAAACAAGGATAATGGAATGTAGTCTAATTAAGTCGGGTGATGCTGAGGGAATTAGATTAGGAAATGAGGCACTTAAAGTAGTAAAGGAGTTTTGCTATTTGGGGAGCAAAATAACTGATGATGGTCGAAGTAGAGAGGATATAAAATGTAGGCTGGCAATGGCAAGGAAAGCGTTTCTGAAGAAGAGAAATTTGTTAACATCCAGTATAGATTTAAGTGTCAGGAAGTCATTTCTGAAAGTATTCGTATGGAGTGTAGCCATGTATGGAAGTGAAACATGGACGATAAATAGTTTGGACAAGAAGAGAATAGAAGCTTTCGAAATGTGGTGCTACAGAAGAATGCTGAAGATTAGATGGGTAGATCACATAACTAATGAGGAAGTATTGAATAGGATTGGGGAGAAGAGAAGTTTGTGGCACAACTTGACCAGAAGAAGGGATCGGTTGGTAGGACATGTTCTGAGGCATCAAGGGATCACCAATTTAGTATTGGAGGGCAGCGTGGAGGGTAAAAATCGTAGAGGGAGACCAAGAGATGAATACACTAAGCAGATTCAGAAGGATGTAGGTTGCAGTAGGTACTGGGAGATGAAAAAGCTTGCACAGGATAGAGTAGCATGGAGAGCTGCATCAAACCAGTCTCAGGACTGAAGACCACAACAACAACAACATATCAGGATTACAAAACACACAAAATATTACACACCTAATCAACCTGTATTTTGAATTTGATGGAAAATACTTGGTTCCTACATTCAAGTGTCAGCACTGTAAAAAAATAGCGAAAGTCACATTGCATAGCTGCTTACTTAAAACTAAACAAACAAAATTTCTGTACCTTACAAATTTATTCCAGTCGCTTTACCTTTGAGTTAGAGTATCAATTCATTACTCTTCCCTAATTGCCTCCGACAGTGGTCATTACTGTTAACGATCAGTACCACTTCAGTTCTTGATAATCTTACAGCCTCACAAATTGATAACACACTTAACACTTTTATAGAAATAACTACGACCTAACATTTATTGGCTCTGCGTGAGTATAAACTATATCATTCGTCCATAGACCAACAACTAAATTCTCCCAGCTAGCCATTAGCTTTAAGTCTTACGTCGTACCTATGACAGAGTGTAACGGCAACTGCTACTGCGCTCCGCGCTCCCCTATTTACAATCAATTCTGCCTCTCAGGCAATATCTTTGGATCAGTGGTGCCAAAAATACAATCTCTTGTACATATGACAATCGTTTCAGGTCATTTTTCACGAATTATATTACAAAATCGGGCTCCACGTACAACGTGTTCGATATGCCTGTCATCATTGGCGATGATATGACGCAGGCGAATAGCGAAATTCTGCAGGACCCGCTGAAGGGTCGAACATCGATGCTGTCGATGACCTCCTGAATGGCTGTTTTCAGCTCAGCAACGGTTTTGAGGTTATTGCTGTACACCTTGTCTTTAATATAGCCCCACAAAAAGGAGTCGCATGTGTTCAGAGCCGGAGAATATGGAGGCCAATCGAGGCCCATGCCAGTGGCCTCTGGGTACCCCAGAGCCAGAATGCGGTCCCCAGTGTGCCCCTCCAGGACATCAAACACTCTCCTGCTTCCGTAAGATCGATCTCCGTCTTGCATGAACAACATCTTGTCGAAATCAAGGTCACTTTGGATAATAGATATGAAATCATCTTCCAAAACCATCACGTAGCGTTCGGTAGTCACTGATTACTCTGTGACTGGACAATGCATACCACACAATCACCTGTTGAGGGTGAAGAGACTTCTCGATTGCGAAATGCGGACTCTCAGTCTCCCAAAATGCGCCAATTTTGCTTATTGACGAACAAATCCAAATGAAAGTGGGCTTCGTCGCTACACCAAACCATGCATGTGCATATTAATTCCCGTCATGTCCCGTGGCCATCAATGCAGTTAGGAAGTCCTAACGCAAACAGTTCAGAGGTTATGACGATTTTATTTCCTCGTATAGTTCAATAATTGTCACACTATATTTCGCGAAAAGATTCGGGCTCACACGGAGACTTACCGACAACATTCTTCCAGCAGACCATTACCGACTGGAGCAAAAAACGCCGGAAGTGATAGTGATACATGAAATACGCTCCACCAAACACCGTAAGGCAGCTTGTGGAAGATAGATATAGATATAGATGTAGAGGGGTTGTACAAAAATATGGAAAAACCGCGAGAAATGGATGCTTGAATATAAATGCACATACTAGCCAAGCATGTAGGTTGCGCTTTTGTACTCCACCACGAATGGCACCCGTGCAATGTCCTCAGTACGTTGCAAGTGGCAGTTTTGGTCACAACTGTGTTCTTTGTGGTTTTCAGCGCATTAAGTCATAGCCGAGAGAATTCCCGCGGTGGTTGGCGATCCTCTGGTGGGTGTGTCTGTAACCAAGACAGCCGAAGTGTTTGGTATTCCAAGAGGCACTGTACCGTAGATTGATACCACATAAAGTGCAAGCTGAAAAACTTCAGCTCCTAAGTCACAACTCGGACGAACATGTGCGTTGAGTGATCGTGACAGACGGTCGTTGAAGAGGGTTATGACAAAAAATAACTGGATAACAGCTGTAAACGTCATTGCAGAACTGAATGTCGCACTCGCGAACCCTGTGAGCTCCAAAGCAGCATCAAATGAGATCCACAAGCACGGATTTACAGAACGAGCTACCATCGGTAATACAAATGCCCGTAACAGGAAAACTTGATAACGAAGTCATAAAGCCTGGTCTAACGAGCAGTGGTAGAAACCTATTTGGTCGGAAGAGTCTTGTTTCTCACTGTTTCCAATTTCTGGCAGAGTTTATGTCCTAAGGGTGAAACATGGCGGGGTTCGGTGGCGATTCGGGCTGCCATATCATGGTATTTCATGGCCCCCATTGAACTCTGCTAGGCCGCATTACTGGCAAAGGTTGTGTGACCATTTTCGCTGATGAGATCCAATATTTACCGCGCGGGATTAGCCGAGCCGTCTAGGCGCTGCAGTCATGGACCGTGCGGCTGATCCCGGCGGAGGTTCGAGTCCTCCCTCGAGCATGGGTGTGTGTGTTTGTCCTTAGGATAATTTAGGTTAAGTAGTGTGTAAGCTTAGGGACTGATGACCTTAGCAGTTAAGTCCCATAACATTTCACACACATTTGAACATTTTTTGAGCAATATTTCTTCTCCGGTGGTGATGCTGTGTTCCAAGATGACACGGCTCCTGATCACGCAGCTCGCATCACCCAGGACTGGTTTCGTGAGCGAGAGGATGAAATGTCTCTCCCGCCCATCACAGTTCCCAGATGTCAGTAACATTGAGCTTTGGTGTCCACTTTTGGAGAGAAGGGCGAGTGATTCCTATCCACCTCTTTCATCGTTACCTGAACTTGCTACTAGTTTGCTGGAAGGATGTCATAAGATCCCTTGACACCATACAGGACCTGTATTTATCCATTCTGGGACGACGGAAGGTGTTTCGAATGCCAACAGGTTGCCAACATCGTATTAAGCAAGACAATATGTTGTGTTTTTGGTGTTTTTATATTTTTTTACCCCCTGTAGATGTATAGGGTCAAGCACTTCTTTCACTCTAGGTACTTTCTGAAGCGCTAAAAATATTGATAATCCATTTTCACTTTGATGAACAGTCACCAACGGGTCGTGAAATAAAGACCAACGCATTTTCGCCAACTTATTAACCACCGAGCTGCAGGCGCCAAATTCGTTTAATTAATGAAAATATAATGTAGGTAAAAGTAGAGAAAAGAAACTGCGATCTAAAACCTACTTTTCTCTAATGGATCATTACATACTGAAATTGTTGGGGCTCCCTGGAATACTGATCTCAATCACTATCTCTAGACGAAGCGTCTTATGTTGCTAGTTTTTGCGCCGTAATATGGAAGAAATCCCGCTGGCTTGGCAACTTGCAATGATTACGAAGCCTATTACTCCTGAAATGGTCAACAGCATCTTTCTTGCTGCAGTTGTGTGCTTGAACTCTCGTCTTAACTGCTTTAGTTCGAACTGGAGATGTTGTCAGACAACTCCAACTATTAATGCAGACGAGAGCGTCGCAGACCTACGGAGAGACCCTCAACCAGCTAATGCTGGAGAACAGGATTTATCTCATTGAACCAGCTGATGGAACGCCCAGATCCACTGTTCAAGATGTGCTGCACAATGCTTTCAAAGCACACATCACAGCTTTCGTTTAAGCACTGAATAGAGATTTATCGGCACGCAGAGAGACATTTCTCCATCGTTATATTCTACAATGAAATAGAAGTGTTGTTGTAGGTGTGGATGTGGAAAGTAACAGAATAGACTCGCTGGTGGAATGTAGCCATAATACAGACAACGGAGCCGGGGTTGTTGGGTTGTTTTTGGAGAAGACCAGACAGCGAGGTCATCGGTCTCATCGGATTAGGGAAGAACGGGGAAGGAAGTCGGCCGTGCCATTTCAAAGGAACCATCCCGGCATTTGCCTGGAGCGATTTAGGGAAATCACGGAAAACCTAAATCAGGATGACCGGACGCGGGAATGAACCGTCGTCCTCCCGAATGCGAGTCCAGTGACAATGGAGCCGGAATAAGGGGCAAGACAGGGACAGACATTCGTGGCTCCATTCATAATACCGTTCTGAATCTAAAGTATAGGTAGTATATACATGATATCTCTTTTGTAAGCAAGTATAAGGGGCACGGTTGTATTTAATGTGGAGTGCAAAGACATGTCACCGAAAGGAATTAGCAGGCTGGTAATGAAGAGGTTGAGAACAGCTCTTAAGAGATGCGGATGTCGGAGAGGTGGGACTACTCGTTTCTTACCAACATCGTAGCTTTCAAGTGGCTGCGTTGTAAAAGCGAACGCGTGTCAAGACTGCAGGAAATGGGTCGTAGAGTGAATACTAAATGCCGTGATACGAGGGCTCGTGGCTTCAACCAAGAGATAGCGCCGTTAAAGCTACACGACAGTAAATGAGTTGCAAACGTCACCGAAAAGAAAAATAATCATAAGAATACTTTAGCTATCGTTTCCTCCTACCTCTTCATGTTTTCAGATCGAAGCAGTCACCTCTGCTTTTCGCAGGCTTGGATAAACTCTGAATAATGAAACAGTAGACTCAAGGAACAGTGGTTAAAAAAACGAAGACTTTGCAATAGCGCAGACTACCCCGTCACGTCCCACAACATGGTCCAAACTAATGCAAATGTCGTTCCTCCAACACACCCTACTTTGCTACGTGAGGAACATACCCTTCACGTCAATGTGTGGCTATATTCTGATCCTACATATAAGCTCCGCAACCAGCTGTATGGACTACCCATTTCCATTACACGTTCCTTTAACGCAGGATTATCACTGACTACGTGTGGGATACAGAAGCACAGAAGAATGATGAGACGCGTTGAAATTATCTAACGATGCAGATACTGCGACAATGAATACCACAGTAGGCAGTTCAGCTGAAGGGCAGTGGACATCTGTAAGAAGTGCAGTCACAGGAGTTGGACAGAAAAACGTTGATACAAGATACGTGATAACAAACAAACCTTGGGTAACAAGAAATACTTCAGCTGATCGACGAAAAAAGGATGTACAAAGCTTTTAAGGGAAATTCAAGAAAAAAGAAGTACAAGTCACCCTGAAACGAAATAAACATGAAGTGCAGGGAACCCAAGGTGGAATGGCTGCAGGGAAAATGTGAAGATATCGAATCAGAAATGGTAATCGAGAGGACTGACTCAGCGTTTAGAGAGGTCAAAATACCCTTCGGCAAAATTAAAAGCAAGGCATCAACGTTTAAGTGTAACGGGAATTCTACTGTTACAGACAGAGGAGAGAGAGAGCAGATAGGTGGAAGGAGTACAGTGAATGTCTCTACAAGCTCAGGAACTGTTTGATGAAGTGACAGAAGAAGAAATGAGCGACAACATGGAAAGTATATGGGAACCGTTATTAGCGTCTAACACAGCTTTGGAAACTTGCACTTAAAAGTGGCAGAAGAGATAAATAACACCCTTTCGGAATTCCTAAAATCATTGGGGTAAATGGCAACCCACATACTGTTGATGTTGGCGTCTAGAATTTATGACGCCGGAGACGTACCTTCAGACTTTCGGAACGATATCGTCCACACAATCCTGAGGACAGAAAGGGCAGATAACTGCGAGATTTATCCATCAGCTTAACAACTCATGCATCCAAGTTGGTAATAAAAGCAATATACAAAAATGGAAAAGAAAATTGAGGGTCTGTTAGATGGCGATCAGTTTGGCTTTCGGAAAGGTGAAGGTACCAGAGAGGCAGTCCTGACATTGGATTTGATAATGGAAGAAAGACTGAAGAAATATTAAGAAAGGTTCCTAGGATTTGTCGACCTGGAAGAAAGTTCGACAATGTAAAAGGGTGCTAGATATTCGAAGTTATGAAAAAATAATGGTAAACTATAGAGAAAGACGGATAACATACAATACGTACAAGACTCATAAGGAAACAATAACAGTGGAAAACTGAGAAGGAAATTTTTTGATTAAAAAGGATATTAGACAGGGAAATACTCTTTCACCCGTACTGTTAAATCTATACATCTCGGAATCCAAGGGCATTTTTCAGGAGTGGCATTAAAATTCAGGGCCAAAGTATATCAATGATAAGATTCGCTGTTGACATTTCTGTCCTAGGTGAAAGTGAAGAACATCTCCGAGAGAACAGACACCACACAGATGTAGACAATTCGGAAATAGAGGGAACGGCTTCTCGACGTTTGTTTCAGTGCGGAAGCACGAATATTATCCGAACTCCTACGGAATCGGAATTTACGAGTAGAGAGTTTAATGGACGATGTACGCTGCACTGCACTGTGCGGCAAATTGGAAATTTGAGTTGAAAGACCGTGTCCGGATAACCGAAGCATTTAAGGCAACCGCTCATGAGAAGCGATAAATCCGGTTTCGAGTCTCGGTCCGGCACAAATATTGAACTTTCGCCACTGCATTATCACAGTTTCCTGTGCGGCTAGCCGCCATGATTTCCCACCCGTCCTTTGTTTTTGCTACAGTTCAGATTTATAAAGTGAAGAAGAATTACATAACCTGTTGAATCTAATTAACAGCCTAATGAGTACAGAAAATGAAGTGAGACTAAATCAAAGGAGAACCAAAATAACAAGACGTAGCAAAAATGAGATTAGCCATAAACCTGACATTAAAATTGATGGCCGCGAGGTAGATGAAGTTAAGGTGTTCTGATACCTTGGAAGCAAAATAACATATGATAGACGAAGGAAGGAGGACATAAAAAGTAGACAACCACAGCCAAAGAGGACATTCCTGGCCAAAACAGGCTTGGCATTGGACTCCATAGGTATGAAAGTCTTATTTTAGTGTCTCGTGTGCTCATTTTCGTGAGCTTTGTTTCGTATTTTATTCTATGTTTTGATGATGATGCATCGAAACGCGTGACGCTGAATAAATTAATTTGCGACCAAAATTGTTTGTTGTGCCAAGTCTGATTGGTCATTTGCCTCAAATGTGGAAGAATTTCTTAATCAAGTGACGGCAAGAGAAGTCTATTGCTAACACATTTAATTTGAGGGTGATGTTCCTGATAATGCATGTCTGGAGCTTTGTATTGTCTGGTAGTGAATCACGGAATGTGTGGAAACCGGAAAAGAAGAGAATCGAGGCGTTTGGGACGTGGTGCTCTCTCAGGATACTGAAAATTAGGTGGAGTGATAAATAAGAGATGATGATGTTCTCCACAAAAACGGCGAAGAAAGGAATACGTGGGCAATATTAACAGGAAGAAGGAACAGGGTGACAAAACATGTGTTAAGACATAAGGCACAGAACTCCTGGCTATCTTGGGGGGTGTAGACGGCAAAAACTGTAGAGGAAGGCAGAGGTTGGAATAAATCCAGTAAATAATTGAGAACATAAGTTTCAAGTGCTACTGTGAGATGAAGAGGTTGGCACAGGAAAGGAATTCGTGGCGGGCCGCATCAAAACAATCAGAAGAAAAAAAAAGTCCTCTGTCGTCTTCTCAGCAACAAGTGAGGTGGCGCAGTGGTGAATCGTATTTGGGAGGGCGGGATTCGAACTCCCGTCTCGCAATCGAAATTTAGGTATTTCGTGATTTTCCTAAATCGCTTAAGGCAATTGGTTCTTTCGAAAGGGCACGGCCGATCCCATTCTCTATCGTTCCCTAATTCGAGTTCGTGTTCCCTTTCTAATAACCTCATCGTCGATGGTACGTTAAACCCTAATTTTCCTTCTTGTGATAAATCACAGCTCTAAACATCCGTACACGAATGTGGCATTACTACATCGAAACACGAAGGGCTTGAACTCGATCCTCACATCTTAAATTACTTACAGATTCCTCCCACCCCCCGACAAGTGCTGTCTGACTGCCGGTCATCTTCAGATGAGACGCTGTTTTACAATCTCGCCGAAATCATACGAATATCAGGTAGAGGTACTACAGAAAATGTAGAGTTGCCAATGCTGCCCCCATTATAATATACGAGTATATTTACAGCGCAGCAACTGCTCGCAAGAAGGACTTAACTTTATCGGAAATTGCTGTCAAAATCGTGTGGCAGCCAAGCCAAAGCGCAGGTATCTTTTGATGCAGATTTATGCAGAGCAGTGTGTTCTACTTAAATCAAAGCCCTTGTCTCTATTTGATAATGACTATCTGCTAACTTGAATCCAGTTACTTGTTTAAGAACACACTTCGTATTTATGACTGTGTCTTCTAACAATTCAAACTGTCCCCCTTGGTCAAACATACAGGATTAATGAAATAAAGAAAATGCAAAGAAGAACATGACCGTTCAATAAGCGCCAAAGAATCGGGGAGGCGCCCATCCATCTCCAGTGATAGACACTCCAAGGCAGGCGCCGCGCATCAGTGTGAGATATACTGTAGAATTCCGAGAGCGAACGTTCCTAGAAGCGTCAGTCAATCTTTCCGATATTCCTTCTTCCTCCACACCATTCGCAACTGAAACAGAAAATGGGGGGGGGGGGGGGGGGAGTGATAGTGGTACACAGTGTACAAGAAAAAAAAAAATGGTTCAAATGGCTCTGAGCACTATGGGACTTAACATCTATGGTCATCAGTCCCCTAGAACTTAGAACTACTTAAACCTAACTAAGCTAAGGCCATCACACAACACCCAGCCATCACGAGGCAGAGAAAATCCCTGACCCCGCCGCGAATCGAACCCGGGAACCTGGGCGTGGGAAGCGAGAACGCTACCGCACGACCACGAGATGCGGGCACACAGTGTACACTCTGCCACACACCAGATGACTTATGGAATATGGATTTCGATGTGTGCCTCCTACCAGTTGTTTCTCTGGTGACCAATTCCTGTACCTAACCATCTCCTACTCAATTAGCAACCAAATTCCCCAAGTTTTGTGTTCATTGATCTCGAGAAAGTCTGTGAACGAGTCTCGCTGTCTAGTCTCGTCTTCAATCTCCAAACATATGCACTTCAAATCAACTATGTCCGCCTCATTGCATCCTTCCTGTGTAATTGCCCATCCTTTGTTACTATTAACAATACGTTTTCCCCGTATATTTCACCCTGTTACAGGTGTGCTTCAATGCTGTCCTCTCTCGTCTCTTTACATCCTCTACAACGCCAAACATGCTCAAACCATACTCTACTGTTCATCATCTCCTTCACTGATGACACCTTCTATCCTACACTCCGGAAGTCCCATCGATACGTCCAGCCTTACCTTTTGGTGTCAATAATGGCTTCTTAAGATAAACCCACCCAAAACCCAGGCAATAATTACAGCACTAATCTTAACTCCGTCCGAACAGGCCTTGGAAGGCCCAACGGTACCGACGGGCCGACGTGTCATCTTCAGCCCACAGGCGTCACTGGATGCGGATATGGAGGGGCAAGTGGTCAGCACACCGCTCTCCTGGCTGTATGTCAGTTGACGAGACCGGAGCCGCTATTTCTCAGTCAAGTAGTTGTAATTGTAATTGTAAACTGTCGAAGCTGCATTGGTAAAGTACCGGAACTTCAAGCGCTGATAGAAAGCACCGAAGCTGAAATCGTTATAGGTACAGAAAGCTGGCTGAAGCCAGAGATAAATTCTGCCGAAATTTTTACAAACGCACAGACGGTGTTTAGAAAGGATAGATTGCATGCAACCGGTTGCGGCGTGTTTGTCGCTGTTAGTAGTAGTTTATCCTGTAGTGAAGTAGAAGTGGATAGTTCCTGTGAATTATTATGTGTGAAGGTTACACTCAACAACCGAGCTAAGTTAATAATTGGCTCCTTTTACCGACCTCCCGACCCAGCAGCATTAGTGGCAGAACAACTGAGAGAAAATTTGGAATACATTTCACATAAATTTTCTCAGCATGTTATAGTCTTAGGTGGAGATTTCAATTTACCAGATATAGACTGGGACACTCAGATGCTTAGGACGGGTGGTAGGGACAGAGCATCGAGTGACATTATACTGAGTGCACTATCCGAAAATTACCTCGAGCAATTAAACAGAGAACCGACTCGTGGAGATAACATCTTGGACCTACTGATAACAAACAGACCCGAACTTTTCGACTCTGTGTGCAGAACAGGGAATCAGTGATCATAAGGCCGTTGCAGCATCCCTGAATATGGAAGTTAATAGGAATATAAAAAAAAGGGAGGAAGATTTATCTGTTTAGCAAGGGTAATAGAAGGCAGATTTCAGACTACCTAACAGATCAAAACGAAAATTCTGTTCCGACACTGACAATGTTGAGTGTTTATGAAAAAAGTTCAAGGCAATCGTAAAATGCGTTTTAGACAGGTACTTCCCGAATAAAACTGTGAGGGACGGGAAAAACCCACCGTGGTTCAATAACAAAGTTAGGAAATACCACGAAAGCAAAGAGAGCTTTACTCCAAGTTTAAACGTAGCCAAAACCTACAAACAGAAGCTAAACGATGTCAAAGTTAGCGTAAGGAAGGCTATGCGTGAAGCGTTCAGTGAATTCGAAAGTAAAATTCTATGTACCGACTTGACAGAAAATCCTAGGAAGTTCTGGTCTTACGTTAAATCAGTAAGTGGCTCGAAACAGCATATCCAGACACTACGGGATGATGATGGCATTGAAACAGAGGATGACACGCGTAAAGCCGAAATACTAAACACCTTTTTCCAAAGCTGTCTCACTGAGGGTGACCGCTCTGCAGTTCTCTCTCTAAATCATCGCACAAACGAAAAAATGGCTAACAAATAAGTGTCCAAGGAATAGAAAAGCAACTGTAATCACTCAACAGAGGAAAGTCCACTGGACCTGACGGGATACCAATTCGATTCTACACAGAGTACGCGAAAGAACTAGCCCCCTTTTAACAGCCGTGTACCGCAAGTCTCTAGAGGAACGGAAGGTTCCAAATGATTGGAAAAGAGCACAGGTAGTCCCAGTCTTCAAGAAGGATCGTCGAGCAGATGCGCAAAACTATAGACCTATATCTCTGGCGTCGATCTGTTGTAGAATTTTAGAACATGTTTTTTGCTCGCGTATCATGTCGTTTTTGGAAACCCAGAATCTGCTCTGTAGGAATCAACATGGATTCCGGAAACAGCGATCGTGTGAGACCCAACTCGCTTTATTTGTTCAAGAGACACAGAAAATATTAGATACAGGCTCCCAGGTAGATGCTATTTTCCTTGACTTCCGGAAGGCGTTCGATACAGTTCCGCACTGTCACCTGATAAACAAAGTAAGAGCCTACGGAATATCAGACCAGCTGTGTGGCTGGATTGAAGAGTTTTTAGCAAACAGAACACAGCATGTTGTTCTCAATGGAGCGAAGTCTACAGACGTTAAAGTAACCTCTGGCGTGCCACCGGGGAGTCTTATGGGACCATTGCTTTTCACAATATATATAAATGACCTAGTAGATAGTGTCGGAGGTTCCATGCGGCTTTTCGCGGATGATGCTGTGGTATACAGAGAAGTTGCAGCATTAGAAAATTGCAGCGAAATGCAGGAAAATCTGCAATGGATAGGCACTTGGTGCAAAGAGTGGCAACTGAACCTTAACATAGACAAATGTAATGTATTGCGAATACATAGAAAAAAGGATCCTTTATTGTGTGATTATATGATAGCGGAACAAACACTGGTAGCAGTTACTTCTGTAAAATATCTGGGAGCATGCGTACGGAACGATTTGAAGTGGAATGATCACCAAATTAATTGTTGGTAAGGCGGGTACCAAGTTGAGATTCATTGGGAGAGTCCTTAGAAAATGTAGTCCATCAACAAAGGAGGTGGCTTACAAAACACTCGTTCCACCTATGCTTGAGTATTGCTCATCAGTGTGGGAGTCGTACCAGATCGGGTTGACGGAGGAGACAGAGAAGATCCAAAGAAGAGCGGCGCGTTTCGTCACAGGGTTATTTGGTAACCGGGATAGCGTTACGGAGATGTTTAGCAAACTCAAGTGGCAGACTCTGCAAGAGAGGCGCTCTGCATCGCGGTGTAGCTTGCTCGCCAGGTTTCGAGAGGGTGCGTTTCTGGATGAGGTATCGAATATATTGCTTCTCCCTACTTATACCTCCCGAGGAGATCACGAATGTAAAATCAGAGAGATTCGAGCGCGCACGGAGGCTTTCAGACAGTCGTTCTTCCCGCGAACCACACGCGACTGGAACAGGAGAGGGAGGTAATGACAGCGGCACGTAAAGTGCCCTCCGCCACGCACCGTTGGATGGCTTGCGGAGTATAAATGTAGATGTAGATGTAGTTCCTCTGTTTGCCTCACAAGGGTTGAGTGCACCCCGCTTGCCAACAGCGCTCGGCAGACCGGATGGTCACCCATCTAAGTGCTAGCCCAGCCCGATAGCGCTTAACTTCGGTGGTCTGACGGGAGCCGGCGGCAAGGCCGTTGGCGCACTAATCTTGCGTCCTCATAAAATTTACCTAACTGTTTACCACTGTTCTATGCTATTAACTAATACAGTGAGATATCTCAGACTAACACTGGAATATGATCTAATATGGATACCTTACCTACTAATCATCCAACGGAAAGTCCACAATAGACTAAAACTACTAAGTGGCCAACATGATGATTCCAAATCTACACAATCCTCGATATTTACAAAATCAGCACCAATATAGCCTGGGTATGTGCTCCACCAAAGATCTATCATTATCTGTAGACTCTTAAACGCCACGCACTCTGTCTTACATTCTGCAGCTGTATATCGTTTAGCACCTCATCAAATTTCTGCACGTCTTCGCCCATTTTGACAGCTCCGTACGTTCTACACAAGCCACAAACTCGGTTCAACAAACCAGTTGTTTCCTTTCTAGTTTATAATCCCAGTTACTCTGCCGCGCTCATACCGATACCTTTCACAAGCAACAAGTATGTGTACTACACGACCTCTCCCAATGAACTTCAACCGACTATCTCTCTCAGACAATTTATATCACTGCGATATTCGTTGATCCTACCGACTAACGTTTCTCTCCGCACCCTGCCCTATATTAAGGGTCTTACATTCTCCAACATGTTGCTGAGACAAAAGAATTAAAATTCTCCAAGAAACAGGAGGTTTCGTCTCATCCATTTAGCCAGATCATGAACTTGTCATCAACACATCTGCAAAAAGAGGTGAGGATGATTCTAAAACTGACATCCTCAAAATCTACCATAAATAAGTTAGCAACTAAGAATGTTAATTGACTCTCCACATCTACTCCATAGGCTTGTTCAAAAAGCTTTTCATTGTGTAACACCCCTTTACCGTATTACTATAGTAGCATGTTAGTGTTAACCTTTTTACAGGAGTTATAACCGTGATTGTACAACTAATGGATTTTAAGCAATTGACCTATTTGTTTCGTCACCGAAGCACAACATTATTTTTTACAGGTGAAATAGATACGAAAGTAGTATTTGAAGAGGCTTTCGTTTAACAGTTGTAATTATTTGCAGCCAGGTAAAAAACACGGTCGGCATTCCAAATCTGACATGTTATTTTGAAATAAGCGTTAATAATTTTAACCTTCAGAGATTCGTTAGATGTGGTGCAACCGTCAAGCATATATCTCATATGTGGACAAATTGTTGAAATCAGTCACTATTAAGAGCTTGTCTGCAGCTCGCTGCGATGAGTTATTAACGGATTAGCAGACCTCTCCCTCACAATAACGTTTGTTAACTGAACTGCCTAACTTTGAAAGAATATTTCTCTTACAATATCTGTCAAGCAGTGAGTATACTGAATTCTGGAATATGGCTTCCTCGCTGTACAATAACACATGGCCACACTTGTTTGGGACACTCTTAAAGTAGAAATGCATTACACAATATTCACCCTTTATATCAATTATTTTTATAAGAATGGCTTCAAAACAGAGTGGAACAGGATACTACTTATATTCTTTGAAACTGAGTTTTCGGTTCGGATTAAGATTTCTAAACAGTGCATCATTCTTTAACTTTACTAATGATTTTACTCATACTTTTTTTAGCACTTGAGTTATTTTTATTAACAAAACCAAATCAATAACTATCTTCAAACACACGAAGATCAAATTCCACAAAATCCATGCATTTTTACAAATCTGATGAAACAATACAATGGTGGGAAACGACGATGCATTGAGCTGTGATGGCGGTGGTGTTGATGTTAACTAATGTTGCACAAGCGTGGTTCTGCAAACAAATTGCTGTAATATAACTCTTTTTTTAACATCCAAACATTCCCCGCTGCAGTAAGCTGCTTATGCGTCCATCTGAGTGCTATTTTCACTAAAACTGCAGATAATTTAGCTTCGCTTCCACTCCGAGACGTTGACACTTTAAAAGCTAGCGACTGACTGATTACTGTTCCCCTCTTGACGCGCTCACTACGAACTTTTACACCGTTTGCTTTCGGGCTAACTAGATCCTGTACATAGAGTTACTTCCCTCCAGCTTCTCCTTCCCTAACAGTACATTTCTACTTGTCGATCCCTACGCACCGGCCAACATTTTTTCATACAAAAACCACACACAAAAAATTCCCTATTTCTACGGACACTGAAAAAATGTATACATTTATCAGCAAACAGTACTAATACAGCAATAATTACATTAATGGCAAAAAGTGTTGGTTTTACAATTGTATAAAAAGTAGGTTGTCCTCAGCAGTGATCTGATGAATGATTTATCAATCGAAGAAATTTCGCATGCACTTTTATTTATCCGGTTGGTGAATAAATTTTACCGTTACGAAGTGATTCAGTGCAAACCATTTCAGATATGCTGAACCTGTCGTATAATAAACATGTCGTGACAGCTGAACATCTGTTCCGGACTGTGTCTCAAATCTGGCTGCTCATCACGAGCAGTTGCCTTAACCGTTACCACTTTCGTGGTTGATGGGACAAATAGGGCCCATTAAAGTAATACGCAGTTTTGAGCGTTGGGGCGTCCATATCTCATATCTGTCTCGCGTTGCGATGTAGCGAGATCCTTTCCGAACTTGGAGAAAAACACTACAGATGGATATATAGAAGGCTGTGAGAGATCACATGGGGCGGCGTGTGTTTATTGTGCGCCTGTTTCACGAAAATCGGATCAAATCACCTTCTGAAGCAACTAACTGTGTTCTCTTATGCATTATAGGCATTGTTTTGAAACGTTACTAGAAATCTCAATAACTGAGCTATTTTGTACATAATTTTTATGTAGCTGGAATTATGTACCAGAGAAAACTTCGTAGAATGTAGGAAAAATTTGTTTCAGGTATGTCAAGGTCATCTTCAAATATTATGTTGTAAAATTGTGTGCAATATTTCATGTTTTTCATTGCCAGGAGAATAATTATGTTTTAGTACTGACTTGTTATATTTTTCACATAATTGCCATTCTCATAAAACCATTGTGAAATTAAAAATTTCAGTCTGAAAATCTTAGGATGACATGAAAACACAGATCTAGTTAGGTCAGTGGGACACGCCTGTCCCACTTGACTGATTTTTCAAAATCGGTGAGCTTAAAAATTATTTGGTGGTGGAAGTGTATTATTTATCACAAAGGAAGTCAATTTCTAACCTTTTATTTTTCACATATACGCAAAATTAATCTTAACCTCGAAAGAGTTAAACTATGCGAGCACACCTTCATGTTCAAACTGTCATTGTCACACGTATTTCCACCTACGAACACAGATTTGGACACAATTCAAGATCGAAAAACAGCCACGAATTAACATGCCGCAACAAATATGCTAACATGAGCACTTCGCAAGGCCGTAAACCATTTTCGACCAGCGACATTAATTTTCAGACTGTCAGTTAATAAAATGAAGAAACAAAGAACTTTTTTTAATGGAGACACGTTCCGTCTATGCAACTAAATGAAAGGCAATTTGTTTTTGCCATACGCGTTTCGCTTCGTTTATTTGTGAAGCATCGTCGGTGGCCTGTAATACGTGTTTCTTTTTATACATACAATTATTGTACTATGTATTAGATACAACATGTTACTCTGTTACATTTTGTCATGTTTCCCTCTTGTTTTTCACATTAGAATCAAATTTTGTAGCACAAATTTCGTGAGGTGAAATTATCGTTTGATGTTACTTACGATTTCCAGTGTTGTTAGCCCATATGTGTGGTCCTGGAGATGTGTTCATTAGTTCTCATGCTCCAGCTGGCCGATATCGGGCGTTTTTTACCCACATTTATTACAACACATCACTTACATCACTTGCACTTTTCATTTCGTGATCAACATGTGTGTGTTTACACTGTGTAGTGTTGCCAACTGTCGCTGTGTGTTTATCTTTTGGCTTTTGTTTGTGTTGCGTGCAGTTTGACATTATTCATTTGTCTTGTGTGTGTGTGGGTGCGTGTGTATTTTGTTATGTGTACATGTGACGTTCCTTGTGAAAGAGGCGTTCTTTTTAATATATATATATATATATATATATATATATATATATATATATATATATATATATATATATATATATTGTGTGTGTGTGTGTGTGTGTGTGTGTGTGTGAGAGAGAGAGAGAGAGAGAGAGAGAGAGAGAGAGAGAGAGAAGTGGGGAGAGCTAGATTCATTAATTATTTACTCCAGGTTTCTGGCTGTTATTGTTTTAGTGGCTAACATAATCAATTCTTCTTATCTATTGATAATCAGATTGGTCCAACTAATTGACGTCATGTAATGAATGGTCATTTGATTGTGACGTGAAAACTATATAAAAAAGAAGATAATCGGTCTTTGATACGTCACTTTTTCCCAAACAAAGCCACCAGACAAAATATTAGTCACCCCTTAAAAGGGCTCACTGATTGCTTTGGAGCGCTGGAGAGAGTGTAGAACTGGTGACAGGTGGTCATGTGACCGTCTACGAGTGACGTAAGTCATGACATTCAACTGATGTGTATGCTGTAGTCGGTTGTAGGGAATCAGGGCAGGAAGGCTGGTCGGTGTGGAAACGTGACAAAATGGCAACAGGAGCTACCGCGTTTGGACGTCGCAATGACCACACTGTGAATGAAGCTGCCTCATTTGTTGGTGTATCGACGCGGACTCTCCAACGTGACTATAAGGAATGGTGTACCGCTCGCAACGGTGTAGCAACAGTGGTCATCAAAAGATCCAAACCGATAGGCACCGGAGACGAACGTCACGCTTTGTCAACGACAGTCGGTTTGAAACCCGCCAGGAATTGCTGCTGTCAGTGAGCGAAGGTCTATCTCAGCCAGTTTCCGAGCGAAAACTGCGAAGGAATTAACTTGCAACAGACATTTGTAGTACCTGACTACAATCGGCCTTCGTCCACAGCGACACATAAAGCTAAACATCTACAGTGGGCCAAACAACAAAGAAACTGGACAGTATCTGACTGTGTGTAAAGTGCTCCGACAATTCACGGTTTTGGCCCATTTCAAACGATGCGAAGCGTCTAGTGCACTGGCTGGAGCTGACTGTATGATGTTCTGGTGGTGTTTTCCATACGATTTGACTTCGACGCACTCATTCAGATTATTGCAGATATGTATCACGATGTGAGACGTGAGTTCCTCCTGGCGTATACTATGTTCAAATCACTTTCAGGAATGCAGTTGGGTGACGTCGTCGACAACCGTCGATATTTCGACAGGAGCAATTTGTACGTTGGTTCACAGGGCACGTGTCATATCAGACCCCGAGAGTTTGTCAGGTGAGTCATCCTATCGCGAGGTCAACATTCTACAGAATGGTTATAGTGAAAAGCAGATCAGACGTGCGTTGCGCTATCGATCAACAGTGCGTTCTGTGGTGTTCCCTGATCATGTTACCCGGATTCGCCTCCCTGCTGAATATACCGTTTTCGCAGCGGTGCTCCACGCGATCCTGAAGGCACTGGAGCTGATGCATCGTGTTCGGGGCGATCGATTTCTTCTCTGCTCCGATTCTCTTAGTGCCTTACAATCACTGCAGAACCTATACCCGACTGAGGAGATGGTCCAGCTAATATATGACCAACTGTACTTGCTCCAACGGCGGGGTAAAGAGGTATCCTTCTGCTGAGTGCCTGGTCATGTCGGCATATGGGGCAATGAACAGGTCGATCGGGCTGCCAAGGAGGCCTGCAGAGAGCAGGATGTGGTCCAGTGTCCTATCCCCTTGCAGTCGGTCATTGCTGCACTCCACAGGAAGTGCATGGAGTTGTGGGAGGACGAATGGCTGGCGGTGACGGCCAATAAACTGCGGTTGGTAAAGTCAACCATTCGGCCGTGGCGTTCCTCCTGTCGGTTGCTCAGGCGGGAAGAGGTGGCCCTCACACGTCTTCGGATCGGGCACTGTCCTCTCACACATAGCTTTTTATTACGGCAGGAGGATCCTCCGTTTTGTGATGCTTGTGGTGTGCACATCTCTGTCCGGCACATTTTAAAAGACTGCATTTTATACCGTGATGCACGGGCAGAAGCACAAGTTGATGGGGATCTGCCTTCTGTTTTAGCTAATGATGAGACGTGTGTGTCTAGGGTTTTTAAGTTTTGTGACGTGTCTGGACTCTGGCCTAAACTTTTAGGCTGGAGGTTTTAGTGTATTGCAGAGTGGCTGACTCCTCCCCTTTTTTCCTTGTGGTCAGCCAGCCACTTCCATCTGCTACATTGTTTTAGCTCCCTCTATCATTTTCTTCCTGTGTTGTCCATGTTTTACTGTTGACACCCTGCTTCATCCCACGCTTCGGTGTGGATGAGCACACATTTTTCAACGATTGTTACCCGTGTTTTATGTTCCGTTTTATATTCCTGTTCTGGGATTTTTCTTGACACCCGTCTCCCTATGTTACTGAACGGGCGCTGAAGACCTTGCTGTCGTGCGCCCAAAAAACCCCTCTACTACTACTACTACAAGTGCACCGTGTGAGTGATGACAATACCGAGATGGCACCAAAATCTACGGCCTTTTCCCTTACGCAGGGAGCGCTTTGAACAGGACTGCTCGTATTTCCCGGAAATATGTAGTGAAATGTGTTTCCCGGCCACCATCCACGATCAGGGTCCTTTTAGGTTCCGTCAAGGATGATGATGGGTTACGTAAGGCGGGTGTATATCTAGTCCTTGCAGTTATAGTATGTAATATATTAATCAGACTATCAGGACTGTGGACCGGTGTACTGAGCATAAGCGTCACACGCTTACGTCAGCCGAGCAAATCCGCCATTGCAGGACATAGTGTTGGCGCCGGTCATCCAGTGGAATATAACACAGACATTCTGGGATTCTCTTCCAGATATTGGGATAGTATTATTAAGGAAGTAGTTGAAATTAAATTATCAAGCAATCTTTTAAGCAGAGATGGTGAGTTTTGTTTAAGTTTTGCAAGGAAACCTGCTCTCATCCTTGTAAAAAACCAGAGGGACAGAGTTAATGCTGCTTCACCCGTTGATTATTAATTTCACTACCGGTAACTTCTGAGGTCGGTTTTCTTTGGTTTGTGATGCCATTGGTGTGTACGGTATGTGTGTGCTATCTTTCCGGAGTTTCTCAGGCAGCCAAGCTTTTAAATTCTCTTGCACAGTGCTCACTTTCTGCAGTTATAGCTTGAAAATGGCAAGGTGTGCTCTTGTCGAAACATCGGCTGTTGTCGATGACGTTATCTGGCTGCATTCCGTAAGTTATTTGAACACGAACCACGATGTTTATTTCAACGTTTTTGATAACCAACTGTTGCACTTTTTTCTACATGTCCGTGGTGAGTAGGCTGTGGATACTGCCATCTTCCAAGACGACAACAGCCGTATCAAGTTTAGAGGTAGTGTTAAACAATAGTGCAGGACAGCTATTCATCACTGAACAAAACCATGCCATTCATCAGCAGTCCATGTTTCCGGGTCACGACACCGCTCCAAACGCAGCGGTTTGTGCAAGATACGCATGGGATGGTAATCCCCTAGTCCGGCTGCTGCTAATCTCTGACCAATGGTGTGGGATGACAGAGAGTGTTGCAGAGAGTCTATTATGGCAGCTGCAGAGGTGAAGGGGTTACGATGTGTTGGGTGCATGTTATGGCAAAACCACCCTTGTGGTGATGAGACATGTTCGAGTAGAAACTTGACGAGTAATGAGTATGCCTGCTCTCATTCCCATGCGATCCAACATGTGGCAACTGCCACATTCTAACGCTCCACAAATCTGCATATGGCTCGACTCCAGCAGCTGACCAAATGGAGACCCACAATGAGGCCTCTTCCTAACTCTTTTGTGTGTCCATCCTTTTAGGAGGAGGTCTCTGGGACGACGGCCGTTTACTATCGTGACAAGTAAATAAAAACACCTACAGCCGTCCTTATGATTTTATTTTATTTTGTCGCTACCAGTTTCAACGCTTCAGTACGTCATCTTCAGGCTGTTTTTGATGCGATACAGGTTGATATGATCCCCATGCATACCACATCTGTTGCCAGCATTATTGGATACGCAGATAATGTGTCAGCACTCCAACCACAGATATTCAAAGTTCCAGATTGAGCGTGTTTCTGTTACTGCAACAAACGATTACGAAAACGAGAAGATACAGTACGCAATTGCAATGAAACTGCTAAAGGGAAAGAAGGAAACAGATATTATTAAGCATGGAGACTAAAATGCATATTGCTGGTGTAAACAACTAACCATTCGCATCCCTGCCGACAACGTGTACGTGTGCAAAGTTACACTGGCAACCGACCATGTCTTCCGAGTGCTTCACTTTTCTTGTGCGGCAGTGCACATTAGCTACGCCAACCACCGTGCTAGATATGTTTATACCACCAAATCAAATGGCTCTGAGCACTGTGGGACTTAACATCTGAGGTCGTCAGTCCCCTAGAACTTAGAACTATTTAAACATAACTAACCTAAGGACATCACACACATCCATGACTGAGGCAGAAGTCGAACCCGCGACCGTAGCGGTCGCGTGGTTCCAGACTGAAGCGCCTAGAACCGCTCGGCCACACCGGCCGGCGCTTTACACCATCAATATGCATTTTAGACTCCATGTTTAATAATATCTGTTTCCTTCTTTCCATTTAGTAGTTTCATTGCAACTGTAAACTGTATCTTCTCGTTTTCGTCATCGTATGTTGCAGTAACAGAAACACGCCCAGCCTGGAAATTTGGATATTTGTGGTAAGTTCCTATGGGACCAAACTGCTGAGGTCATCAGACCCTAGGCTTACACACTACTTAATCTAACTTAAACTAACACACATCCATATCCGAGGGAGGACTCGAACCTCCGACGGGGACATCTGCGCGAACCCTGGCAAGGCGCCTTTGACAGCACGGGGTAGCCAGTCTGTAACATAAAGCAAATAGGATCAATTATATCTGTGTATCGCTTTAATCACTATGATTAACACCTACTTTACAGGCCAGGCACGGAAAGCACATTGCATTCTAACATACGCATCTTCCTCGGCCTTCCCAAACGCCCTTAAGGGTATGGTCGCTTTATAAGCATTTGAGGTGCCATTTTCATGCGTGATCTTCCTTCCTTTCTCCTATTACTGGGAGAATATATAGTTGTTTCCTTATTTGTGTGTATGATAAAACTTTATCACACGTTTTACTCCTCTCATAAACTTCATTTACGTATCGTATATTCGACCACTGCTGCCTTCGGGATTATCTTCTGACATTTGATGCGCGGTAATTAACTCTTCAAAGCCGAGACCCGTGTCCTAACTAAGAGACCAAACAAAAATTTTGAGCTATTCACTACTACAAATGTGCAACTACAAACGTAATCCAGCCATCCAAAGTGTCGATTCACATCATATTTCTGTCAATTTTTTTCTGTTTCTGTAATGTCGATTGATATTGAAATGAGATAAAATTATAGATACAAAATATCGTACAATAAAGTTATGGCACGCACGCACACACACACACACACACACACACACACACACATAACATTTAGGAGGTTGGTAGTATAGGCTAAATCGTATAAGTTTTAACTTTTTATTGCTTACAGATATACAGCTGTCAGAATGTAACCCAAACAGATACCGACATAAGGTGTTAAGGAAAGGTTTACGACTCAAGTTGATTTTCGTAACTCCACCTCCGACTTGAATGCATTTTCGATTTCTCTTGACAAGACCAAGTGCAGCTCTTCTGAGGTCGTCTTGGCGTACTTTTAAGAAGACAGCACTATTCATGGACTGAACGATCAATTCGTAAATTGTGCTTATTTTTTCCTTGCAGACTTCGCCCTTCAACAATCCTCGCTAGCGAAACTCTAAACGAGTAAGGTCCTGGGAAACTGGCGTGCAAGATCCATCTTCCGAGAAACATTCGGTTTAGATTACATATGTGGTATTTGTTCTTTTGGACATGGGCGTTTCGCCGATGCACATCCAGTTATTTTCTGAAGCATTTGTTTCTATCTTCGTAAGTGACGATTGCTGTTACACTGACCATTTTTATTTGCCTTATCATTTATTTAATTCAATTCGTATGAATTCAGAGTGTCTGACTGTGTAAGAGACAATCTAAATTATTGATGTACTCTCCAGTGGCGTCCACATTTTTTTCACTTTATCAGAGCGCTTTTCTGTTGTCCTTGTAATCCCAGTTTTTTATTTTATTTATTTATAGTTCCGTGGGACCAAATTAAGGAGAAGTCTCCATGGTCATGGAAAGAGTCAATACATGAAATTATAACACGATATTAGAAACAGATGAAATTAAATATAAAAAAACATATTCAGGTGACAAGACGTAAGTTTAAATAAAGAAAATCAACAACGTAACACTGGAATTTGCTTAATTTTTAGCTCTTCCAGGAGCTCCTCGACAAAATAGAAGGAGTGAGCCATGAGGAAACTCTTCAGTTTAGACTTAAAAGAGTTTGGGCTACTGCTAAGATTTTTGAGTTCTTGTGGTAGCTTATTGAAAATGGATGCAGCAAACTACTGCACTCCTTTCTGCACAAGAGTCAAGGAAGTGCATTCCACATGCAGATTGGATTTCTGCCTAGTATTAACTGAGTGAAAGCTGCTAACTCTTGGGAATAGGCTAATATTGCTAACAACAAACGACATTAAAGAAAATATATACTGTGAGGGCACTGTCAAAATTCCCAGACTATTGAATAGGGGTTGACAAGAGGTTCTCGAACTTACACCACATATAGCTCGAACAGCCCGTTTTTGAGCCAAAAATACCCTTTTTGAATCAGAAGAATTACCCCAAAAAATAATACCATAAGACATAAGCGTATGAAAATATGCGAAGTAGACTACTTTTCGTGTTGAAGTGTCACTTATTTCAGATACTGTTCTTATGGTAAATAAAGCAGCATTTAGTTTCTGAACAAGATCCTGGACATGGGCTTTCCACAACAGCTTACTATCTATCCGAACGCCTAGGAACTTTAACTGCTCCGTCTCGCTTATAATATGCCCATTCTGTCTGATCAAAATACTGGTTCTTGTTGAATTGTGAGTTAGAAACTGTAAAAACTGAGTCTTACTGTGATTTACCATCAAATTATTTTCCACAAGCCACGAACTTATTTCATGAACTACATTATTTGATACTGTTTCAATATTACACACAAGATCCTTCACTATCAAGCTCGTATCATCAGCAAACAGAAATATTTTTGAATCACATGTAATACTAGAAGGCATATCATTTATGTAAATAAGAAACAGCAGTGGCCCCAGCACCGACCCTTGGGGAACGCCCCACTTATCAGTGCCCCATTGGGACTGAACATCATTACCACTCTCAATATTGCGGAGAATTACCTTCTGCTTTCTGTTCTTAAAGTAAGAGACGAACCAATTGTAACCTACTCCCCTTACTCCATAATGTTCCAACTTCTGCAGTAATATTCTGTAGTCAACACAGTCAAAAGCCTTCGTTAAGTCAAAGAAAACACCTAACGTTCGCAACCTTTTATTTAATCCGTCCAAAACCTCACAGAGAAAAGAGAATATAGCATTTTCAGTTGTTAAACCATTTCTAAAACCAAACTGAACATTTGACAGCAGATTATCTGAATTTAAATGCTCCAGTAACCTTGGATATACAACCTTCTCGATACCTTTAGCAAACACCGATGGCATAGAAATAGGTCTAAAATTGTCAACATTATCAATGTCTCCCTTTTTATAAAGTGGCTTCACTACCGAGTACTTTAATCGGAAAAGGAAAAGTTACAGATATGGCTAAGTACTGGGCTAACATACATAGAACAATACTTCAGTATTCTGCTAGATACCCAGTCATATCCATGAGAGTTCTTGGTCTTTAGTGATTTAATTATTAACTCAATCTCCCTCTTGTCAGTATCATGGAGGACCATTTCAGGTAACAGTCTCGGAACACTTTTTTCTAAGAGCGCTATATGATTCCCTGTTGGGACTAGGTTTCTATTTAGTTCACCTGCTATATTCAGAAAGTGATTATTAAATACTGTACATATATGCGACTTATCAGTAACACGGACATTCCCACTACGCATTAATTCTATATCCTCGACCTGTCTCTGCAGACCAGCCACTTCCTTTACGACTGTTTTAATTTTATCCTGAGACTTAGCTATTCTATCTGCATACCACATACTTTTTGCCTTCCTAATAACATTCTTAAGCACCTTACAATACTGTTTGTAATGGGCTGCTGCATTTAGATTTTGACTGTTTCTAACGTTTTGTTATAATTGCCACTTTGTTCTACAAGATATTCTTATCCCTCTAGTCAGCCACTCAGGCTGCCTGTTTGTGCTAGTATCCTGTTTTGAACGTTCTAACGGAAAGCAACTTTCAAAGAGCATGAGAAAAGTCTTGAGAAAAGCATTGTATTTATCGTCTACTGTATCAGCGCTATAAACATCTTGCCACTCTTGTTCCTTGATAAGGTTTACAAAGGTCTCTACAGCAACCGGACCAGCTTTCCTAAACAGCTGATGATTATATTTAACACGTGTTGCAGCACAAAAATCTTTTAGAGTTAAAATTTGTGCATCATGATCTGAAAGGCCATTCACCTTTTTGATAACAGAATGCCCTTCTAGTAATGAGGAATGAACAAAAATGTTGTCTATGGTTGTTCTACTGTTCCCTTGCACTCTCGTTGGAAAGAATATGGTTTGCATAAGATTATTCGAATTAAGGAGGTCTACCAGCATCCTCTTCCTTGCACAATCACTTATACAGTTAATATTGAAGTCACCACATATAACTAACTTTTTGTATTTCCTATAAAGTGAACCAAGAACCTCCTCTAGCTTTAGCAAAAATGTTGTGAAATCGGAGCCTGGGGATCTATAAATAACAACAGTTAGAAGTTTAGCTCCGTTAAATTTAACCACACCCGCACAACATACAAACACCTTTTCAGTGCAGTACTTTGAAACATCAATTGACTCAAATGGGATGCCGTTTTTCACATACATGTCTACTCCCCCACACCGCAAAGAGCTCCTCGAAAAGCTGCCAGCCAACCTGTATCCTGGTAAAGGAAGCCTCTGAGTTATCTCCTTATTTAAGAAGTGTTCAGACATACCAATAATTTCAGAGTCAACATCTATAAGCAATTCACTAACTTTATCTCTAATACCTTGTATATTTTGATGAAATATACTAATTCCCTCATTACTCGGATACCTAAGCTTTGTCAAAAGTGGTTCCTTTGTTAGAGAGACTTCCCTCAAGCAGGAATACCTATCAGCTGACTTCAATCTAAACAAGGTGCAGCTCTAAAACCCACTACTGCAGGAATTTTCCCATGAGTGATCCCACCAACCCCACCTATGGTGTCACCTATAAGCTTTGCCAACCTCCCCTTCCCATACCTGTTGAGGTGCAGGCCATGTCTAGTGAAACCCGTCCTGCTGATAGATTCCACCGACACCACTGAAATGTGACCCATGCATCTGTCATCAGCGCACCCCCAAGTCTCATGTTATTACGCCTGACGGCTGTATTAAGATGAGGCCGATCGTGACGCTGAAACAGTTCCGCGAAATGCACATTCGTGTTGTCAGTCTGAGTGGCTATCTTTTCCAGGTGACCATCTATGTCATACTCCCCATCCCTATCAATACTATCACCAGCCCCACCCACAATCACTACCTGATCCTCTTTAGTAAAATCCCTACATACCCCCCCCCCCCCCCCCCCTATGTTAACAGTCACCTGAGCCAATCCTGCATTAGGTTTCACAATGCTGGTGACCTGGTACTCACTCGCCAGCACTTCCTGCAACTGCTGGCCTACACCTCTGCCATGAGAACTACCTAACAGCAGAACCTTCTTCTTCCTCTTCGACTTTGCAACTGTTCTAGCCACCGTAACTACTGAGGTCTGCTACATACTTCCTACATTTACAACTACTAGAGATTCCTCTCCACTAGACTCTGACAGTTGGTCATATCTATTGTAAACACCAATAGTAAAACTATCTGAAAATCTTCTTCTCCTAGCAGATCTCTTGCCAACAGCCAGCTCCCATTCCCCAACCCCCTTCTCCCTCCTCATCCTATCTAGCTCCTCCTGTGTGTTTTTCAACTGCACCTGAAGGGGACAGATCTTACGCTCGTGTTCCTCTATCAACTTACTCTTGCTACATAACCTGCAGTTCCAGGAGAGGACCTCACCAGAATGCCCACTGGCTTCCCCACCGCATTCCCCCCAGTGAATATACTTCGAACAAGTCTCACACCGCAATCCACTACTCACGAACCCACGGCAAAGCCCACACTTCTCACTCATGGTAAAATTTTACTTTTTCTAAGTTCCGCTACTACAATAAGAAGATGTTAAAACCTGACTACAATAATCACAAACTTACTCTACAAGGGAATTAACTACTATTATTAACAGTATTAGTAAACAACAAATGTGAATATAACAAAAGACGGGTCGACAGAAGCGTCCGATCCCACGCGTCGGCTTTGACCCGTGGCGTAAGGGTGTTGTGTGTGACGTCATGACGGCGCGGAGTTTGCTATTAGTGTGGCTGTCTCCAGTTCTGTTTTATCTTATTTTATTTACTTTTCTGATCTGTTCGTTCTATCTCGTGAGATTTTTTTAAATTTAAAAACATTTATTACTTATTTTAATTATCTGTTTCCTCGAATTTCTGTTTTAGTTTATTATATTTATCTTTCTGATCTGTTCGTTCTATCCCGTGAGATTTTTTTTTTAAAGACAAAAAACACTAATCAGCTACTGAAGCATCTCTATCTTCTATGGGTTACAGGGGTTACGACCCCTGGGGAGGTGGGTGGGTATTCATGCATGGCTGTCTTCACTTACACGTTGTAGCTACGCAAGGCGTCTAAATTTGTTTATATTTGGTTTGCCCCCACCCAAAACACCCCATTTCACGTGCTTGTCCCGTTAGTGTCATTAGGCTTCTTGTGGAAAGTGTGTGTGTTTGTTTTTGTTTCCGCTATATTTGTGACGTCATGGGTCAAAGCAGACGGGTGGGATCGGACTAATACAGAAAGAGAATCAAACGTCTAATGACACAGTAACGAAGCTGAAAACAGTTCCCAAAAGGTTCTTCTGAAATTATTTCACCAGAAAACACAAAAAACTCCGGTTGAAGACTACTAAAGTTCCTAAATAAACCACTATACACAAACAATTAATTAGTACTTAGCTTTCGATGCGCCGCTACAGCTGCAACTGGTCAGTGCGGAATGTAAACACAGGTAAGAGGTTACGTTGCTCGATACGAAACATTCACAAATATCAGGTCACAACACAAGAAAGGCAGAGGTGAATGAAGAAACCACTAACAAGCCACTTATATAGTAAATATTATCACAAAACCGTTAAAATATGTATCTGAAACCTAAAAATATATACAAACTTGGAGAGCGATCTCACACGCAGTCACTCGCTTATGACGTCACACCAAAGATGTGATTTCATTTTTAGGCTGTGCTTACCAGAGTAACAATATTGTTCAGTAACATGAGGGATATACATTGACATCCCACCAAACTATTTACTCCTAAATAATAGGTCAAAGACAGCTGATAATAGGAATGTGGAGTGTCAGTAAGTGATAAGAAAACCACGCTGACCAGTTGCTTAAATATAGGATCTTTAAATGCATGACGGCAGCTAGATTATCTCCATGGTGACTGACAAGGTTAAATGGAGGCGGAGGTTACTTTTTTGCAGCATAAGAGTAGCGTGATTCTGTGTTCCATCGAAGCCAGTAGATTAGCATTACAATCGTCTCCTGCCGTAAAATGTAATGGCCACTCAAGGAAACCTAAAGCTCCGTCGTGACGTCACCCTGCTGAGGGAAGTTGACAACATTACTGACATTATTTTTAATAGTGCAATGGCACAGTCATATTTAGTTTTCATCACTAATTTCAAAATACTTAATGCGCGGTAAGCTTTCAACAGTAATATGATAAGGAGCACCATGTCAAAAAACAACTTGGAGCTGTAGAGTAGTCACTGAAAACAATTCCACCACTTTATTGCAGCACACTCGATAGCGCAAGCTAAATATATATTATGACCCATCATTTACACTCTCTCTAAAAGCGTACCTCTACGTCTACATCTACATCTACATGGATACTCTGCAAATCACATTTAAGCGCCTGACAGAATCCTCTACAGCGCGCGGAAAGAACGAACACCTGTATCTTTCGGTCCGACCTCTGATTTCCCTTATTTTACCATGGTGATCGTTTCTCCCTATGTAGGTCGATGTCAACAAAATATTTTCGCATTTGGAGGAGAAAGTTGGTGATCGGAATTTCGTGAGAAAATTCCGCCGCAAAGAAAAACGTCTTTGTTTTAATGATGTCCACCTCAAATCCTGTATCATTTCAGTGACACTCTCTCCCCTATTTCGTGATAATACAAAACGTGCTGCCCTTCTTTGAACTTTTTCCGCGTACTCCGTACATCCTCTCTGGTAAGGATCCCACACTGCGCAGCAGTATTCTAAAAGAGGACGGACAAGCGTAGTGTAGACAGTCTACTTAGTAGATCCGTTACATTTTCTTTGGTTAGCCTTCCCTACCACATTTTCCATGTGTTCTTTCCAATTTAAGTTGTTAGTAATTGTAATTCCTAGGTGTTTAGTTGAATTTACGGCCTTCAAATTTGCCTGATTTATCGTTTAACCGAAGTTTAACGGATTCCTTTTAGCACTCATGTGGATGACCTCACACTTTACGTTATTTAGGGGTCAACTGCCAATTTTCGCACCATACAGATATCTTTTATAAATCGTTTTGCAATTTATTTTGATCTTCTGATGACTTTATTAGTCGATAAACGACAGCGTCATCTGCAAACAACCGAAGACGGCTGCTCAGGTTGTCTCCAAAATCGTTTATATAGATAAGGAACAACAGAGTGCCTATAACACTGCCTTGGGGAAAGCCAGAAATAGCTTCTGTTTTACTTGATGACTTTCTGTCAGTTACTACGAACTGTGACCTCTCTGACCGGAAATCACGAATCCAGTCACATAACTGAGACGATATTCCATAAGTACACAATTTCAGGGCAAACCGTTTGTGTGGCACAGTGTCAAAAGCCTTCCGCAAATCCAGAAGTACGCAATCGATCTGAAATCCCTTGTCAATAGCACTCAACACTTCATGAGAGTAAAGAGCTACTTGTGTTTCACAAGAACGATGTTTTCTGAATCCATGTTGACTGTGTGTCAATAGACCATTTTCTTCGAGGTAATTCATAATGTTCGAACACAATATATATTCAAAAATCCTGCAGTATATCGACATTAGTGATATGGGCCTGTAATTTAGTGGATTACTCGTACTACCTTTCTTGAATATTGGTGTGACCTCTGCAACTTTCCAATCCTTGGGTACGGATCTTTCGTCGAGCGGACGGTTGTATATTATTGTTAAGTATGGAGCTATTTCATCAGCATACTGTGAAAGGAACCAAATTGTTATACAGTCGGGACAGAAGGTGTGATTTAAGTCGCTTCACTATTTCGAGGATATTTACTTCTACATTACTCATGTTGGCAGCTTTTCTTGATTCGAATTCATGAATATTTATTTCGCCTTCTTTTGTGAAGGCATTTTGGAAGACTGTGTTAGTAACTCTGCTTTGGCAGCACTGTCTTCGATAGTCTCTCCAGTGCTATCGCGCAGAGAAGGCATTAATTGTATCTTGCCGCTAGCATACTTTATATACGCCCAGAATCTCTCGGGATTTTCTGCCAGTTTTCGAGACAAAGTTTCGCTGTGGAAACTATTATAAGCATCTCCCATTGGAGTTCGCGCTAAATTTCGAGCTTCTGTAAAAATGGCCAATCTTGGGGATTTTGTGTCGATTTAAATTTGGAATGTTTTTTGTTCCGTTGTTTCTGCAACAGTGTTCTGACCTCTCTTGTGTACCAAGGAGGATCAACTCCGACGTTTGTTAATGTATTTGGTATAAATGTTTCAATTGATGCCGATATTATTTCTTTGAATTCAAGCCACATCTGGTCTACACTTATATCATTAATTTGTAAGGATTAGAGATTGTCTCTCAGGAAGGCGTCAAGTGAATTTTTATCTGCTTTTTTGAATAGGTATATTTTTCGCTTATTTTTCGAGGACTTGGGGATTACAATATTCAATCTCGCTACGACAACCCTGTGTTCACTAATCCCTATATCGGTTTTGATGTTCGTTATTAATTCAGGATTATTTGTTGCTAAGATGTCAAGTGTGTTTTCACAACCTTTTACTCTTCGCGTGGGTTCATGAACTAACTGCTCGAAATAATTTTCAGAGAATGCGTTTAGCACAATTTCGGATGATGTTTTATGCGTACCTCCAGAATTAAACATGTGTTTTCGTCAACATATCGAGGTAAATTAAAGTCACCACCAACTATTATCGTATGAGTCGGGAACGTGTTTGAAATCAAACTCAAGTTTTCTTTGAACCTTTCAGCAATTGTATCATCTGAACTGGGAGGTCGGTAAAAGGATCCAATTATTATTTTATTCCGGTTACCAACAATGACCTCTGCCCTTACTATCTCAACAGGAAGTATCTACTTCAATTTCGCGACAAGATAAACTACTTCTAACACGAACAAACACGCCACCGCCAACCGCGTTTAGCCTATCCTTTCGGAACACCGTTAAGTTCTTCGCAAAAATTTCGGCTGTGCTTATCTCCGGTTTTAGGCAGCTTTCAGTACCTATAATGATTTGAGCAGCAGAATGATCTACAGCAGTTCCCACACGTGGTTATATGTTACCACACCACACAACTAATCTGATGTAACCATAATTTAAAGTCAGAAGATTGTTATAGGATCGTTACTGTTATCAAACGTCCCCTTAGAAAAATTAATGAATTATTGTGCTGATAAACCTCTTACGTTATTTGATTTTCAAACAGCTGAGCAGAACTGAATGTACTCAGGCATTCCTCTCTTTACTTATTCTGATCAACACTAAACTGACACACAATATTTTTAGCGCAACGCAATCTGACTTTCAACAATCCCTGCAAAAGAATGGCCCTGACTAACAATAACCTATAACTTTCATGAATCACTTACCTCACAAAAATCTTCGTTACTCGAACTACTGCAAAACAGCGAGCGCCAATACTGCCGGCTAAATAAAAGATTCTAACTACTGAAGGCACTAAGTACCGATAGGCATAACTAGCAAATGAAAGATTTTGATAGAGAACAAACAATGTATTTACCTTAATACTGTTCAAAAGTCATCATATATATGTCAGTTCATGATATCCAATATTACAAATTTACTCTTTCTGACGGACAAACGTCCAGATCATCCGCTCTCAAAATTCTGCCATCTCTCTCCCCACATCCACCACTGCTCACCTCCAACTGCGCAACGCTACGCGCTGTTCACATCCAACTGCCCAACACTACAATAGCAAATATTCCAACAATGCAAACCAGCCACAGACTTCACACAGCACAGTTAGTGATTTTCATATAGAGCGCTGTGTGGCGTTACCAACATAAAAACCTAAACAGCCTACTTACACTGTTTATAATAGATTACATTCAAATCTGTATAAAACTCCCCCAAATAATGTTATCATCTGTATGAAGACTGAATCGAAATACAGGAAGACCTGCAGAGAATCAGTGATTGGTACAGGGACTTTCAGAAACCCTCAATGTATAGAAATGTAACATACTGTGCAATGGAAATAATATCAGCCATCAAATACCTCATCACAACTACATGGTTCGCAGCAGTGGCTTGCATGGCTTACATCAGGATCTGGTGTGGGGGTGTGGGTGGGGGAGGGGGGAACACGATCAAACACAGTTATTATGTGCTATGTGCTCTTTGTTTGCATCACGTGTACGTCATTACAACTTAACATCAGACTTAAATTTCTATACAGAAATATTTTCTGGAGTAAGAGAAATCAAAGCTAACACAGAAAGTGTAACACCCCACCCGTCACTTAGCTGGTTTTGGCGTGTGTTCGCCCCAATTAATTGATTAACAGATCAACAGGGAGTGCAAAAACTGCCGCAGTATCGGATAACGCAAAAAAGTAATATGGCCCTGTAACTCCTGATTGAACTGCGGTGGCAGTGTTGACATTAAGTTATTCAGAATTGATCACTTTTAATTAAAAAAGGGTGCACATTGATGTTATATTCAGCTACTGAACACCAGATGCAAATGTTGAACCTAAAATTAACTAAGAAAGTGACTTGGGATTTCTACTACTTGATTGAAAACAGATGCAGTCGATTAGCACAAATTCATTTTAACTCCCGACCTTCAATCATCACATTACAAGACTCTCCTATCAGGCAGTGTAATAAATTGCTTTTGCGTGGAGTAAAGCGCGATAACTCAAAAGTAATTCCTATCGACTGACCCAGGCGTAATGCGAAGTGCGAGAAGAATTCTACAATCACGGCCCATGAAACCCTCGTGGAAACATTGCCGACGTGATCCAACAAATTAATCAGTGGCCGGAGACGGCGCGATATCACCGAATACAGCGTGGCGGAGCGGCGTCGTTGTGTGGACGTCGGCCGACCTCGTGGTGCTGCAAGGCTGCGCACGTCTATTCACTCCTAGCTATCTTGCTCAGTATATAGCTGAACCAAACCTTCCTATCTCCAAGCTCAATCGTTCCATTTGCTAGGTCCTAAACTGCAGAGATGCTCACTCTTTCCCAGGCAAGCTGAGTAAAGAATGCCACGTCCGCACTCTAGGCAAGCTGGGAACCGAAAACCTCTACGGAGACTTCTCACAGCCAACTCTTCGCCTCGGTTGTATACAACTGTAATTCAATCCCTCAGCGTTAGTTAAAGTCTGAAGATGGTGTATTGAGTCACTGTAACTGGTTGCAGTATAGTAAAGTAACATCAGAACAGCTACAGGTATTTCATTTCATTATGACTCTTGATTGGGTTTAAATCCAGGGAATCTGGTGGCCAGGGGAGTACAGTAAACACATCCTAGTGCTCTTCGTACCATGCACTTACAGGAAGCTAAGGACACATTGCATTGTCCTGGTGGTAGATGCCACCATGCCGAGAAAAAACAAACTGCATGTAGGGGTGGACATAGTCGCCAAGAATAGAAGCACATTTGTGTTGATCCAGTTTGCTTCTCAGAAAGACGAGATCACCCAGGGAATAACACGAAATATTCCGCAGACGAAAACACTCCCTCCTCTGGCCTGAACCCTTCGACGATTGTGGCAGGGACGTAGACGCCAACGGCCATCTGTCTGATGGAGTATGAAACGTGATTCATCTGAAAAGGTCATCTATCGCCAGTCAGTGGACATGCAGTTCAGGTATCAGTGTGCAAATTCAAGTCTTTGTCGTCGATGAACAACAAACAGCACGGTTTCATGAACGACGCGCCTGCTGCGTAGGTTCATACGCAGCAACGTTTGCTGAACAGTCGTCGAGGAGACACTGTTGGTAGCTCTTTGATCCAACTGAGTCGTCAGTTCTTCAGCAGCTGCATGTCTATTTGCCCGTGTAGATCTCCGCAACCGTCGTTCACGCCTGTCATCTATGGCCTATGGTGCACAACAATAGCCTCGGTGCCAGTTTGATAGCGCCACTTTGCCATGCATGGTATACTTTAACCACGACAGTTTACAAACTTAGTCATAGCGGAAATGCTTCCACCCTTGGCCTGAAAGCCAATGATCATGCCCGTTTGGACATCAGATAAATCGCTCCGTTACAATAACGACTGCTCTGTTTCCTCTAAACACGCTAGTGCTGCTACTTGCCGCCTGTGAGTGGTCGTTGCATGTTGACATCAACCATGGGTAGTGGTCACATTATTGTGACTGGACCGTTTTTTTTCGAATTTTGTGGGGTTAGGAACTTTGGCGCCATAGTTGGCAGTTGCCACCTTAAAACAGACTCCTCCTGTTAGCGAGGGTGACATAATGGTAACATTTGAAATTTTCTGAGCAAACCGATGTTGTGACAATGTGGCGGATTGTCCGTCAGTTATCAATTAAGCCCATCTATTTATTTGTTGAGAATCTTAGTCGTTATTTCGAATTTTCTCTTTGGAGGGGTTATTATAATGATGTTCCCCTTTCATGTCACTGGATTTCGATCGGCCGATGTCATTCTAGACACATCTTTTTAAATGGTGACACCAAGAGGAGACTTAAGCAAAGTTTTTGGGCACTCTGGCACGAGACTCCGACCCTGGAGGTTGCTTTTGGTAAACGCTGCTCCATTTGCGTCGCTGAGTTGAACTGAAAATGGAGAGTTTCGATCGCACATCGTTTACTTTTAGAATCGTCGTAGTGCCCTTTGGCTTGTTTCGTATCGCACTAATGCTTTCCTTACTGTTATCGATTCGCAAGTGAAGCTTTTTTGAGTGAATTCTTGCGTACATGGTCCCAGTGCTCATTACATTGTCAAGTGCAAATTGGTAATTCCTTTGCATGCCTGATTAACACCCCGTCTCACAGCAGAGGAATTGAAGTACTTTTGCAGCACTGGTGAATGTAAAATGGAACATGATCTCTGGAGATATTTTCTGTTCTGTTTCCCCAGTACTTGCGGCCCGCTCAAAAGTATCTAAAGCACACTCAGTGAAATTTAATACTTTCTTGTATGTATTAATGGATCGTTCCTGTGTTGCTGGACTTTTTCTGTTGATTCTATAATTAGTCGATCCCTGTCCGTATGATTTAATAATTTTGCAAGACTGGCATCTATTATTCATTTACGAATGCGCCTTTTCTTTTAATCCGTTGTGCGATATTTAAATCACGTATCTGCGTAAATAGGGAGTACTCTGTCGGAAAGTGCAGCCGGCGTCGTGTATTAAATTGACAACTTACGAACAGCACCTGTCAACTGTAAACCGACCACTGGTTAACGGCTGCCTTCACTCATCACCTTTCTTTAGTCGTCGCAATTTGCAAAAGTTTACCCGTACCCGTTCCTCTCGGTCGATTTTACGGTGCTGTCTTTCGTGACCCACTGTGAGACAATCTGCAGAAATTTTTGGTAGTCGTCAAGTGCTTGAATGATGACTGGCTGTTGTCTGTTCTCCTTCCACCCACCAGGTCGTTGGTCGCGAGAGTTGGAACTAAAATTGTCATCCACAGAAGCAGCTGGTGTGATCGTCTTCGTCTTGTTCTTCGTAGAGGACTGGAAAGGCGCCGCCAGACCCTCTGCTCTGCGACTCGACGCGACTGTCTGTGTCTGGTAAGTGTACTCCTCTTGCTTAGTTGGCAATGAGTGTAGACCAGGGTCGCTAGTCGGCCACAACTTTCGCCTTGTGCCCCTTTCTGGCACGCGGAATGCTGGTTGCAAGTTTCTTCTTCCACTCGCTGTCATCAGGTGCCGCATTCCCTTGCTGTTTGTGCTTTCTTGATGCTCCTCGTCAAGGCGAGGCTATTTGGCCTGGCTCTCCCAGGGATCTTTCACAGTTACACTTCCTGGCGGCTCTATATGTTCCTAGCGTATGTGGCGCTCTTTCTCATGGTGCTTGGCGGGAAACAACTTCTCAGTCTGCCGTTCTCTAAGTTCTGACAGCTCCTTCCATCGTCGAGCGTCGTCAAATTACGCTACGACAATGGCGGTAGAAGCAGTTGTTAGGCGCAGGTTCGTAGCGCCATCAGACTTAGTGGAGTTGTCTGGAGCTTGGCGTGTGAGCGCAGCGCCACACACACGCCCATTTCTTCTTGCTCGGCAGCCTGTTGCGTTTGTCGTTGTTGGGACGGCAAACGGGGCTATCGACTGAGCAGGCTTGCCAAGTGGTGATCAGCCGAAACCGCTGTTCTGTTCAGCATGCCCCGGCGCTCTTGATAGTGCCATTGCTGATCGACTGGCAGCGGCTGGGAATGGAAGACATTAAACGTTGTCATCCAAGGTCTGTCATCATACATGGAGACATAACAACGGATCCGTTAACTTGAACGGGAGTATCCTCCTACAGTCTCGAGAACACTCAGAAACATGCTCTGTAGATTAAACACAGTACCACTAGACAAGCGCCTCTATAATAAAGAGCTAGGGGGTGGTGGATGTGGAAGACTACTGAGAGTCTGTGAAGAGCCAAATGTTACGCCTACAGTTGTTTGCCTACAATTCTAGAAGCCTGTACAGAATGGAAATACCACAAACATCTCCCAAACCAGTACCATTGTGCAGTTCAGTGTATGATGTGAAGGATATCATCACCCATATTGGGTTAGCTCAGCTTAAATACGATAGATATGAGGCGAGGGTACAATACTTCGATGACTGGAATTTAGCTATTAAGCAGCAATTAGCAATCAGACGAACTCACTGGTGCTGGGTTCTTTTATACCGGTAAATGAGATCAACACACGTACTTCTGTTGTGGTTGAGGCTTCGGAGGTTGAGAAGTAACGCATGATCCGGGGACTGAACATGCCCTTTGATTTTTCAAGCGTTTGTTTGTGATTCTTGTGAAGGGTAAAGGGTTTCTAAAAACTAAATGTCAGAGCAAAGACACAATAATTACATCAAAGGATGCAAGTAGTGTTAAATTTACTGCAAATCTTAACCTGAAGGCCGTATCATCTGATCATTGCTTGCCTTTTGTAACTACGTGGTGTGGATGGACAATGCTCGCATGTGAGTAACGACCGAGAGCAGCGGCGGTTGCCTAGAGTGGTCAGTGCTAACAGACAAGCAACACTGTATGAAATAGCCGCAGAAATCAATGTGGGACGTACGACGAACGTCTCAGTTTGGATAGTGCGCCGAAACTTGACGATAATGAGTTATGGCAGTAGACGACCGACTCGAGTGCTTTTGCTGTTGCACGACATCGCCTGTAGCGCCTTTCCTGGGCTCGTGACTGTGTCGATCGGAGATGACTGGCCTAGTCAGATGGGTCCTGATCTGAGCCGGTTAGAGCTGATGGCAGAGTTCGAGTGTGGCGCAGACCCCGCGAGGCCATGGACTCAATTTGTCAAATTTGTCAACAAGGCACTGTGCAAGCTGGTGGAGGCACCATAATGATGAGGGCTGACATTACATGGAGTAGACTGGGTCCTCTGGCCCAACTGAACCGATCATTTTTGGAAATGGTTATCTTCAGGTACCTAGAGACCATTTGTAGCCTTCATGGACTTCATGTTCCCAAACAACGATGTTATGTTACCAGGCCACAAGTGTTCACGATTTGTTTGTAGAACATTCTGGACAGTTCGAGTGAATGATCTGGCCACCCAGATCGCCCAAAATGAATCCCATCGAACATTCATGGGACATAATCAACATGTCAGTTCGTGCACAAGTACCTACATCGGCAGCACTTTCGCAATTGTGAACAGCTGTAGAGGCAGCGTGGCTGCACTGGGCTTCCAGCGACTTTTTGGATCCATGTCACGTCGAGTTACTGCACTACGCCAGACAAAAGGCTGTCTGACACGATATTAGGAGTTATCCCATGACTTCAGTTCGCGCAAAAAAACAAGCGAGGACAGCCATGAGAGTTGAGATCACGTGACTTGAACTGACTTGACTTGCCGACAATGTGGATACACCTTCACGTGATGATGCTGCGACGGCCAGTGTGAATTGACCTTCATCCATACCATACTCTCTAGGAAACCCAGAACACGAACTCTATTGTGACGATGCGCCGCTCGTATTGCGCAGTGGTTTCAGAGTGGGACGACATTTTAACTTAATAAAACATTCTCGGGTTTCAAGCCGCGTCAAGTGGTTTACTGCCCACGAGCTTTCGGCAGAGATCTCCTCTGCCATTGTCAAGTGGATGACTGTCGTGTGGTTGCCATTGCCGTGCTTATATAGCCGCGCCGTCGGCTCGTGATGTCGTTCGTGACGTCACTGGTGCTCGGTCCCGCACCATATATGGTAATGTTTTGGCCGCGCGGCCGTCGGGCCCGCTTCAACTCCCTCAACACCGGATCCCACGCTGTACTCAGCTGCAATACACCGTCTCTATTGAAGGTGTTGTCAGAAATTCTAATCTCTATGGCCTCGTTTATCACGCTATCCCAGAAGCCATTAGTCCGTTTAATAATAGACGTCTCATCGAATGCAATTCGGTGTCCGTTTCCCAGAGCATGTTCTGCTACAGCTGACTTTTCGGGATAGCGCAGACGCAAACACATTTCATGTTCTATGCGGCCCTGTTCAATAGTACGAACGGTCTGGACGACATAGAACTGCCCACATCCACACGGTATCTTGTAAATTCCTGGCGTTCTGAGGCCTACATCGTCTTTCACAGATTTCATTAGTTGCCGGATATTTGCCGGAGGCCTGAAGATTTTGTCTATTTTATGCCTCTTCAGGAGCCGACTAACATTCCCTGTTGTTGAACCACAAAACGGTAAGAATGCAGGGCTTGGTGTCTTCTTCAGAGGTCTTCTCCTTTGAAGCTTGGATGACACTGCTTGTGAGATCTGTTTGCTGTTGTAACCCTTTTCCTTAAAAACTTTGCGTAAGTGGCTCAGTTCTCTCAGCAAGTTTTCAGCGTCTGAGACGGTTTCAGCTCGATGCACTAAGGTCCTCAGAACTAACTGTTTCCGTGCTGGGTGATGGATGCTGGTGGTATGCAGATATCAATCCGTGTGGGTGGGCTTGCGGTAAACGCTATGACCTAGAGACCCATTGGGTTTACGGCGGATAAGCACGTCCAAGAACGCCAGGGAACCCTCCTTCTCTACTTCCATTGTGAAGTTGATGTGGTCGTGGATGCTGTTGAGGTGCTCCAGGCGCGGCTATATAAGCACGGCAGTGTCAACCACACGACAGTCATCCACTTGAAAACGGCAGAGGAAATGAAATGATAGTATGGCATTGTTGGCCGCGAGGTCCTATGCGGGGAAGTTCGGCCGCCGTATTGCAAGTCCTTTTTAGTTGACGCCACTTCGGCGACTTGCGAGTCAGTAATGATGAAATGATAATGAAGAACACACAAAACCCAGTCGTCACGAGACAGTGAAAATCCCTGACCCCGTCGGGAATCGATTCCGGGACCCCGTGCGCGGGAAGCGAGAACGCTATCGCAAGACCACGAGCTGCGGACAGTGGCAGAGGAGATCTCTGCCGAAAGCTAGTGGGCAGTTGACGCGGCTTGAAACCCGAGAATGTTCTACAGACGGATTTCGCCGCGAAAGCATACATTCGGAAATTTTAACTTACTTTTGGAGTCCACACGTACAAATCCAGCTGTAAGGAAGAGTGGGAGATATCATACTGCGTGAAGAGTTTGACAGAGCATTGAAGAACCTGAGTCGAAACAAGGGCCCGACAATAGACAACATTCCATAAGAACTAGTGACGGCCTTGGGAGAGCCAGTCCTGACAAAACTCTACCATCTGGTGAGCAAGATGTATAAGACAGGCAAAATACCCTCAGACTTCAAGAAGAATATAATAATTCCAATCCCAAAGAAAGCAGGTGTTGACAGATGTGAAAATTACCGAACAATCAGTTTAATAAGCCGCGGCTGCAAAATACCAACGCGAATTCTTTACAGACGAATGGAAAAACTGATAGAAACCGACCTCGGGGAAGATCAGTTTGGATTCCGTAGAAATGTTGGAACACGTGAGGCAATACTGACCTTACGCCTTATCTTAGAAGAAAGATTAAGGAAAGGCAAACCTACGTTTCTAGCATTTGTAGACTTAGAGAAAGCTTTTGACAATGTTGACTGGAATACTCTCTTTCAAATTCTAAAGGTGGCAGGGGTAAAATACAGGGAGCGAGAGGCTATTTACAATTTGTACAGAAACCAGATGGCAGTTATAAGAGTCGAGGGGAACGAAAGGGAAGCAGTGTTTGGGAAGGGAGTGAGACAGGGTTGTAGCCTCTCACAGATGTTATTCAATCTGTGTATTGAGCAAGCAGTAAAGGAAACAAAAGAAAAATTCGGAGTAGGTTTTAAAATCCATGGACAAGAAATAAAAACTTTGAGGTCCGCCGATGACATTGTAATTCTGTCAGCAAAGAACTTGGAACAGCAGTTGAACGGAATGGACAGTGTCTTGAAAGGAGGATATAAGATGAACATCAACAAAAGCAAAACGAGGATAATGGAATGTAGTCGAATAAAATCGGGTGATGCTGAGGTAATTAGATTAGGAAATGAGACACTTAAAGTAGTAAAGTAGTTTTGCTATTTGGGGAGCAAAATAACTGATGATGGTCGAAGTAGAGAGGATATAAAATGTAGACTGGCAATGGCAAGTTAAGCGTTTCTGAAGAAGAGAAATTTGTTAACATCGACTATAGATTTAAGTGTCAGGAAGTCGTTTCTGAAAGTATTTGTATGGAGTGTTGCCATGTATGGTAGTGAAACATGGACAATAAATAGTTTGTACAAGAAGAGAATAGAAGCTTTTGAAATGTGGTGCTACAGAAGAATGCTGAAGATTGGATGGGTAGATCACATAACTAATAAGGAGGCACTGAATAGAACTGGGGAGAAGAGGAGTTTGTGGCACAGCTTGAAAAGAGGAAGGGACCGGTTGGTAGAACATGTTCTGAGGCATCAAGGGATCACCAATTTAGCATTGGAGGGCAGCGTGGAAGGTAAAAATCGTAGAGGGAGACCAAGAGATGAATACACTAAGCAGATTCAGAAGGATGTAGGCTGCAGTAAGTACTGGGAGATGAAGAAGCTTGCACAGGATAGAGTAGCATGGAGAGCTGCATCAAACCAGTCTCAGGACTGAAGACCACCACAACAACAACAACAACAAGGAAGGGTGCCACTGCCGGAATGTTTAAACCCGTCTCGCAGTCGCATCACACCGTGGATATTACCTACCTCATCGGCAATGGCACGGTTGCCGCTACTGGGCGGAATTTGTCAGCTCTCGATCGCGCGCCCCCGACGAGGACGATCGCGGCGACCGCAAATTAAATGGGTGACCGTAACGGCTGGGCCGTTAGGGTGCTGTAAAGCGAGACGGCAGGTGAGCTGCAGCCCGCGGCTACCTGAGACAAAGGGAAAGGAGCGCGCGGCTGACCAAGTGGGTCGCCGGCCAGTGCACGGCGCACGCCGCTCCGGTCGAGCCTCATTTTTCGGCTGATCGGTCGCGAGCCGGCTGCGCCTCATTAGGAGAAACTCTGGCCATCAGCATGCGCGGCACACAGCCAGCCGTGTCCACACAAGGTATGCCTGTTTCGGCACGTGCCACTGGAGTCGTCCCACACCTCTCCTTCAGCTCCACCTTGCAGAGAACGAGAAACGAGAACACTTGTTAGCCAGCCAGACGCCAGAGATCCTGTTGTCATTGCTCTGAGTGTTTCAAAATGAATATCGGTCATTTTTCCGCTATGCAGTGTGCAGCTTCCTTGTAGGCTATACAGAGCGAATTACCTGAAACTTGCACTGCAAATATTACGAAAACGGGGAGTGCAGTCTTGACAGGACAGATTGGTAGTGAAGGCCCGTACTGTTAGCCAATCAACAGATTTTAATAATGCTTAGAAAACGAATATTTTGTGCAAACATACAATTTTTAAATGGAACAATGTCTATTGACACTAACAAACTACACTCATGCTCATAAATTAAGGATAATGCTTATACATGGTGAAACAACGGTCTGGTGGGCGGTTTTCGGGTTTAAATCACCTCGGGGTATGACCATGCTGTGCATTTAACCCGCGGTCGTCGCGCGGTGGCGCTGACAGCAGTCCACATACGCAGAGGTGTGTTGGTGCATGTCAGAGTACGGTGCAGCGACTAAGTGTGCAGACGTTTTCAAACGTGCTAATGGTGACTGTGTGTTGAAAATGGCTCAAAGAACACATATTCATGACGTTATGAGGGGTAGAATACTAGGGTGACTGGAGGCTGGTCAAACACAGCAGGTTATAGCACGGGCCCTCCGTGTGCCACAAAGTGTGATCTCAAGATTATGGCAATGATTCCAGCAGACAGGAAACGTGTCCAGGCGCTACAGTACGGGACGTCCACAGTGTACAACACCACAAGAAGACCGATATCTCACCATCAGTGCCGACAGACGGCCACGGTGTACTGCAGGTAGCCTTGCTCGAGACCCTACCGCAGCTACTGGAACAGTTGGCTCCAGACACACAGTCTACAGACCACTGAACAGACATGGTTTATTCGCCCAAAGACCTGAAAGGTGCATTCCATTGACCACTGGTCACAGGAGAGCGCGTAAAATAGTTCAAATGGCTCTGAGCACTTTGGGACTTAACTTCTGAGGTCATCAGTCCCCTAGAACTTAGAACTACTTAAACCTAACTAACCTAAGGACATCACACACAATCATGCCCGAGGCAGGATTCGAACCTGCGACCGTAGCGGTCGCGCGGTTCCAGACTGTAGCGCCTAGAACCGCTCGGCCACTCCGGCCGGCGAGCGCGTGAAGCCTGGTGTCAAGAACACAGTACATGGTCATTGGAACAGTGGTCCCAGGTTGTGTTCACGGATGAGTCTCGCCGAGTTTTCGTCTGGCGTGAACCAGTAACCAGATACCTACCCCTTAATGTCCTTGAAATGGACCTGTATGGAGGTCGTGGTTTGATGCTCTGGGGTGGAATTAAGATTGGTACACGTACACCCCTGCATGTCTTTGACAGAGGAACTGTAACAGGTCAGGTGTATCGGGACGTCATTTTGCACCAGTGTGTCCGCCTTTTCAGGAGTGCAGTGGGTCCCATCTTCCTCCTGATAGATGATAACGCACGGCTCCACCGAGCTGTCTTCGTGGAGGAGTATCAGGCGAATTGAGTGGCCTGCCTGTTCTTCAGACCTAACCCGATCGGGTACGTCTGGGATGCTCTCGGTCGACGTATCGCTGCACGTCTTCAAACCCCTACGAGATTTCTGGTGCAAGAATGGGAGGCTATACCCCAGCAGATGCTCGACCACCTGATCCAGAGTATGCCAACCCGTTGTGCGGCCTGTGTACGTGTGTATGGTGATCATATCCCACATTGATGTCAGGGTACATGCGCAGGAAACAGTGGCGTTTTACAGCACATATGTTTGGGACAGTTTTCTCAAATGGCTCTGAGCACTATGCGACTTAACTTCTGAGGTCATCAGTCGCCTAGAACTTAGAACTAATTAAACCTAACTAACCTAAGGACATCACACACATCCATGCCCGAGGCAGAATTCGAACCTGCGACCGTAGCGGTCGCTCGGCTCTAGACTGTAGCGCCTAGTACCGCACGGCCACTCCGGCCGGCTCAGTTTCCTCAACTTATCACCAATATCGTGGACTTACATAACTATGTCGTGTGTGTTCCCTATGTGCCTATGCTATTAGCGCCAGTTTTGTGAGTGCCACGTTGTGTGGCACCACATTCTGCAATTATCCTTAATTTATGAGCATGAGTGTAGAAGTAGGGTAGATTGGCATGTCAGTGGTGTCTGCCGCAGTAGTCTAGTGCAAGTCACTTATGAGATATCGTATTTTGAAAAGTTCCCACACCGACACTTGTACTGTACAGTACCTGTGGCAGTACACACTAAAGGACAGAAGTGCGTACACTAGTTATATGGATTGCAACCAGCAACGAGACAACTGACTATCACAGGTTTTGTTCAAAATGACCACCGGTAGTAGCCACTACATGCTTCCAATCTGTGATGGAACAACTGCTGTGCATGTGTTAGCATTTCAGTGGATATATCCTAACATGCTGCGGTAATACATCATTGCGTATCATCGGATGTAGTTGGTATGTCCATACAGGCAGCGTCTTTCAGCTTTCCCCAAAGAAAGAAAGTCTACAGGTATCAAATCTGGAGAATGGACCAGCCAAGGTACAGACCATATACAACGATTTGGAAAGAAGTCATGAAGACTTGCTGTAGTACTTCATGCATTGTGGACTCGACAGCCATCATGTTGGTACCACAGGTTCCTTGTAACAGCAGAGAAACATCTTCTAGCATCTGTGGAAGATGGTCTGTTATGAGGCTGCGGTACTTGTGCACATTCATTGTTGCATCTATGAAATGTGAGCTTATTAGCTGATGGTTCACTATACCAGACCATACCTATACGCTCCATGAACGCTGACATTCCACCTGACAAAGCTTATGGGGACTGACAAACCACCAGTAGTGCGTGTTCTGACAGTTTACCTGGCCATAATTGGTAACTGTAGCTTCGACACTAAAGAAGATACGTGATACATCTGGAGTATCCTGTCTTAATCCCCATGTACAGAAGTTGACACGATTCCCATAGTCGTTGTCATGCAACTCTTGATGGAGAGAGATGTGGCAGGGATGGAACCTATGTCGATGGAGAATGCGCAGAACACTTGTCTGACTCGTGCCACATCCTCGTGCGACTGCGCGGGAGTTAACATGCGGTTCAACTGCAACAGCAGCAAGAATATTAATTTATCTCTCTTCTGTCGTCACTTGATTCCTTCTGTTGCGTTATCTAGGTGTTACACTACCACTATCACGGAATTGGTTGAAGAGGTTGATAAATAATTGCCGAGATAGTTGACGTTTAGCTGGAAGAACAAACTGTATTCTCCCTACACTCTTCATACACCATAAGCATGTCGGCTTTTTCTGCATTGATAAATCCCAATGATCACTCACGACCTACTGCTTGGACTGGCACACACCAACTGACCAGTAAATCGCAGTGCACTTAAGAAACACAAAAGCACACTGGAAGGAAACATAACAATATTGTACCTAGCAACTAAGCAGCACAATGAGATAAATAAGTGTCCCGTGGAAACTTTTCAAAATACGATATCTCTTAAACGACTCGCACTAGACTCCTGCAGGAAACACCACTGACATGCCAATTTGCCCTACTTTTAGTTTGTTAGTGTCAATAGTCTTTGTTCCGTTTAAAATAGTGTATGTTTGCACAAAAAATACACTTTGTAAGTATTATTGCAATCCCTTTAATGGCTGACAGTAGCCGGCCTTTGTGGCCGAGCGGTTCTAGGCGCTTCAGTCTGGAATCGCGCGACTGCTACGGTCGCAGGTTCGAATCCTGCCTCGAGCATGGATGTGTGTGATGTCCTTAGGTTAGTTAGTTTTAAGTAGTTCTAAGTTATAGGGGACTGATGACCTCCGATATTAAGGTCCTATAGTGCTCAGAGCCATTTGAACCATTTTGCTAACAGTACGAGCCGCTGACTATCAATCTATTCTGTGTAAACCACACATCAATAGCACTTTCCATATCCGCAATGTTTGCGGCGCAAGTTTTAGGTGATTCACCCTGCATACACTGACGAAAATGATGGGAAGTGTTACACCGTGAAGCACCAGTCCGATATACACGAAACTTTGTGGGTACCTGTCTTTGGTGGATTTTGTTTTACAGGCATTTAGGCCGTGGTTCAAGGTATATTTCTGTATATAGGGTATCGACTCCTAATCTAGAGACTTCATCAGAGGTTATAAAGACTCAGACAGCAAGTCGAGTCGTTTATATGTATCCAAGCAACGGTCGGTCGTGAAGTCACAGCAGAGAGTTCACGCTGCGTGTGATGTGATGGATGCGCTCGGGGAGCGGGGACTCTGTCGGTCGTAGATCCGATGCACAGCTGCCGAATTAAAGTTTCTCTTCACCCTCATCGTAGCAAAAAGGAATGAAGAACGAAATCTCTTCTTCTGTGTGCCTTTCAAAAGCTTTTCTCGAGAAATCCTCCCCATAAAAGTGTTTCATTATTGTGTATAACGCAGGCTTTCAGGGCTTCTACTTATGTTCTTAGCGAATTTTTCATAATGAATTCACTCTGCAGCGGAGTATGTGCTGATTAGAAACTTCCTGGCAGATTGAAGCTGTTCGTGTCCCGGATCGGCACATAGTTTTAAATTGGTGAATTTTATTTTATGAACATTAAACCTTTGCCCAAGGCGTAAGTTTCGTTTCCTAAAGCATCCATCACACGCGACGTGATCCGGCCGCTGTGACGTCACGATCTGACCTTGCGTGGACACAAACGGATAGGCTTGCTGAGTTTGTTTAAGTTTCATACTGCTATCAGAGTGTTTATAGCCGCTGATGACGTCTCTTGGGACGAAATTTTAGGTACAGAAATGTGCCTTTGAGTTATACCACGCCTGAAGCCCATACAACAAAATTAACCGTCGATGAGCGAGAAGACCACCTGGAAATCCACTGTGAGGCTGTTGACGGCACCCTCATGAAAACGGTTGTAAAAAATAAATAAAAATGAAAAAAGGATTGTAACTTTTCCTTCCACCCTCGTTTTATTTACAGAACGATCGCAGGCAGGTTTCGTTTTCCTTCGCGGGCGGAGCCTTAAGTGGTGGCAACAATCAGTCCCTGTTCGCATTTAGAGTGAATTTGGCATGGTATTAGACATTGTTTCTGTTTGTAGGTTAGATACGTTTTGGAGGGAGTATGGGTGTTAGTGGCCAACGCTTGAAGTTTGAAAGGTCTAAGGGGAAAAACTCGGTAGTGCGCCTGGCCGAGTTCGAGTCTCGGTCAGGCACACAGTTTTAATCTGTCAGGAAGTTTGATACCAGCTCACACTCCGCTACAAAATGAAGATTTCATTATGTAGTACAGGGTGAGCACAAAGTCTTGCCCTGATTATAACAATTTATTTCAGAATAACCGTTTGACATAATAATTTACATTTGATGCCGTTACATAGGTTAGTGTTACTAGTGTTTTTTAAGACCACTTACGTTAGTAAACCTCAACGTGTGCTGCCTTGGTAGCTCGGAGAATGTCGAGGCGGTATTACAGTTCCCGCCAGGTGTTTCGTAACATGTGTTCTGTCACAGTATCCACAGCAGCTTATATCCTAGCCTTCAGTTCGTCGACATCAGCAACTGGTGTGACGAAGAGTCTGTACTTGATATAGTCCCAGAAAAAAAAAGTCAAGGGACGTAATCGCTGGTAATCTCTGGAGAGGGGAGTAATGTCCGGATCGGTGGATTGGAAGGAACGGTCCAACACCCTAGACACCTCGCTCTCCAGACATTACGCCCCTTGACTTTTTTTTCTGAGGCTATATCAAGGACAGAGTCTTCGTCACACCACTTGCTGACGTTGACGAACTGAAAAATGGTTCAAATGGCTCTGAGCACTATGGGACTTAACATCTCTGGTCATCAGTCCCCTAGAACTTAGAACTACTTAAACCTAACTAACCTAAGGACATCACACAACACCCAGTCATCACGAGGCAGAGAAAATCCCTGACCCCGCCGGGATGACGAACTGAAGGCTAGGATACAAGCCGCTGCGGGTACTGTGACAGAACACATGTTAAGAAACACCTGGCGGGAACTGGAACACCGCCTCGACATTCTCCGAGCTACCAAGAGAGCACACGTTGAGGTTTACTAACGTAAGTGGTCTTAAAAAAAACTAGTAACAGTAACGGCATCAAATGTAACTTATTGTGTCAAACGGTTATTCTCTTATAAATTTTTATAAACAGGGTAAGACTTTGTGCTCACACTGTATATTTCTTGTCAGTTAAAAGATGGTGTTACAATTTTGATGACCTACAGTGTGGTTGTCACGGTGCCTCTCGAAATGCTGCATGAGTGGTAAATCCGACATTCGCATGTAACACAATTAGCATTGTGGTCAACATAAATATTTACCAGTCATATAGAAAAGGTCAACTAGATGTCGGTATATGACACAACACTGAATATAAATATCACTGAATTAAACATACTCGGGGACCGCTTGGGATCCACTCCGCGTGAGCGACAGTCCGCAACTCAAAATCCAGAAGCGGGAGCCACGATGCTCGTGCGTAAGCTGCGGGCTTCTGAATGCCTATAAACACCCCTTGCTTCAAGAAGACGTTTCCGACATTTTAAAGGGAAATACTGGATATTGTCAATCACTCGTAGCTAACTGAGAAGTATGTTGTTCCTAACTTATTGCAGGCTCACTTATGCCGTAATCTGAATTTTGTTCTTTTCCTTGTTTATATCCGTTGTCTTCCGTTTATTCTCTTTATGAGAAATCTAAAACCCCGTACTTCACGTGGAAATACCGATCAAATCGTCCTGCGTTTCCTCGTAATAATTCAGAAATGTTACTTTCCACTACGCAACTATTTGATAAAACGTTCACATCTATCTACGACATTAGCGTCCCTATTACGCTCCACCGGTTGTTAGTATTTTTTTCTGTGGTGCATTCACCATACATTATAATATGTAGGGTTCTATCAATAAAAATTTCTTCAGCCCACTCACATACCTAGGAAGGTAGTCTTTCTTATAACTATATACGCCGGCCGGAGTGGCCGTGCGGTTCTAGGCGCTACAGTCTGGAACCGAGCGACCGCTACGGTCGCAGGTTCGAATCCTACCTCGGGCATGGCTGTGTGTGATGTCCTTAGGTTAGTTAGGTTTAATTAGTTCTAAGTTCTAGGGGACTGATGACCTGAGAAGTTAAGTCGCATAGTGCTCAGAGCCATTTGAACCATTTGAACTATATACTGCGACTCAGTGTTGTAGCCACTTAGGAAATGTAGGAAGAAGGAATTCGTTCGTGTTGCGTGTCTTGTGTGTGAGATCGTATGTGAAAGGAGTGAGATGTGTTTCACACAAGTGGTGCTTCCCGAATTCACATATATTCTTTGAAACTTCTGTTTTTCGAGGATTAATGCTACATTCCAGCTTAGAATGCGCTCCAGAATTCTATAAGTACAATAGGCAGACGTTGGGATATTTACTCATCTGTTTTATAACTGTTCTTAGCAATGGTATTAACCTCCCCTCTTCAGCAGTCACTAGACACTGTTCACTACGCGAGGTAAATGTGTGGTAACAAAATGTGAGGTAGGTAAATGTGAGGTAGGAAAACCGCTAATCCCGCAATGGATCCAGCGTAAACTTGAAGAGTAATTCCGTAAAGCTCTCGCGTCTTTTCGCTGCAACTACAGGTTCCACACTACGCTGGTGACTACTTTCAAGGACAGTAACAGGTGCAAACATGTAACTCTTTTGTATCAGTTGTGAGTAAGCCGGCCGGAGTGACCGAGCGGTTCTAGGCGCTTCAGTCTGGAACCGCGCGACCCCTACGGTCGCAGGTTCGAATCCTGCCTCGGGCATGGCTGTGTGTGATGTCCTTAGGTTAGTTAGGTTTAATTAGTTCTAAGTTCTAGGGGACTGATGACCTCAGATGTTAAGTCCCATAGTGCTCAGAGCCATTTAGTTGCGAGTAAATTGTTGCCATTATTTAAGTTCCAACCCTCGTGTTTCGCGCTACGTTTGACTGTGGGCTCCTCGCGCAGCCCATCTTACAGATTCACGAGCTGCAAGTACTTTTGATTTGTCCTTTGTTGTCTTACGTTCAACATATTTATCCAGGAATAATATATTTGAGCTTTGACGTACACTCTTCTACGTCCAACACATCTGGACTTCCAATTAATCTTTTAGGTAGACTGTTAATATCTATGTGCTGTACCAAATGCGAATACTTACATTCTTGACAAAATTTTTGCTTTCGGTTATCATCGTCACTGCAGAACGATATAATCTGTATTTCTTTAATAGCGCTGTGGATTAGCTAAGAGGCCTAAAATATTTACCTCGGATATGGTTTCGCTAATAGGACAATCGTCCGCTAATGCATGCAGTATTATTTCGCAATACTATTTGTCATCGATACTGTTTCCATAGCTGGCAAATTAAATTCAAACACCCTGCCCCCCCCCCCCCCCCCAAAAAAAAAACTCAAAGCATTTATTTAGAATGCGTTGAATGATATTATGAATAATGCCTCTGCATCCTGCGACTGAGATATTTGCCGTATCTGGTCGTGTGATAGGGCCTCCCGTCGGGTAGACCGTTCGCCGGGTGCAAGTCTTGCGATTTAACGCCACTTCGGCTACTTGCGCATCAAGGGGGATGTAATGATTAGGACAACACAACACCCAGCCCCTGAGCGGAGAAAATCTCCGACCCAGACGGGAATCGAGCCCGGGCCCTTAGGATGGACATTCTGCCGCGCTGGCCACTCAGCTACCGGGGACGGACGCCGTATCTGGTGACATAAGTATATGTCTACTTACTCTTGACCATTGTAAGTCCTTTTGTGAGGGGTATCTTTCCAAAGTCCGTTACATGTGCTGTAGAAATCTTGTGTTTCAACTAGTTCCTGGTTCCTAGTGTTATGCGAGAGCGAACCTCTTTTGTGCACATTTTTATTTATTTATTGTTTCTTTTTTGGGGAGTGGGCGGATGAGAGAGGAGGATGAGTTATGGAGATATTTAACGAGTTGATTACTAGTATTTTTACATTTTAAGTATCCATATCTGATCCCGATTCTATGTAATTAATTTCTGAGACTGAACTTTCGTGGCAGGGTATAGGAATGTAGTCGAATATGGAAAAAACATTCATTGCACACGTAACCTGCAACACGAGCGCTGATTTCAGGTGTACAGTGCTCTTCTGAATTTGGATTGCAGTACATATCGTGGTGATTTATTTTCAACATCTTTCATCCCCACCTCTTGAGAGCAAGGGGGTCGTTGGAGGCTTGTCCTTTTCGCCAAATATATCAGCAAGTTGGGAATTGGGCAGGGGAAATGCCGATTGGGATTCTTTGCCACGAGGTTTCCAGTTCCTGCATTCACGTGATGATAAAAGGAAACTTTGGTCGAACAGGGAGATTCGAACTACTTTATTTTTGGGACTATATTGTCCATTATCCAAAAAATAATTAAAATCTTTTGAATGTGCGTGCGTTGTATGTTAAGTGTGTGTGTGTGTGTGTGTGTGTGTGTGTGTGTGTGTGTGTGTGTGTGTGTGGTAGTAAATGTTGATTACAGATGATGCAGCTTGTCAAATTACCTCGGCGCAGACAACGGACTGCAAGTATAACGACATATTTTAGTTAACAATGTAATCATATACTCCTACTGAAACGTTAATCACCTGACAAACTTTTATCATCAAATATTGTGTATGCCATAAACAACATTTCCACAAAAAAAAAAACAAATGATTGACAAACATCAGCAAATTATTTTCAGCAATTAATGTTTTACGCGTTAAGTTATTATTTTCATTTTTAAAATGCCAACCGTATTGCCTTCTTATTGCGTACTCAGGTCAGTGAAATAATTCCATACTAAAAAAACACCGTTCAAAATTTTCATCTATTAACGTGTGTTATGATCGCGTTTTCTGTCAATGATAATGTTGGTCAAAATACTTTTTGACCCATAAAGGTCAACGTGGTACTGTTTCTAATGGCGGTTGGTGATGAGCCCTGTTACAAACAGAGCGTGTGTCTGCTATCACCAACTGCTAGGTAATTTGTTTTAGGAATTTTAGACATGTTTGCCACTTAGGCCTGAATGCAAGTGTCAAGTTTCTTTTCTTTAGGCAACAGAGAAGTAATGGTTCAACTGTACTTTTTTTTTACATTAATGAGCCGTAATGCAATGTATCGGAACTGAACAAGAACGTTACATGAGCGCTGTTTCACAATGTGCCAGAAGTTGGGTAATCAGTTTGCCATACACATTTCAGCGCCCATAGACTGTCGGCTGATGTACACGGAGCGTTTCATCATAGTTTGTAGGGGAATCTTATCTCTCCCTGTAACAACTCTTCTTCGACTTCGCAGCAGATTTCGGATGTCACGACAGTGGTCACGGTTCGTTGGCCACGCTCGTTGCCTTCTTGCGAAGCAACGTCAGCGTTAGTGGCTCTTGCCGACAGCTCAGTGTTACGAGGAATCTGTGGAAAGAGGTGTGTGCCTCGAGCGAGGGGAGGGTGGGGGTGGAGGGGGAGGGAGTTGGGGGGAGCTGCGCAACGCTTGTACGTGCAGCCCGGTGGGCGCTGACACATGCCCCCCGGCTAGAGTGATGCAGTTGCACAACAGCGGGCGTTACGAGACTTACAGCTTGCGTCACAGACAGGGCGGCGGGCGTGCCGCCGAGTCAGCGCCGGCCGTGGGCTGTCTGCCGACATCCGCAGTAGCTTCGGTCAGCAATAATAGTCCACTCATGGTACTTCTGCCTGGAACGTTTCCCGGGAGTTTTGAAAATACGTATTTTTGTAGATTTCGACGTGCTTTTCTCGAGCTCTTAATTTGCCACCTCGTATCTTTGCTGTTAGCGCCGGAAAATGGTGCCCCAAAACACTTTTTTTGACAATATCTCCTTTCAGAGTCGTTTTACGGCGAAAATAGTTAATTACTATTTGGCACAATAAATTAAACTAGAGAAAACTTCCTATCATTGGCGGCCGCTGTGGCCGAGCGGTTCTAGGCGCTTCAGTCCGCAGCCACGCTGCTGCTACGGTCGCAGGTTCGAATCCTGCCTCGGGCATGGATGTGTGTGATGTCCTTAGGTTAGTTAGGTTTGCGTAATTCTAAGTCTAGGGGACTGATGACGTCAGATGTTAAGTCCCATAGTTCTTAGAGCCATTTGAACCATTTTATGTGGTATCACTGTTTTGTAAAATAAATAGTTATAGCGAACGAGCACCGCAAAGTCTACTCCACGACGTGTTTTGGCCAAAAAATTCATTTTCATACCACCACTGAGGTAGGGTGAGGGGCGCCTCTTTTTTTTGTGGTCAAGCCAGTAGGCCTTTATCCACCATTATGATATTTAGCACATTATCCTTCGCTTCCCTATCATCGATGGGCAGTGTTTTGTGAGTTCACCGTCTTCAGTACCGAGCGAAACGTCACACACAGAAATTTCTTCCACGTTACCTGCGATAGGATTATCAGCTTCATTGTAACCCTCTTGTTCCTCAATTTCGTCATTCGTTTGCTCGAGGACAGTCCCCGTTTCTTCCTCTTCATCGCTATGTTGTAGTGGAGCTTGCGAATTATCATAGGTACCGTTGTAATTCGTGCAAATAACACAGTACTTTATTCAGTCTTTCTGCATCCACAGTCTCCCCGACATGCCTTTTTGCATTTGCAAGAAATAAGTTTTAACAAGAAGCCTTATTGGCAGTGAAGGCAATCGAAATATCGTCACCATATTTATTGACGAGTTGTGCTTTCACAGATTTTATGTGTTTGCTGTAACCGCCTTCAGTTGTGGCCATCAATTCATCCAGAGAAAACTGACTCTCTTCAGAATTCTGCTCGGGATAAGAGTAAATATACTGCATTGCAGTAGAGATTTCGTATGTATACGAACATTTTTCTCCAATCGATGGGACTTGGTACAATCTTTGCATGCACGATTTCTGATACTGTGCGTCGGCTGCGACCATATCACTGAAAGATTTTAAACATAGCTGCAACAGCAACTGCTGAAATTCTTCACGATAAAGGATGACAGCCAAAAACAGTTACAGGATAAAAATTTATTGAAATTCTTGACCAAGGTTTCGGTACATATAAATATACCTACATCAGAAGTAAAAAATCTAAAATTACATCATGCAATTGAGATTAATAAAACAATTGTGCCATAGGCTCGTCAATAATTGAGACATCTTCTCCATTTGTGCAACATGACTATGGGCACAGGGTCAAAGCGAACAGTTTAGCACCATTACTTCGCCTATGAACTATCGAGACAAGAGTGTGACAGCTGTGCCCATAGTCATGTTGTACAAATGGAGAAGATGTCTCAATTATTGACGACGCCTTTGGCACAATTGTTTTATTAATCTCCATTGCATGATGTAATTTTAGATTTTTTTACTTGTGATGAAGGTAAATTCATATGTACCGAAACCTTGGTCAAGAATTTTAATAAATTTTTATCCTGCAACTGTTTTTGACTGTCATCCTTTATCGTGAAGATATCATTGAAATGCTCGAGGCAATGAACAGTAGCCGCGCGGGATTAGCCGAGCGGTCTCATGCGCTGCAGTAGTGGACTGTGCGGCTGATCCCGGCGGAGGTTCGAGTCCTCCCTCGGACATGGGTGGGTGTGTTTGTCCTGAGGATAGTTTAGGATAAGTAGTGTGTAAGCTTAGGGACTGATGACCTTAGCAGTTAAATCCCATAAGATTTCACACACATCTGAACATTTGAATGAACGGTAGTTCGACCACGATCAACATTATGAGCTCTAGCAAGTCTGAAGTGCTGTTTTCATCGATTATGTACGCACACTTCACACATCACGCTCGCGCAAGCGCGTCTGTTTCTGTTTCACTACACTCTGCTGTCATCTCAGCAGCGCACAAGAAACTATGATCTCTGAATCAGAATGTTGGGGTAGTGGATCGCAGTTGTGGATGGGAAGGTGCGACTTCGCTTCCTCTACGCAAAGATTAAGTTCTCGTTACAATAGGTTTTCGTCAGCCATCGTGAACAACTATCGATCTCTGTCCCTCCAAGAGCTTGCGTTTGTTGCCCTTTCTTTGAGTTATGACATGTACCCAATCCTTTTCCATACACTTCAATAACCTCACTTCCTTGCACACAAATAAAACAGTTCACTCCTTAGAAGCCGTGGCTCTAAAAATGCGAACTTCGCTGTAGAACGATAGACACGTACTGATGATTCGAGTAGAATATTTGAGCTCTGGGGGGTAGGGAGGCAACACTTAGGCGGCGTAGGGATAGTAGCGTTGCATTGTGTTACTGTGGTTGAATAGGTGTACGCAAGCACTGAGGAATAGTAACTTAGCGATATTTGGTTGGGATTTATTGTGTGAATTAACCGTAAGCGTCGTAATATAGTAAATTCCGGAAATCTCGTTGGATGCACTGAATGTGTAGTGTACACTAAAGAGAACGGTAGTCCTACGTAATAGTTATTTATTGAGAAATAGTCGTAAGTTTATTGAGAATTTGATAGCTTTTCCCCTTATCCCTAAACGACAAATCAGAAACCATTTCTTACAGAACACGCAAATTCTCTCTGAAAATCATCGAGTGCTGTGTTTTGAGTTTTAAATATTAGTGGGTCGCGGAAGTCAACGCGTGAAGTAGTTGAGCTTTGTCTGATTATTTGTTGATATAGCTGAAAAGTGGCTGTGACACTCACGTTTTTTGTTTTATTTTTTGTAAATTACATTTCCGTGTAGTGGGGTTTTGAATAGAGAACCAACACTCGTATAACAAAAAACTGACGTGGTCCTGTAAATCATTTAATTGCAGGAAATAAAGAAAACGGTTTTAAACTGAAAAAGTCAGCACCCGACTATTCCTCTATCCCCAAACTATTGCAATCGAAAATAATCAAAGGCTTATTGGGATGAAGACTAATATCTTGAATATATGTTTTCGTAACAAAATGAATCCAAAGGCCAGAAGACTAGAATACTGGTAAAAGCAAAGTTCATATAAATTAAAGAGAAGGAATAGTATTTTTCAATGAACGACTTGCAACGAAAAGAAAGATAATTAATCTTTAGATATGGAAAGCAAGTTCGCATTTTATTGAAATTACATCTAATTCTGAAGGGTTGGGATTAAGGAAAGAGTTTATTATGATAAAATGTCAGTAGAGTCAAGGATATTGTTGTAGCAAGGCGCTACTTATAGAGGTTATCGTTGATTGACAACGAGAGATAAACAAAATAAAACTATATCTTTGCCTTGTGAACGTATTCTCCAATTTACGTAAAATTTATAACGTTCACACTGATAGAGTGTATATACGAATATTAAAAGAGGAGCAACTACAAGAGGCAACGGACCTATATGACGTAGTCATCAGTTATGTACGAAAGCTATCGTTACTGGTACCTACGTTATTGAGAAAGTGTTAAGTTGTGATGTCAGAGCACAAAGAGTAAGCTTCATTGAAGTAAATATATCATTTTCACTCCCCGTAGACTCCCCCATTTAGTATTTTTATGGTGACTGATTCTTGATTTGGTGGCAATTTATCTTTCGACCCTACTGAGCTCTGATAGTCAGATGCGTTGTTGGAATTAATATCCAGATAGCTATCACTGACCACATTATATCACGAAAAGTGTTATTGTGTCAATCATTTCGTTCAGAGTGATGCGTAGAGAGTTATAGTGTGATTTATAGCGTAAGAAGCTGAAATCAAATGTGACGTCATGTTAGTGCAGACAATTGTTGTTGAATGTAGGCAAGGTCTTGTCAGGACAACTTGTTATAGTATTACGAGAGCTAGCTACATTGTCTGAAATTGCTTTTCACCTAAGTATTGCACTGCTGTTAGAACCTGCCCAGTATATCTCCTACAAGTTAGTGGTATGTAAAGGGTATCAGTCATCTCCGACTGAACAGACACCACCAATCTGTAATTCAATCAAGCAGGGTTGCATTACAAGGTGGACCCTGCGAAAGTAACCTCTAAACGCACTCATTATCTCTGTCATTGTTTACCCTGTGTTTGGACGTCCGTGCACTCTCACTTACGCCACAAACCATTCCTCAACAGCCTCAACAGTGAAACTGTGTCCAGTCACACCAGCCACGGCTTCACAATAATGAAACACTGCAATAATCAAACAAAACAGTACAGTTCTGACGACAATGATTTTCGTCAGCTTCTTAAGCAGGGATATTGGTAAAAATAACTATTTCTTTTCCCAAACTGTACTCACGTGAAGCTGAATCCATACCGGAAGGAGCGCCCACAGACTGAAGGAAGCTGCGGCGTGCGCGTCCTGTTTACAACAGGATGGCGCTGTTCGTTGAGACACACGTGCCGCGCCGACAGCTGCTGACGTTACTTTCTCTCGCAGCCTTGGAGTATTTATTTCATTTATTTATTGGCTGATTCTGAATATTGACTTCCAGTATATTTACTATGGCAGGTCACCTTACATCTATTATTAAAAATGTTTAATTCACTGCATATATGTTCTGCTCAACGAAGTTTGGATACTGTCCATCTATGTTATGTTAATCGGTAATTTCCAAGACTGATTGCCTGTCGAATTCGCGGGGTCCAAACACACAGTAAATATCTCTGGAGTGAGCATTCACACGCGCAGAACAGATTTTGTTTGTCAAAATACATTGCCGGCCTGATCACACGTTCTCGGGACGTCGTGAATTTGTCCGTATAGTGCCCTGTATATTTAGAATGTCACTACATCCCTAGTACAGACTGATTCTTTTCGTACGTGCCATGGATTATTTATATATGTTGCGCAGACATTTTAACAGTATCCATTTGATATCGGGAATAAACCAGCTGTGCCGGCCAGAGTGGCCGAGCGGTTCTAGGCGCTACAGTCTGGAACCGCGCGACCGCTACGGTCGCAGGTTCGAATCCTGCCTCGGGCATGTATGTGTGTGATGTCCTTAGGTTAGTTAGGTTTAAGCAGTTCTAAGTTCTAGGGGACTGATGATCGCAGCAGTTAAGTTCCATAGTGCTCAGAGCCATAAACCAGCTGTACGCTAGTACTTTTGCAAGTGTCTGAAAAACACCGAATTTGCCACACATTAGCGATTATATCCCTACTAATTTGTCCTTTTTTCTGCTATTCCTGCGTATTTATTTTCACGTTTTTGCGACCTAAAGCACAATTTTTCTTACTGGTGACACTTTGAAGTATTTATTTAACGCATTTTACGCACTTGCTCCCAGTTTATTAAATAAATAGTAGACTGAGTAATCCATATACATAATCGTCAAGTCACTGATAAATGCATGGAGGATAGTATTTGCTGAAGCAACTAACCATTCACTTTCCTGTTCCACTAGCAAATTTACGAGAGGAAGCGTTTGTATGTAAGTTTTTGTACGAGCCGTAATATCTATTATATAGTCATAGAATCGTAGAAAAACAGATCCAAGCCTCAATTATAATGCGTCTCGAAATTTTTAAACATACACAGTGTCTCTTACTAATATGATAACTATAATTAGATCTACATGGTATGTACCCATGAAAAGTTACTATCTCTCCTTTCACTAATTTTTCTTTGCATCCGTAGCAACAACAGTAATTCACCATCGCTATTACACTATCAACAAACGGTGAAACATAACAAAAACTCTTGATATTATAAACTTCGAACGCTGCAGAAAGCACACACGCACAGCGAAGTCCCGAAAACACGTGAAAATCCTTGTTTAATGATGACAACATGCGCAGAACGCAATGCGCACTGCAGAGATATTTACTCTATGGGTCCAAACGACGCATATCGCACATGCGCTTCTAAATCGATCGTGCGACTCTCGTCGCGGGCGTTAAGAGTATGTTTACGATGTTCACTACAGCAACGATAAAAGAAGAGCGTTAAAAAAATACTTGAAATTACAAAGGAGATGACTTACCTTACTCGTCGTCGGTGTTCTCGTCATGTGAAAGTCCGTGTGCTGTCTACGCTACAGGGACAATTCCCTTTTTGCCATAGCCTGGGTAAACTCTGCCAATATCACGCAAGAATACGTGTTAACTTTTCTCAGCAAACGATAGTTGTGGAAATAGAGATACTGAAACAATTAGAGTTCGTCTCTTTGTCCTGGACGCCCTTCTATTTTAATGGAAGACTTCACAAATTTCCATAGGGCTCGATATTCTGCGTGTGCACACTAGCATCATCCAAAGACACGAACTCTACAGAGTGGTTAACGAACTCGTGGTCGAATCCTTCAGCTTTCTGAGTCTTGTAGGACTGAAACCCGTCTGTAATGCATTTAGTACCAGGCAGCATGAAGTGCTTTATCAGATCCACTAAGGTGACCTTGTCTCGGGACAGTACTCTCACAACGAAAGACTTCCGGGACTCTCTTTCTATTCCACCGAATACCCAAATATGTTCGATTTCATTCTTTGAGGGTTGTCCTCTCTGGTTCTTTCTTTTAGCTCTATGAGATTCGCCCACTTCCACAACTTTACTCGCTCCACCAATTGGTACACTGTCGTTTGTCACTACCACGTAACGGACTTCTCCGCAAAACCCGAAATAGTCACACACGGTTTTAGCAGACAACTCACTTTCCGGTGCTTTTGCTTGCGACGTGTAGTCTCGAATCCAGCAAGAGAGAAGAATTGCGCTGGTCTGGATGGATGATTTGGAAGAGTCGAACCACGTATTCTTCCTGAAACTTGTTCGTTTTCCACACTGTCCTCAATGAAATTGAAACGGTATTTCAGCATCGAAACTCCTCTTACGAAGTTTTACACACTTCGCACCACCACAGTCCATGCTGCCCCTTTTTGTCGTCCGATAGTACTCCATATTTGCGACAAAATGTCAGCAGTTTTCTACATGACTTCCATGTGAGAGAATCGGTCGACGAAACGTCAGGAATACCAGACATCAGACTCACTATCGACAGAAATCGTCTGGGTTTCCCAAGCAACTGACAAATAATTCGCGGAGGAATGTAATTTAGAGCAACTAAAGGAGCGACGGAAAACAGATAAAATGACGATCACAAATAATTGATCATAACGCCTGCGACGAGAGTCGCATGATCGATTTACAACCGCATGTTCGATATGTGTCGTTTGGACCCCGCGACTTCGACAGGCAATCATTCTTGGAAATTACCCGTTAATCTACTAGTAAACTACACCTACACCTCCTTGGGTATTAGTACGGGCGTCTGCAGAAATTTTGCTCAAGACGGGGCAAGATTCAAAATTTGCTAGTTTTGGTGTAACTGGTTTGGACAGTCAGAAACGTATCGTGCTCCAAGAACTACATTTGACGAGGAGTACTCAAAACGTCTTGTATCTCAAGAGACTGATAGTTATCTACTTCGTATTTTAAGGTATATTACTACGGCACCTGAACAGTAAGCATATGTCAATAGTATATCGCACACCGACACTAGCAATGTGACATCTCAAAATAAAAACACGAATTTTGAGTTATCATAGGAAATAGTGCGGAAACAGCTCTGCAGAACCGAAGTAGTGCGATGTTACTAGTGTGCATAGCTGCCGAGAGATGTCTGTTATAGCAACACTGAGCTGGAGAAAAGAGAGAGGTACTGTTTGTCCAACATAGCGACAATGATGAATCGCTTAGTTGGTCCCGAGCCGTCGAGTATAGCGTATGGTGAGTAGTTACTTTCTTAACTGTTACATTGCTTGTCGGTTTCCACAGCATTTTATGATTATCACGTTGCTAGTCTACTGAATTCGTACTTGTCACATTGCTTGCGTCTAGGATTTTGTGAAGCCACGTTACTTCTCTAATTTTGATTTGTAACATTCCACCACACAGAAAAATATGGCCTACAGTATAAGCATAATTTTCTTTTATTTATTTGCATTTTTTTCATATTTTGGACATTAAAATCAACATTCCAACAGTTCGAGGCCACGCTGGGAGAGGTCGGAAAATGATTTTAGTTGCCAAGTAGATAAACAATTAAGAACATCTAGAACTACAAGTGCTTAAGACGAAAGAAACAAAAACGATGAAGGAAAAAGCGTACATGCTTTAATTCTAAGAAGCAGATTGATAGTGGGAATCTTTGGCTGCCGTGCAATTACGAACATGTTCAATATTTGCAGTCCTTAAGTGAGTAGTTCTTTTAAGAAAAGAGTTTCAGTCATCGTCTCCTGAAGTCAAATGCTGAGACGGAATAACTTGGCTCCAACCAAACAACAATAACCGTAACTACTCCGTAACAGTGCTGACAGTACAGAGGACGCAGATTGTGACTCTAAACATAAGAATATTTCGATACCAGAAGAAGACCATAGCAACAACAAAAGGAAGCTCAGGAGAAACAGTCATCGAGCTCCTATGAAGATTTCATTCAACAGTACCGAAAGCGTGAAGTCATTTACTTCTGAGGACCAACAATTGGAAAAGGACCACCACCCAGATTGTGAATTGTGATCAACAACGCGTTCCATCTAGTACCAGAAATGAAGAAAGGATGGCAACCGCAAATAACGCAAACCCCAAAGAAAAGAACAAAAAAAAAAAAAAAAAAATCGAGCCTTCCGAATGGAAGCACATAAAACCAAATTTTGTAATAATAAGATCTTTGTATCGACCAGGCATTGTCCAGTTTCAGTCACTATTCTCAGAAGCTCTCTTCACAGCCAACGCAGTGAAGCAAGAAAGGTGAAAAGAGAATTCAGGTACGAACTAGAAATCACAGAGGTAATAAAACTGTTATTTTCAATGCAAGTATATGGCATACCATCTATTTGAAACAAAAGTAGTAACTGGTGCAAAGGTACCCTGACTGGTAAAATGTTAGCCCGATTGAGTGTGAGCCATATGAGACACTGTCAAAACTGGTTACTAAATGTTTGGAATGTCATTTTCCTTTGCTGGCGGCATTGTACAGCGTGTATCGAAAAGAATCGTCCGATTTAGCACGTCTATATTTCTGAAAGTAATAAAAATATACAATGAATTTTGTTTTTTGATGAACAGGGAACTCAAAAGGCTTTTTTCATACCTTTTCATAGGTGTTGAATATGCCCCCCTTGGGATGCACGGCGTATATGACTGTGGTATTCAAATTGTTCCCATACTGCAGCGAGCACTGAGTTACAACTTCAACAGTTGCTGTTGTGCTATGTCTCAGTTCATTCATTGTTTTTGGTAAAGGAGGCACACACGAAATAATCACATACAGTCAGGTCCGGTGACCTTGAAGACCAGTAATGTAAGGCTGAATCGTTTGGTACAGTGCGACCGATCCATTGTTCAGTAATTCTTTGCCTTAAAAATTCCTGTACTTCCAGATGCCGGTGAGGCGGTGCCCTGTCCTGTTGGTAAATGAAGTCGTTCGAATTAGTCTCTAACTGTGGGAAAAGAAAGTTCTCAAGCACATCGAGATATGTGTTTCCTGCATCAATGTTCGTGGCAAAGAAAAATGAATCATACACCTTTTCCTGTGAAATTGCACAAAACACATTAAATGTTGCCGGCCGAAGTGGCCGTGCGGTTCTAGGCGCTGCAGTCTGGAACCGCGAGACCACTACGGTCGCAGGTTCGAATCCTGCCTCCGGCATGGATGTGTGTGGTGTCCTTAGGTTAGTTAGGTTTAACGAGTTCTAAGTTATAGGGGACTAATGACCTCAGAAGTAGAGTCCCATAGTGCTCAGAGCCATTTGAACCAAGCCATTAAATGTTGGAGAGTACCTTTCATGTGGTACAACTTCACGTGGTTGTTCCGTACCCCACATTCTCACATTATCACGATTCACCTTTCCATTTACATGGAATGTTGCCTCTTCACTAAATACTAAGCGTGGAAGAAAACTGTCAACCTCCAGCTTGCCAAGAACTAAATTATACAGAACTCCACGCATTGTTGTTTGTCACCTTTACGAAGAGCTTGTGTATGGTTTCATGTGTAAACGTCGACGCCACACACGCCAGATTGACATGGGGGGCATGTTGAGCTGTGAAGCTGCACGGCGAACTCGTGAAACTGTGGCGAATACGTTCCACGTCTGTGTCAGACACTTGGGGATCGTTCGGCGATTTGCCTTACACAAACAACCTGTTTCTCAGAATTGTTCATGCCATCGTCTAATGCTCTGAGCTGTAGGAGGATCCACACGCATACCTAGTACGAAAGTCACGCTAAACAGCTATTACTGACCCTCACTGCGCAAAACGTAGTACACAAAACGCTTTCTGTTGTCCCGATACCATTTTTACTAAAACCGAAGTGGGCGCACAGTGCTGCTACCTAGCGACAAGCATGCAAAACTCGAGAGTTCGCTCTTTCCAACAGTACGTTGTTTCCGCACATATCTCAAATAAAATAATAGTTACGATTTTTTTAAAAATCGGGTGATTCTTTTTGTACTCCCTGTATTACAATAGCCTTAATTTATTTAATGTTGTTGCTTGCCACTAACAAGTACTGCAGTTAAAGATGATAATCTGCGTAATGTTAATTCCGTGACAAAAATTATTACCATTGCAGCTGACTGGTACGAACGGGCACGTCCATGAGCTGAGAATACTGGAATAATAATAAAGGATTGAGTCTTCTAACCCTACAATGGTCGTGCCACTTACCCTCCTGCTCCTGGGGGTGGTGGCCAACTTTACTTAGCTCATGGCCGAATTCATCAACGGCAATTAAAATCAAGCACATCATAATATATGACTGTCTCTGTAAGTATTTTTGTTTGTTGCTAAGTGACAAAATGACACTGTTTGAAAAGCTCTTAACGTTAGTTGAAAGTTTTAGACGCGACTGTTAGTTGCCAAATGCATATTACTATAGAATACGGCTGAGAACCGCGGGTCGCACGAATACTTGACTTGTGTAGCATTAGGCAAAAATGAAAAAGTGAACCGTCATAATGTGAGAATGTGGGGTGCGGAGCGACCACATGAAGTTGCGCACTAGAGGAACTCTCCAGAATTTAATGTGTTATGTGCAGTTTCACAGGAAAAGATGCATGGTCAATTTTTCTTTAGCACGAACGTTGTTACAGGAAAACATATCTCCATATGCTTGAGAACTGTCATTTCCAACAGTTGGAGACTAATTCGAATGCCGTTTGCCGACCACTGTATTAAATCAGCCCCTCGTACTGAGAGTCATTATCTACGACCGCAGACGTCCCGGGAGTTTATAGAAGGAGGAAGAACTATTGCGAGTATCCGCAGAGACAACGTAGAAGATCGCAAAAAGAATGGTAAGACTGATTGTACTCTCTGTATGTTTCCAAATTTATTCAACTTTGAATTGAAAATCTCCCTTTTCGTGCCCAAAAAAGTTTTAGATGAGTTTTGCGTAGCATATGGGAATTCTGATGACATTAGCAAGCAGCAAAAGAGTGATGAGTATCACTTACAGCAACTGGAGAAGAGCCTTGCAATGTGATAAACTGAATCCAGACTCCAATATGAGCGTTTGTGCGTGTAATTCACAGGCAGCGAGCGCTTGCTACACCTAAAGGAGACCTCTCAGTAGTTTATTATAAAAATACACTCACTGTCTACTTACAATCTGATAGCATTTGTCTGCAAAACGAAACAAGGAAGTGAAGATTATGAAGCAGTACAAATATACAGAGATGAAGTCTGTATGGAAGAACAAATTAGGTCAAACCAAGAAGGGGAGAAGAAAAGGGGGAGATATTAAATTCATAAACGAAAATGCAATCCACCAGAAAGAGGAAACAAGTCATTAAACACTGGAAAGACGTGCAGGCCTACCAAACGCGATTGGGAATCTATACGAATAAAAGGAAACACATGATGTCTCAAGTCAACAGGAAAACATCCTAGCTTGTTGCTTTAACTTTTAAAATTCTCTTAGTGTCAACAAGGAGTACTCTTACTTACTAATCGTAATAGGAAGCTCCATAAAGTGTTACCAAACGTACGTGATTTTGAATATTTAAAATGGGATATGATAAAAATGGTATTTCAATTAATACTATAACACTTTTTGTATTTCAAACATTCTCGTTTTGCATTTTTATTGAAATACTGTCTTTTCTCATTTAAAATTTATATTAGTTCTGTACCTTCAAGTAACTAATATAAATTTTGAACAACTAACTATATTTACGTATCACATGACACGGCAGCAATTTGAAAAAAAGTAAACAGATTTTTCATTACATTAGACACTCACTCTACAAAATTTGGATCTCCTCTTCCACGATTCATTACTGTGTTAAGGTTAAAAAGGTATCAAGATTTCAAATTCTGTTCACAACACAATGGTAGTTGGAAAAATAACAACAGTTAGTTGAATCTTTATTTCAGTCAAGAAAACCATATATTAGTTTCCTTCCAGCCTATACACCATTGTAAAAAAAATCTTAGTTAAATAATTGTAGCCTTGAGAGTTTCAAAGTTTTGTTCTGCTGAGTTTATCAGTTTCATTGGATGTTGGAAATTAAAACTTCTAAAATTTTGGACTTCAAATAATTTTTAAAAATAAAATTGCAATATGGTCGTAAATTGCAAAGACAAACACTGATATTACATAACTACATGTAGAAACAATTGATTTTTATATACATATTTCATTGCTTGACAAGTATAAAAAGTTACAACTCAAAACCGGGTTCATGATAGCTAATAGAACAACGTGATAACTCAGATTGTTTTAAAGATTAATATAAATTGTACATAAGTGTATTTCAAAATGGTTATATTCTCAGGAAATGTTTAGATAAATCCTTAAAGCACACATATCAAAGATGAAGATATTTTTACTTTCTAATAATACTAATAAAATCTTCAAAAGAGATTTCCTACAAACTGGCTTTTTTTCGAGATGTCGCACTGCTAGTGTTGGTGTGCAATATGTAAAGTTCATCTTTGTAAGTCATTAATATGAATATGGATACCGCCTTTTTGATACCAGCTCTAACATTTTATTTGCTCATAAAAATGCATGTTAATGATTTTATTGCATTGCCTTCAAGATTTCTATATTTTTGTTTCTTTTTTGTTGACTGGCATAACCAAAGCTGAACAAAATATGTTCTGAAAGATACATTTTTTTGGATCAATTAGGTAAAGTGTATCCCACTGCCAACATAGACTGAATGAATGTGGGTAACCTGCTAAAATCATCGTCAAATTGACTGGTCGAACTAACTTTTAACCACCCTACTACTGTGCCAAGGTAATCCTCGTCTCCAGTTTGTAACGTTACTGTGCATCCTTGTTAACTGGAATGCAGAATTCGTAACTCTGTGACTGTATGCTGCGCTATGTTGCACCTATAGACTTTGAGGAGCTCACAATTCTGGAAAGCACGTATGTTTTCCATCTCTTATAGGGCAGAAATTATTTTCTTTTTTCTATTGATGAGTTTGGGCTGAAGTGTTGATACAGTCATGTACAACATAATGGTATAAATCCGGGTGTTGTACCGAGTTGATTACATTTTTTGCACAATATTCCAATGACCGACCCAGCTGTCTTCTTCAGTTGCTACGAATTTTGCTGTTACGTGTTGTTGCTGCATGTACGCCAACCAGACTGTGAGCTATTGTTGGTCTCGTGCCGCTATTTGCAACCGAGTTCGACTCCCGACGCCCACTATACCCTTTGATACTCTTTTGTTTGCCAGTACTGGCACTGATATTCTGTGAAACGCAAATTCTCTCAACGTTTTCCAGCTCTGGTGGATGTGATGCTCGTGTAAAACTAATGCAGGATCAACGAGCTATCACGGCTTTTCTTTTCCCACAGGCAAATAGTGAACTACTGTTACGATTCCTCTGAGCGTCAACGGGAAGGACCTACCTAAAGGGAATTGGGGCAGGATGACTGGCATCTATACCACTACTATGATAACGTGTTGGCTATCGGTGACGGGATCCATGCGCCAGGATGTTACTCATAGAGTGGCTTCTGTCTGCACCTAGATAAGGGCTGAACCTGGAAAGTGACAGAAAAATACGTTACTTCGGCACGGCTCTGTACAGTTTCGTATCCAGCTTGTCTGCAGATCAGCGCCGAAACAACAACCGCACCAACGATTTCCCGTGAAAAGCGTGACAAGTAAGAACACCGAAAACATATGCCGATTGGGAAAGCTGGAATACTTCTCCTCGTGGTCTGCAGTATTAAATTTGCCGTTTAGTGGAGACGCAGACAATTATTCCTAGAAATTCGAGAGAATTATGTACTGAACAGAAACAGAAACGCTCTACCCATATTTCTGGAAGAGCCAATTATCCCGTCACCCCTTGCGGACACCTATGCGTGTTAGTATACTAAACTATATATGGAGCTTCGTTATCTGACTTAACTTCCCATCTGCCAGCTTTCTGCTTAAATACCTTTCTGTCCAAAATATCTGAATAATTTATCTGAGCTTTTTGTAGGTCCTTTTTGACCACTTGTATACAGGCTATAGTTTTAAGTCCTATGTATTTAAGAATTTTGTGCGTAAGTCTTGTGTGGGGAAGCCTACAGACGTGCCCACAAAATTTTAATCGCCTTTTTCTAATGTCTGCTGCAAGGTTGGACAATTTCTCAGTTGTTTGACGAGATTGTTGTCTATAGACCTCTTCTGTTTTCTTTGGCCCTAATATCTTTCTGATGATTTTACGTTCTTCCTTTAATAAGTTTCCTAGGTCACTTTTTATGTGGACTGCGATGGTTTCACTGGCAAAAGGACTTCAGGTTTTAAAACTGTATTACAGTGTTTAATTTTATTGTTTCTGGACAAGCATTTTTTATTGTACACCTTTTAGGTTCTTCCATAGGTTGTCTTTAGTTTTTGGAGGTGAATGTTTTGAGCTATTTCCTCTCGCCCCGTAGGTTCAAGGACTTCGCCTAAGTATTTAAAATATGGGAGTCTATTGATATGACCGTATTTTGTAGTCAAGCTTTGTGTGTTATTTTTTGTTGCGATGAACTCAGACTTTAGTGTGAGTAAATCGTTTATGATCACTTATACAGGGTGTCCCAAAAATGTCGCGACAAACTTCGAGGTGTTGTAGAGGGTGTCTTGATAAACAGATCGAGGATAGGGACCCCTTTTCATAAACGTCATTCAAGGACATTACAGAGCGTCAAAGTTATTGGCTATGGCGCCTGCCAGTCGGTCCCTTCGGCAGCAAACGTGACTTTGTACACTGACGGACCTTAGGCAGAACGTCCCACAATGTTGTTTGTCATTCAGTGATCGCGATTGACTGCCATGATCGCCAGTGGAGAAGAAAGAGCTAGGTGCTGCGTAGAAGGGAGTTGTCTCTTATTAATGTGATGGTCGTTTGCCTTGGTGAATGACGGTTTCAAAACGGTTCAAATGGCTCTAAGCACTATGGGACTTAACATCTGAGGTCATCAGTCCCCTAGAACTGAGAACTATTTAAACCTAAGTAACCTAAGGACATCACACACATCCATGCCCGAGGCAGGATTCGAACCTGTTACCGTAGCGGTAGCGCGGTTCCAGACTGAAGCGCCCAGAACCTCTCGGTCACACCGGCCGGCAATGACGGTTTCGGACACAGGTTTCCATCTGCAGTTTATTTTTCTCCCTTATACCGAAAAATATTGGAGATTTTAGAGCTTTCCAGAAGAAAAATAAACAGCAGATGGAAAACAGAGTCCAAAACCGTCATCCATCAAAGGCAACATATAGCATTCATAGAAGACAAGGCTCTTCTGCGCAGCAACGAGCTCCATCTTTTCCACTGGCGATTGTGGCACTAAATAATAAACAACACCGCGGACGTTCCGTTTAGCTTCTGTCGGTGTACAAAGTCACGTTTGCTGCCAAAGAAGTGGCCTAGTGGCGCCTATAGCTTCGATGTTACGTAGCGTTGTTGGATGACGTTTTCGGAGACGGGTTCCTGTTCTCGCTTTGTTCCTCAAGACACACTCTACAACACCCTCCTCCCCCTCCCCCCACGTTTATTGCAACATTTCTGAGAGATCCTGTATATGTGTAAGAGAATAGAAAAATTATTTACTATTTAATTTCCAGTATTGTTATACCACATTTCTATGATTATACGACCAAGCACCCTTAAAAGATGGGCGCAAAAAAGGAATGCAGGCGTTACTACAACCCCAGTCAGTTCAGCCCTTAGTCGGCTGACATGGTCGTAGTCTCTAATCACTGGAGACAGTGCATGATGTGCTGTTACACTGAACTGCGAGGCTATAAAACGAGAATATGTACTTCTGGCACAGAGTCAGAAATCTTCATCTGCAGATTTTCTCCTCTCAGAGCAACGCTTCATTGTGTTGTTACCAGTTGCCCCCAAGCTATCTCGCAGCGTGGCCATGGTCTCCATCACGTTAAGGCTTTGGGGGCAATATCTTTGGCATTAACCTTCAGCAGATCTCTACAACTATAATGAGTCAGCACCAGGGACGACTCAGAGGGAGCACGTTTCGCTTTAGTTCTTATGGTTCTACTTCGATGAGATTTGCGTAGTCACTGTCTGGGCTGGCTGTGTTGCATTCTTGCAGTGGTAAGCATTCGAATTTTCCGCCTCCATCGCACATCGTTGTCCTGGGACAATCACGTTATAGGTCCTTCACTGATGTATGGCTAAATGTCCTTTAGTGAGTGAATATCCCCAAGATGCCATAAAGTTTTACACACCTCTCTGGGTCACAGTATTTTGTACGACTACATTGATCTGTACAGTTGCTGTTGTGCTCCTCAGTCCAAAGACTGGTTTGATGCAGCTCTTCATGGTTCAAATGGCTCTAAGCACTATGGGACTTAACATCTGAGGCCATCAGTCCCCTAGACTTAAACCTAACCAACCTAAGGACATCACACACATCCATGCCCGAGGCAGGATTCGAACCTGCGACCGTAGCGGTCGCGCGGTTCCTGACTGAAGCGCCTAGAACCGCTCTGCCACAGGGGCCGGCAGCTGTTCATGCTAATCTATCCCCTCCCCCCCCCCCCCCCCCTCAACCGACCCCTTCTTTTAGCCAAGATGTACCTTAATGTTCTTTTTCCCCCAGTTCTAATCAGTAGCTCGTCTTTTGTTATATCTAACTATCTAATGTATATTCTTCTATAGCAGCACATTTCGGAAGCATCTATTCTCTTCTTGTCTCCACTGCTTGTAGTCCACTTTTCACTTCTATACAAGGCTACACTCACTCCAGGCAAATATCTTCAGAAAAGATTTCTTGTAGTTGAAATTGGTGTTAGATGTTAAGAAATTACTCTTTTTTCAGAAATTCTTTTCTTGCTATTGTCACGCTCCGTTTTCTATCCTCTTTACATGGGTCAGCACGTTATGTTACTGCTCAAATAGCAAAACTCATCTACTAATTTTAGTTTCTCGTTTCCTAATCTAAATCCCTTAATATCCTCTGATTTAATTCGATTACAGTACATTACCTTTGTTTTACTTTTGTTGATGTTAATCTTATAATCTCTTTTCAAGACGCTATACATACCGTTCAGCTGTACATCCAGATCCTTGGTCGTCTCTAACAGAAGTACAATGTCGCCGAGAAATCTTAAAGTTTTTACATCTTCTCAATGAACTTTAATTCCCTTTCAAAATTTCACATTAATTTTATTTACTGCTTGCCCAGCCTACACATTAAATAAGAAAGGCGATAGGCGACAAGCCTGTCTCACTTCCTAAACCTATTAAAAATTCAAGAGGTAGGATTCATGCTCAGCGATAATGTGAACAAGAGCTCCTGTGGGAGCCAAGAGTTTCTTTCATCTCCGCTCTTATACTCTGACAGAAGTGAACACACATTGTCGCTAGTAAATGCATTTGTCCAAATACGTTGCCATTCTTTGTCTAGCCACTTCCATACTTCATCACTAATGTTCAATACCTCTCCAGTTAGTGTCTGCACTTTCTCTCTGATTCCTTTTCGTATCCAGTAGGCGTAAGCAATTCCTCTCCTCCCAATGTGTAGATTTTTGTGGTATGTTGCCAGGATTACTTGTTGGGATTCTCCTGGCATTGTCTTCTATGCACCAGTGAGTCGTAAAGCTATTTCCCTCCGCCTTCTCCTCATGATTGTGAATTGCTTGCTCCCTCTATCTCATTTTATGCGTCCACATACTGATTCCAGATGAAACTATAGACGTCAGGATATCCTCGTGATACTATTTCACTATGTCGGGTGGTATTCTATACTGAACTGTGGCGATACTAGCAATATTGTGCATAGGTTTTGTTGCTCGCTCTGATACTGATTTTATAAGGTTTTCATCGTTGAGACTATCTTAGAATTTTGAATAAAATTACGCGTTAACGATGGGACACTGGAACACTCGCCTTTGCGACAACCATTGTTATCCAATGCAGCAGACAGGACCCCACCATTAACTCGCTATGCGATGCTAACAACGGCCAAACTGTCTCCCAAGAGTACTTCACCTTGCTTCCCTGTACTGAATGTTCCCCACCAGCAATGGAGATACCAAGACAACTTCGTCTGTGGCTAACCTTCACTTTTTTTTTTTTTGGTCATCAGTCTATTGACTGGTTTGATGCGGCCCGCCACGAATTCCTTTCCTGTGCTAACCTCTTCATCTCAGAGTAGCACTTGCAATCTACGTCCTGAATTATTTGCTTGACGTATTCCAATCTCTGTCTTCCTCTACAGTTTTTGCCCTCTACAGGTCCCTCTAGTACCATGGAAGTCATTCCCTCATGTCTTAGCAGATGTCCTATCATCCTGTCCCTTCTCCTTATCAGTGTTTTCCACATATTCCTTTTCTCTCCGATTCTGCGTAGAACCTCCTCATTCCTTACCTTATCGTCCACCTAATTTTCAACATTCGTCTATAGCACCACATCTCAAATGCTTCGATTCTCTTCTGTTCCGGTTTTCCCACAGTCCATGTTTCATTACCATACAATGCTGTACTCCAGACGTACATCCTCAGAAATTTCTTCCTCAAATTAAGGCCGGTATCTGATATTAGTAGACTTCTCTTGGCCAGAAATGCCTTTTTTGCCATAGCGAGTCTGCTTTTGATGTCCTCCTTGCTCCGTACGTCATTGGTTATTTTACTGCCTAGGTAGCAGAATTCCTTAACTTCATTGACTTCGTGACCATCAATCCTGATGTTAAGTTTCTCGCTGTTCTCGTTTCTACTACTTCTCATTACCTTCGTCTTTCTCCGATTTACTCTCAAACCATACTGTGTACTCATTAGACTGTTCATTCCATTCAGCAGATCATTTAATTCTTCTTCACTTTCACTCAGGATAGCAATGTCATCAGCGAATCGTATCATTGATATCCTTTCACCTTGTATTTTAATTCCACTCCTGAACCTTTCTTTCATTCCCATCATTGCTTCCTCGATGTACAGATTGAAGAGTAGGGGCGAAAGGCTACAGCCTTGTCTTACACCCTTCTTAATACGAGCACTTCGTTCTTGATCGTCCACTCTCATTATTCCCTCTTGGTTGTTGTACATATTGGTTGTTGTACATATTGTATATGACCCGTCTCTCCCTATAGCTTACCCCTACTTTTTTCAGAATCTCGAACAGCTTGCACCATTTTATATTGTCAAACGCTTTTTCCAGGTCGACAAATCCTATGAAAGTGTCTTGATTTTTCTTTAGCCTAGCTTCCATTATTAGCCGTAACGTCAGAATTGCCTCTCTCGTCCCTTTACTTTTCCTAAAGCCAAACTGATCGTCACCTAGCGTATTCTCAATTTTCTTTTCCATTCTTCTGTATATTATTCTTGTAAGCAGCTTCGATGCATGAGCTGTTAAGCTGATTGTGCGATAATTCTCGCACTTGTCAGCTCTTGCCGTCTTCGGAATTGTGTGGATGATGCTTTTCCGAAAGTCAGATGGTATATCGCCAGACTCATATATTCTACACACCAACGTGAATAGTCGTTTTGTTGCCACTTCCCCCAATGATTTTAGAAATTCTGATGGAATGTTATCTATCCATTCTGCCTTATTTGACCGTGTAAGTCCTCCAAAGCTCTTTTAAATTCCGATTCTAATACTGGATCCCCTATCTCTTCTAAATCGACTGCTGTTTCTTCTTCTATCACATCAGACAAATCTTCATCCTCATAGAGGCTTTCAATGTATTCTTTCCACCTATCTGCTCTCTCCTCTGCATTTAACAGTGGAATTCCCGTTGCACTCTTAATGTTACCACCGTTGCTTTTAATGTCACCAAAGGTTGTTTTGGCTTTCCTGTATGCTGAATCTGTCCTTCCGACAATCATATCTTTTTCGATGTCTTCACATTTTTCCTGCAGCCATTTCGTCTTAGCTTCCCTGCACTTCCTATTTATTTCATTCCTCAGCGACTTGTATTTCTGTATTCCTGATTTTCCGGAACATGTTTGTACTTCCTCCTTTCATCAATCAACTGAAGTATTTCTTCTGTTACCCATGGTTTCTTCGCAGCTATCTTCTTTGTACCTACGTTTTCCTTCCCAACTTCTGTGATGGCCCTTTTTAGAGATGTCCATTCCTCTTCAACTGTACTGCCTACTGCGCTATTCCTTATTGCTGTATCTATAGCGTTAGAGAACTTCAAACGTATCTCGTCATTCCTTAGTACTTCCGTATCCCACTTCTTTGCGTATTGATTCTTCCTGACTAATGTCTTGAACTTCAGCCTACTCTTCATCACTACTATATTGTGATCTGAGTCTATATCCGCTCCTGGGTACGCCTTACAATCCAGTATCTGATTTCGGAATCTCTGTCTGACCATCACGTAATCTAATTGAAATCTACCCGTATCTCCAGGCCTTTTCCAAGTATACCTCCTCCTCTTGTGATTCTTGAACAGGGTATTCGCTATTACTAGCTGAAACTTGTTACAGAACTCAATTAGTCTTTCTCCTCTTTCATTCCTTGTCCCAAGCCCATATTCTCCTGTAACCTTTTCTTCTACTCCTTCCCCTACAACTGCATTCCAGTCGCCCATGGCTATTAGATTTTCGTCCCCATTTACACACTGCATTACCCTTTCAATATCCTCACACACTTTCTCCATCTGTTCATCTTCAGCTTGCGACGTCGGCATGTATACCTGAACTATCGTTGTCGGTGTTGGTCTGCTGTCGATTCTGATTAGAACAACCCGGTCACTGAACTGTTCACAGTAACATACCCTCTGCCCTACCTTCCTATTCATAACGAATCCTACACCTGTTATAATACCATTTTCGGCTGCTGTTGATATTACCCGATACTCATCTGACCATAAATCCTTGTCTTCCTTCCACTTCATTTCACTGACCCCTACTATATCTAGTTTGAGCCTTTGCATTTCCATTTTCAGATTTTCTATTTTCCCTACCACGTTCAAGCTTCTGACATTCCACGCCCCGACTCGTAGAACGTTATCCTTTCGTTGGTTATTCAATCTTTTTCTCATGGTAACCTCCCCCCTGGCAGTCCCCTCCCGGAGATCCGAATGGGGGACTATTCCGGAATCTTTTGCCAATGGAGAGATCATCATGACACTTCTTCGATTACAGGCCACATGTCCTGTGGATACACGTTACGTGTCTTTAATGCAGTGGTTTCCATTGCCTCATGTCGTTGATCATTGCTGATTCTTCCGCCTTTAGGGGCAATTTCCCACCCCTAGGACAAGAGTGTGCCCTGAACCTCTATCCGCTCCTCCGCCCTCTTTGACAAGGCCGTTGGCAGAATGAGGCTGACTTCTTTTGCCGGAAGTCTTCGGCCGCCAATGCTGATAAATTTAGGCAGTGGCGGGGATCGAACCCGGGACCGAAGACGTTTTGATTATGAATCAAAGACGCTACCCCTAGTCCACGGGTACCTTCACATAGCCCTATCTAAAGAGGAAAACCTGCTGCCCTTCTATATAAGCAATTTCCTCTGCCAGGGACAACCTTCGCTTGTTCCGACCGCTAGCGAACTGATCATCACTGTCCGGCCAAGCCCCACGTTTCACTTTAGCGCTTGCATGGGGTCTCCAGATCGCACATCCAGAAGTAGTGTGCTCTCGCGGCGTGTGAAGGGACTTAATCTCATAGCACCACCGCCGGTTTACCCAAAATACATTGATACCAACGTATCACATGGAGTATATAACAAATCTTATACTATAGTAACGTAAGCCCGTGGTTTTGATGTAATGAAATATTCTACTGTAATCAAATATTTTACTGAGAAAGTCTTCTGTCATCGATATCTACCAACTCAAACGAACCAGCCGAAAACGAAAGAACGAAAAATAATTTATGAAATATTTGTGACGAATCACGGTTTATTTGAGAGGCGTGTTACTGACCGCATCTCTCCTGACCAATTCGATGGGCGTTTAAGTGACTTTGAGCTTATAAACGCCACCGTTCATTGCTGAATGTGCAGTGTTGCTGCTCTGGCCAACAATAGTAACCAACAGTGATGTAACTTATTCTAAGCCTACCTGAAAAGTTCTTTACTTTACGATTCGAACGTTTTGTAATTTTTGTACTTTAGAAAACAAATATTTTCAGTACATGAACCTTTATGTTCTATTTTTTGAGGCGTCATTTGTTGTTCATTTTGGATAAGTTTGATAAAACTCGAAGGTCAACTAATTGAGTTGTTGTTATTCTTGTTATTTCTCCTTCATTTATGGAAATCAGAATCTGGAACGTCTGTCCTTGCGCGTCGTGGTTTCATTTGGCCCTTTAAAGATGAGATTGCTACAAAAAGATTTACGTTTAGCATTTTTCTTGTGACGCAATCTGAAGAGAAAACGCATATGCTCTTTAATGCTAAGTTGTTCGGATTTTTTATAAGCCTTTTACTAAAACCAAATTTAATTTATTTAATTACTGTTGTTTCCTGTTAGTAGAAATCGCGTCACTGTGTATTCCTATAATGTGAGAACAAATCTTATTATTTACTACGCAGTATGTCCAGCTGAACAACAACCATATAAATTACTTACACCGGTTAGTGCTAGCATAGTTTACCTCACTGTGCTGCCTGTAACTTGAACACAACTGAACAAAACTTATGCGCAACATCCTAGGGATTTTAGAAGTACTGAAGGTTTGTCTGTATGAGACTAGTTTGTGAAGTAGACTTCCCGGAAAAAAAATGGAGCACCCAGAAGCAGAGGAGAAAACAAAATTAAACTTTACGGGGTGAGATGGTATGTGATGTTATTTCAATGATTACGAAGTAGGGCCGTATTTACAAAGAACTTGGCAGTATGAGCCCACTTTTCAATATGACGTTACATCCACTCTGGCCTGAATACACACATCTATTCGGTTTGAAAAGGTGCCATTAAGTCATTATATACTCTCCGGACACAAGCTTGCCCACAATTACTCTACATGGTCTTTGATATCCTTGATACTGGCCCTGGAATATGTGCTATCAGGGATAGATCTGGAGACCTCTCTGGCCACAAGGTTACAGTACCTCAAAAGCAAGCACCCAGTTCAGAGAAACACATGGCATTTGTAGATGAGCATTGTTCTGTTGAAAAATGGCATCACGATACTGTCGCATGAGAGGTAACACGTGAGGAAGCAAGATGCCAGAGACGAACCATTGTGCAGTCAGTGTGGTCTCAATCAGTATCATCCGTAATCTGAAGTCATACCCGATGGCACTCCACACCTTGACGCCAGGTGTAAAACCGTTGTGCCTCTCCGAAACACTGGATGAGCGAGAGCTCTCCCCACATCGCCTTTGTACTCACCGACGGTGATCATGTGGGATAGTAGTACTGACCACAATGCGACGCCAGCAGTTCTTGTTTCCCGGTCACGGCACCACACCATATTACAGCCGTTTGCGTCGTTGTGTTAATGGCAGCCTATACATGGGACAATAATTTTCGTGACCACCAGCTGCTAGTCTCTGACCAGTGGTGCAGGATGACACAGAATGTTACAGGGAATCCATTACTTGTTGTCGGATAGCACATTCAGATGTTAAGGTGTTAGGATGCGCTTGGTGCACAATACGGCGATCCTCCCTTGTGGTGGTCAGATGTGGTCAACTGGAATCTATACAAGTACGTCTGTCCACACATTCCCATGCAATCCAACATCGGGTCGCTGTCACATCCGAATGCCTGACAAATAGGGAAACTGCACGAATCGCCCAGCTGAACAAATGGAGAATCACAATGAGGCCCCTTTCATACTCTGTCAAGTGCTGATAACTCTGTCTCACACAAATACTCAGCATCTCTGTGTCTTTCAGTTATTACGCAACGTATGACTCTGTTGATGTCTCTTATGTACCCTATCAGGCCTGGTAACAACACTAAAAACGACCAACAGTAATGAACTCTTATGGCCAGCCTACTTCTCGCAAAAAATTGTAAGATTAATCATTTACATATCTGCTGGTGGCGTGTAGGGCCCACATGTATGAAGTTACATTGACATCCGACCATGCTCGTATGTAGGGCCTGTAAACAGTTACACTGACATATGATCTTGTCTTCTAGTGCTTCACATTCTTGTCAGGCACTGTATTTTGACAGCCACTGGCTCAGTACTCTGGCAAAGTTGTCATGTTACTAAAACTCATTTGGTAATTTCTTTCCTGGTCGAACAATAAGTTAAGATAATAGTAACAAATGCATGCTGCATTGCTTTTAAACGATGCTGAGCACTGTGGCGCTGTGGTATGGTAACACTCCGACTCAAGCCAGGTTCTCCGCTTCCCTGAACGTGCACATGAGCGTTTGCACGATGTCAAATACACAAAAAGAACCATTAATTGAATAAATTTAAATTTATATTCTTATGTAATATTGATCCTCTCATTACAATTAACAATCTAGTACATTTCATTTTTTAATATTAATTTTATTTCGATGTGTATATAACTTTATACACAGATTAGCCCTCAAAGAAAAATCATAGAGTAAAGAGACTACCATAGGCAGATTTCCTATTACTGCAGAGCAGTATCCTGTAGTAGTGGAACAACAAGGACACCACCCCAGGATGCATTGTTGCCAGATGGCGGATCCAATATGGCGGCGAGAGATGTGGCAATTTCACAATATTGTCATGACGGGAAGTTCAAATTTTGGCGGGAAAATAGGTCAATTTGACTACCTCCACCTAAACCTCTCCCCTCCCCACCCCTCCCCTCCCCTCCCCTCCCTCCTCCCATTCCCCCTCCTCTCCCCCAGAAAGATGGCAGGAGGTTCAAATTTTGGTCGAAAAAGGTCACTTGGGCTACCTCCACTGACCTGAGAAAATGGTGGGAAAATTTTGTTGGGAAAATAGGTCACAAATTTTAGCAGAAAAAGGTCACTTGGGCTTCCTCCACTAACCTAAGAAAATGGCAGGAAAATTTTAGTGGGAAAATAGGTAATTTTGGCTACCTCCACTAACCTAAGTCATCCGACCGCCACCTCTTCCTTGGAACTGATGGGTTCAAAATGGTGCTGAGCACTATGGGACTTAACTGCTGAGGTCATCAGTCCCCAAGAACTTAGAACTACTTAAACCTAACTAACCTAAGGACATCACACACATCCATACCTGAGGCAGGATTCGAACCTGCGACCATAGTGGGCCCACAGTTCCAGACTGTAGCACCTAGAACCGCTCAGCCACTCTGGCCGTTGAACTGATGGGAAAAGGACTCAGCCAGTGCTGGATGGGATGGATGTAAGTCTTTATTTTGCATGCAGTGTTTATTTAAACAATTTGCGGCAGTAACTCAATCCAGTGTGTCCAACTGACCTGGTACACAGAACTGCCACCTGCCACCAGGGGGCGCTATCGTCTCATGGAGGTCGGGGGGGGGGGGGGGGGGGGAAGGACTCAGCCTGTGCTGTGCTGTGCTGTGCTGTTCTGCTGGGGAGAGGAAGGAGTGTATTTTATGTATTCTGGAACAATTTATTTAGGGACAAATTTCATATAGTTTATTTATTACACTCATACAATACACTCGTCTTGACATTTTGGGGGTCACACTACACAACCTACAGAGCTACAAACTACTCGTAAGTCACCAAAATAATGCAGTGCACTGATGTACGGACACAAAAACAACTCATAAATTGTCAAAATAATGCATGTATAATGCTCTGCAAACCTGGTTGCTAATTGTAAACTGTCGAAATGATGCACTGCACAACCTACAGGTACGCAAACAACTCGTAAATTGTCAGAAAAGTGTATGTAAAACAGTCTGCAGACACGCTCACTAATTGTAAACTGTCGAAATAATGGAGTACACTGATGTGCAGTGGGTTCTCATTGATATACTGACATCACAGGTCTATGTAAATAAGGGATAAGTTTCTAGTTACTCAGTGGTTTACAGCATGCTCCATCTCACTAAAGTTTCGAGTTTCTAGAGAAATAGTTTCGAGTCTAAATTTTTGGAATTATACTGTGCAAGCGATATTGCTATGCAAGCAATATTGCTGTGTGCTTTATATCGAGGAGTATCGCATAAATGGTATAATTTCTGGCAAACCATGTGAAAATAGTGTTCTTGTAGTTCCAGAGTCTGGAGATGGGTGTAGAAAGCAAGCAAGCAAGCAGGTCGTGCCAGAAACAATAACTCCTTTGTGCCAAGGGGAAACAAGCCTGACTTTGTGCAACAGCCTTCACAGTATATGTATGAGTGTCTGGTGGTCGCTACTGCACGTCCTACCGTGAGGGAAGTATAGATTCAGCACATCGATAGCCGTAAGGGGAAAGAAAGATATATTTTTAATGTGGAAAATTATGTGTGCTATGGATACTGAGATTCATTCCAGAACCATGGACATAAAGAGGACACATATCCAGTGCATTGCTCGGTGTCAGACTGTGGCAGCAATCCTAATATTTAATTGTAGTTACACTGATAAATATGTGTCTGGTTCCCATATTCTTGTGAGTCTGGAGATGGCTGTAGAAAGCACAGCAGCAAGCAAGCAGGTGAGGGCTGGAAAAAGCATCTCTGGGGACGCCTCTGTTCCAAGCTGGGGCTTGCCCATGATTTGTACACTAGTTCAGAGTGTCCGGGAAAGCTTCTGGCTTATGACGATTTGGTTTGTGGCTGCCCTGGACAGTGAATAGTGAACCAATACCCAATTTGCACTGAGTCGCCTTCTGGACCATGTGTGTCGCTTGTATACTCTGTGGAAATGTGAGAAGATTCAGTATGATGAGGGTTTGCAATGGGAGTATTGATAGCATACGAACTCCTACCACTCAGGTTCTCCAGGGATGTGGGGTCATCCACAGGCAGCTGGCCTCTCTCTGGCTGACACATTCTTCCGTGACTCTGGTCATGGCCCACATTTATGGTGGCAGTTTCTTCAAAATGTTCAAATGTATGTGAAATCTTATGGGACTTAACTGCTAAGGTCATCAGTCCCTAAGGTTACACACTACTTAACCTAAGGTATTCTAAGGACGAACACACACACCCATGCCCAAGGGAGGACTCGAACCTCTGCCGGGACCAGCTGCACAGTCCATGACTGCAGCGCCTTAGACTGCTCGGGCAGTTTATTCTGCTGGTGCTGCACAGCAGCACGGTATGTATGGGTGATGTATTTGATGATCTGTAGACCACTTTTGCAGGGTTTAGCTGTCAGTGCAATATGGAGATCTGTACAAAATAGTTTTGTCACAGAAAGTCTTGTCTTCAGAAAAAATGGCCGACGGAGCTTCCACACCAGCAGCATCAGTACTTTGGCAGGTAAATTCAGTAAGGGCCAAGCAGAATGCTCCATTCATTCCCAAGACATCCTTTGTGTTGGGACACAGGAGCCTCTACAGACTGGTTTGAACAAGGGTTGGGGCAAGTTATCTACAGAACGTTTTGAGTGTAAGGTGTTGTATTCTTTGTTCAGCTGTTCAAAGACAAGTTGAAGCAGAACCTCCATCTATGGTGTGATGCTGTCCCTCATCCGACATTGTGGTATTAAGACATCACCAGACCAGTAGCTGTAGGACACCGCAAATGCTAGCCATGCTGTGCTTACCTCTCATGGCGATGCATCAGCCTCGCTGGGCAGGTAAACACATGCGCAAGGCTGACGCATCCCATTAGGATCGCTAGGATCAATGCACCCTATGCTATTCTGTGAAGCATTGCAACAGATTTCTGTAGCTGATTCAGAGGTTCAGGTTCTGATTGAGAACCTTTTAGCCACGTCTGCGACAGTGAGCCACTATGCAAAAATTTATCTTGGTGCTGGAATGGCAGGTACCCCTCAGCCACGGTGGTTAGGTGAATTTAATTATTTCTTTATTTACACTCCTGGAAACTGAAATAAGAACACCGTGAATTCATTGCCCCAGGAAGGGGAAACTTTATTGACACATTCCTGCGGTCAGATACATCACATGATCACACTGACAGAACCACAGGCACATAGACACAGGCAACAGAGCATGCACAATGTCGGCACTAGTACAGTGTATATCCACCTTTCGCAGCAATGCAGGCTGCTATTCTCCCATGGAGACGATCGTAGAGATGCTGGATGTAGTCCTGTGGAACGGCTTGCCATGCCATTTCCACCTGGCGCCTCAGTTGGACCAGCGTTCGTGCTGGACATGCAGACCGCGTGAGACGACGCTTCATCCAGTCCCAAACATGCTCAATGGGGGACAGATCCGGAGATCTTGCTGGCCAGGGTAGTTGACTTACACCTTCTAGAGCACGTTGGGTGGCACGGGATACATGCGGACGTGCATTGTCCTGTTGGAACAGCAAGTTCCCTTGCCGGTCTAGGAATGGTAGAACGATGGGTTCGATGACGGTTTGGATGTACCGTGCACTATTCAGTGTCCCCTCGACGATCACCAGTGGTGTACGGCCAGTGTAAGAGATCGCTCCCCACACCATGATGCCGGGTGTTGGCCCTGTGTGCCTCGGTCGTATGCAGTCCTGATTGTGGCGCTCACCTGCACGGCGCCAAACACGCATACGACCATCATTGGCACCAAGGCAGAAGCGACTCTCATCGCTGAAGACGACACGTCTCCATTCGTCCCTCCATTCACGCCTGTCGCGACACCACTGGAGGCGGGCTGCACGATGTTGGGGCGTGAGCGGAAGACGGCCTAACGGTGTGCGGGACCGTAGCCCAGCTTCATGGAGACGGTTGCGAATGGTCCTCGCCGATACCCCAGGAGCAACAGTGTCCCCAATTTGCTGGGAAGTGGCGGTGTGGTCCCCTACGGCACTGCGTAGGATTCTACGGTCTTGGCGTGCATCCGTGCGTCACTGCGGTCCGGTCCCAGGTCGACGGGCACGTGCACCTTCCGCCGACCACTGGCGACAACATCGATGTACTGTGGAGACATCACGCCCCACGTGTTGAGCAATTCGGCGGTACGTCCACCCGGCCTCCCGCATGCCCACTATACGCCCTCGCTCAGAGTCCGTCAACTGCACATACGGTTCACGTCCACGCTGTCGCGGCATGCTACCAGTGTTAAAGACTGCGATGGAGCTCCGTATGCCACGGCAAACTGGCTGACACTGACGGCGGCGGTGCACAAATGCTGCGCAGCTAGCGCCATTCGACGGCCAACACCGCGGTTCCTGGTGTGTCCGCTGTGCCGTGCGTGTGATCATTGCTTGTACAGCCCTCTCGCAGTCTCCGGAGCAAGTATGGTGGGTCTGACACACCGGTGTCAATGTGTTCTTTTTTCCATTTCCAGGAGTGTATTTACATGTCAAGTTCCGTAGGACCAAGTTGAGGAGCAAATCTCCAAGGTCATGGGACGTGTCAGTACATGAAATTACAACATAAAAGTAATAACAGATAAAAATAAATTTTCATGAACCTGAAAGAAAATCAATCCATAAGTTTAAGCAAACGCTATCAGCAATACACTGAGAACGAGCTTAATTTTGCAAGGAACTCCTCGACAGAATAGAAGGAGTGACCCATGAGGAAACTCTTCAGTTTCGATTTGAAAGCGCGTGGATTACTGCTAAGATTTTTGAATTCGAGTGGCAGCTTATTGAAAATGGATGCAGCAGTATACTGCACACCTTTCTGCACAAGAGTTAAGGAAGTCCGATCCAAATGAAGGTTTGATCTCTGCCGAGTATTAACCGAGTGAAAGCTGCTTATTGTTGGAAATAAACTAATATTGGTAACAGGAAACGACAATAAGGAATATACATATTGAGAGGCCAATGTCAAAATACCCAGACTCGTGAACAGAGGTCGACAAGAGGTTCGTGAACTCACACCACTTATTGCCCGAACCGCCCGTTTCTGAGCCAAAAATATCCTTCTAGAATGGGAAGAGTTACCCCAAAACATAATACCATAAGACATAAGTGAATGTAAATAAACAAAGTAGACTAATTTATATGTAGAAGTATCACTCACTTTCGATATCGTTCGAATAGTGAAAATGGCAGTATTAAGTCTTTGAACAAGATCCTGAATGTGGGCTTTCCACGACAGTTTACTATCTATCTGAACACCTAGGAATTTGAACTGTTCAGTTTCACTAATCATATGCCCATTCTGTGAGATTAAAACGTCAGGTTTTGTTGAATTGTGTGTTAGAAATTGTAAAAACTGTGTCTTACTGCGATTTAACGTTAGTTTATTTTCTACAAGCCATGAACTGAGGTCATGTACTACTGCACTACTTGAAACCGTGTCTATGTTGCACACAACATCCTTTACTACCATGCTAGTGTCATCAGCAAACAGAAATATTTTAGAGTTACCCATAATACTAGATGGCATATCATTTATATAAGTAAGGAACAGGAGTGGCCCCAACACTGATCCCAGGGGCACCCCCCACTTGACAGTACCCCACTCAGATCCCACATCACAGCCGTTATCAACATTGTGAATAATGACCTTTTGCTGCCTGTTGCTAAAGTAAGAGTTGAACCAATTGTGAGCTACTCCCCTTATTCCGTAATGATCCAACTTCTGGAGCAATATTGTGAGATCATCACAGTCAAATGCCTTTGTTAAATCAAAAAATACGCCAAGCGTTCGAAACTTTTTGTTTAGCCCATCCAGTACCTCACAGAGAAAAGAGAATATAGCATTTTCAGTTGTCAAACGACTTCTAAAGCCGAACTGTACATTTGATGGCAAATCGTGTGATATAAAATGATCAATTAACCTTACACACTCAGCTTTTTCGATAAATTTTGCAAACATTGATGGCATAGAAATAGGTCTAAAATTATCAACATTATCCCTTTCTCCCTTTTCATATAGCGGCTTTACTACTGAGTACTTTAATCGCTCAGGAAACTGACCATTCCTAAAGGAAAAATTACAAATATGGCTAAATACAGGGCTAACATGTGCAGCACAGTACTTTATTGTTCTACTAGACACTCCATCATAACCATGAGCGTCCTTAGTCTTCAGTGATTTAATTATTTACTCAATCTCCCTCTTGTCTGTATCACAGAGGAGTATTTCAGACGTCAATCTCGGAAAGGCATTTGCTAAGAAATTTATATGATTTCCTGTAGAAACTAAATTTTTATTTAATTGACCAGCAATGCTCAGAAAATGGTTGTTAAATACTGTACATATATCTGATTTATCGGTAACAGAAATATTATTACTGCGAACCAACTTTATATCATCAACCTTGTGCTGCTGACCATACACTTCCTTCACAACTGACCATATGGCTTTAATTTTATCCTGTGAATTAGCTATTCTATTTGCATACCATATACTTTTTGCCTTGCTAATAACATTTTTAAGCACCTTACAATACTGTTTGTAATGGGCTACTGTAGCTTGATTGTGACTACTTCTAACATTTTGATATAATTCCCGCTTTGTTCTACATGATATCCTTATCCCACTAGTCAGCCAACCGGGCTGTCCATTACTGCTAGTACCCCATTTAGAATGTTCTAATGGAAAGCAACTCTCAAAGAGCATGAGAAATGTATTATGGAAAGCATTGTATTTATCATCTATATTATCGGCACTGTAAACATCTTGCCACTCTTGTTCCTTGACAAGTTTTGAAAAACTCTCTATTGCTGTTGTATTAACATTCCTACGTAGTTTGTAATTAAATACGACGTTGGTTTGAGTACAAAAACCTTTTAATGTTAAAATTTGTACATCATGGTCTGAAAGGCCATTCACACTTCACTAACAGAATGCCCATCTAGTTATGAAGAATGAATAAAAATATTGTCTATGACTGTGCTACTGTTCCCCTGCAGCCTAGTTGGAAAAAACACAGTTTGCATCAGATCATATGAATTTAGGAGATCTACCAACATCCTTTTCCTTGCACAATGATGTACAAAATTAATATTGAAGTCATCACATATAACTACTTTCTGGTACTTCCTACAAAGTGAATCAAGAACCCTCTCTAGCTTAAGCAAAAATGCTCTGAAGTCGGAGTTAGGGGACCTATAAACAACAGCAATTAGAAGTTTAGTTTCACTAAATTCAACTAATGCTGCACAACTTACAAATATCTGTTCAGTGCAGTGTCGTGATACGTCTATGTACTCAAATGAAATATTGTTTTTTTACGTACAGAACCACTCCCCCACCCCGCAAGGAACTCCTTGAGAAACAGCCAGCTAATCTGTAGCCGGGTAAAGGAAGCCTCTGGATTATCAAATTATTTAAGTGGTGCTCTGATATACCAATAATTTCAGAGTTAACATCTATTAGCAGTTTACTAACTTTATCTCTAATACCTCTTATATTTTGATGAAATATGCTAATTCCTACTGTATTTGGAAACATTACATCCTCTGGAGGTGATCCCTTAGTTAGAGGCACTTCCTTTAAGCAGGTATACCTATCACCTGACTTCAGTCTGAAAAAGGTGCAGCTCTAACACCAACTGCTATAGGAATTTTTCCATGAGTGATACCACCAGCACCTCCACCACCACCAACACCACCACTCACTACACTGTCACCTATTAGCTTAGCCAGCCTCCCCTTCCCATACCTATTGAGGTGCAGGCCATGCCTAGTGACACCATCTACTGATAGACCCAACTGGCACCACTGAGATGTGATCCAAGCCCTCCGCCATCAGTGCCCTCCCCAGCCCCACATTAACGCGCCTAACAGCCGCATTAAGGTGAGGCCGATCATGACGCTGAAACAGTTGCACAAAATGCACATTAGTGCCACCAGTTTGATTAGCTATCTTAACCAAGTCACCACTGACATCATATTCCCCGTCCCTATCGAGACTGTTCCCTGATCCACCCACTATCACTACCTGATCCTCTTTCGTAAAATTCTTACATAACTCCCCTATGCTTTCAGTCACCTGAGCCAATCCTGCACTAGGCTTCAGAATGCTGGTGACCTGGTACTCACTCCCCAACACTTCCTGCAACTGCTGGCCCACACCTCTACCGTGGGAACTACCTAGCAGCAGAACCTTATTTCTGCTAGACTTTGCAACTAACCTAGGCCTCCTAATTGCTGAGGACTGCTGCAAGTTGCCTACATCTACGGCTACACGAGACTCCTCTCCACTCAACTCTGCATACATGCAATAGATACGACCAACTGTCAAAGTAAAACTAACTGAATACCTGTTCTTCCTAGCTATCTTCTTGCCAACTGCCAGTTCCCATTCCGCACCACCCTTCACCCTCCTCAACCTATCTAGTTCCTCCTTTGCGCATTGTAACTGCACCTGAAGGGCACAGATCTTACGCTCCTGCTCCTATATTAACTTGTTTCTACTACAGATTCTACATTCCCAGGAGAGGATCTCCCTAAAATGACCACTGGCTTCCCCACTGCATTCCCCCCAATGAAAATACTTTGAAAAATCGCACACCGTAATCCACTACTCACAAACCTACGACAGAGCCCACACTTTTCACTCATGGTAAAATTTTACAGTTACTGAAAAAAACTATACGTCTACGTTATCAAAGTTCAGTTACACCAGTAGAACTATTTAAGAACTAACAATAATGGTCTCTAAATTCTCTGCCTACTAAGAAAGCAGCTACTTGTATTAATACTACTACAACACAGCCGATACCAATACCAGCAAAATTTCACAAAATTATTAGCTAAAACCAAAAAATTAAAACGACCACTGTAACACTAAGCGAAGTTAAAACACTAAATGAAAATTTTACTGAAATATTTCACTAGAAAGAATAATAAACGTCAGTTGAAAACTAAAGCACGAAATTTACTAACGACTTCAACACACTGAAAACTCTATAAAACACAGCGAGCGAATGATTACAAAAGTTTATTAAGTCGTTATTTCGCCACAAACGGCACGCAACACCGCTGAAATCTATTAAATTTAATAACTGTATTACAGAATACAAATAAGTTTGTCAGTACTTAGCTTTTATCCGCTACAGCTGCAGTGCACGCCGCAAAATGTAAACACACTACTGAGGCACGAGGCTTAGACGAACGCCGAAAGCAGAGTCACAAATAATAGACCACTCGAGTCAATAACACAGGGAGAAAGACTGAGATTAATGAAAATCCACTAATAAGTTACTTTTACGGCAAATATTAAAAAAATAAACTTTAAAATAAGTAAATGAAGTCTAAAATTTATAAAATATTAACGAGCTATTTCAACAGCAGTGCAGCACACGTGACGTCACACCAAAGTCTACCACGTGCGTGTCCAGAGGGTGACGTAGCTCTTTGTTACATAGACATGTGATGTCAGTATAACACTCAAAGAACTCTAACTGTATACCCAGGAATATACGCGACTTTCACCTTCTGGCTGTGGGCAGCAGCAGCGTGAGAGTGATGGCCCACGCCCGGTCTTTCGTCTCTCCGCTGGCTTGCATCCGGCTGGCCCTGCAAAGTGCCCGTGCGGTGTCAGCGGCATTGGCATGTATGCGCATCGGAACAATTTGCTGATATGTCATGGTTGACGATGGTTCGAAAGCATTGTATATGTGCACTGAGTGCCTGTGCACTGCATGATTTTCGGCTAGTTAAGCGCTGTGAGCGTGTTTGCGGAGCCTTTTACTTGCATTATTTTGACAATTTACAAGTTGTTCGTGTGTCTGTACATCAGTGTACTGAATTATTTCGGTAACTTACGAGTAGTTTGCAGGTATGTATGCTGTGTATACTGCATTATCTCGACAGTTTATAATTAGTGAGCGTGTTTGCAGAGCGTTTCACATGTATTATTTTGACAATTTACGAGTTCTTTTTCGTGTCTCTACACCAGTGTACTGCATTATTTCGGTGATTTACGAGTAGTTTGCAGGTCTGTATGCTATGTAGCAAGTCAAGGTGACTGTGTTGTATCAGTGTAATAAATGAACCATGTGAAATCCGTCCCTAAATAAATTGTTCCAAAATAAATAAAGTACACTCCCTCATCTCTCCAGCAGCCCAGCACAGGCTGAGTCCTTTCCCCGCCATCTTTCCCCCCAGACCATCACGGGATGATAGTGCTCCCTTGAAGCAGTACTGTGTACTAGGTCAGTTGCACTCCGGACCTTATGGTGAACACACTGGATGGAGCTATTGCCTCAAATTGTTTAGATAAACACTGCATACAAAATAAAGACTTACATCCATCCTATCCAGCACAGGCTGAGTCCTTTTCCCTCCAATTCCAAGGAAGAGGTGGCAGTCAGGTGACTTAGGTTAGTGGAGGTAGCCCAAGTGACTTTTTTTCCGCCAAAATTTGTGACCTATTTTCCCACCAAAATTTTCCCGCCATTTTCTTAGGTTAGTGGAAGTAACCCAAGTTGACAGCCGACTCACTGAAGGGGTCAGCACCAGAACTCAGGCAGCCTGGATGCAGTGGTGAACAACAACCGGAGTCACTTGTGGCTGCAAGATGTAATATAATTTAAAATCAATAATTTACAATCAAAAATTTACAATCAAAAACCTATCGCACTGTCATCTGGCCAGTGGCCTTGTCTGGTTGTGAGTGCTGGCCGACTACAGTTGAGAATGCCGCCTAAGTGTAATGGAAACAAAGATCCTAAAGTGGACAGTGGGCCTCACTAAGTTAGATCACGTTTCTAATGACAGCATTAGGAAACAGTTTGGTGTTACACTGATCCAAGATAAGTGAGAGCCGTCTTCGATAGTTTGTGCATGTTTTATGGGCTGGTGATGACTATTACTGAGTCGGGTTACACACTTGAAGTCGCTGGCAGTAGACCCAAAGGACGACCTAAGCAACGTTGGGCTGATACAATTCATAAAGACATTAAATGCGTGAACATCCACCCAGATGCAGCCTGTGATAGAGCGAAATGGAGACAACAGACACACGTAGTCGACCCCACAGGCACGTGGGACAAACGCTGAAGGAAAAGAAGAAGAAGAGTGGAAGTAGCCCAAGTGACCTTTCTTCCACCAAAATTTGAACTTCCCGCCATTTTCTGCGGGAGGGGAGGAGAGGGGAGGGGAGGGGAGGGGAGAGGAGGTAGTCCAGTTGACCTATTTCCCTGCCAGAATTTGAACTTCCTGCTATGACGTCTTTGCGACGTTGCCACATCTCTCGTCGCCATCTTTGATCCGCCATCTTGAATAAATTTGGCAACAATACAACCTGGGGTGGCGTCCTTGTTGTTCCACTACTTCCTGGAATGTGATCCATTACAGTCTGCTGAAAGTCAGAACAGCTACTTCTTCCTAAAAGAAGAGTCTTGGTTCAGAAAACGTTCTCCTCCACATCAGCTGGCGCCCAAGCAGGATGGGAAATGTCTGAGAAACATAAGCATTGTATTGCATGCCTGGACCGTCGCTTCCACAGTCGTCAGGACAACGTCATTCAGAATGCGGTGGTGAGGATTTTTTAAATGCCCGAAGGTGCTAATGAGATAGTGTTATCAGAATACCTCGCTGTTGAGCTATCCTGTTCCGTCTCTGACGTTGCCATGGTAGAACTTCGACAATTTTTTAATATCCGCCGGGAATATTATTCTCGGGCGCAACAATTATCTGTTTTCTGTGTGCTGGCAGGTAGAACTTAGCTGCTGCCTTTCTCAGTAGTTGCCAGGAGAGCTATTTTTTGAGAGTGGAAGCTTACTGATTACTGGTCACTCTGAGTTTGGGGAAGCTGCTGTCTCAACCCATCCTTGTTGTTCGGGCATCAGCAGTCTCAGTTTTGGAGGATGTCAGTGGTCACTGCGTTCTCCTCCAGACAATGTGAAACATGCTTTTTGTGTTAGCCTCCTTCCTATAGTAGGAAGATGTCTAATTTTTGGCGTGTGTTAGTAATCCTTTCTCCATGATGATCAATGTCGATATATTCTCGTTTTAAACGATATGGTACGCCCACATGGGGGAAGTGTTTTCTGTGGAGTGGGGTAGTTGGTATGTGAGTGGTGAGCAGTATGGGCTTCGTCCCTAAGCGAAAATAACAATTTATTTGGCAGGTGCAGCTATGTGAGCGGGACCGTAGTGGTAAACACGACGGAGTGCGCAGAACTACGTATGCCTTGTGGCATACCAGGTGCGTACTCGTGTCAGTTGTTGGGTGCCGTGCATTTCGACCTTGAAGAATCAGCAATAAGGCTGTTGGGTACGAGGTACGTAATGTTGTGGTAGCGCTGCTGCCATTAAATAAAATAAGGAGCAACTGTTGGTTTACGAGCAGGTGTTCTGAGTGTCCATTTACGCATTCTCGGAAGCATTTCTGAGTTACGGGATATTTATTCAGGTGACTTCTTTGCTCTCGGCACAGCACGCTGGTGTGAGGTAAGCCCACTGTCTGATACAGGTCCACTGAGTACGACTTCCCCACAGCCTTATGTTCAATTGTTATTATTTGTTAAATGAAGACTACAGACAGAGTAAACGAACTGATACCTTGTACTTTCGCAGGAAAACTTATTCTCATAATATCATTTTTGGATGGAAGGCGGGAGGTGAAGTTCTTGACCAATTTGTTCCAAATTTTTACGCAATACTCTAATAAATATTCGGACTAACATTGGCTTTGTATTTTTTAAATATATGTCATGCATGTATACACTGACGGAAAAAAATCGCAACACCAAGCAGTAGCTGTGCGACATAAACGAAAGTTGGTACTTGTGTTTCTACATCTGAAAGAATATGTCTATTAAAATTTCTCCCCAGTCGCGACAAACACGCCATTATCAACACCTCACTGAGTTTGAACGAGATAGTGTAATAGGGCTACGAGAAGCTGGATGTTCCTTCTGCAGTATTGCATAAAAACTTGGCAGGAATGCAGCCACTGCTGTACACGACTGCTGGCAGCGGGGTAATGTACGGCCACGTGGCAACAGCAAGAGAGAAGACTATTGTGTTTGCAGTTTGGCTCTGGCACACCGTACTCATCTGCAGCAGCAATCTGAGCAGCAGTTGGCACCACAGTGACACAACTAGCTGTTACAAAATTGAGTACTTAAGGACAGCTGCGAGCCAGACGCCCTGTAGCGTGCATTCCACTAATTCCAAAACACCGCCATTTGTGACTTCAGTGGTGCCAAGCGAGAGCTCATTGGAAGGCAGGGTGGAGGTCTGTTGTGTTTTCCGGTGTAGACTAGTTCTGCCTCGGTGCCAGTGACGGCCGTGTGTTGGTTAGAGCCTGCAACTAACATATCTACGTGCTAAACACACTGGACCTACACTTGGAGTTATGGTCTGCAGGAGCACTATCGTAGTTATGCCACGACTCTGATTGCGAATTTGTGCGTCAATCGGGTAATTCGACCAGTTATGCTGCCGTTCATGAACAGCACTCCAGGGGGTGTTTTCAACAGGATAACGCTCGCCCACATACTGCTTTTGGAACCCGTCATGCTCTTTTCGGTGTCGACTAGTTGACTTGGCCTGCTCGATCACCAGATCTCTCCCCAGTCGAGCACATCTGAGACATCATCGGATGACAAATCCAGCGTCATCCACAAACAGCATTAACCATCCCTGTATTGACCGAACAAGTGCAGCAGGCATAGAACTCCATACCACAAACTGACATTCAACACGAGCGTTTGCACGCTTGCATTCAATGTTCTGGCGGTTACAGAGTTTCTTAATGTACCACTATTTCGCATTTGCAACGGCTTACCTCACACTTATATTAACTTGTGATCTTGCAATGTTAATCACTTGAATATGTTACCTAGACATATGTATTCCCTAAATTTGGTCGCTCTACATTAATTGTTTTTTGGGGTTGCCATTTTTTCTGTCAGCGTATGCTTTAATATGTAAAGGGAACACGTTGTTAGCAAAAATATCGGAATGTTGTTGACCGTTTTAGTTCAAATTGTTACAAGATACTCTTCTAACGTTTTGATGGACATGAGCTATATGTTTTTTTAAAAAACAATGTGCAGATTTTCTGTTAACAGGTACTGCGAGAAAGAAAATGCTCTGTTGTGAAAAAATGCTGTTTCGTTTTCTTTCTCGCAGTCAGTTACATTAAAGAAACTGTCTCTTCCACATATATTTTTTCTCCTTGTATATAATTTTAAACAAATATTTGTGTCACAGGTGTCCTGTTTTGTTTTCTTCGTTGCAGTCGGTATTAAGAAGAAAGAGGAATGTTTTATTTATGACTTATTGACTTATGATTAGAATACTTCTATAGAACCTGAAACTTTGTAGTCCTAAACATTCACAGAGAAATATTGCCGCTGGAGCTACTGTCCTCACAGATCTATTTACTCATTCATTTTCAGTGACTTATTTTCCATTCGAGGTTTCGTTTGCCATAACAACAAACAAGGCTCAATGTCAAAGAGAGGGGAGGGGGAGAGGAGGAGATAGATAGAGTGAAGGAGGAGATGGACAGAGAGAAGGGCGAAGAGGAGATGGACAGAGAGATGGGTGAGGAGGAGATGGAAAGGGGAGATTGTGGGAGGAGATGGACAGTGAGAGGGGGAAGGAACAGGAGATGGTAAAGAGAGGGGGGGAAGAGGAGGATGGGCAACGAGAGGGCGAGGAGGAGATGGACAATGAGAGGAGAAGAGGAGAGGGAGATTAGGACGTCAATACAATTCCCATTCATATTTACCAATTGCAAAGCATTGTCAGGAAGGCTAGTTTTAATATATAAACCAAATGTGACTGTTATTAACTTCGTTAGAAGGTTTTCATCTTATTTGAAGGGATCTGCGGATGATCATAAATCTTTCTTCTATGGCCGTTGTACGGGAAATTGATTGCAATGCTTGGTTCAAATATAATTAAAGTTCGATTTAAATCATGTGGGGTACTTCACAATACTTTCTTAAGTCCAATAAACAGATTGCATTTGAATTCCTTTATTTATGGCCCGATTGTTCCACCTTACTGCTAGTTGGAATAAGAATTAATAAGTGCTTCTGCATAAAAGCAATATTCTAACCCTGATCAGGTATTCGTGTATTATCTTCTGGTAAACCTTCCGGGATGTAAGGTCGTGGTCCATGAAACTCTTCAGCTCCTAACGTTTCGTCCAGAGCTGCGCTGGACATCTTCAGAGGGGTGTTTCTCCTCCGGTGAGTCTTGCCGACTTGTCATCCGGTCGTGAAAGCTTTCATACTATTCGTGTATTCTTGAGCGAATTGGCTAAGATCAGCAACGAGCTATCAAAGCAGTCGAGCAGTCATATATATATGTCCAAAGTATATACTTTGGAATGTAATTCTACCTTGTGACTGTGCATGTTTTTTGTTGCTTATTATTTTTCTGTCATGCCCGCAATGGCTACTCGGTTACGTATAATATTCGGTCACTCCGGAAATTTCGAGTTGTATGTAGCGAGGTCTGGCTGACTGAGCCTGGATGAAATATTGAAATTATCATCGTATTAGTAGTCGACAGCAGTACAGACGTCCTACAACTTGCCACCTAGGGTCTTGTTACAGTTTTGCTGTTCATTACTTCGGACAGAGACGCGAAATGAGCAACCGTCAGAGATGCACTCAGAGTCCCAGATTCATCTTTGTCATCGATCCGAGGTGCAGCTGGTGCCTCAGTGACCACAGGGACCGTTAACAGACGACTCACAGAAAAGGGACTGAGCTGCACTCCTTGCTCCGGCAAGGATGGGGCTCCTCCACGCACACACCAACGTGGTGACCAAACCAAAAGTTCTACTGTCACCTCCGTATAACATGTTAGTTTTCAAATCGTGAGTCACAGGATGCGGGCTGTGATGTTGTCCATGCGTCTGGGTAGGATTACTCATTGACATGGTCCATCAGGAGACAGAACGTGGACGAAAGCCATCGAAGGGTAGCGGTTTGTAAGGGCAGAGGGGAAAAAGTGCCAAAGCAGGAGCCAAGGGAAAAAAACCTCTGCGACAGTAGGACGGGTAGTAAGGGCAGCTGCGACAGTGCATGCAAGGTGTGGTTATGTTAGTGCGAGGTATCGTGCATCGTTACCTCTGTCGTTGCGGGTGCTCGTTGTAGGGCTTGCTGCAGTTGCTGCGTCCCTGTCACAGTTCAAGGTCGTCATACATTAGTGGGCGACCGGTCATAGACCAGCTCACAGTGTAGGAGGTGCGTGTGGCTGGTTTGCGTGCTGTGTACAGTACGGTTTCCCTGCGATGGCCTGTTTTTCGGCGGGTCGAGCATCTGGGGTTGCCAGTAGTAGCTGTATTGCAGGGGCTCGCCAGTACTGTCGCGTTAGCGTGCTGTGGACCATAGATGTTTAGTTTCTTGCTAATAGTGTCTTTGGTCTATTACGTTTCCATTCATAGTTGTGGTCGTAGTTACGCAGAGAAAGGATAAACGGGTTACGCGAGTGTCTCGTGTTTCTGTACAGTCGTGTGGAGAGTTTTGGGAATACCTGCAAGATGGTATCTAGTCGATGTTCCCGGTGACGATCCGCGGTGCGTGTGTAGCGCGGAGCGTTGCTTATGATTCTAAAGTACTTTGTTCTGTATGAACTGCAGACGGCGCAGGCGTGTGGGCGCAGCGTATCCCCAGACAGGGGCTGCGTACGTCATCAGGGGTCGAATAAGTATCAGTATATGGACCTAGACACCCTCCTATTCAGTATGCTATGCCTGTTAAGCATAGGGTAGAGTTGGTAGAGTTGTTTGAGCCTCGCGTTTGCTTTGTTGGTCACGTGTTGAATGTGGTTCCCCCAGAGTAGTTTCCGGTCCAGCCAGACACCGAGGTATTTGACCTTCTCGCGGAAACGTATTGGGCGTGCATGTAGTGTTATTGGGTTGCAGTAGTTTCGGTCTTCTAGTGAACAGAACGGCTTCGCGCTTGTCAACGTTTACTCTGACACGCCATTTCACCAGCCTAGGCTCTGCCGCTCTGAGTGCAGTCTGTAGTCATGAGTTAATGTTAGACGGCTTCCAATCTTGCGCGAGGATGGCAGTGTCACTCCCGTAGATTGCCACCGTCGTGTTGTGTGTAGTTGGGAAGTCATTAATGTAGAGGTTAAACAGTAAGGGCCCTAGGATGCTTCCTTGCGGTACTCCAGCCTGGATCCCACGTCGTGTCGATTGTTTGCCCTGCACGTCGGTGTTGAAACTCCTGTCGGTGAGATATGGGTGTATGAGACGTACGATCCCGTCGGGAAACCCTGCGTCGCCGAGTTTGCATATGAGGCCGTTGTGCCACAGACGATCGAAGGCCTTTTCGATGTCCAGGAACACCGCCCCGGTTGCTTTGTTTGTGTTGTATCCGTGCGTTATGTATTCATCTACATCTACATCTACATCTACATGATTACTCTGCAATTCACATTTAAGTACTTGGCAGAGGGTTCATCGAACCACAATCATACTATCTCTCTACCATTCCACTCCCGAACAGCGCGCGGGAAAAACGAACACCTAAACCTTTCTGTTCGAGCTCTGATTTCTCTTATTTTATTTTGATGATCATTCCTACCTACGTAGGTTGGGCTCAACAAAATATTTTCGCATTCGGAAGAGAAAGTTGGTGACTGAAATTTCGTAAATAGATCTCGCCGCGACGAAAAACGTCTTTGCTTTAATGACTTCCATCCCAACTCGCGTATCATATCTGCCACACACTCTCCCATATTACGTGATAATACAAAACGAGCTACGCTTTTTTGCACCCTTTCGATGTCCTCCGTCAATCCCACCTGGTAAGGATCCCACACCGCGCAGCAATATTCAAACAGAGGAAGAACGAGTGTAGTGTAAGCTGTCTCTTTAGTGGACTTGTTGCATCTTCTAAGTGTCCTGCCAATGAAACGCAACCTTTGGCTCGCCTTCCCCACAATATTATCTATGTGGTCTTTCCAACTGAAGTTATTCGTAATTTTAACACCCAGGTACTTAGTTGAATTGACAGCCTTGAGAATTGTACTATTTATCGAGTAATCGAATTCCAACGGATTTCTTTTGGAACTCATGTGGATCACCTCACACTTTTCGTTATTTAGCGTCAACTGCCACCTGGCACACCATACAGCAATCTTTTCTAAATCGCTTTGTAACTGATACTGGTCTTCGGATGACCTTACTAGACGGTAAATTACAGCATCATCTGTGAACAACCTAAGAGAACTGCTCAGATTGTCACGCAGGTCGTTTATATAGATCAGGAACAGCAGAGGTCCCAGGACGCTTCCCTGGGGAACACCTGATATCACTTCAGTTTTACTTGATGATTTGCCGTCTATTACTACGAACTGCCACCTTCCTGACAGGAAATTACGAATCCAGTCGCACAACTGAGTCTATACCCCATACGCCAGCAGCTTGATTAGAAGTCGCTTGTGAGGAACGGTGTCAAAAGCTTTCCGGAAATCTAGAAATACGGAATCAACTTGAGATCCCCTGTCGATAGCGGCCATTACTTCGTGCGAATAAGGAGCTAGGTGCGTTGCACAAGAATGATGTTTTCTGAAACCATGCTGATTACGTATCAATAGATCGTTCCCTTCGAGGTGATTCATAATGTTTGAATACAGTATATGCTCCAAAACCCTACTGCAAACCGACGTCAACGATATAGGTCTGTAGTCCGATGGATTACTCCTACTACCCTTCTTAAACACTGGTGCGACCTGCGCAATTTTCCAATCTGTAGGTGCAGATCTATCGGTGAGCGAGCTGTTGTATATGATTGCTAAGTAGGGGGCTATTGTATCAGCGTAATCTGAAAGGAACCTAATCGGTATACAATCTGGACCTGAAGACTTGCCCGTATCAAGCGATTTGAGTTGCTTCGCAACCCCTAAGGTATCTACTACTTCTAAGAAACTCATGCTAGCAGCTGTTCGTGTTTCAAATTCTGCAATATTCCATTCGTCTTCCCTGGTAAAGGAATTTCGGAAAACAGCATTCAATAAGTCCGCTTTAGCGGCACAGTCGTCGGTAACAGTACCACCGGCACTGCGCAGCGAAGGTATTGACTGCTTCTAACCGCTTGTGTACTTTACATACGACCAGAATTTCTTCGGAGGAGTAGTTGTGTTGTCGAGTGGTGATTCCTGAAGCCGAACTGCTCTGGCCGCAGGGTGTCGTGTGTAACGCAGTGCCTAGTGAGTCGTTTTAGTATTACCTTCTCAACGATCTTGCCGAGCGCGCTCAGCAGACTGATGGGTCGGTAATTTTGTGGGATGGAGTTGTCTTTCCCCGGCTTCCTAAACATCAGGACCTTGGCCGTCTTCCAAAAGGCGGGGAAGTGTTGGTGCTTAAGTATGGCATTCGTGATGTGTGTGAGGTATTCTACCGCTTTGTCCGTGAACTCCTGGGAGACGGTTTTGAATGTCATCGTGGCCAGGGGCCTTCCTAGCCGTGGTATGCATGATGGCCCATTTGACTTCAGCTATGCTAGCCTGTCGGATGTCGTTGCGCGATGGCTGGGCCAAGATGCGTGTAACCTTCTGGTCTGTCGCAAGTGCGAGCGCTGGATCTGAGGGATCCAGGTTCGGTGTGATTGACGCTGCAAGTGTGAGAGCCATCAGTTCCACTTTTTCTTCCGCAGAATATGCCGGTCCGTCGAGTCCTTGTAGCGTGGGTGTGTACAGTTTCTTCCTGGTGAAGTGTCGGGCCATCTGCCACACGCCAGGTCGCGTGGCGTCTAGCCCTTCGAGTTTCTGGTCCCACTGTTGTGTTTTAAATGTTTGTATTTTGTCCCGGATTATTCCCTGGAGCCTGTTCATGTGCTGTTTGAAGTGCTGGCGCCTGGTACGCTGCCAATGTCTACTGAGGCAGTTCCTCATTGAGATAAGGCCCAGGACCTCCCGCGGCAGAGCAGCACTGTCTTGTTGTGGTGTGCGGATTGGTATGGTGTCGGCTATTGCGTCTCGGACGGTGCTAGTGAGGGTTTCAACGGCCTCATCAATTTGAGCTGTCACGTTAATCACGTGGGTGGGTGGGATGCGACTGTCAAGCCTTTCCTTGAACAAATTCCAATTCGCACGCCTGTAGTCTAACATCCTGCGTTGATCCATGTGCTGCAGTGTTTCTTCAATGTAGAGTATAACGGGTTGGTGATTTGAGCGCAGATCGTTTTCAACTGCAACGCTGATTGCCCTTGTTATGCCCTTGATGAGGGCCATGTCTATCACGTCTGGCCTGTGACCCCTCCGGTAGGGAATATGCGTCGGTTCGGTCGGCGCTACTGTAATGTAGTTTCGTCCTAGTGCGTGTTCGTATAGTTTCTTGCTGTTTTGCGTCAAGATCTCCAGCGGCGATTACGCCCGGTGATATGTTGAGTACTGTGCTGATGTCGCGTGTCTTGATGTTCTTAGGGCTGTTGTATACTGACACCGGTGTAGTGTAGGCTGCGTTGAACTTGACCCTGACGGCGGTTGCCTCTAATTTTTCAAGTTCAGGGAGCACTATGTTTGTGTGTTCTATGTCTTTGTGTATGATGATGGCCGTTCCACCGTGACCGGAGCCGTCCGGTCGGTCGGTACGATAGACACAGTAGCCGGTGAAGTTTGGTGGTTGCTTGGTTTGAGTTTAGTTTCGTTCAGTAGTGCAATAATGATACCCTTACGCTCCATGAGCGCGGCAAGTTCCGCCCTTTTGTTGTTGATCCCGCCTGCGTTCCAGAACAGGATCTGTGATAGTGTCTGGTTGTTTGCGATGGGGGTCGGGTGTGATGTGTTTGAATAGTGTGGTGAGTGCTGTTTGTATGGCAACCCAGTACTGCCCCGGTTGAGCAGTCGTGAGCTGTGTGAAAAGTGTGGTGACGACCACCATGATCTTGCTAAAGATCTAAGCAGTCGTATGCTGGGGGAATAGTGTTGCCAATATTCCCCTTAGTGTTGTGTTAGTGTTGTGTGTGTTGGCCTGTGGCTCGATTGTAGTGTTAGCGGCCGCTGGTGGGGTGTTGGCGTTATGTGTGGGCTGGCACTTTTGTTGTTACTGTGTGGTGCAGTCTGTGGTGCCTGTGTTACAATTGTGGTGAGGGATGGAGTAATGTGTGTGCTGGTGTCACTGGCTTGCTGACTGTGTGCCTTCGTTTCGGTGTTCTGTTGTTGCTGAGTGGCTTGTTGTGGTGTGCGTGTGTTCCCGTTCCCTCGTGGTCGCCTACGATTTCTCTGGGAATTGGGTTCTGGGGCTCCTTGTGTGGGTGCGTCTTCCTGTGCGGTGTGCGTGGTTTCGCAGGCCATGGCCTCAGGGACTGGGGTCGTGTTGTTTTGGGAAGCTGGTGCTGGTACCGGTGTGGTTGTGGTGTTTTGTGTTGGCTGAGACGGTTGTGTTGTTGTCGCAGCGATTGTGTCAAGTGCGTGTGATGGGCGCGGAGGTGTTGCGGCCCGCCCCACTCCTACAGGGCGCGTAGCCATGGCGAACGATACTCCGTTCCTGACAGGGTTTGGTGCGGGTCTTGGACGTGGTATGGCGTTGGGTGCCCTCAGTTTTTGTGTATTGCGCCTCTGCGCCTCTTTGTATACGTCGCAGCCCCTGTAGTTGACCAAGTGGCCTTCCCACAGTTGGCGCAACGGCGTACGTTTTGCTATATGAGTGTGCAGGCGTTGGATGCCAGCGCATCCGCGGCGGTGGGGTGCCAGGCCACAGCGAAGGGCCGAATGACCGAATCGCTGGTAGTTGTTGCATTGTTGGGGGACGTGTGGTGGTTCGTATATTTCTACCCTTACGTCCATCCGCAGAAGGCTCTTTATCTGCAGAAGACCGCGGGAGGTGAGCGGAGCCGGCCATAGTGGCCGAGCGGTTCTAGGCGCTACAGTCTGGAACCGCGCGACCGTTATGGTCACAGGTTCGAATCCTGCCTTGGGCATGGATGTGTGTGATGTCCTTAGGTTAGTTAGGTTTAAGTAGTTCTAAATTCTAGGGGACTGATGACCTCAGAAGTTAAGTCCCACAGTGCCCAGAGTCATTTGAGGTGAGCGGAAGCCCGTCATCCAGGAAGCACTTTTGCAGTCGAAATCCAGGGAGTTGAGCGCCGCTTGTACTGTTGTGTTTGGGGTACTGTGGTCCAGTCCCTTGACCAAGTACTGCTGTGTTCATTCTTCTGCTGTCCTGTACATATAGTGCTCGATCCCCTTTTCTTTGAGGAAGTTAAGGAGATCTTTGTATTCAGTGTTCGTAGATACGTACAATGAGGCCCTATCCCCAGAGTACTTGGTATGAAGCGTAGGCCTACAAGGTGTGTGCCTTTCCGTGAATGTTGTGCTGAGGACACTAAGGTCCCCATAGTTCTGTATTACGACTGGGGGGAAAACCAGTCTTTTGTTGTTCGGGGCCGGCCGGAGTGGCCGTGCGGTTCTAGGCGCTACAGTCTGGAGCCGAGCGACCGCTACGGTCGCAGGTTCGAATCCTGCCTCGGGCATGGATGTGTGTGATGTCCTTAGATTAGTTAGATTTAATTAGTTCTAAGTTCTAGGCAACTGATGACCTCAGAAGTTAAGTCGCATAGTGCTCAGAGCCATTTGAACCATTTGTTGTTCGGGCGTAGCTGCGGTTGGTGTTTCTGTGTTGTTGCTGACCGCAGGTCGGTTCACGTTGGTTGGGATGTCTGTGTTCCTAGCCGGAAGTGTGGGTTTTGGTGTATGCAGCAGCGCCTTTCGGCTGCCTAGCGAGTGTGGTTGCTCGCTTGTTTGCGTTGTGTTCTTGTGTTTGCGTCGTGGGCCCTCCACCTGCCAGCGCCCAGTGTAGTGGTGTTCTGGGTCCGCATCGCCACCGCTGATTCCACCGCTGGAGTCCGCAGCGGGACGGTTGTGCAGGAATCACCATTTGCAGGCGAGTGTAGTGTGATATGAATTGTGCTTGTTCGTGTGGGGAATTGCTTGAGCCCCAGAGGTTGGTGATTATCGAGCAGTTCCTGCGCCTGCGCAGCGATCTACCGATCCTTGTCGGCCAATACCTCCTCTACTGCAGCAAGCGGGACGCTGACGTCGACGGGAGCAGCCGACTCACGCGCCTCTTTCGCTGCAGCCTTGCTGTGGGTTAGGGCGGGCGAAACACCGGCGGAATCTGCCATTTTGGTTGAGCCGTGGCGGCTCATATCGATAGTGGCACTCTGGTGGTTTATCTTTCCTGCCACGGTCAGGGCGGTAAGCAGCGCCCTCTGGGACCTTCGGAGGAGTAACGAGGCGAGGTCCTGTGGGGGGTGTGCTCCGGGACGTGGTGGAAGACGGTTGTCGGGTTGACGCAGCGAGTGTGGGACCGGACCTATCGCATGGAGATATACAAGTTGTCTCTGAACGGAAGGCGCCGTAGCAAGCGGGCGTCCTGTAATTTGTGTGAAGGAGTAACGATTTTTGCATTGGATGTCCCAGTGGTTCCCGAGAGTTGCGGTGGCTGCTTTCGGAGAAGAGAATTGGTAAGAGCTTGTGTCTACGCTCTTTTCCGTACGATGTTGCTGCCTGCCGTTATAAACGGGTAAAAATCAGGCGCTTGTATTGACTATATGGGAACTGGTGATGTAAAATTACATTTGTGATTGAGTATCACTTGTACTGTGACAATTTAGAGGCGAAAACTGTGGTGGTTTCATTAGGTCTGGTTCTTTGCTGTGCAACTAAGGGAGTCAGTTACTTGGGGTAACTGAGGGACCACCATTATGTTGGTCTAAGTGAGACGTTCTCCACGTTTTGTCTATGGCTTTGCGAATCGAAATCGTGGCGGGAGTACACGTGTGAGTAATTTGCTATTGTATTGATGGTTATGTTGTAAAGACTGTTCTCTGGTGTGTTAAATCACGCACTGATTTGTAGCCAATCTAAGCAGAAGTTACCATTGCTACTTGCTTATGTGCTACTGTCCTTGTGATTGGCGTTGTTTGTCTTTTGATTGTGGGTGTGCTAACGTTAAAAAAAATACGTCTCCTATTCATAAGGGTTGTGTAGTAAGGAAATTGCTTAAGCTTTTATCATATGCTGGTCTGTTTGCCTATCACATTGGCTTTCTATGCAGTAACTGAAGGAATGTGTATGGTGGTTCAAGATTGTAGGCTGACTAATATTTGAACTGGTGTTGAGGTTAAGGGCGAGATCAGCATCCCGCGAACCCGCACGCTGCGCGTGGTTAAATGTTCCGCTATTTGGGAGCCGGCTCTCTGTTCTTGGATTGTGTAAGGATACGTGATGAGTGCATCGCTGTAGTTTTTCGCGTGCCAAATTGCGAGGTGTCGGTGCCGTCCTAGGGCTAGACTTTTATGTTATGTTGAAAGGGAATTAACTGTACCAAACTTACGAGAGCTTTTAGTTTGTTTTAGGTCTGTACATGGAATGATGTTGATATTTTGTCAATTGCGGCAATAACTTCCTGTGTGGGGAGATCCTCTGAGGGACTTGTATTGTACTGTTGCAGTGCAGTCCATCTGAAACGTGCTGCTTAAAACTTGGGACTGCAGCTCTCTGATGTTGTATATTACTGTTTAATCTCAAATGTCTTGGATGTAATATGGTTGTTGAGGATTATATAATTAATTTTGATCGCTGGTTCCTTAAAGGAAGTATTTCGTTTTAAAATGTGTGTTCAGTCAGAGCCTATTTAAATATGATTTTAACTCATCATTCAAATTTTCTAGTCTTGCTTTCTTAAAAGGCTTTCAGTTAAATGATTGCTAAAGTTTGGAAGGTAGGAGACGAGATACTGGCAGAAGTAAAGCTGTGAGTACCGGGCGTGAGTCGTGCTTCGGTAGCTCAGATGGTAGAGCACTTGCCCGCGAAAGGCAAAGGTCCCGAGTTCGAGTCTCGGTCGGGCACACAGTTTTAATCTGCCAGGAAGTTTCATATCAGCGCACACTCCGCTGCAGAGTGAAAATCTCATTCTAAATGATTGCTATTTGCCTGTTTAAATGTTTGAGTGACTTAAAGGAAAAGAATTCTGTTCTATTGCTAGCCTACCCCTTCCACTCCACAGCCTATTGAGCTGCTTTGTGTGGAAATTGTGTTCAGAACACCCCTCTGACCTGAGGGAGTTTTATTTGGAGTGGAAGGGTACGACAATTTGCTTTTTCTGAAAAGAAAAGATCTAACTAACTGGCCCTACGGAAGTGGGGGGATGCCCTACGGCCTAGCTTGCGCCGTTAGTGCAGTGCGTGGCACCGAAAGGAGGAAGAAAGTGGCCTACAGTGCGCGGGGTGGTCCGACGTGAACGGGCCCCTGGCACAGATTAGAAATTGACTTCTGCACGCCAATAAGCGTGTCTGCAGTGGTGTCAGACATATTCGGCTTGGAACCTCATTGGCTGGAATGTGTCCCGTTTCGACTGAAGCCCCGCTAAATAGCGAAGATGTATCTGGAGACACCCCGGACAGCGGTTGGATACCAACCTGACTGTCGCCCCCATACGTCCCGACAACCAGGAGTGATAATCTGGGGTGTCATTTCATTTGATAGCAGGCCCCTTTGGTTGTCATCCACGGCACCCTTGGACCAGAGCAGGACATCGACGATATTCTACGCCCCGTTTTGTTGCCCTTCATTGCAAGCCATCTTAGGACTACGTTTCAGCAAGATAATACCCGTCCGCACATGGCGAGAGTTTCTACTGCTTGTCTTCTTGCTTACCAAATCATACTTTGGCCAGCAAGGTCGTCGGATCTCTCCCCCAACTGAAAACGTCTGGAACATTATGGTAGGGCCCTCCAGCTAGCTCGGGATTTTGACGATCGAACGCGCCAATTGAACGGAATTTGGTACGATGTCCCTTAGGAGACATCCAACAACTCTGTTAATCAGTGCCAAGCCGAATAACTGCATGCGTAACGTCCAGAGATGGGCCATCGCATTATTGACTTTCTCAGTTTGTGAAGCTGTTTCTCTTGACTCAATCATCCAATTTTTCTGAAACTGTAATCATACGTTTGTCTGTACATGTACATCACATCTACCGATTTCCGTCTTGTTCGTATAATTCCTTTTTTTCTTAGAGTGATCAGTTTAATGATAACATTTTTCATTGGGTATTGTAATCGCCGTTTTCAATTAATCAGTATCGAACCTCCTGCAGGTAGGGAGAAATTCGAGTGCCTTATGCGGTCGAGACTGAGATTGGAAATCAATTTCCCCACAAACAGGCAAGAGATGGAAACACTTTCCTCTCCTCGTTTAAATGGAGTGACTGTCTCACAAGCCCACAAACAGTAAGACACTGGACTCTCATTCGGGAGGACACAAGTTCTAATCTTCGTCCGGTCATACAGGATTCCCAAGATTTACCTAAATCAGTTGCAGCATACGCCGGTATAGTTTCTTCGAAACGGACATTGTTGATTTACTTCCCCAATCCCATCTTATGTTACGTCTCTAAGGCTCATGTAGTCGACTGGATGCTAAATCCTAACCACCCTTGCTTATAAACGATATGATTGGAGGCTTTTATTACCAGATCTGCCGAGGATTTCAAATGGCTCTGAGCACTATGGGACCTAACTTCTGAGTCATCAGTCCCCTAGAACTTAGAACTACTTAAACCTAACTAACCTAAGGACATCACACACACCCATGCCCGAGGCAGGATTCGAACCTGCGACCGTAGCGTTCGTGCGGTTCCAGACTGTAGCGCCTAGAACCGCTCGGCCACCAAGGCCGGCGCCGAGGATTTCACATAATTCTTTCGCAGTACTGTCCCTGACTATTTGATCTTCTTGTTGGCCCAAATGTAAGCCAAACTGAATATAAGCCGCTCCCTTAATACAGGGTGATTCAAAAAGAATACCACAACTTTAGGAATTTAAAACTCTGCAACGACAAAAGGCAGAGCTAAGCACTATCTGTCGGCGAATTAAGGGAGCTATAAAGTTTCATTTAGTTGTACATTTGTTCTTGAGGCGCTGTTGACTAGGCGTCAGCGTCAGTTGATGCTAAGATGGCGACCGCTCAACAAAGCTTTTTGTGTTATTGAGTACGGCAGAAGTGAATCGACGACAGTTGTTCAGCGTGCATTTCGAACGAAGTATGGTGTTAAACCTCCTGATAGGTGGTGTATTAAACGTTGGTATAAACAGTTTACAGAGAATGGGCGTTTGTGCAAAGGGAAAAGTTCTGGACGGCCGAGAACGAGTGATGAAAATGTAGCACGCATCCAGCAAGCATTTGTTCGCAGCCCAGGACAGTCGACTCGCAGAGCTAGCAGAGAGCTGCAAATTCCACAATCAACTGTATGGAGAGTCCTACGAAAAAGGTTAGTTATGAAACCTGAACGTCAACTACCCGAGGCGATGGATCGGCCGCCAGGCAGCCCGTGACAGAGCACTTCATCACTGGCCTCCAAGAAGCCCTGATCTTACCCCCTGCGATTTTTTCTTATGGGGGTATGTTAAGGATATGGTGTTTCTGCCACCTCTCCCAGCCACCATTGATGATTTGAAACCAGAAATAACAGCAGCTATCCAAACTGTTACGCCTGATATGCTACAGAGAGTGTGGAACGAGTTGGAGTATCGGGTTGATATTGCTCGTGTGTCTGGAGGGGGCCATATTGAACATCTCTGAACTTGTTTTTGAGTGAAAAAAACCTTTTTAAATACTCTTTGTAATGATGTATAACAGAAGGTTATATTATGTTTCTTTCATTAAATACACATTTTTAAAGTTGTGGTATTCTTTTTGAATCACCCTGTATAAAGGAGGAAAGAAAGAAACTCTGTGGACAAATATTGATATCACATTACCCATTTACAAGAACTGCGCACAATATAGTCACCTTTAATCACATTGTGTCGCAATGTAAATAAGTTACACATAAATATGAGCCTTCTAACCAGTCTTCAAAAAAATGGTTCAGATGGCTGTGAGCACTGTGGGACTTAACTTCTGAGGTCATCAGTCCCCTAGAACTTAGAACTACTTAAACCTAACTAACCTAAGGACATCACACACATCCATGCCCGAGGCAGGATTCGAACCTGCGACCGCAGCGGTCGCGCGGTTCCAGACTGTAGCGCCTACAACCGCTCGGCCACCCCGGCCGGAACCAGTCTACACTGATTTCACTAGAACGGTATTTGTTTATTCACTGGCAGAATTTCATCACTCTCCTCCTAAAGTGCGAGGTGGTTATAATTAAAGTGCAACTACTCACAGAGGTCCAGTCTGGGCTAAAGTTATCGTGTGGCAGAAAAACTTGGTAGATACACTATGTGATCAAAAGTATCCGGACACCCCTAAAACATACGATTTTCATATTAATTGCAATGCTATGACAGGCGGGATGTGAGAAAACTTGGATTTCATGGTCGAGCGCTCATAAGCCACACATCACGCTGGTGAATGCCAAACAACGCCTTGCTTGGTGTAAGGAGTGAAAACATTGGACGATTGAACAGTGGGCCGGCCGGTGAGGCTGAGCGGTTCTAGGAGCTTCAGTCTGGAACCGCGCGGCGGCTACGGTCGCAGGCTCTAATCCTGCTTCGGGCATGGATGTGTGTGATGTCCTTAGGTTAGTTAGGTTTAAGTAGTTCTAAGTTCTAGTACACCGGCCAGCCCAATGTTCAATCGTCCAATGTTTGCACTCCTTACACCAAGGCGTTGTTTGGCATTTACCGGCGTGATGTGTGGCTTATGAGCGCTCGACCATGAAATCCAAGTTTTCTCACATCCCGCCTCAGACGTTAAGTCCCATAGTGCTCAGAGCCATTTGAACCATTTGAACAGTGGAAAAACGTTGTATGGAGTGACGAATCACGGTACACAATGTGACGATCCGATGTCAGGGTGTGGATATGGCGAATTTCTGGTGAACGTCATCTGCCAGCGTGTGTAGTGCCGACAGTAAAATTGGGAGGGGGTGATGTTTTTCATGGTGGTGGTGGTGGTTGTTAGTGTTTAACGGTCCGTCAGCGAGGTCATTAGAGACGGAGCGCAAGCTCGGGTTAGGGAAGGATTGGAAAGGAAATCGGCCGAGCCCTTTCAAAGGAACCATCCCGGCATTTGCCTGAAACGATTTAGGGAAATCACGGAAAACCTAAATCAGGATGGCTGGAGACGGGATTGAACCGTCGTTCTCCCGAATGCGAGATGTTTTTCATGGAGTGGGCTTGCACCCCTTGTTTTTTTGCGTGGTACTATCACAGCACAGGCCTACATTGATGTTTTAAGCACCTTCTTGCTTCCCACTATTGAAGAGCAATTCGGGGACGGCGATTGCATCTTTCAACACGATCGAGTACCTGTTCATAATACACGGCCTGTGGCGGAGTGGTTACGCGACAGTAACATCCCTGTAATGGACTGGCCTGCACAGAGTCCTGACATGCATCCTATAGAACACATCTGACACGTTTTCGAACGCCGACTTCGTGCCACGCCTCACCGACCGACATCGATACCGCTCCTCAGTGCAGCACTCCGTGAAGAAAGGGCTGCCATTCCCCATAAAGCTCCCAGCACCTAATTGAACGTATGCCTGCGAGAGTCGACGCTGTCATCAAGGCTAAGGGTGGGCCAACACCATATTGAATTCCAGCAATACCAATGGTGGTCGCCATGAACTTGTAAGTCATTTTCAGCCAGTTGTGCGGATAATTTTGATCTCATAGTGTATTCTAATGCGTTAAAGAGGAACGAATTTACGGTGTAAAAAGCATCAGGTCCAATTTTGGCCACCAGGTGCAAATCTAGTGCTGTAGAGCATCTCGTCGACGTCGCCAATGCTCGTATTGAGCAAACTGTGGTGACGGTTGATAACATCTACATTATTCCTTTCTCACCTGTTTGACCTTTTCTGCCCACGTCCTGTTACTAATCCATTACGTATTGTAAATTGGCGCTTGTATCTCCGCCAACTGAACCATTTTAGAATTTTATTCCCAAAATGAAGATTGTCGTCCCAGACTGGTGTTGGGAGCGGCGCAACAGAGGATGTGGAGCCGACTGAATTTTAATAGATGTAATTTGGAAATCGCGTTTTGGTAGTTCTCTATGCTGAGTGATTGATTTGAAAAAGAAAAAAAGCTCAGATTTCTTTTCTGAATGAACGCAGATTCCGCACGTTAATGGTTAGGAATGGACATTGTAAATTAATAATAAAATCACGCCAATGGCTGATGGCTCCCATATCAATGTGTTGCTTCTTCCCTGTTAGAAATGCTGAAAATTAAAGCTCATGATACAATGAATAATGAAATTAAATTAAATTAATAAAATAGTACTTAAATAAGTGATGATAAGCTAGCAATTTGTGAAATTATTGTAACTGCAGCCCACGATTGTTACATATCGAAAGCTGGAGGCAGAAAGACAATCGCGAACAGCCAGGTCTCTGCTCTCAAAACATTTGAAGTCTTTTGTTACTTTTACGAGTATTACACAGATACTATAAATACGAACATCGACTCTGTCGTCGTAATATTTATATAAATGTTTTAGCAAAACATAAGTTTTTTTTTAGGAAAGTGCTATTACATTGCCCCCTGAATGACTACGATAAATTCGTTACTTCGTTGTGAGTAGTCATTCAGCCTTAACACCTCGGGAAAAAGTTAATATGTATACTCCTTTTTCTTGTTCAATAAAAACAGTTTCATTAAATGTTCAGTTTAATCATTGAGTAGCTCTTGGCGTGGAATCGTTCTTTATCAACATGGCATTAAGCGACAGAAAGATATGGGGGTGAGCGTCGAATACAAACACTTGTTGGCTGGCTGCAAGTCTATCGGAGAAGTGACGTCAGGCACAGATGGTGACGTCTGATGCTGGCTATGACGTCCCCACGCGGCGCCAGGTCGGCTAGTACGATTTCCTCCTTGGAACGCTCGCAGAGCACGCACACAGTGTTGTCCAGGTTCTCACCCTAGTGTCCGCTCGTATACGTGTTGCAGTGTCGAGGCTCCGTAATTCCTGAAACATTGGATTTCAGATTCATTTCTCTACAATAGATAACATCATAGGCTTGTAATATACAACTATTTATCTTCTTATCGGATTGTGTCAACGGGAAGGAATTGGACTTTCTTCATGGCATAGGATTATCATAACTTTCTACAAATCATATAGCGGACAGGCTGAGTCACATATGGGAACAACAAAAAGACTACTAAACACCTAAGATTTCGACCAGAAGGTCTTCTTCCGAAATAGACAACATGCAGATACACATTCACGCAAACGCAGTTTACACACACATGACCACTGTCTCTGGCTATTGGGGCCGGGGCCGAAAGCTTACGTGTTAAGTAGTCATTTTGTTGTGACTGTCTCCGCTGTATGGTGAATAGCAATTTATCCTTTTCATAATATTAAATCAAACAATGGAAACTCCAGATGGGGAAATCAACACTGTATGAAACGACAGTTTGCTGCTTACCGTAAAGAAGAAACGTCAAGTTGCAGACAGGCACAATTAAAAGACACTTACATAAAGCTTTCGGCTACAGCCTTCATCAGTAAAATAGACTCACGCACACGAGCAAGAACACCTCACGCACAAACGGCCGGCAACTTCAGCATCTTTGACCGGGATTTCATAATACTCTCTTCATTCCATCCTGGATTTTCCATTGTTTGACTTTATACAAATTCAGACAAAGCTGATAGCTCGTTCTTTGTTTGGAGAATAAATTACTTATCTACAAGAATTAAAAGTTGTTGAGTTGACACGAATATCACGTGCTCATAAGTTTTGTTTCCTCGTGCGCATATTAACGTGTACATTTCACGTGGTCAATAATGTGTACTGCACATAAGTGCGATGACAATTACATTTTGCTGCTGGCACGTGATGTGGAAAGTTTCACTGAGGATTGCTGCTGGAGATGCACTTCGAGTTCCAGGGTATGGGAATCCACCGACACCCTTTCTGCAGTAGACTGTCTTGAAGGCAGCAGCTTCAGTTCGTTTCCGAAGTAAGTATACTCCTTATAACCGGCAAGAATGCTCTTTACTTGTCCTAATTTCATTTAGCACCCCACCAGGGACTGGGATTACATACGATGCACTCATTCTCTAGCCCAAATCACAATTGGTCGCCGTTTATCATACGTACACCACTAGTTTGTTTTTCACTATGGCAAAACTCTAGATACTTTCTTGTTTACTGTGGGCTTTTATACTTACAATTTTTCTAGGCAAGTCATTTTATCTGCTAATATTATTTTAACTACTCAGCCATGTGTTTTTACTAAGTTGTAACTTATTTTCAGCCTTTTATAGTACGATTTAAAATCTCGGTTCTGTATTCACATATCGTGAAATTAGTATTTCAGGTAGACCAGAATGAGATTTCCACTCTGCAGCGGAGTGTGCGCTGATATGAAACTTCCTGGCAGATTAAAACTGTGTGCCGGACCGAGACTCGAATGCGGGACCCGAGTTCGAGTCTCGGGACCCGAGTTCGAGTCTCGGTCCAGGACACAGTTTTAATCTGCCAGGAAGTTTCAGTATTTCAGGTAATTATAAACACACAAAAGTCAGGTTGGAGAAAAGTCACTACAACACATCAGTACCTAAAGCACGTGAGGGCAAACTAGCGAAGTACCTACGGTTAACAATTATTCAACTGCAAAATAAACAAATGCTCATCAAAAAAGCAGCAGAGAAAAGAACCTCTATTTATAAGTTTCGCGCCAGCAGTACACTACCATTCATGCTGCTTAGTTGTGTTTGTATAAGTGTGCTGCCGCGCGGAGTGGCCGCGTGGTTTAAGGCGCCATGTCACGGGTTGCGCGGCCCCTCCCGCCGGAAGTTCGAGTCCTCCCTCGGGCATGGGCGTGTGTATTGTTCTTAGCATAAGTTAATTTAAGTAGTGTGTAAGTCTAGCGACCGATGAACTCAGCAGTTTGGTCCCTTAGGAATTCACACACATACAAGTGTGCTACTGATGTTTGCTTTGTGTATAGTTCAGTACATTACGAACATGTGTATTATTGTGTTGTGTTTAGATGATACATGGCAAACAATGCAATGTGTCTGTATAAATGTTTTCATATGTTGACAGGACGTCATCTTCAGGCTTTTACTATTTACGCAGTTTTTTTATCAGTTCACGATCATCCTTTACTTCCTTCACGAAGTACCTGTCATAGCATTTAAATGCGTTAAGCATGCGAAGCATTCAGTAACTGTAAGTTTGAGATGCACCATTGCACACAGAGATAAAAATCCTATACCTACACAGGTGAAAATACTTGATATTATAATAAACATAAAAAATCATAAATAAATGCGAGTTGGTGCTACTGCTACTTACAGTCAGTGTGTGTCTGTCTGGTGTTCTTGGCTGCAGTGTCAGGTCTACTACCTCCACTATGATGACACTTCAGTTAACGATTCTTTTATTTCACGCTTTGTCATCATTTGTGCAAACCACGAGGTGAAATGTGGCTTCATAAACTTTTGCTGCGTAGTAATTGGATGACGATATTTTCCGGCTGGAGACCCGTCATGAATACAACATGGAACGAAATGTTTTTCTTCATACAGTACATCTTAGCGGAAACTAATCCACGTATAAAGTATATATTGAGATGCCACTGTTTTTTTAGTTTGCTTGTTGAATAGGTGTTAGTATACCAGTAGCTTCGTTGTTACTTACAATAAAGTTTTTGACTGATAGCAGTAGAATTGAGTGTCTTATTTGAACTCAGTTTCTTTAGGTCAAGTTTAAGTGAGTAATGATCTTACGTGTTTAACTTACAGGTGTTAATGGTGTATCTATAGTTTGTGTCAGTTTCTACTGTATTGGTTAGATACCCTGGCCAGATTCATTACAGTTTTCTTGCAATCTGTAGTCGAGTAGCACTTTTTTCCTAGGAGAAGTCATCTGTTGCGTCCTACCCTCTACTCCTACATCAATTAATATTCAGGTCCTAAGAAAGGGCTTTTCTCTTACGCCAATTTCCCGGTTGGTCTTGGCTTCAGCCCGAAGGCTAGTTTCATGCACCTCTGCATGCTACTCTATCCTGTCGAGCCTCTTCATCTTCGAATAACTATTACAACCTACATCCTTCTGAATCTGCTTACTGTATTCATCTCCTCGTCTTCCTCTATGATTTTTACCCCCAACACTTCCCTTCAGCACTAAACTGGCTATCCCTTCATGTCTCGGAATGTGTCCTGCAAATCTATCCCTTCTTTTGGTCAAGTTGTGCCACAAATTTCGTGTCTCCCAATTCTGTTCAGCACCTCCTCATTATTTACGTGATCAACCCATATAATCTTCAACATTCTTCTGTAACACCACATTTCGAAAGCTTCTGTTCTCTTTTTGTCTAAACCATGTATCGTCCATGTTTCGCTTCCATACATAGCAAAACTCCATAAATGTATATTCGATGTTAACAAATTTATTTTCTTCAGAAATGCTTTTCTTGCCATTGCTGGTCTATATTTTGTAGCATTTCTACTTCGGCCATCAGTTATTTTGCTTCCCAAGAAGCAGAACTACTTTAAGCGTCTCGTTTCATAAGCTCTAGATCATATAGGCTGCCGAGGACTCCTTCCTTACAGGACGTCAGTTCTTCGTAAGGAACTAAGACAAGACCAGCCAGACACGACAGATTGCGGCAGAAGTCCCGCAAGGTTCAGTTTTAGGTCCTGTCCCTTATACCGTATACAGGGTGGTCCATTGATCGTGACCGGTTCAAATATCTCACGAAATAAGCGTCAAACGAAAAAACTACAAAGAACGAAACTTGTCTAGCTTAAAGGGGGAAACCAGATGGCGCTATGGTTGGCCCGCTAGATGGCACTGCCATAGGTCAAACGGATATCAAATGCGTTTTTTTAAATAGGAATCCCCATTTTTTATTAGATATTCGTGTAGTACGTAAAGAAATATGAATGTTTTTTGTTGGACCACTTTTTCCGCTTTTTGATAGATGGCGCTGTAATAGTCACAAACATGTGGCTCACAATTTTAGACGAACAGTTGGTAACAGGTAAGTTTTTTAAATTAAAATACAGAACGTAGGTACGTTTGAACATTTTATTTCGGTTGTTCCAATGTGATACATGTACCTTTGTGAACTTATCATTTCTGAGAACGCATGCTGTTACAGCGTGATTACCTGTAAATACCACATTCATGCAATAAATGCTCAAAATGATGTCCGTCAACCTCAATGCATTTGGCAATACGTGTAACGACATTTCTCTCAACAACGAGTAGTTCGCCTTCCGTAACGTTGGCACATGCATTGACAATTTGCTGACGCATGTTGTCAGGCGTTGTCGGTGGATCACGATAGCAAATATCCTTCAACTTTCCCCACAGAAAGAAATCCGGGGACGTCAGATCTGGTGAACGTGCGGGCCGTGCTTCGACGACCAATCCACCTGTCATGAAATATGCTATTCAATACCGCTTCAACCGCACGCGAGCTATGTGCCGGACATCCATCATGTTGGAAGTACATCGCCATTCTGTCATGCAGTGAAACATCTTGTAGTAACATCGGTAGAACATTACGTAGGAAATCAGCATACATTGCACCATTTAGATTGCCATCGATAAAATGGGGGCCAATTGTCCTTCCTCCCATAATGCCGCACTATACATTAACCCGCCAAGGTCGCTGATGTTCCACTTGTCGCAGCCATCGTGGATTTTCCGTTGCCCAATAGTGCATATTGTGCCGGTTTACGTTACCGCTGTTGGTGAGTGACGCTTCGTCGCTAAATAGAACGCGTGCAAAAAATCTGACATCGTCCCGTAATTTCTCTTGTGCCCAGTCGCAGAACTGTACACGACGTTCAAAGTCGTCGCCATGCAATTCCTGGTGCATAGAAATATGGTACGGGTGCAATCGATGTTGATGTGGCGTTCTCAACACAGACGTTTTTGAGATTCCCGATTCTCGCGCAATTTGTCTGCTACTGATGTGCGGATTAGCTGCGACAGCAGCTAAAACGCCTACTTGAGCATCATCATTTGTTGCAGGTCGTGGTTGACGTTTCACATGTGGCTGAACACTTCCTGTTTCCTTAAATAACGTAACTATCCTGCGAATGGTCCGGACACTTGGATGATGTCGTCCAGGATACCGAGCAGCATACATAGCACACGCCCGTTGGGCATTTTGATCACAATAGCCATCCATCAACACGATATCGACCTTTTCCGCATTTGGTAAACGGTCCATTTTAACACGGGTTCCTTACGTACTACATGAATATGTAATAAAAATGGGTGGGTTCCTATTTAAGAAACGCAGTTGATATCCGTTTGACCTATGGCAGCACCATCTAGCGGGCCAACCATAGCGCCATCTGGTTTCCCCCTTCAAGCTAGGCGAGTTTCGTTCTTTGTAGTTTTTTCGTTTGATGCTTATTTCGTGAGATATTTGACCCGGTCACTATCACTGGACCACCCTGTATACGAATGACATCCCTAGGCAGATTGTTGGAGAGATTGCTCTCTATGCGGATGACACTGCCATAAGCACAAGCAGTCGCAGCCTTCTCCTTATCCACCGCCATCTCCAGCAACATCTCCTTAAGATAATGCATTGGTGCAGCCGCTGAAAAATAAAGATCAATCCTACCAAGTGACATGCTATCTATTTCACCCCTAAAATTAAGCTCCCTGATCGTCAACTCACCATTGACGGCAGTGAGTTAACCTCCTGAAATTCAGTTATTTACCTGGGCCTCGAAATAGATCGATTCCTAATATGGAACAGCCACCTCACCACCGCAGCAAACAAAGCCTGTGCCCTCATCTCTAGGTTATATCCCCTGTTGAAAGGCGACGGAATAGCCATTCAGTGCAAACTCCTCGTCTGCTGCCAGCTCATACTTCCAGTCATCCTGTATGGCTCGGAGGTTTAGTCTGTGGCGTCAGACACAGCACTATCCCGACTGCAGCGTCTCCAGAACAAAGTTTTCGGAGCCATCTCAGGCGCTGGCAGATACGTCTTTAACACACACATAGAGACTTCGTAGGCCAACCCACCATTTACACACTTATTCAAGACAAATCCACAAAATTTTACGGAACAACACGAACTTCGCCCCAGTTTCTCATTCAAAATTTAGGAAGAGAACCACCAGAAGCTTCTCACAAACGCCCAAAATTAACCCTTACATGCCTATTTAAGGACCAATAACACGTACAAAAAACAACAAACACTTTCCTACACACAGAAATCACGCGCAAAACCCCAATCCCTTAACTTCACATAAACCACTAGCTCATTCTGAAGTCAGAGGGCACAGCCCAGTGGTACTTCATACGCAACCAAAACAACCATAGCCTCGTCGTTTCCTTATCTAATTCCCCTAGCACCTTCTGATTTAATTTGACTAAATTCCATCTGCTTTTTTTATGTTCATTTTATCCTTTCCTTTCAAGATATTGTCCATTCCGTTCAACTGCTCTTCCAAGTCCTTTGATGTTTCTGTCAGAATTACAATGTCATCGGCAAACCTTAAATTTTTTATTTCTTCTCTCTGAACTTTAATTCCTACTCCAAATTTTTCTTTGGTTTCTTTTATTTCTTGTTAATGTACAGATTGAACAACATAAGGTACAGGCTACAACTGTTTCACTCCCTTCTCAACCATTGCTTCTCTTTCAAACCCCTCGACTCTTATAACTGCCGTCTGGTTTCTGTACAAGTAGTAAATAGTCTTTCGCTTCCTGTATTTACCCCTGCTATCTTCAGAATTTCAAAGAGAGTATTCCAGTCAACATTGTCAAAAGCTTTCGCTAAATCTACAAATGCTATACTTTTGTTAACTCATTTTCGAAGATAAGTCGTAGAAGCAGTATTGCCTCGCGTGTTCCTAGAATTATCCGGAATCCAAACTGATCTCCCCCGAGGTCGGCTTGCACCATAACGTCTTAAACTCATAGCTCGGTTATTTTCACACCTGTCAGCACCAGCTTTCCCGCTTACCTTTCACTAAAACTATAACCAAACCTTGTGTGACAAGCACTAATATCTCAGTATTCTTGACCAGGCTGTTTTAGTATGGGCATTAATCCTGAATTTTTGGCACAAAAATGTATAGTATAATGTAATACAATTCATTGCCAAGGCTAAAATGATTTACCGTATTTCAAGGTCTATAAGACGCGCTATTTTCTTCGAAAAATTGCCTCCAAAATTCAGGTGCATCTTATACTTTAAATTAATATAAAAATGTCTAGTTTTTGATGTAAAATTCCCGCCAGCCTTAAGAATGGCCATACACTATGTGATCAAAAGTATCCGGACAACTTCCTGAAAATGACTTACAAGTTCGTGGCACCCTCCATCGGTAATGCTAGAATTCAATGTGGTGTTGGTCCATCCCTAGCCTTGATGAGAGCTTCCACTCTCGCAGCCATGCGTTCAATCAGTTGCTGGGAGGTTTCTTGGGGAATGGCAGCCCATTCTTCACGGAGTGCTGCACTGAGGAGAGATATCGATGTCGGTCGGTGAGGTCTGGCACGAAGTCGGCGTTCCAAAACATCTCAGAGGTGTTCTATAGGATGCAGGTCAGAACTCTGCGCAGGCCATTCCATTACAGGGATGTTATTGTCGCGTAACCATTCCGCCACAGGCCGTGCTTTATGAACAGGTGCTCGATCGTGTTGAAAGATGCAATCGCCATCCCCGAATTGCTCAACAGTGGGAAGCAAGAAGGTCCTAAAAACATCAATGTAGGCCTGTGCTGTGATAGTACCACGCAAAACAACAAGGGCTGCAAGCCTCCTCTATGAAAATCACGACCACACCATAACATCATCGCCTCCGAATTTTACTGTTGGCACTACACACGCTGACAGATGACGTTCACCGGACATTCGCCATACCCACACCCTCTCATCGGATCGCTACATTGTGTACCGTGATTCATCACTCCACACAACGTTTTTCCACTGTTCAGTCATAGAGTGTTTACGCTCCCTACAACAACGAGGCGTCATCTGGCTCTTACCGGCGTGATGTGTGGCTTATGAGCAGCCGCTCGACCATGAAACCGAAGTTTTCTCACCTCCTGCCTAACTGTCATTGTACTTGCAGTGGATCCTTATGCAGTGTGGAATCCCTGTGTGATGGTCTGGATGGATGTCTGCCTATTACACATTACGACCATCTTCAACTGTCGGCGGTCTGTGTCAGTCAACAGACGAGGTCGGCCCGTAAGCTTTTCTGCTGTACGTGCCCCTTCACGTTTCCATTTCACTATCATATCGGAAACAGTGGACTTAGGTATGTTTAGGAATGTGGAAATCCCGCGTACGTACGTTTGACAGAAGTGACACCCAGTCCGTGAGTTCCGCGGAGCGCCCCATTCTGCACTCTCACGATGTCTAATGACTACTGAGATCGCTGATGTGGAGTACCTGGCAGCAGGTGGTAGCACAATGCACCTAATATGAATATCGTACGTTTTTGGAGGTGCCCGGAAACTTTTGATCACATAGTGTATATTCGATGCCGCGGGAAACCTATCTCAATTTGCCAACATTGGATTCATCAGGCAGGAGCATTGCACGGATGCGACGAGTATGAGTTGCGGGGATTCACAAGCTTGCTAACACGGTCTCCCTCTCACCCCGCCATCACAAACGCAGAACACTGTCTAGCCTATCATGCGTCATTGGAGTGTACGGTTCCAGTGAACTTGACCTGAAAGTGATTTGCGTTATCAGTTACAGTACAATATTTTTGCTAGTAGCTAATTGTTTAATGCAAAAAAATAAAAGGTATTCGTAAGATGCGGGCTATAAATTGAAAGTACACTACTGGCCATTAAAATTGCTACACCACGAAGATGACGTGCTACAGACGCGAAATTTAACCGACAGGGAGAAGATGTTGTGATAAGCAAATGATTAGCTTTTCAGAGCATTCACACAAGGTTGCCGCCGGTGGCGACACCTACAACATGCTGACATGAGGAAAGTTCCAGCCGATTTCTCATACACAAACAGCAGTTGACCGGCGTTGCCTGGTGAAACGTTGTTGTGATGCTTCGTGTAAGGAGGAGAAATGCGTACCATCACGTTTCCAGCTTTGGTAAAAGTCGGATTGTAGCCTATCGCGATTGCGGTTTATCGTATCGGACACTACTGTTCGCGTTGGTCGAGATCCAATGACTGTTAGCAGAATATGGAATCAGTGAGTTCAGGAGGGTAATACGGAACGCCGTGCTGGATCCCAACGGCCTTGTATCACTAGCAGTCGAGATGACAGGCATCTTATCCGCATGGCTGTAACGGATCGTGCAGCCACGTCTCGATCCCTGAGTCAACAGATGTGGACGCTTGTAAGACAACAACCATCTGCACGAACAGTTCGACGACGTTTGCAGCAGCATGGACTATTAGCTCGGAAACCATGGCTGCGGTTAACCTTGACGCTGCATCACAGATAGGAGCACCTGTGATGGTGTACTCAACGACGAACCTGGGTGCACGAATGGCAAAACGTCAGTTTTTCGTATGAATCCAGGTTCTGTTTACAGCATCATGATGGTCGTATCCGTGTTTGGCGACATCGCAGTGAACGCACATTGGAAGCGTGTATTCGTTATCGCCATACTGGCGTATCACCCGGCGTTATGGTATGGGGTGGCATTGGTTACATGTCTCGGTCACCTCTTGTTCGCATTGACGGCACTTTGAACAGTGGACGTTACATTTCAGATGTGTTACGACCCGTGGCTCTACCCTTCATTCGATCCCTGCGAAACCCTCCGTTTCAGCAGGGCAATGCACGACCGCATGTTGCAGGTCCTGTGCGGGCCTTTCTGGATACAGAAAATGTTCGACTGCTGCCCTGGCCAGCGCATTCTCCAGATATCTCACCAACTGAAAACGTCTCGTCGGTGGTGGCCGAGCAACTGGCTCGTCACAATACGCCAGTGACTACTCTTGATGAGCTGTGGTATCGTGCTGAAGCTGCATGGGCAGCTGTACCTGTACACGCCATCCAAGCTCTGTTTGACACAATGCCCAGGCGTATCAAGGCCGTTATTACGGCCAGAGGTGGTTGTTCTGGGTACTGATTTCTCAGGATCTATGCACCCAAATTGCGTGAAAATGTAATCGCATGTCAGTTCCAGTATAATATAATTGTCCAATGGATACCCGTTTATCACCTGCATTTCTTCTTGGTGTAGCAATTTTAATGGCCAGTAGTGTAATAGCGTATGCGGAAGAACATGGAAACAGAGCTGCTGAGCGGCATTTAGGTCCCCCACCAACAGAAAAAACCATTCGCGATGAAATGAGGAAGACTAAATGTGCAAATAGAGTACTTAATTTAAAATTTCCAAAACTAGGAAATGACAATTTTCAGGGATTTTAAAGGTCAGTTCAGTTTTATAAACCAATAATGTTTTTTAGTCTGACTTCGCAGTATAATAATAAAAATGGTAAAATGTTATCTTAAGAAAAAAGCTTTAAATTAAGGTGTGTCTCATAGTGGATAGCGTCTTATAGTCCGTAAAATACAATGCGCAAGTCTACTCAAAACTGCTCGCGTCATGGCTTAAAATGCTTGCGCGATACTTTGCGTTTTCCTTACTTAAGTGATGATCCAGATCTGTGACATAGTTTCAGTTTAATATATTGTTTGCCCACGATATGTTGACGATTGGCGCGGTGGCTGTCGGAAACAGCCATCATGGTTGCCGAGGGATGAGGAGCGGTGTAGGGAAGGCAGCGTCGGCTGCTTGCATCAGTGCTGGCACCACTACCCGCGTTTTGCGCTTTTGTGACACTTCCGTCGGATCGGCAACCACCTAATTTGTTGAAATATGAATGCTCGAGAATTTTACTTACAACTTACGTATTATGTATGTATCGAAAACAATAAAAAATGAAAGTAGATGAACGTATAACTTGCGACACTGTGAATCGAATTTTTGGTATCTGCTTGCACATTACAAAAAAATTGTTCAGATGTGTGTGAAATCTTATGGGACTTAACTGCTAAGGTCATCAGTCCCTAAGCTTACACACTACTTAACCTAAATTATCCTAAGGACAAACACACACACCCATGCCCGTGGGAGGACTCGAACCTCCGCCGGGACCAATCGCACAGTCCAAGACTGCAGCGCCCTAGACCGCTCGGCTAATTGCACATTACATTTATTAAACACAGCACAGCAGTAACGTCTACAAAGTGTAATCAGTTGTGCCTGAGAGAACTGTGAAAATGATGTTCATTAAAGATCACTCTAATTTGTGTTTCATTCAAGATCATTATCATCAGCATTGCCTGAAGGCATCGTACTGATGATAACTTAATCGATTTCCATTATTCCATCTTGCGTCCATTTCTCTTGCTCGAGCTATTGCACATTCCTGTTGTAACCTTGCCATTCCTGTGCAGTAACTGAAAGGAATGGAGCATTTACAAGATTCTACAATCTTTCTTTCGACATGTCGCCAGTGATATTGTTCTTCCTGAAACTGTGTTTTATTTTGACCTCTGCAAGTTCTGTCGGATTTACATCAGAGTTTTAGGCCGCAAACGCACTACTTTGTGGTCTCTACTCTCAGCGATTATTCACGACGTACACTTTCATGGCTGGTTTATTGTAGTTAACAGTTCAGCCTTCCTCATTGAGTCGTTACAGTTTATTCGCGTGTATTGCAACCACTCTAGCATCGTAATCCTGAAATCATATTTATTAGGCATTCTGTCGAACTTCCTGCTGCGATGTGGCGAATTGTCCATAGAGTCACAGAACTAGGTTCAAATGGTTCAAATGGCTCTGAGCACTGTAGGACTTAACTTCTGAGGTCATCAGTCCCCTAGAACTTAGAACTATTTAAACCTAACTAACGTAAGGACATCACACACATCCATGCCCGAGGCAGGATTCGAACCTGCGACCGTAGCGGTCGCGCGGCTCCAGACTGTAGCGCCTAGAACCGCTCGGCCAGGCTGGCCGGCCAGAACTAGGTGGAATATCACAAACCACCATATCTGCAACTCCCTCTCCCCCCTCCCCCTGACGTCCTCTACTTTCGTTACATTCAAGAACTTTGCAAGTTAATGGAAACAGTTTCTTACATGAAACTTCCTAACAAATTAAAACTGTCTGCCACGTCGGGTTTCCAAGTTCGAGTCTCTGCGTGGCACAATTTTAATTTGTCGGAAGTTTGAAATCAGCGCACATTCTACTGCAGGATGGAAATTTGTTCTAGTTCCTTGCGTCTTGCTGCAAGTACTTGCCGAATTTGTCTTTCGTGGAAGTTCTTCTCAAACTTACAAAAATTTGTGTCTAGCAGTGGTGCGAAAACATCATTGTCGAAAAGGAGAATGGCACAAAGACAGATGAGCCGAAACAAATGTATCGTTGGAGCCCTTAAACACACAAAATTGGCAGCATCAGTCAAGGAACTACGAAACGACTTTACCAATCAATTTGTTCCACCAGAAGGAGAAGTAAAATGGTGGAACAGGCGTCTTTAAATTTTAACTGATATCTTAATGTTATCATAAATATAAATGCATTAAATTTGTGATAAAATTAGTAAATACTGCTTGTAAAAATCCTAGAGTAATTAAAAGGCAGTCTCTCGGTGAGATACCACGCCCCATTTTTGATTGACTACACAATAGACAAGAGATGTTCGATATTTGTATACGACATCCTCAAAGTTTTTAATCTAAGTGAAGTCCTCTGATATTAGTAACTTGAATAGTGTTTCTTGGTAACATCAATATTTTTTTTCTATTTTTTTTGTGCTTCGTGACCATTTTTATTCAGTAATAAGAATGCAACAACGGTGGCGACTGCTCCGGTTTTTAAGAATAACTACACTTCCTTCTGTAACAATTGCTTGTGGCAAGTTCCTGAAATAAACTTGCCCCAGTGACTTGAAGTAAACTTGAGTGAGTTTTTGTTCTAATGTAAACATCTCAAAAATGGTTCAAATGGCTCTGAGCACTATGGGACTTAACGTCTGAGGTCATAAGTCCCCTAAAACTTAGAACTACTAAAACCTAACTAACCTAAGGACATCACACACATCCATGCCCGAGGCAGGATTCGAACCTGCGACCGTAGCAGCAGCGCGGTTCCGGACTGCAGCGCCTAGAACCGCGTGGCCACCGCTGTCGGCGGAAACATCTCGGCAAGTGCTTACAGAAGTTACTTGCTAGTGGATGCATCTAGGGGCAGTTTGACGTTGGCAGCGCTTGGAGACAAATGAATGTCTTTCCAGTAGTGCCAATTTTCTTCGCTTCTGGCAGCACGTGGGTCGACACCACCGATAATCTCTGCAAACGACCGCCACAACTGGGACCGTTTCCATGACATTCCATAGGAAAATCTACCAGTATAATGCATTCCACACACACACACTGCGCCAGTCGCTTCTTAGGAAAAGCGATGGAATTCACTAGAGAAAGTCGATCGCCGTTATGAGAGCGTGCCTGGATGCATATCAACAAGAGTCCCAGATCTTATCTCGTCGAGGCTGTTCCACTTTAGAGCAGCTGTTACCTGGTTTATTCGCGCCTCGTTTTCACCACAGCAGGAGCAAAAGAAGGTAGGTGAGCCATAAAAGGAAACCGGGCCGATGTAGCAGGAGGCTCTGGTTTCACGTGTGTTTTATTCGCCACTACCTCTATACTTTCCTGTCGTAATAAGGAAACTTTAACGTACTTATACTCTTAAGATAGTTTCAGAAAATTATGGTCAAAAGCCTTATTATTTGTGAGGTTTGTATAATATTTTCCTATAAATGAGTTAAAATGAGATAACATATTTTGTTCACAACATAATTCGATTATATTACAGCAGGAATACGGTATCATCAATTAGCTGCAGACAACCGAAAGCTGACGATTAATTTGAGCCAATAAACCAAGAACAATCATAGCAGTTGTCATGACAGTACATCACCACACTTTTCTGAATAATCACGACGTCCAATTGAATATTTGTATATGAGTACGTATAGAGTATATCACTGTCGTGTTGAAAAGAAATGTCAGATAAAGCAGAGTGACCACTATTAACTCCCAACAGATTCCATCATGGAAGGGATATGTCTGCCGGCTACAGTAACAACATTACTTCTTTGCTGGAGAAAATGACACAAATCACTCCAAACACTAACGATAATTGAGTGACCTGTGGATTTGATTTTGACCGATGTAGCGTACACAGATTCGACAGTTGTTAATGTTGACGTCATCCATATTCAAAATATTAGCATGTAATACCCAAAACTTATTTCAAATTAACACGTTGTTTCATGACTGCATGGCTTCTATCGGTGGTACAGATAATGATCTAACTAGCAGCCCGTTACAACATGTATTAATAACATGTCTGACAATTTACTAAGAAAGCTGTCTGGTTCCCTCCCACAAATCAACCAACCAACTAATATTGGATTATGATTTTAATTTTCGTTATACATACTCATTTACTTTGGTTACTGGTTATCACTGTTAGCATTCAACCGCGATCCTTATACACACATTTTTAAGCCATACGATGTTAAAATAGCTTTTCAGACTAATAACCTAGTGAGGTATAGCCTTAAGCACGATATTGGCGAGAAGAGAAATAAGTTTGAAAGATCGGGAGTTTATAAGATTCAGTGCAGAACTTGTGATGCAAAATATATAGGGCAGACAGGAAGATCATTCGCGATCCGGTATAAAGAACATAAAGATGCGTTCAGGTTAGGAAATTATGACAAATCAGCTGTTGCGAACCATATATATGAAACAGGCCATCCCCTTAATAGCATAGAACATAACGTGGAAATATTGCATGTAGAAAAGAAAGGGAGGAAACTTTATTTACTAGAGGAATTCGAGATAGCTATCCATGAAAAGAAACAAAGCAATATTCTAAATGCACAAGATAATTTTAAAGAAATGAGATTTTTAGCAGGTTTTTAGAATTATTTTAGGGTAGGTATGCGACTTTAAGGTGGTAGCATGTCACTGACGGAGTTGCGAGAGGCTAACGATGGCAGACCAATGCAATAAGGAAATAAGGCGCCCAATAGCATAGCGTTACTGTTAAGCACACGGCTGTAACCAAGCCACAACACCTAGGCACGTCAGTCCACAGCTCCCGAGCCGCCACAGTGCGACAGCATACTTGGTAGCTATGGGACGGCCATCGACTTGTGTCAACAACTTCAATGTAAGACGAGGACCCACAGTCCAAAATACTTTTAATTCTGTTTTACTATATGGACTTCCAACTGTTTGTGATAGTATTTTGTCTTTTTAGTCCGTTTAATTTCATGACATACTTTACAACCTGATGATGATGGCATTGTCTCTTGAAACGCGTTGTTAAAATATGTGTATAAGAATCGCGGTTGAATGCTAACAGTGATAACCAGTATAACGACAACTGCTACCTCGACTCCATAATGGATTATATTAAACTCATTTACTTTGTATTGCTTGGTGAATCTCAGATAGACTATGTACAATACACATTCTCCATAGAGAATTTTGAAAAGCGACAGCCAAATGGAAATTCTAACGCTGAATACATTACAACGCTTGATAGGCCTATTGGTGCCGCCACGTTGCGACGAATTTGTACAGAGCACATGTTTCCTTAGCCACGTAGCAGAGTGTACCAGTTGCTGCCCCGCACTCAGCGGGTGCTCTCGCCCGCGTAATGGTTAGTGAGACGACTGCCGGCACCAACGAGCCCACGCGGGTTTCTCCACGCGGATGCAGTGCTGTGTTTCTTAGCATAAATACTGAAAAGTGTTGTTGATACTGATGGTGGCAAACCACACTCGTTCTAACATCTCTTCTAATACCGACGCCCTCGTCGCCAACCCTTACTACCATTTTCTCTTTTGCGTAGAATTCCTTCATGTCTTCTTTCTAGGTCTTCAGGAGGATACTCCATTCATCAAATGCTAATTTCCCAGTAAACGCAACATCTTAGCATTCGTTGTCCTATCATTCTCAAATACCAAATAGCATCACATGTCCCATTTTCTCTCCTGAATACAAACGGATCCTCCCCATGTTTCTTTTTTTTTTCAATTTATCTTTCTAATCTTCAGAATAAAATGCTCTTCTGCAGCTCAGAACTAGATGGAAGAGTGTCATCGGCTCGCTTGCAATGTGTAATAAATTCCAGCCGACTAGATCGGTTTTAGTGATCAATGACCAGACTGCTTCAATACTTTCTCTTTCCTTGCATTTATCCCATCGTACTGGGTCCGCTGTTTTCATGAGTTAGCAAATCTTTTATTATTTTAACTTTGTGGCTGTGTGCCCTCCTTAACATCAACATTAAAATTAACGGAACTTTTTCCACGCATAGAGATTCATTTTCAGAAACAGATATCATGTAGACAATTTGTATGTAATCACTGGAGGAATTTCGTTCCTCATTTTCTTTCGATGTTCACTTCTCTCTATCCTCTTGATCTTCTTTTTGGGTTGGCATTGGAGCGAACTGCAGGTATTCCGCCATTGCTCTATAAATTTGATTGTACAGGAATCGGAATCGAATCACTATATGGTTAGGTCAAAATCACAGGCACTGGCGTAAAGAAATCCATTGTATAGCACTCCACATTCTGAGAAGCAAGATTAAAAAAACAAGACAAAAGTATTTCTTGTGTAATTGATTTGCAGTTGTTTAATACCTGAATGCACTCAGCACCTTTGTATGTTTAACATTCAAAACTATGTGTATTTTGTGGCTGTCCATGTCTAATCACAAAGGTGAAATGTTTGACTGTGGACAGCTAGAAAGGTATAGCGTAAAAACAGGAAAAAACGCATATTTTATTATTATAATTCTAGAGAGTCTAGTATCCAGTCTTCAGTGAAGTTAGTACTTGCTATGGGATTTAAATCTTTTTAATAATTCGCTGTTTGCAAGCAACTTATCATTAACATAATGAAACATCATTATTGTATTGAATAGTAATTATTACAATTTTTAACGTTATTTACGCATATACGACACATCTTTATCGCCATAGCCATGACATAACCTAACAGTGGGAAGTCATGTGCCCCATCTGTTAACAACTCGTGCAGACTTTGAAGCACAAGTCCTTTGGACTCGCCTTTTCTTCCTCTTCTATTTATTTCGTGATATGGACATATATTATTAGGACATTTTCATTAGGTTAGTAAGGCTTTATATCAATGACGTGTATTAAACAGACCATGGTTGTCACAATGAGTTCAATGTAACTCGTTGCATGAATGGATAGAGGTGGCGGAACTGAGGACATGCTTTTTTGGACAGTCACAGCTGCTGTTGGGCCGCTTAATTTGTGCAAATTCGGTGAACCAGGAAGGGTGCAGGAGCGGGTAAGAATATATCGGTCAAGATAAGGGAAGCTTGGACCGGCGCATTCACATAACGGAAGGCGATGTGGAGGATATGGCTTGAGCCACAAGGGGTCCACTAGCCACAGGCAGAGGAAAGCTCAAGGTGGGATACAGTGAATTGCCCCAGAGGTCGGCGACAGAAATTTTTACGACTGCTTTCGTCGACTCACGATGGATCAGCGCCCGACTAGTTGTTCTCAGCTGAGAAGTATGCATTACTTCAGCTCTGGAGGTGTCCTCATGATGTTTCCTGTGGATCTTCCTGCGAGATCACTATCTACAGGGTGGCGCACGAAATGTGTTACCATTTTGTTTTTGAAAACAAACCTTATTGTCAATACAATCTGAAAGGAACGTATACTACAATGAAGAGCCGTCCATGGAGATTTGTTCTAACTCAGCACATGCTCAATATGTCCATCATTTCGTTTCCTAACTTCCTTCAAACGAACACTGAAGTTAGTGATTACCCTACTGGACATGTCTTCCATAATTTCACTGCAAGCTTGAAGAATAAGTCTTCTGAGCTCCATTAAATCACGTGGACGTTTCGGGAAAATTTTTTCCTTTAGGTACCGCCAAAGAAAAAAGTCACATGGATTGAGGTCTGGGCTATTAGGGGGCCAATTTTGTCCGTCATTGAAGCGACCTGGAAACCTAAGTGAAATGATCCGCATGTCGAAATGCTCGTGTAAAAACTTCAACACAGTGTTTGCAGTTTGTAGCCTTGCTCCATCTTGCATGAACCACTGCGTGTTGAAGGGCAAGGCAGTAGCAAGAAGCTGTGGAATGAAGCTATTGCGAAGCATGCTCAAATAACGCTCGCTGTCCAGTTTCTTCAAAGAAAAAGGGTCTAATAAGTCCGTGACTGGAAACTGCTGCCCACGCTGTAATCCTCGGAGCACAATGTTGTCGTTCATGAAGCACTTGTGGGTTTTCAGTGGTCCAAAAGCGTACATTTTGTTTGTTAAACACACCGTCTAAATGAAAATGGGCCTCGTCTGAAAACCAAACGTTGTTGAGAGTTTCTTCCCTATACTCCGCCCACTGAGCAAACAGTAGTCTCTGCTGCTCGTGTTCTTCAGTGAGCTTCTGTGCACAGGTCAACTTGTATGGGTACATATGGAGGTCACTTTTAAGAATGCGTTGAACGGAGCGTCTGGATATTCCCAGTTGCACTGCTGCCTTTCTACACGATTTCTCGAGACTTCTCTGTACATCAACTCGTACCGCTTCAATATTCTCCGGCGAACAAACAGGCTTTGGCCGAGGTCGCTTCGCTTCCAATATTGTTCCTTCCTGTACAAATTTATCGTACAACCTGTGGATGGTCTTCTTGCAAGGGACCCATCGTGTGTTAAACTGCTGTCGAAAACGCCTGAGTCACAACAAGGCTTTTCGTTTCATGAAAAAGTAACACAATTGCCGACCGTTGCTGTGTAGTCAATCTTCCATTGCCAGCCATAACTGCTTACTAGTCTCCCAGCGGCAGTATCGTGAATTACACGTTATTTCGTAACTCATTTGTTGTTCCAAGCTCTGCTGGTACTGCTGTAGAGGTCTCAGCGGGATATCTAATGTGCGTCGTAAATTGTGAAAGCTACAATTGGTAACACATTTCGTGCGGCACCCTGTATTAGGCTTGTGAAAACATTTCGCTTCATTGGCCGAAATGGGCCGGCACTGCAGGACGCCCGGCACTATGTCGCTAGGATAGCTTTTACGTTTTTTGGGGTCACGTAGGCAACCAAGTCGCTTCTTCCCATGTGCAGTGTTTTTATTGGGATGCTAGCTGTGACGTCAAAAAGTGTACAGGTGGACACCTTTTCGATGCCTTGAGATGTGCTAGGTTTGGAGGAACGGATTTTGTCGATCTTCTGGAGGGAGGCTGTAGGGTATATGCGATTGGCGCATGAGAGCGCAACCGTTTTTGAATTTTTGAAAGATTTTTAGCTTTTTGGCGCTGTGGCCATGAAGGAGAGAAGAGTGCGGGAGAGCAGTGGCCACGAACGAGGAGAGATCGATCCAGACCAAGTGTGCGAACGTAGATTTGGATGAGAGAAGGAGATGGAGAACCACCATTCGAGCTGATGCAGAGACTCGGTGGTTACAACGTATAGACAGCTACGTGCTTATGGCTAGATGCATACGGTGAGCATTTTGCAGCGTCAACATTAGGAATGGCTAAGGTGAATTTCAGCAACTGCAGCGTGCTGTTAGAACAGCATCAGTCCCGTACGATTTAAACATACTGTATTATCTTTCCAATCAGTGGTTCAAAATACTGTCAAATTAGTTAGTCAGATCGCGTTATCCATTGTTAAAGACAGAGTCAGAGTCAATTTTCCAACCTCTTTCCAAACTTGGTAACTGTACATCAGTACACACTTCATTTTGTTAAACAACTACACTCAGGATGTCCGGTACACCAGACACACGGTTGTTAGGTCGTCAAGCGGATGTGAGTCTGGCTCACCTCGCAAGATAGCGTGCTGCTTGTTAAACTATACGAGCAGGGCATACTGCTTGGACACTGTAAAAATAAAATCTGGAAAACTGTTCTTCGATGTATATTATATAGCTTTTCGGACCATAATTATATCTATTTTGCCTTAAAAATAAATCCTCTCTTGTTTGCAAGCTATTTGCGCATAACTCTAGTCTCTCAATGGTATCTAGATGTGCTCTATGTAGTTAAAGTCATTTGAACTCACGACTGAAACTTCAGTCGAAGCTCGTCCAAGGGTACATGTTATATAGCGGTGTCTCATAATGAGGTTCAGATGCCCTTCATACTATCTCCTCACAGTTGCGCCAAGAAGCCAAATAGTGTCCAGGGAACACTTACCTGGTCTTTACAGATATCTGTAGTGAAGGTGGACATGGAGTGCGTTCTTACGAAGACTCAGCCTTCCAAAACACCTATAAATGTTTCATTCTATTCAAATGTGGACGCTGAAGAGGGATGTACATGGCTGCCACGGTACGTGGAACCATGAGCCACAAACTGTGCAGTATGATTACATTCTTTATCACTTGACTATTATGCGCCGTGTACACACACGGGCGGCCCTTTAATCTTCGGTGGTAAACAGCGAGTGAGCAGCACTAATGTCTTTGTAATATTCTATCAAAATGTTGCCGTGTAGACAGTTTTGACTACACCTTCTGTTGGTTAATGGCTTGCGCAACGCATTATCCAACTCACAGCGTTTGACTACAACACTATGTGCTGCACTGTGGCCCCAAATGTTATTCCGTTGTCTGTGTGCAATCACGAACAGCACAAGGCTTTGTCTTATTTATGATCAGTTTCGGTGCCACGGAGATCAGGTTCACTGCTTCTAACGAGTAGCCATTGAAATGGAAGTACTTCTTAATCATGCGTTGTACGGTTAGAGCCATTTGAACCATTTGAATCTTGTAATGGCGAATAAAACTAAGTCCATGGCTGAAACCGGCTATTTCTAGGTTGGCCGCCACCACGCAGCATCTTTTTTATCAATATTGAGTTGAGTTTAAGTAGAACATGCGCTTTGGGTATATTTCAAGCATCTACAACCACCAGTACTGCCCCTTGGCTTTCTTCAATAAACTGCATGGACGTGTAGCTCGTGTCCAGAGTAACAGGTTTGAATGCCGCAACAGGAAATATAATTTCATCAGCAGAAATTGACTGTCTAGGTGAGGTGTGGCAATCGTCTACAATTTTATGATTACCAGAAAATAAAATAACATTTGTGAAAAGTGCTGTACAAAGAAACTTGTAGTTCAAGAGAACTTTATTATCACAGTGTAAGAACATCACAATATGTGAGAGACTAGGGATGAAGACGTATAAACGATCTCTGGCTCTGAGGATCCACTATTGAGTGCAGCCTGCCTCCCGGCCCCCTCTCTTCCCACCCCCTCCCCCCTCCATAGAGGCACAGTACGAAAGGGGGCTGCGAAATGTTTCTCACAAAAATCCCTACACTCGGTTTGGGCCTGGCTATGTTTCTGGGAACACTCCACCATTTGGTTTGTATCTAAATTCCCGATTTATCAGCAATGTCGTTCGTTCTTCACAGTCACAGTACACAGACACACTTCATAAAATTACTGCATTTCAGGTGCGAATGGAACCTTATAGTTAGGGTACAGGGTGGACATCAGTTGCAATAAGGTTCAAATTTTCCATACAAAGATCGCCATGTTAGTTAATAACTTTGTCAGTTTGTTATCATCTACTTTCTCAGATTTCTCTGACATTTAAAAAGGAATACACTATGTGTTATCACATTGACTCTACTAACACTTTGGCCTCTGCCATTTCAGTTTAACGTTACCAATATGAATGACGAGCTAAGAGCCGCCCATAGTTCTGAAGGCCGGTTCCCACAAGAGCGTGGCAGAGCTGCTCGTGGCAGCTTCAAGTTTTCCGTGACGTCAAGGCGGCACGATGACTTAGCGTTCCCAACCGAAGCGGAGACTTCTAGCGGTAACTAATGACAGACTGAACGGAACTGAGGGCGTGGAAGGTGTGGAACCAATGAAATGTGCTGAGCAACTGTCATCTCGGACAGACGTAAACATACAAGTATGGTTCAGAACGTTGTATTAGCATAAGAAGCTGCAAAAGGAAGGAAGGAAGGGAGGAAGGTTTACGTTTAACATCTCGTTGACAATGAGGTCATTAGAAACGGAGCACAAGCCCAGAGTAGCCTAGCCTTGCCCTATTTTGTACCCCTAAACTGCTCATTTATTTCCGACTTTCTCGGACGACCTTATCACAGACTATTTGTTTTACCGTCACCAGAGTCAGTCAATTACCGTTGTAAGAGGTCCATGACTAAGGAATTTATAGCTAGCGCACTCGAGCAGATGTGATTTCGATGGATTGCTCACGCACTGCCTGCGATATGTAAGCTATAAGGGAATCTCAGACCAGAGAGAAGTGTTAGCTGCAGTAGGAACTGTGTAGCAGTAGGAGTAAGTAGTAGCTAGGAGTCTTGTGTATCGAGATGGCTGGGGCGGTCGTGGGGAGCGATGGCGATGCCCGAGAGATGTAGTATAAGGTAAAAGCAGCCTCGAGCATATGTACTATTGTTACTTATTTATTAATTTATTTATTTATTTACATGTCAAGTTCCGTAGGGCCAAATTGAGGAGCAAATCTCCAAGGTCATGGAACGTGTCAGTACATGAACTTACAACATAAAAGTAATAACGGATAAAAATAAATGTTCATGAACCTGAAAGAAAATCAGTCCACAAGTTTAATAAAACGCTATCAGCAATACAATGAGAATCAGCTTAATTTTTCAAGGAACTCTTCGACAGAATAGAAGGAGTGGCCCATGAGGAAACTCTTCAGTTTCGATTTGAAAGCGCGTGGGTTACTGCTAAGATTTTCGAATTCGAGTGGCAGCTTGTTGAAAATGGATGTAGCAGTATACTGCACACCTTTTTGCACAAGAGTAAAGGAAGTCCGATCCAAATGGAGGTTTGATTTCTGCCGAGTATTAACCGAGTGAAAGGTGCTTATTGTTGGAAATAAACTAATATTGGTAACAAGAAACGACAATAAGGAATATACATATTGAGAGGCCACTGTCAAAATACCCAGACTCGTGAACAGAGGTCGACAAGAGGTTCGTGAACACACATCACTTATTGCCCGAACCGCCCGTTTCTGAGCCAAAAATATCCTTCTAGAATGGGAAGAGTTACCCCAAAACATAATACCATAAGACATAACTGAACGAAAATAAGCAAAGTAGACTAATTTACGTGTCGAAGTATCACTTTCGATACTGTTCGAATAGTGAAAATGGCAGTATTAAGTCCTTGAACAAGATCCCGAACGTGGGCTTCCCACGACAGCTTACTATCTATCTGAACACCTAGGAATTTGAACTGTTCAGTTTCACTAATCATATGCCCGTTCTGTGAGATTAAAACGTCACGTTTTGCTGAATTGTGTGATGTTGTTGTTGTGGTCTTCAGTCCTGAGACTGGTTTGATGCAGCTCTCCTTGCTACCCTATCCTGTGCAAGTTTCTTCATCTCCCAGTACCTACTGCAACTTACATCCTTCTGAATCTGCTTAGTGTATTCATCTCTTGGTCTCCCTCTACGATTTTTATCCTCCACGCTACCCTCCAATGCGAAATTTTTGATCCTTTGATGTCTCAGAACATGTCCTACCAACCGCTCCCTTCTTCTCGTCAAGTTGTGCCACAAATTCCTCTTCTCCCCAATTCTATTCAATACCTCCTCATTAGTTATGTGATCTACCCATCTAATCTTCAGCATTCTTCTGTAGCACCACATTTCAAAAGCTTCTATTCTCTTCTTGTCCAAATTAGTTATCGTCCATGTTTCACTTCCATGCAAATACTTTCAGAAACGACTTCCTGACACTTAAATCTATACTCGAGGTTAACACATTTCTCTTCTACAGAAACGCTTTCCTTGCCATTGCCAGTTTACATTTTATATCCTCTCTACTTCGACCACCATCAGTTATTTTGCTCCCCAAATAGCAAAACTCATTTACTACTTTAAGTGTCTCATCTCCTAATCTAATTCCCTCAGCATCACCCGGCTTAATTCGACTACATTCCATTATCCTCGTTTTGCTTTTGTTGATGTTCATCTTACACCATCCTTTCAAGACACTGTCCACTCCGTTCAACTGCTCTTCCAAGTCCTTTGCTGTCTCTGACAGACTTACAATGTCATCGGCGAACCTCAAAGTTTTTATTTCTTCTCCATGGATTTTAATACCTACTCCGAATTTTTCTTTTGTTTCCTTTACTGCTTGCTCAATATACAGATTGAATAACATTGGGGAGAGGCTACAACCCTGTCTCACAATCCAACTACTGCTTCCCTTTCATGTCCCTCGACTCTTACAACTGCCATCTGGTTTCTGTACAAATTGTAAATAGCCTTTCACTCCCTGTATTTGACCCCTGCCACCTTTAGAATTTGAAAGAGAGTATTCCAGTCAACATTGTCAAAAGCTTTCTCTAAGTCTACAAATGCTAGAAACGTAGGTTTGCCTTTCCTTAATCTTTCTTCTAAGATAAGTCGGAAAGTCTGTATTGCCTCACGTGTTCCAATATTTCTACGGAGTCCAAACTGATCTTCCCCGAGGTCGGCTTCTACCAGTTTTTCCATTCGCCTGTAAAGAATTCGCGTTAGTATTTTGCAGCTGTTACTTATTAAACTGATAGTTCGGTAATTTTCACATCTGTCAACGCCTGCTTTCTTTGGGATTGGAATTATTATATTCTTCTTGAAGCTGGGGGTACTTCGCCTGTCTCATACATCTTGCTCACCAGATGGTAGAGTTTTGTCAGGACTGGCTCTCCCAGGGCAGTCAGTAGTTCTAATGGAATGTTGTCTACTCCCGGGGCCTTGTTCCAGCTCAGGTCTTTCAGTGCTCTGTCAAACTCTTCACGCAGTATCGTATCTCCCATTTCATCTTCATCTACATCCTCTTCCATTTCCATAATATTGTCCTCAAGTACATCGCCCTTGTATAGACCCTCTATATACTCCATCCACCTTTCTGTGTTCCCTTCTTTGGTTTGGACTCAGTTTCCATCTGAGCTCTTGATATTCATACAAGTGGATCTCTTTTCTCCAAAGGTCTCTTTAATTTTCCTGTAGGCAGTATCTATCTTACCCCTAGTGAGATAAGCCTCTACATCCTTACATTTGTCCTCTAGCCATGCCTGCTTAGCCAGTTTGCACTTCCTGTCGATCTCATTTGTGAGATGTTTGTATTCCTTTTTGCTTGCTTCATTTATTGCGTTTTTATGTTTCCTCCTTTCATCAATTAATTTCAATATTACTTCTGTTACCCAAGGATTTCTACTAGCCCTTGTCTTTTTACCTACTTGATCCTCTGCTGCCTTCACTACTACATCTCTCAGAGCTACCCATTCTTCTTCTACTGTACCTCTTTCCCTCACTGCTGTCAATTGTTCCCTTATGCTGTCCCTGAAACTCTGTCCAACCTCTGGTTTAGTCAGTTTATCCAGGTCCCATCTCCTTAAATTCCCACCTTTTCGCAGTTTCTTCAATTTGAATCTGCAGTGCATAACCAATAGAATGTGGTGAGAGTCCACATCTGCCCCTGGAAATGTCTTACAATTTAAAACCTGTTTCCTAAATCTCTGTCTTACCATTATATAATCTATCTGCTACCTTTAGTATCTCCAGGATTCTTTCATGTCTAGAACCTTCTTTTATGATTCTTGAACCAAGTGATAGCTATGATTAATCTATGCTCTGTGAAAAATTCTAACAGGCGGCTTCCTCTCTCATTTCTTACCCCCAATCCATATTCACTTACTATATTTCCTTCTCTCCCTTTTCCTACACTCGAATTCCAGTCACCCACGACTATTAAATTTTCGTCTCCCTTCACTATCTGAATAATTGTGTGTTAGAAACTGTAAAAACTGAGTCTTACTGTGATTTAACGTTGGTTTATTTTCTAGAAGCCATGAACTGAGGTCATGTACTGCACTACTTGAAACCGAGTCAATGTTGCACACAACATCCTTTACTACCAAGCTAGTGTCATCAGCAAACAGAAATATTTAGAGTTACCCATAATACTAGTGGGCATAGCATTTATATAAATAAGGAACAGGAGCGACCCCAACACTGATCCCTGGGGCGCCCCCCCCCCCCCCCACTTGACAGTAGCCCACTCAGATCCCACATCACAGCCGTTATCAGCATGGTGAATAATGACCTTTTGCTGCCTGTTGCTAAAGTAAGAGGTGAACCAATTGTGAGCTACTCCCCTTATTCCGTAATGGTCCAACTTCTGGAGCAATGTTGTGAGATCAACACAGTCAAATGCCTTTGTTAAATCAAAAAATACGCCAAGCGTTCGAAACTTTTTGTTTAGCCCATCCAGTACCTCACAGAGAATATAGCATTTTCAGTTGTCAAACGACTTCTAAAACCGAACTGTACATTTGATAGCAAATCGTGTGATATAAAATGATCAATTAACCTTACATACACAGCTTTTTCGATAACTTTTGCAAACACTGATGGCATAGAAATAGGTCTAAAATTATCTACATTATCCCTTTCTCCCTTTTTATATGGCGGCTTTACTCCTGAGTACTTTAATCGCTCAGGAAACTGACCATTCCTAAAGGAAAAATTACAAATATGGCTAAATACAGGGCTAAATGTGCAGCACAGTACTTTATTATTCTACTAGACACTCCATCATAACCATGAGCGTCCTTAGTCTTCAGTGATTTAATTATTTACTCAATCTCCCTCTTGTCTGTATCACAGAGGAGTATTTCAGACGTCAATCTCGGAAAGGCATTTGCTAAGAAATTTATATGATTTCCTGTAGAAACAAAATTTTTATTTAATTGACCAGCAATGCTCAGAAAATGGTTGTTAAATACTGTACATATATCTGATTTATCAGTAACAGAAATATTATTACCGCGAACTGACTTTACATCATCAACTTTGTGCTGCTGACCAGACACTTCCTTCACAACTGACTGTATGACTTTAATTTTATCCTGTGAATTAGCTATTCTATTTGCATACCACATACTTTTTGCCTTGCTAATAACATTTTTAAGCACCTTACAATACTGTTTGTAATGCGCTACTGTAGCTTGATTGTGACAACTCCTAACATTTTGATATAATTCCCGCTTTGTTCTATATGATATCCTTATCCCACTAGTCAGTCAACCGGGCTGTCCATTACTGCTAGTACCCCGTTTAGAATGTTCTAATAGAAAGCAACTCTCAAAGAGCATGAGAAATGTATTATGGAAAGCATTGTATTTATCATCTATATTATCGGCGCTATAAACATCTTGCCACTCTTGTTCCTTGACAAGTTTTGGAAACTCTATTGCTGTTCTATTAACTTTCCTACGTAGTTTGTAATTAAATACGACATTGGTTTGAGTACAAAAACCTTTTAGTGTTAATATTTGTGCATCATGGTCTGAAAGGCCATTCACCCTTCACTAACAGAATGCCCATCTAGTTATGAAGAATGAATAAAAATATTGTCTATGACTGTGCTACTGTTCCCCTGCACCCTAGTTGGAAAAAACACAGTTTGCATCAGATCATATGAATTTAGGAAATCTACCAACATCCTTTTTCTTGCACAGTCATGTACAAAATTAATATTGAAGTCACCACATCTAACTGCTTTCAGGTAATTCCTGCAAAGTGAATCTAGAACCCTCTCTAGCTTAAGCAAAAACTCTGAAGTCGGAGTTAGGGAACCTATAAACAACAGCAATTAGGAGTTTCACTAAATTCAACAAATGCTGCACAACTTTCAAATATCTGTTCAGTGCAGTGTCGTGATACGTCTATGGACTCAAATGAAATACTGTTTTTTACGTACAGAGCCACTCCCCCACCCCGCAAGGAACTCTTTGAGAAACAGTCAGCTAATCTGTAGCCTGGTAAAGGAAGCCTCTGGATTATCAAATTATTTAAGTGGTGCTCTGATATACCAATAATTTCAGAGTTAACACCTATTAGCAGTTTACTACCTTTATCTCTAATACCTCTTATAGTTTGATGAAATATGCTAATTCCTTCTCTACTTGGAAACATTACATCCTCTGGAGATGAGCCCTTAGTTACAGGCACTTCCTTTAAGCAGTTATACCTATCAGCTGACTTCAGTCTGAAAAAAGTGCAGCTCTAACACCAACTACTACAGGAATTTTTCCATGAGTGATACCACCACCACCACCACCACCACCACCACCCACTACACTGTCACCTATTAGCTTAGTCAGCCTCCCCTTCCCATACCTATTCAGGTGCAGGCCATGCCTAGTGAAACCCCATCTACTGACAGACGCAACTGGCACCACTGAGATGTGATCCAAGCCCTCCGCCATCAGTGCGCTCCCCAGCCCCACATTAACGCGCCTAACAGCCGCATTAAGGTGAGGCCGATCATGCCGCTGAAACAGTTGCACGAAATGCACATTAGTGCCACCAGTTTGAGTAGCTATCTTAACCAAGTCACCACTGACATCATATTCCCCGTCCCTATCGAGACTGTTCCCTGCTCCACCCACTATCACTACCTGATCCACTTTCGTAAAATTCTTACATAACTCCCCTATGCTTTCAGTCACCTGTGCCAACCCTGCACTAGGCTTCAGAATGCTGGTGACCTGGTACTCACTCCCCAACACTTCCTGCAACTGCCGTGGGAGCTACCTAGCAGCAGAACCTTCTTTCTGCTAGACTTTGCAACTAACCTAGGCCTCCTAATTGCTGAGGACTGCTGCAAGTTACCTACATCTACGGCTACACGAGGCTCCTCTCCACTCAACTCTGCATACATGCAATAGATACGACCAACTGTCAAAGAAAAACTGTCTGAATACCTCTTCTTCCTAGCTACCTTCTTGCCATCTGCCAGTTGCCATTCCCCACCAGCCTTCACCCTCCTCAACCTATCTAGTTCCTCCTTTGCGCATTGTAACTGCACCTGAAGGGCACAGATCTTACGCTCCTGCTCCTCTATTATCTTGTTTCTACTACAGATTCTACATTCCCAGGAGAGGATCTCCCTGAAATAACCACTGGCTTCCCCACTGCATTCCCCCCAATGAAAATACTTTGAACAAATCCCACACCGTAATCCACTACTCACAAACCTACGACGGAGCCCACACTTTTCACTCATGGTAAAATTTTACAGTTACTGAAAAAAACTATACGTCTACGTTACCAAAGTTCAGTTACACCAGTAGAACTATTTAAGAACTAACAAATGGTCTCTAAATTCTCTGCCTACTAAGAAAGCAGCTACTTGTATTAATACTACTACAACACAGCCGATACCAATACCAGCAAAACTTCACAAAATTATTAGCAAAAACCAAAAAATTAAAACGACCACTGTAACACTAAGCGAAGTTAAAACACCAAATGAAAATTTTACTGAAATATTTGACTAGAAGGAATAATAAACGCCAGTTGAAAACTAAAGCACGAGATTTACTAAACGATTTCAAAACACTGAAAACTCTATAAAACACAACGATTACAAAAGTATATTAAGTCGTTATTTCGCCACAAACGGCACGCAACACCGCTGAAATCTATTAAATTTAATAACTGTATTACAGAGCACAAATAAGTTTGTCAGTACTTAGCTTATAACCGCTACAGCTGCAGTGCACACCGCAAAATGTAAACACACTACTGAGGCACGAGGCTTAGACGAACTACGAAAACAGACTCACAAATAATACACCACTCGAGTCAATAACACAGGAAGAAAGACTGAGATTAATGAAAATCCACTAATAACTTACTTTTACGGCAAATATTAAAACAAATAAACTTTAAAATAAGTAAATGAAGTCTAAAATTTATAAAATATTAACGAGCTATTTTAACATCAGTGCAGCACACGTGACATAAATGTTTTAAAAAAAATCTCTTAGTAATAATCTTTCTTATATCCTCCCCCCGTGAACCATGGACCTTGCCGTTGGTGGGGAGGCTTGCGTGCCTCAACGATACAGATAGCCGTACCGTAGGTGCAACCACCACGGAGGGGTATCTGTTGAGAGGCCAGACAAACGTGTGGTTCCTGAAGAGGGGCAGCGCCTGGATGATTGACTGATCTGGCCTTGTAACATTAACCAAAACGGCCTTGCTGTTGTGGCACTGCGAACGGCTGAAAGCAAGGGGAAACTACAGCCGTAATTTTTCCCGAGGGCACGCAGCTTTACTGTATGATTAAATGATGATGGCGTCCTCTTGGGTAAAATATTCCGGAGGTAAAATAGTCCCCCATTCGAGTCTCCGGGCGGGGACTGCTCAAGAGGACGTCGTTATCAGGAGAAAGAAAACTGGCAATCTACGGATCGGAGCGTGGAATGTCAGATCCCTTAATCGGGCAGGTAGGTTAGAAAATTTAAAAAGGGAAATGGATAGGTTAAAGTTAGATATAGCGGGAATTAGTGAAGTTCGGTGGCAGGAGGAACAAGACTTCTGGTCAGGTGAATAAAGGGTTATAAATACAAAATCAAATAGGAGTAATGCGGGAGTAGGTTTAATAATGAATAGGAAAATTGGAGTGCGGGTAAGCTACTACAAACAGCATAGTGAACGTATTATAGTGGCCAAGATAGACACGAAGCCCATGCCTACTACAGTAGTACAAGTTTATATGCCAACTAGCTCTGCAGATGACGAAGAAATTGAAGAAATGTATGATGAGATAAAAGAAATTATTCAGTTAGTGAAGAGAGACGAAAATTTAATAGTCATGGGTGACTGGAATTCGACAGTAGGAAAAGGGAGAGAAGGAAACGTACTAGGTGAATATGGATTGGGGCTAATAAATGAAAGAGGGAGCCGTGTGTTAGAATTTTGCACAGAGCATAACTTAATCATAGCTAACACTTGGTTCAAGAATCATAAAAGAAGGTTGTATACATGGAAGAATCCTGGAGATACTAAAAGATATCAGATATTTGTATAATGGTAAGACAGAGATTTAGGAATCAGGTTTTAAATTGTAAGACATTTCCAGGGGCAGATGTGGACTCTCACCACATTCTGTTGGTTATGAACTGTAGAATAAAACTGAAGAAATTGCAAAAAGGTGGGAATTTAAGGAGATGGGACCTGGATAAACTGACTAAAGCAGAGGTTGGACAGAGTTTCAGGGACAGCATAAGGGAACAATTGACAGGAATGGGGGAAAGAAATACAGTAGAAGACGAATGGGTAGCTCTGAGGGATGAAGTAGTGAAGGCAGCAGAGGATCAAGTAGGTAAAAAGACAAGGGCTAGTAGAAATCCTTGGGTAACAGAACAAATATTGAAATTAATTGATGAAAGGAGGAAACATAAAAACGAAGTAAATGAAGCAGGCAAAAAGGAACACAAACGTCTCAAAAATGAGATCGACAGGAAGTGCAAACTGGCTAAGCAGGCATGGCTAGAGGACAAATGTAAGGATGTAGAGGCTTATCTCACTAGGGGTAAGATAGATACTGCCTACAGGAAAATTAAAGAGACCTTTGGAGAAAAGAGATCCACTTGTATGAATATCAAGAGCTCAGATGGAAACCCAGTTCTAAGCAAAGAGGGGAAAGCAGAAAGGTGGATGGAGTATATAGAGGGTCTATACAAGGGCGATGTACTTGAGGACAATATTATGGAAATGGAAGAGGATGTAGATGAAGATGAAATGGGAGATACGATACTGCGTGAAGAGTTTGACAGAGCACTGAAAGACCTGAGCTGGAGCAAGGCCCCTGGAGTAGACAACATTCCATTAGAACTACTGACTGCCCTGGGAGAGCCAGTCCTGACAAAACTCTACCCTCTGGTGAGCAAGATGAATGAGACAGGCGAAGTACCCCCAGCTTCAAGAAGAATGTAATAATTCCAATCCCAAAGAAAGCAGGCGTTGACAGATGTGAAAATTACCGAACTATCAGTTTAATAAGTAACAGCTGCAAAATACTAACGCGAATTCTTTACAGGCGAATGGAAAAACTGGTAGAAGCCGACCTCGGGGAAGATCAGTTTGGACTCCGTAGAAATATTGGAACACGTGAGGCAATACTGACTTTCCAACTTATCTTAGAAGAAAGATTAAGGAAAGGCAAACCTACGTTTCTAGCATTTGTAGACTTAGAGAAAGCTTTTGACAATGTTGACTGGAATACTCTCTTTCAAATTCTAAAGGTGGCAGGGGTCAAATACATGGAGTGAAAGGCTATTTACAATTTGTACAGAAACCAGATGGCAGTTGTAAGAGTCGAGGGACATGAAAGGGAAGCAGTAGTTGGGTTGTGAGACAGGGTTGTAGCCTCTCCCCAATGTTATTCAATCTGTATATTGAGCAAGCAGTAAAGGAAACAAAAGAAAAATTCGGAGTAGGTATTAAAATCCATGGAGAAGAAATAAAAACTTTGAGGTTCGCTGATGACATTGTAATTCTGTCAGAGACAGCAAAGTACTTGGAAGAGCAGTTGAACGGAATGGACAGTGTCTTGAAAGGAGGATATAAGATTAACATCAACAAAAGCAAAACGAGGATAATGGAATGTAGTCGAATTAAGCCGGGTGATGCTGAGGGAATTAGATTAGGAGATGAGACACTTCAAGTAGTAAATGAGTTTTGCTATTTGGGAAGCAAAATAACTGATGTGGTCGAAGTAGAGAGGATATAAAATGTAGACTGGCAATGGCAAGGAAAGCGTTTCTGTAGAACAGAAATTTGTTAACATCGAGTATAGATTTAAGTGTCAGGAAGTCGTTTCTGAAAGTATTTGTATGGAAGTGAAACATGGACGATAAATAGTTTGGACAAGAAGAGAATAGAAGCTTTCGAAATGTGGTGCTACAGAAGAATGCTGAAGATTAGATGGGTAGATCACGTAACTAATGAGGCGGTATTGAATAGGTTTGGGGAGAAGAGAAGTTTGTGGCACAACTTGACTAGAAGAAGGGATCGGTTGGTAGGACATGTCCTGAGGCATCAAGGGATCACAAATTTAGCATTGGAGGGCAGCGTGGAGGGTAAAAATCGTAGAGGGAGACCAAGAGATGGATACACTAAGCAGATTCAGAAGGATGTAGGTTGCAGTAGGTACTGGGAGATGAAGGAGCTTGCACAGGATAGATTAGCATGGAGAGCTGCATCAAACCAGTCTCAGGACTGAAGACCACAACAACAACAATAAAAATTAACTTTTTGACAATCATTCATCTCAATTTAAAGAATTCACTAATTTCTCTAATTCATGGTCATCCCGATTATTGTAAAGAAAAACCAGTTGTTCCTTTTATACATGACAAATCTATCGGCCAGCATTGCACTGGGCTGTACCAGAAAAATTTCTTGTAGGAGCAGATATATACGCGTTTCCGGCGACCTTATTGAGGTAAGAATTTTCTATTTCTTCAGTATGATCTTTCAGGGCCATGACGCAGCACTGCTGACGTCCATAATTTACCAGTTTAAATTCACAGTCAATTATCTAAAGGTTATAAGTGAGTCACATTTTTTATTGGGAGGTTATTCACGTTATTATTGCGAGGTTACTGTATAATAACCTGGTGGGAGGTTACACTAAATGTTAATGTTATTATCACATTTTTTATGTGTTGGGAGGTTACACTTGGTTTTTTTATCTGTTGGGTAGTTACACTGAATGTGAATTATATGATTATATTTTTTACTGTTGGGAGGTATTTTTTAAACTGTTGCGAGGTTACACAGAATGTGAATGATATATGTATTTTTTCTGTTGGGATTTACGCTGAATGTTATACATAATTTTTTTTTATCTGTTGGAGGTTACACCGTTCATAATTGTTCCCTGTCACATTATGCGGTCGTCAACATTAAAAAAAAATCGCTCCGGAAGGATTAAGGATTACTACTGTGACTCTCGTAACAGCTTATTACATTTGCTGTATCTAAATGCAGATTACTACAATGACAGTACATTACTTTTCATGAAGTGAATATTTGTTTGTAATTGCAAATGTCTCACATTTGCTCCCCATTGTTTGTTGTATGAATGTAACATATTTTAATTATTTTGCAAGCGTTAGTCATTGGAAACACTCGATTAAGTAATACTGCAATCCTCAGCTCCATCTTTACACTACCATTGGCATTATCATAAGCAATGTAGACACACATCTAACAACCATCACAGTACCGTAAGTCTGTATTCCTACTTTCACCACAGATGATAAAGAGATTGGAGGAATGCACTATGAGATAAAAGAAGTTATTCATCTCTTTCATACGGCCTGGAGAGCGGTGTGCTGACCACATGCCCCTCCATCCAGTGACGCCTGTGGTCTGAGGATGATACGCGCGGCCTGTCGGTATCGTCGGGGCTTCATGGCCTGTTCGGGAGGAGATTAGTTTTTTATTCAGCTCTTTAGGGAGGCAAAAATTTAATTATTATGGGGTATTAGAATTCTATAGCACAAAACGGAGGAGAAGGAAACGTCGTAGTGTACGTGGGTTGGGGGACTGGAGTGAAGGACGAAGCTGTGTGGTGAAATTTTGCACCGAGTGGGATTACATAATTCCTAATATTCGGTTTACGAATTGTGAATGATGGTTGCATACGAGGAAGCTTTTGAGATGCATTGTATAATAGTACGTCAAAGCGTTGGAAACCAGATTTTAAACTGCAGAACATTTCCAGTGCCAAATATGGACTCTGACCACAATTTATTGCTTATAAACTGCAGATTAAAACTAATAACAATGCAAAAAGCTAGGAAATTAAGGAGATGGGACCTGGGTAAGTTAAAAGAACCAGAATTAGTCGAGAGTCTGAGGATGCATTAGTCAACGAATGACTGAAACAGGAGAAATGAATACACTAGAAGACGAACGCATAGTTTTGAGAGATGGCGTAGTGAAGGCAGCTGAGGATAAAAGTGACAGAAGAAATCCTTGGATTACACAAGGTATATTGAACTCCGTTGACAACTGGAGAAAAAAATATAAAAATAAAATAAAAAAATAAAAGGAACCTTGTTTTTAAGTGTAGTTGCACAAGTAGAACTACAAAAAATGTGTTCATTAACGTTAACTGTAATCATTTATACATATCCTGTATACTGACTCATTCCACTTCATTACGATAAAAGAATCGTTCAAATTATCTTTGGAACATGCAGCTAACTAACTAAATAGCAGCAAATGAATAAATATCAAGTGCTCAGATGGCCAGCCAGAACCAAGCAAAGAAAGGAAATCTGGAAGGTGGAGGAATATGTAGAAGTGGGTCTATGCAAACAAACTTGAGCACAACGTTAGATTACAGTTCCAGTGGAATGCGCAAACGCACGAGGCGCTACTGATCCTCTGACTTATCTCAAGACTTATCTGAGGAAGCAAACTAAAGTTTACATTATTTACTACTTTCGAGAAGGCTTTTGATATTCTCGATTTAAATATACTCTTTTGAAATGCTTAAGATCGCATGGGTAAAACACAAGTATGCAAGGTTATCTACAACGTATACAGAAACCAAACTGCAGTTATAAGAACCGAAGGACATCAAAGAGAAGCAGTTGTTGAGAAGGAAGCAAGACAGGGTGTAGATAGTTGGCTTCGAGGGGACTGCCAAAGCGATGCGTTGTGGTCGTTAACATCTTCCATACCATCAGATTAAATTGACCTCACCTTATAGTCTTATGCTCTCTAGACCACTTGGCGACGGGCTCCTTTACGTCAAGCAGCGATTTCGACAGCTGATTAAATTTCATTGATGAAGGGAACACGGTGAAGCTACAGACCAGCAACAATCAGATGGATCAAGTAATAGTGATATATTCTTGAAAACCATAGTCTCGGCAGAGAAATAGGTGGGAACTTGCCATTCCACCAATTTAGGCTACACAGGCGATTCCCACGCTTTCTGTGAGCCAAACAAAAAGTAAATGAATACACATAAAGTACAAGACAAATAATGATAACTAGTCCAGTCCCTAGAGTGAGTGTTCTTACAGTAAATTAGGGAAGAATCACAAACGAAGGTAACGAGACATGGGAAAACACGTGTTGCAAGCACGCAGATGGGGGCAGCGCGACAAAGATTACCGCTCTAGAACTGTACATACCATGAACATAATTCGTCGTGGTGCAAATCGCATATCTGCAGTTTGGTTACGGACGGATGTGGTATGGGCATTCTATTGCGAATGTCTTGCGTATAGGTGAACGTAACAGCGCATTGTTACTTTCAAGGTGATCGATAGAAACACATGTGTCGGGAATATGGCAGCAGCTATCAAGCTACTGCTGATCACGAAGTGCACGCTACCAACTGCAAGGAACTGAGGCCGTGAGGGCGGCTCTCACCGGTTTCATTACCTCGGTCCTAGCACACTGTGTGCTTCTTCAGAGGGCAAAAGATCCTTGCAGCCCACTTAACTGGGGACAGACACGCCAGTGATCGCTTAGTCTTTCTGGCGAGGCTCAGTGCGAACCGCCCACGCAAAGCTCGGTTGTCCTGAGGGTGGCGCCAGCTCTCAGACTGCGGGGAGAGTTGGTGTCCCCCTGCGCAACTGATGCCTCGGCTTCAGTTTGAAGTAACGATCACTGGAATTTCTGTAGATCTACGGCACCATGTGTATATCATAGATTAAATAATTGATGATTACGAAAATTATACCGACCCCTCCGTTCTATAGTCCCTGCACTTAAGATGTCGGCGGGTTCAGATAACTTGGGAAAAATTATTTTTAATGTATAAATAAGCAAATTAAATTCATTATCTTTTCAATTAGTGAGTGCACAGTCCTGTGCCTCCAAGCAGTCCAAACGTGTAGTAGGGAACACGGTTTTCGGTTTTAATTTTATTTTACTCTCTCTCCCACTTTTTGTAATGAGACAGGGGTGGACAGCTATAGAAACTTCGCTATAAGCTCTAAACGTTTCCGAAAGTCTCTGTGTTACAAGATGCGTAGCCTATCCCCTATGTTCGACATGTGTGCAAACCGCGCCGTAGCAATTGATGCAGCTTGCTGCAGACGGTTTCTATGACAACCGTTCCACTGCCGCTAACTTTTCCTGTACCGGGAAGTAGCCTTGACGGATGCGAAAGCAAGAGCTAACTAGTGTCTGTGCAGTCCGAGCAATGCAGTCCCTGCTGCGCTGAGCATTATTATGCAAACAAATACAGCTTAACTTAATGTAATAATGTGGAATAAACAGTAATTACATAAACTTTAACTGTCTAAATGAAACATATGAGAGATATAGGTACCACAAATAGTAGCTACGGTCTATTCGTGCAGACTAGATCCAAAGCAGATAAAGGGGAATTGGCGCTGCTGCTTCCAGCGCCTCCAAGGACCAATGATATAATGCAATTTTGCGTATTTTTCTGTGGCAACGTTTCAGTGCTACTGCAGTTTAACGCAACTATGATTTTCAGTCAGTATTGCAGCAGCTAGTTTTCAGGGATCTTCTTTCGCGAAATGAATTGTTGAGGACCGCGACGAAAATTTTACTGACCAACAGTATACGAGGTATAATCTATTGGTGGGGCCAAAGGAAAGTGAAGGTCAGGTAAGCTATAGTACACGTCCTTCATCGAAGAAAGCTTCAACATTCTTCACTGCATGGAGCCGGTCACTGTCCTATAGAAATACATCATGTGGAGCCACGGACCATCGAATTTGGTGTTTTTCCACCATGCCACACAACAATACAAGCTACCAGATAACATATAACATGTAAACGCCATTGTTGTGGGACATATTTGCACTCAGCCCTCAAATGCTGAAACGCTTATGGTTTCCGGACAGTGGAAGCTGACTGAATGGCTGGCCTGTGTACTGTCAGTCCAGGTGATAGAATCTGTGTCAACTGACGTTGCAGACAGTTCCATATCCAGTGAAGTGCTAAAGTGTCGAGGCAACACTGTGGACGAATTTAAAGAACGCCATGATCAACAGAATAAGCTAATTCTTGAACAAAAACTTATAATTGACTACCATTTTCAACCACCCATATCATCAGTAGGTCCATAAAAATCTTTGCTTTTGTTCAACGGCTTCTCCTGATGATCACGACGTTTCGTATCCCCCTTACAAGTATTCAGAGTGCCCAGTGTGACTGTAGTTCGAGAAAGGCGTTCGACATTGTACCACGTAGTCACTACTAATCGAGATGCGATGAGTACAGATTACCTTAGCAAATATGTCACTTGCTCGAGGAAAATTTGACCGCTAGAAAGTGAGCGTAATTGTTGGACGGGTTTGGGAAAACGCAATGTATATGTAAAGGATATGGTATACAAGACGTTTGTGTGATCAGTTATAGAAGTGATTTCCTGCCTTGGGGCAACTACCCATGAGAGGTAAAATTAAATTTTTTAGGTCTAAATCAAACGCGTTCGACTGTGTTTTGGTCATTAAACTAAACTGTTTTTAAAGGATCATTACTATCGTCACTGTTTCACACGACTATATTACTGGTTACATAAATTACAAACACATTAAAAAAAAAATTTTCGAATAATAGCATTAGCGGGTGACACAATGTAATAGAGATTACAGCTTGTGAAACGAATGAATAAACATCTTCCTCACACAGTTCACCCACTACACACACACACACCACACACCACACACCACACACACACACACACACACACACACACACACACACACACACCGACACACGCGCGCGTACTTTGTGCTATGCACCATGCATCTTTGACAATAAAATTTTGACATATACGTCTCAGATGCTTAAATAGCCCATGAAAATGGCTTCTCCGAGTTGCAGATAGTTCCCTAAAAGGACCATTATTTGCTTTATTATTCACTTGGCAGCAAATAAACGAACTAATTGTCAGCACAACAACTCAACAGTAAATATGTAATGGTTACTAATTGTTCTAGGACCTACACTTTGTTATTATTATTATTATTGGTAATGGCAGTGGTGAATCATAAAATATTGACAGCCTATAATTTTCCAATTTCTATCAGTTAAGTTCAGTAGGAGCCCAGCAGTTAAGTGATTTACAAACAGTAAATATAGTGTCACTAGAGAGAGTAGTAGTGCAGAGGAAGCATGGTTTGTAACAAGTGTCTTCCCTCAATGTGAACAGCTAGCTTTCTTTTCTGAGAAGAAGTTGTAGGTAGCACATTCGATTGACTGAACGTTGCTTAGACCTTCTGTAAAAATGGCTTTAGCAATGCAAGTTTTTAATTGACTCATTGTTTCATGGTGTAATAAAATACCTACAGAATCTTAGCTACCGTCATTATAAAAAGTCTTCAAAGAAAATTCTTTTTCATTCTAAAGTTTAGCTAGTGACTAGCGTAAATGGTGGTGGGGTTAGAGGGGGAGGGGGGGGGGGGAGGGCGTGGTGCTAGCTAATATCTGATTACGCCCAGGGATAATAGTCTCGGAAATGTTGGCGACCACTGAATTGCAGGGTATCGTATCGGTGTTTGAAGCCTTTAATAAGACGGCATGACAACTGGCATGGAACGAATTTGAGACGCACTCCTAGGTTCGTAACAGGTCGGTATTCTACGAACTTAGCAGATATGCTTGGGAATTTCAACGGGAATTCTTGGAAGAGAGGCGACATATTTCTCGTGAAACCCTGCTAGGTAAGTTTATAACCTGTATTCGAAGAATGCTACACTACAATTATGCTACTACCATCGTATGCCTCGTGTGGGGATCGTGAGTATAAGATAAGACTCTGTTTTTACAGTTTCTAACACACGATTCAACAAAACTAGACGTTTTGCTTTCACAGAATGGGCATATGATTAGTAAAACTGAACAGTTCAAATTTCTAGGTGTTCAGATAGATAATAAACAGTCGTGGAAGCCAACGTTGAGGATATTGTTCAAAGACTTAATGCTGCCATTTTTACTATTCGAACGGTATCTGAAGTGAGTGATCGTTAGACACGAAAATTTGTCTACCTTGCTTATTTTGATTCGCTTACGTCGTATGGTATTATATTTTGGGGTAACTCTTCCCATTCTAAAAGGATATTTTTGGCTCAGAAACGGTGGTTCGGGCAATAAGTGGTGTTAAGTTCACGAACCTCTTGTCGACCCCTAATGGACGGGTACAGCGGCATATACGAGTAGACATTCGTTTTTCCCTCGCCCAGTAAGCGAATAGAATAGGAAAGAAAATCAATAATACTGGCACGACTTACTCTCCATCGTGCACGTTAAAGCGGCTCCCGGAATATAGATGCACATTAGGTAGCTGAGAAGAATGCCTGTTAAGGTGACGTGGGGAGTAAGGAAACGATCCTTCCCCTCGAATTCTTCTGCTGCGCATTTACCGTCGGTTTATGACTTGCGATGCGAAAAATACTACGTTGCCAATAGGCTTAACTGTCTATCGCGTTCTGTTTTGTGTTCACAATTTATGGCCTCCCAATTTCTTTTATATCTTTGTGTACATCACAAATGCCGAAGAATAAAAAGTCTAGAGAAACATGCATGTAACATACCGTTACTACTGTAACCAAAATACAGATAAGAAAACCAAATTTGGTGTCACGGGCCGGTGATTTCGAAAGTCCGCCGAAGACACGGAACTCGATCACGGCCGCTAGTCGCCACTGCTACAACTGCCAGCGCTGGCGTCGCAAATGTCTTACAATTGCTCTCCGTTGTTTATTGTATGAATATCTCATGATATAACACTTCTGCAAGCGTTAGTCATTGAAGTATGGTAGTAAGAAACTCCATCTTTAAACTGTCATTGGCATTATCGTAGCGAGACATACACCCATCACAGTAACACAGTTTTGCATGCCTACCAACACCGTACATGATGAAGAGATCAAAAGATCCTTATTTGTAAAAATGATATGCCCTTTAGTATTACGGGTAACTCTAAAATATTTCTGTTTGCTGATGACACGAGCTTGGTAGTAAAGAATGTTGTGTGTAATATTGGGCCAGTTTCAAATAATGCAGTTCATGACCTAAGTTCATGGCTTGTAGAAAATGACAGTAAGACTCTGTTTTTACAGTTTCTAACACACGATTCAACAAAACTAGACGTTTTGCTTTCACAGAATGGGCATATGATTAGTAAAACTGAACAGTTCAAATTTCTAGGTGTTCAAATACATAGTAAACAGTCGTGGAAGCCAACGTTGAGGATATTGTCAAAGACTTAATGCTGCCATTTTTACTATTCGAACGGTATCTGAAGTGAGTGATCGTTAGACACGAAAATTTGTCTACCTTGCTTATTTTGATTCGCTTACATCGTATGGTATTATATTTTGGGGTAACTCTTCCCATTCTATTTTGGCTCAGAAACGGTGGTTAGGGCAATAAGTGGTGTAAGTTCACGAACCTCTTGTCGACCACTATTCACGGGTCTGGGTATTTTGACATTGGCCTATATTCCTTACGTTGGAGGGTATCTGAAATCGTCTCTGAATTACACGTTTCGCAAGAAACCAAGTTGCCGGTTGACATGGGAACGGCAGATGTTGTCGTGTAACGCTTCTGATATCGTTATGCAGTGCCCTGGCGTATACACACGACGCCGTAGCGCAGAGATGGCCAGACACCGGTCTTCAGGTGGGCTGGCTCTGAGCACTATGGGACTCAACTGCTGTGGTCATCAGTCCCCTAGAACTTAGAACTACTTAAACCTAACTAACCTAAGGACATCACACACATCCATGCCCGAAGCAGGATTCGAACCTGCGACGGTAGCAGTCGCACGGTTCCGGACTGCGCGCCTAGAACCGCGAGACCACCGCCTTCAGGTGGGATTGTGACGCTTCGGGGACCTTTTGGAAGTCGCCTTCTGTGCTGATTTATATCCCTATAGCCTTTTCACAACCGATGAATAACACAGGAAGAGGCATTGGCATCTGCTGCCATTTTTACTATTCGAACGGTATCTGAAGTGAGTGATCGTTCGACACGAAAATTAGTCTACTTTGCTTATTTTCATTCGCCTATGTCGTGTGGTATTGTATTGTGGGGTAACTCTTCCCATTCCAAAAGGATATTTTTGGTTCAGAAACGGGCGGTTCGGGCAATAAGTGGTGTAAGTTCACGAACCTCTTGTCGACCCCTATTCACGAGTCTGGGTATTTTGACATTGGCCTCTCAATATATATATTCCTTCCTGTCGTTTCTTGTTAACAATGTTGGCTTATTCCAGAGAATAAGAAGGTTCCACTCACTTAATACTCGGCAAAAATCAAACCTGCATTTGGATCGGACTTGCTTAACTCTTGCGCAGAAAGGTGTGCAGTATACTGCTGCATCAATTTTCAATAAGCTACCGCTCGAATTCAGAAATCTTAGCAGTAATCCACGCGCTTTCAAATCGAAACTGAAGAGTTTTCTCATGGGTCACTCCTTTTATTCTGTCGAGGAGCTCCTTGAAAAATTAAGCTGATTCTTGTTGTGTTGTTGATTGCGTTTAATTAAACTTATGGATTGACTTTTGCATGTGCTCGGTTGCATTCAGCGTCCACAACTGCCATTCATGCACCACACTACAAAACAATGGAAACCGGTACTCGTTTCCTTCTGTGCGGTCAGCTGATTCTGTAATCTATAACACAGCCAATAGATGGCCAATGATTTTAATTGTTGCCTACCATGAAAGTTCTCAAGCCATGCGATAAGATCACAGGTTCTGCCTGCATAGAAGTAGATTGAGCATATCAGACGTTGATACACGTGTTCCCCTAATTCTTTTGAACAGCATATTTAAACATCACTTACTGATATCATGTTCACTCTAATGCAGAATATGATCGACATTTTTGCGGAAGTATCGGTGCACTCAAAATGTGTGACGATATACTAACATGGCTCGAAACTCACCAGGTCAATCACAATTACAATGTTGACGTAATGCTTTTCAGAAAGGCGCGTATACTATTCTGTCTGGAGCATGTCACAGTGCACACCCGGCGTGCTCCTGCGATGCTGTAGCGCGCATTTTTCTGAGCGGCGGACAGCAGTGGCTGGTGATGTGTGGGTGGCCACAGCTGCAGTTGTGTGCAGCCATTACAAGGTAAGCGGGACGGCGTATTCGTGGCGAACAAAAGGCGGCGGCGGCGGCGCCACGGCTGGGTAAACACCACACCCGAGGGCGGCCGGGCCTGGCGCCGGCTTGTTTACACAGCTCCCTCATAAACGGCGCGGCAAACACAGCTCCTGTGCACGCAGTTAGGACGCCGTACAGCCAGGCGCTGCGTCGATTAACAGGCACCACTTCCGTAGAAGGGCACTGCACATCGAACAGTATGCGAGACCAGAAACATTCAGATTCGTTAAGTCTTTGAAAATGGACGTATACACTCGGAAACATCAAAGAGAATTTATTAAATTTAATAAATTAATTACTCTGATTTAAGTAATTATCCCTGAGTACTCTACAATAACTTGCATAAATTGTTTTGTTTATTAGGTTAATTTACAGGTAAGAGTGTGTGCTGATCTGTTGGAACGATGTCGCAGTCCGAGCAAATGGTGAACATCAAATTCATGTATAGATTGGGGAAATCTGCTGCAGAGACTTTGCTAACCATACAAGCGGTTTATAGGAACCTGACTTTAAAGAAAGATTTCGGGATGGACTGGAATCACTGGAAGACGAGGACCGCAGTGGAAGACCATCAAACTCCAGAAAGGAAGAATTGATCGAGCAAGTGAAACAGTTAATCAGATCAGACCGCGATTGGCCACCGACGACTTGGCACAAGAATTGCAGATCTTTATGGAGCCATTCAAGCAATCCTTCCTGATGATTTCAATATGGAAGGTGAAAGTGCAGATTCGTCCCGCAGATGCTGACTCCGGATCAAATGGGAACTAGTTTGTTGACTGCGGCCGAATGTTTTGAAGAAAGCTCAGAGGTCGCGATATTTCTTGGGACAATCGTTACTGGTGATGAGACCTAGATGTACGCGGACGACACGGAGCAAAAAAGGCAGTCATTAGACTGACACACAATATCCACTCCTCAGCCAAAGAAATCACATCCCGTTAAATTCAAAACAAAAGTGATATTCATTGCGTTTTTCGTTAACGTAGACGTACTGCACCACGAATTTGTACCAGCTGGACAAAAAGTTAACGGTCCTTTCCAGGAGCAGGTTTTGAAACGACTGAAGGAGGCAATCCAAAGAAAACGTCCCGCGGAATGGCAAGGTGGATGAACACTGCATCACGACGATGTTCCCTCCCGCACATAGCTTGTTGTAGGAACTCCTCTGTCAGCCTCCCTGTTCCCCGGTTTGATACCGGCGGATTTCTGGCTCTTTCCCAAGATCAAAAAGAGCGTCAAAGCTAACCGGTTTGTCACTGCAGAAGACATCAAAATGAACGCGACGTCTGAACTTCGGAAGATACCAAAAGAGGACTTTTATCGTGGTTGCCAGCAGTGGCAGGAGCGGTGGATCAATGCTGAAGGAGCCTATTTTGAAAGCGATTGAGTAAATATACAAAACATTTGCCTGTATTGTGGTAATAAAGAGTTACAACGAAGTTCCGGGAACTTTTTGACTTCCCCTCGTATTCCAGATTTGTCTTTGGAATTACTAAAAAATGTGTATTTACTTTACCATACACTACTATTCTGTCATAGACGACAAAGGACTTGCAACAGCCGTTGAACGGAATGGATAATGTTTTGTAAAGAGGTTATATATCAACAAAGTAAAACAAGGATAATGGAATATAGTCTAAGTAAATGAGGCAAGTCCGAGGGAATTAGAGTAGGAAATGAGTCACTAAATTCAGTAGGTAAGTTATGCTATTTGGGCAGCAAAATCACTGATGATGGCGGAAAGAGAGAGGAATTAAATGCAGACGGGCAATAGCAACAAAAGAGTTTGTGAAAAAGAGAGATCTTTTAACACTGAATATAAACTTATGTATTAGGAAGTATTTTCTGAGTCTGGCGTGTAGCCTAATACGAAAGTGAAACGTAGCCACTAAACAAATCACCCAAGGGGAGAACTAAAGCTTTGGAAAGGGGGGGCTACAGGATAGTGGGGAAGATTATATCGGTAAAATCGATAATTAATCGGATCGAATTGGTGAGCTTTATGGCAAAACTTCACTAAAAGAAGGGGTGGGTTGTAGTTACATTCTGAGTCAACAAAAAAGCAAAGGAAAGCTCCGCTTTCTGGCCCATAAGGGCCAATGGCGTCATTCGGACACAGTATGGAGGCTCATGGGGGTCAGCCCATCGCACTCCCGGCCGCTGTCGAACTTTGGAGCCGCTGCTTCTCATTCAGGGAGCTCCTCAATTGGCCTTACGGGACTGAGTGAACCCACAATCCTCCCGTCTCGGAAAAATACGGAACTAAACTCCGCCCGAACAGGCCACGAAGGCCCAACGGTATCGACCGGCCGCCGTTTCATCCGCAGCCCACAGGCGTCACTGGATGTGGATATGGAGAGGCATGTTGTCAGCACACCGCTCTCCAGGCCGTATGTCAGTTTACGAGGCCGGAGCCGCCACTTCTCAGTCAAGTAGCTCCTCAATTTGCCTCACAAGGGCTGAGTGCACCCCGCTTGCCAACAGCGCTCGGCAGACCAGATGGTCACCCATCCAAGCGCTAGACCAGCCCGGCAGCGTGTAACCTCCGTGATCTGACGGGAACCTGTGCTAACACTGCGGTAAGGCCGTTGCTCACCTCGGAAAAATCCTTGACAATATCGGGAACTGAAGTCTGATCTTCCGCATAACAGGCAGACTCGCTGGTCACCTAGCTACGGAGTCAGCAAGGAATAGTCAGTTTTATCACGTAGGAACACGTGATAGATAAGAGAATAAGAAAGAGACAAAGTTGACTATAGAACCGTGTTCAGATGGATATAGTTTGCTGTAGATATGTAGTGGAGAGGCTTGCGCATGGTACTCTAGCAAGGAGAGCTGCATCAAACCAGCTTTCGGACTGAAGACCAGGATATACCACAAAGCGTTTCATTTTATTCGTTAAAATGCCTTCAGTTGCCTTGAATGAAACATGTTTACAATTTTTCTTTACTTTTATATCTAAAAACAGTTCGTCTCAGAAGATATTGTAGTGTGATTTTTACTTGCAGGATTTCTGTATAGTTATCTCTTATATCTGCAAGTGTCGTCAGCATGTACAATTTTCAGGTATGCTTGCGTTTGGCGCTCGTGTTTATAACACAGCTCCCACCAGCCTGCGTCCGAGGCGCGCTGCACGATTCGAGCGATCGTTCACATCGATGACGGCCTTTGTGGAGACAACCATTGACCTAGTGTAGCAAAAATATGATTCACCGAAGAGCAGAAACGTTCCTTCCATCGATGGACGGTCGAATGCCGATGGTCCCATGGGCACTGTAACGGTAATTGACGATGTCGTTGTGTCAACACGTGAACTCGTAGTGGTGGTCTGTTGCGGAGCTCCATATTCAACGGAGTGCGATGAACGGTGTGCGCCGAAACACTTGTGCGTCCACCAGCATTGTGCTCTTTTGCAGAGATGCCACATACCTCCAGCTACCTTACTTTACAGAGTACACAAGCCTCCGAACCACATCTACATCTACATCTATACTCCGCGAGCCACCTTACGGTGTGTGGCGGAGGGTACTTATTGTACCACTATCTGATCCCCCCTTCCCTGTTCCATTCACGAATTGTGCGTGGGAAGAACGACTGCTTGTAAGTCTCCGTATTTGCTCTAATTTCTCGGATCTTTTCGTTGCGATCATTACGCGAGATATATGTGGGCGGTAGTAATATGTTGCCCATCTCTTCCCGGAATGTGCTCTCTCGTAATTTCGATAATAAACCTCTCCGTATTGCGTAACGCCTTTCTTGAAGTGTTCTGGGAAGAGTCGTGGAGGTGCAACCACGTAGCGCTCAGCTGTATTTTCACTGTCCTTCTACGTCTTTCCGTAGATTCTCACAACAGTAGCAGGTGAACAGTCGATCAGCTTCACCGTTTTAGAGATATTCGTTCACAGTCTTTGCGTAATTACAATCTGCCAAAGTTGCTTATCTCACTGGACCTCCCATTTGTAGCCCGTATCGTCGCTAGGGTGATCCCCCGAGTCTGCTCGGCTTACATACTTTTGCTACCGCGTCAGGTGCCCCAACGCCACCTGGCGGCATCCAAATCGCGATGGGTAGTGGCTTAACAGTGTAGCTACACCTGTAGCTAAGGAGTTTTTTACAGATTTTCACGCTGTGAACGCTTCCTCTCTCAACCTAATTATGTGTGAATAATTTTGATCTTGTATTTGTTGTTTAAGAGCTACCATCTTAATACTCTTCTGTAATTAACCTCCGACCGGTGTGGCCGAGCGGTTCTAGGCGCTTCAGTCTGGAACCGCGCGACCGCTACGGTCGTAGGTTCGAATCCTGCTTCGGGCATGGATGTGTGTGATGTCCTTTGGTGGAGACATCTTTTCAGGAAATTTCTCGTCCGAATGTCAAAATATTTTGGCTCCACCTACAGACGGAGAAATAACCTTCGTAACGAAATATAAGAAATTTTTAGGGACTCATTTTTCGCACGTGCTGTTCGAAAGAGTGGTAGTCTGAAACTGGTTCTGTGAACCCTCTATCAGTCACGTAAGTGGGGATCGTAGGGTAATCCTACAGAAGCGGATGTAAATGTAGTAGAAGTTATTATTTTATTCATCCGTCGATCACTTTTAAAAGGATATTGATCATGTCATTATATTAAACTTTAAGAAGAAAATACAAGCATTTACATATTAACGGTTATACTTTGCAACACGTAGTCAGCCATGGGCACACAGTAGCAACCATCCCGAAATTTGCCGGAAGTAATTTAGTGAAACAACAAAAACCGTAAATCAGATTGGTTGGACTGAGATGGGAAACTGTAAGCAACATTCTTCCGAATACAAAACTAGTTTGTGTAAACCAGTGCAACCTTACCGGTTTATCCCTAGTATGTAGTGCAATTTTACAAAGACGTTACTTCATAATATAAAAAGCTATTGCTAGACCGTTCCTTCATTTATCTAGACTGATCACTGCACACACTACAGACATCACACACATGTTCCTTACTAATGAGACACTATAAGTAGTAGGGAGTTGGAGGTATCAGCCCAATTTTGACATCAAATTGACAAGCAAATCAATTAAACTGATCAATTAATCACCCCCACCCCCGCCTCCCCGGCCCCGACCACGCCCACCCCCGCCCCAAGATGACGTCACGTGTTTTTCTCAGCTGCATGTGTGTGCCAGCCTACTCATCCCCCTCCCCCTCCACCACCCCTCCCCCCAATCTACTCTATTGGAGGGAATTTCGAATTTTGGCGAGAATTTCTTTGTCCCAGGGCTGTGCTGAAATCTCACCCCACCCCCAGCTGGGAATTGGCAGGAAAAGGACTCAGCCTGTGCTGGATAGGATGGACGTATGTTTTTATTTAAACAGTCTTTATTTAAACAATTTGAGGCAGTGGCTCCATCCGGTGTGTTCACCATGGGGTCCAGAGTCCAGCTGACTTAGTACACAGCACTGCCACCAGAGGACACCATCGTCCCTCCTGTGACATAACCCAAGATGACAGTCTGAAGGGGAAAATGGTGGGAAAAGGACTCAGCCTGTTCTGGGCTGTTGGAGAGAGGAAGGAGTGTACTTTATTTATTTTTGTAATAATTTATTTAGGGACGGATTTCACGTAGTTTATTTATTACACTGAACAAAACAGTCACCCTGGCGTGCTTGAGGTCTTAGTAAATAGTGTACAGACCTGCAAACTATTCGTACATAATGCATTACACTGATGCGCAGAGATGCAAACAATCGTAAATTACCGAAATAATGCAGCACACAGCATACATACATGCAAACTACTCGTAGATCACCGAAATAATGCATGTGTAACATTATACAAACATGCTCACAACACTTAAACATACGAAAATAATGCAGTGCACAAACACACAGTGCATGTAAAAAACGTAACGTATCAGCGACTAGAACCGTGGTCCTCCTGGCCCGAAAGCCCAAGTGCACCTCCCTAACACATGGAAACTGTCCAGATGCAGGAAAGGAACGTTAGGTTCATGTACTTTACTTATTTTGGTCGGGAAACTGACGCAAATATCGATCCTAATTACTTAATTAATCACGAAGATCGGTCCTAATTACGCAATTATATGCATAGCGCTGCACAAGGATGCATAAAATCGCAATACAACGCAAAAATTGACAGTATCATATAACTGGTGTTATCCTGATGGGAAAAAATTTCGCTACACCACTTGAAACTGACGCAAACATCGATCCTAATTACGTAATTAATCACAAAGACCGTTCCTAATTACACAACTACATGCATAACGCTCCACAAGGACGGCAAAAAAGCGCAATACGCCGCAAAAACTGGCCATACCATGCAACTGGGAAACATGCTGCTGGGAAAAAATTTCGCAATAGCACTCGAAACCAGTGACAGAAACACTCAAACTGTACCCTACACCTACAGGCTGGCAGAAAAAGGCTGGGGTGAAAGCTACTATCTTTATTCTTCTTGGCGGGAAATATGTTCAACTGACGAGATGCTGATGTTGGACAGAGAGGAGATTAAAAAATATATTGATGATGATGAGTCCCATACTTCTTTTACAGAGCGTAGGGGAGCGTCTCGGGAGAACCGCGCCGCCTTACTAGGCAAGGTCCTAGTGGAGGTGGTTTGCCATTGCCTTCCTCCGACCGTAATGGGGATGAATGATAGTGATGAAGACGACACAATAACACCCAGTCATCTCGAGGCAGGAAAAATTCCTGACCCCGCCGGGAATCGAACCCGGGACCCCGTGCTGGAGAAGCGAGAACGCTACCGCGAGACCACGAGGGGCGGACAAAATTTATATTAAATGCAAGATTACAGCATCTATCGTTGTTTGACATCGGAGTTCGATACTGACGCCTACTAAAAATCACCCTACGACCCAGCTAACCGAACCCAATACACGCAGTCACAGCTGATTGAAAAATGCAGCACAGTTCTAATTACAGTTCGAAATTGTCATGAAGAAACCAGCACTTGTAACGAACGCAATAAAACTTATAGAATCTCATTTAATTGTTCTGTTCCGTTCCAGCAAGTTAAGAAAAGAGTATCCCTTTGTTGTTTCCAGGATCTGGAAACTTTGCACATACGGTAGTAGCTTTGTTTACATACAGTTGCGACTAGGCTTAATTTTTGTGAACGTGTTTTTCTTCTTTTTTTCGGTAATCTAACTTATTGTCACCAATGTAAGTTTGTTTTCACACTATTGAGACTAGACCTAATCTTTCGTAAACGTGTTTTCTTGTTTTTCAGTAATTTAATTTGACTTATTCTCGCTAAAGTAAGATTCTTATAATGAGTGAAAAGTGCCTGACGTGCCATAGAATTGTTAGCTCCGGGGTTTAGTGTGATGGCTGCATTAGTTTTTTCCATCGGTGTGACTGTAGTGGAATGGGAAATGGGGAAGTGGTTCAGCCTCATCAGTGGTTTTGTAGGATATGCAGCAGAGATAGGAAAATAGTGGTACAGGAGGGGAAAACTGCTGCCCTTCAGGCGAAGTTAGCGCAGGCTAGGGAAGATCTGAACAGGTTAAGGAGGGAGAAGGGTAAAGAGAGGTGAGAAGTGGCAAGAGGTAACAGGAGGAACAGACTTAGAACTTTGTCGGACAGCTTTGTGCTGAATGTGAAGAATAAGTTTGACCTGTTACTTCAGCTAGAAACTGTTGAGCCTCAGACAGAGGTAGGTGTAGAGAGGGCACAACAAACTTTCAGTAGAAAATTGAATAAGAATGTAGGGACGTCAGCAAAGAGAAAGAGAGTTTTGTTGTTAGGTAGTTCACATGCCAGAGGTTTAGGCTAACTTTTGCAGGACCAGTTATGATCAGAATACCAGGTCACAAATTTTTTTAAACCTAGTGCTGGTCTGGGTCAGGTGGCAGAGAATTTAGGTTCAGCCTGTAAAGATTTTACCAAGGAAGACATCGTGGTTATTGTGGGTGGGCCGGGCAATAGTATTGACAGAGATCCTGGATACAATATAGAGTGTGACCTGGCAAAGATTGCATCAGCAACGAGACATACCAGTGTTGAGTTTGTGTCTGTTCTGAGACGCCATGACCGACCTCATTTAAACTCTTCTGTCAGGAGAGTTAATTTGGAGTTGGAATGGCTACTTTTGTCAGGTGCAGAGTCACATATTGGTTTGGTTCCTGTTGAGTCTCTCAGTAGGTGCGATTATACTAGACATGGCCTATACCTCAACAGGAAAGGGAAGGGTAAACAGGCTGGGCTAATAGCAGGAAATGTATTAGGGGGAAGGGGGGGGGGGAGGCACTGCCATGAGTGGTAATATCCCAGTAGTCATAGCAGCACTTTTTTAAGGATAGGTAGGACAGAACGAAGTCAAGTTCTGCGAGAAGTAAAGACTGAAACAAACCTTCAGTTTGAGAAAGAAATCAAACAGCATAATCCTGGCACATTGGATCAGCAAACACAGATGTTGGTTAAAAATTTACAGCAATCAGCAAAAATTTTATTTCGTCTTGATTTCATCTCGGTAAATGTGAAATGCCAACTATCTTTAGTGCATCAAAATATTCGAACTACTTATGTGCATTGATGAATTAGAGTCATCAAACTCAGTTGATATAATCTGCCCTCTGAAGATCATGTGACCACTGGTATAGATATGTTAAACCTTACAGAATTTAAGTTAGACTCTTAATTCTGTAGAAAAAATATGGAGAAAGGAGGAGTTGCCACATTTGTTAAAAACAGTTTTAAATTTAAGAATATTGACATTAATAAGTTTTGCTTAGAGAAGCACTTAGAAGCATGTGCAACAGAGATAGAATATCATAATAGGTCCTTTATAATAGTAGTCATACACAGAGCACCTTCAGGAAATTTCAGCCTGTTTATAAACGGTCTTGAGTATTTACTATCTCATATAAAATTAAAAAACAAAGAACTAGTGGTTGCTGGTGTTTTTAATATCGATTTCCTGAAAAACACTGTCAGTGAACAGTTACTGAAATCAGTTACATTGTCATTCAATTTAATTTCTACTGTAAATTTCCCAACTAGGGTATACAAAAGTTCTAAGACTGCCATTGATAATATCTTTATAGACTATTCTAGGGAACTAAGCCATATTACAAAACCAGTAGGAAATGGGATATCTGACCATGACATGCAACACATAACATTAAATTTTGAAAATTGTTGGGGTAAAATATCTATCAGAACTGGGCACAGAAGGCCAATAAAGCACTCAAAACCTGAGAAATTTAGGAGATTGCTCAAAGAAATTAATTGGATGGATCTTTACAGCATCCAAGACACAAATGGAAAATACAAGACATTCGTTTAATAAAGTTTGCACCTTATTTGAAAATTGTTTTCCCCTGAAGGTAACTGAAATTAAGCAGAAGTCTAATAAGAAACCATGGATTACACAAGGGATAAAGATATCATGTGAGACAAAAAGGAAACATGTGATATGTAGGGATACCTTTGGCATTATAGCTCATTACAAAAATTACTGCAAAATATTGAAGAAGGTTATCCAGAAATCTAAACACCTGCATTATGAGAAGAAGGTAAATACACTCCTGGAAATGGAAAAAAGAACACATTGACACCGGTGTGTCAGACCCACCATACTTGCTCCGGACACTGCGAGAGGGCTGTACAAGCAATGATCACACGCACGGCACAGCGGACACACCAGGAACCGCGGTGTTGGCCGTCGAATGGCGCTAGCTGCGCAGCATTTGTGCACCGCCGCCGTCAGTGTCAGCCAGTTTGCCGTGGCATACGGAGCTCCATCGCAGTCTTTAACACTGGTCACATGCCGCGACAGCGTGGACGTGAACCGTATGTGCAGTTGACGGACTTTGAGCGAGGGCGTATAGTGGGCATGCGGGAGGCCGGGTGGACGTACCGCCGAATTGCTCAACACGTGGGGCGTGAGGTCTCCACAGTACATCGATGTTGTCGCCAGTGGTCGGCGGAAGGTGCACGTGCCCGTCGACCTGGGACCGGACCGCAGCGACGCACGGATGCACGCCAAGACCGTAGGATCCAACGCAGTGCCGTAGGGGACCGCACCGCCACTTCCCAGCAAATTAGGGACACTGTTGCTCCTGGGGTATCGGCGAGGACCATTTGCAACCGTCTCCATGAAGCTGGGCTACGGTCCCGCACACCGTTAGGCCGTCTTCCGCTCACGCCCCAACATCGTGCAGCCCGCCTCCAGTGGTGTCGCGACAGGCGTGAATGGAGGGACGAATGGAGACGTGTCGTCTTCAGCGATGAGAGTCGCTTCTGCCTTGGTGCCAATGATGGTCGTATGCGTGTTTGGCGCCGTGCAGGTGAGCGCCACAATCAGGACTGCATACGACCGAGGCACACAGGGCCAACACCCGGCATCATGGTGTGGGGAGCGATCTCCTACACTGGCCGTACACCACTGGTGATCGTCGAGGGGACACTGAATAGTGCACGGTACATCCAAACCGTCATCGAACCCATCGTTCTACCATTCCTAGACCGGCAAGGGAACTTGCTGTTCCAACAGGACAATGCACGTCCGCATGTATCCCGTGCCTCCCAACGTGCTCTAGAAGGTGTAAGTCAACTACCCTGGCCAGCAAGATCTCCGGATCTGTCCCCCATTGAGCATGTTTGGGACTGGATGAAGCGTCTTCTCACGCGGTCTGCACGTCCAGCACGAACGCTGGTCCAACTGAGGCGCCAGGTGGAAATGACATGGCAAGCCGTTCCACAGGACTACATCCAGCATCTCTACGATCGTCTCCATGGGAGAATAGCAGCCTGCATTGCTGCGAAAGGTGGATATACACTGTACTAGTGCCGACATTGTGCATGCTCTGTTGCCTGTGTCTATGTGCCTGTGGTTCTGTCAGTGTGATCATGTGATGTATCTGACCCCAGGAATGTGTCAATAAAGTTTCCCCTTCCTGGGACAATGAATTCACGGTGTTCTTATTTCAATTTCCAGGAGTGTACATCCAGCAATAAAATAAAAACAGTATGGGATATAGTTAAGTCAGAGATAGGTAGGACCAGAAATGAGGAGGAACAAATAGGTCTCAAAATAAATGAAACTCTGGTAAAAACACATGTTGGGTTGCAAACCATTTAAACAAGTATTTTGTCTCTGTTACTGATAGTATGGGGTTGTCTGGTTCAGTAAATAATGCAATGAAATATCTAAGACCAGTGCACACAAGCAATCTCAGTAAAATGGAATTGACTCTTACTTCACCCAAAGAAACAGAATCCATCATAAAGCTCTTGAAATCAAAGCATTCTAGTGGTTATGATAACATATCAACAAAGTTAATAAAAGAGTGTTCATGTGAACTTACTCATATTTTAAGTTATTTGTGTAATCAATCACTTATCACAGGAACATTCCCAGACTGACTTAATTATGCTGAAGTTATACCTCTCCACAAGAAAGGGGACAAAGAAATACTGTCAAATTACTGACCGATCTCACTTTTGCAAGCTTTTTAAAAAATCTTTGTAAAGGTTATATTCACGCGTCTACTTAAGCACCTTAATGAAAATAACATACTGCTAAAGTAACAGTTTGGTTTCTTAAGGGTTGTGATATTGAGAAGGCTATTTACACATACAGTGAAAATGTCCTTAATTCATTAGACAACAAATTAGAGCAACTGGCATATTCTGTGACCTGTCAAAGGCCTTTGACTGTGTGAATCACAGCATTAAGTAAATTAAAATGTAACACTTCAGCAGTGGGCAATCAGACATCATCTGACTGGGAAGAAATTATATATGGTGTTCCCCAAGTTTCCATACTAGGTTCACTACTTTTTCTTGCATATATTAATGACCTGTCATCTGTTACATTACCAGATGCCAATTTTGTTTTATTTGCAGATGATACAAACATTGCAATAAATAGTACATCAAATATAAATTTAGAAAGGGCAGCTAATCAAATTGTTACTGAGATTAATAATTGGTTCATAGGTGATTCACTGTCATTAAACTTTGAAAAGACCCACTATATGCAGTTCAGAACTTCCAAGAGATTTCCTTGTAGTGTGTGTATAAAATATGATGACATGGAAATAGGAGAAGTTGAGAGTGTAAAATTCTTGGGATTACAACTTGATAATAAATTCAGTTGGAAGCGACATACTAGCCAACTGCTAAAGCACCTAAACATGTCTGTGCTTGCAGTGCAAATGATGTCAGATATAGGAGATATAAATATAAAAAACTGGCATTTTTGCTTATTTTCACTCCATTATGTCATATGGTATCATATTTTGGGGTAACTCCACAAACCGAGAAAAACGTTTTAGAGTACGGAAACGTATAATAAGAGTAATGTGTAGTGTAAATCTAAGAACACCATGTCGAAACCTATTCAAAGAATTGGGGATACTAACCATAGATTCTCAGTATATTTATTCCTTAATGAAGTTTGTTGTAAATAATACATCTCTTTTTCCAACTAACTGCTTACTACACAGTATCAATGCTAGGAATAAGAGCAATATACATAAAAATTTAAAACCACTTACTCTCGCCCAGAAAGGAGTGCAGTATTCAGCAATGCATATTTTCAGTAAGTTACCAGCAACCATTAAGAGTTTGGTTTCAGACAAGGCACAATTTGAACATATTTTAAAAGAAATTTTGGTGGCCAACTCCTTCTATTCCATCCATGAATTTCTCAACAAGTGCAGTAGACCATTTTAATGAAAAATTATTATACTTTAATTTTTGACAATATTTGGTTGTAACAGCCAAGTAATTGCCTACTGCGTGAATGATGGAAAGCAGATGTAAGTCTTAAGTCTGTAAATAGTGGAAGATTAATTTTAAATCTTGTACATAATTTGACTGTTCTTAACTGAGGATCATTGAAATGACTAATTTAGTTTTTGACAAAACTTGGTTGTAATAGCCAAGTAACTAGCTACTATGTGAATGATGGATTTAATGAAAGCAGATGTAAGTATTAAACCTGTAAATATTAGAAGTTTAATTTTAATTCATGTACATAATTTTACTGTTCATTGACTGAGGATCATTAAAATTAATGAAACTCGAGTTTTTCTAATTACATTTTTGTAATGTGTTTATCTGAGATGTTCCACACCCAGGAGGATCGCCTCTTTTGTGGGTCTATGGAATGAATAATTAATCTAATCTAATAATGCAGCATATGGACTGGAGAAAATCGTCGTCCTAAAAGACTGCAGGAGGGGGTGGTAGTTGAACTTGCTTTCTCCTCCAAGTACAATCACAAACTGCCGAAAATCTAAGCCCTCACCCCCCCCCTCCCTCCAACCATCTACATGATGGATGGATGGATGGATGGATGGATGGATGGATGGATGGAGAGAGGGAGGGAGCTATTCCACCAACTGCCTTGCGGCACGTGATGGCTGCTGTCCGCCTTGAAGCGATGGTCCTTCGCCGACACAAAAGCAGGTATAGATAACTAAACAGTAGGAGATAAAAGAATGGTTGTCCCGAACGCAACTTGGTCATCTAAAGTATAGTGACACAGCCGCCCCTAATGGTTAAGGAGCACACCTGTGGCACATAAAATGATCGAAAATTTAGGATTTCACGTTCTGTTAATAACATTGTGCCTTCTAATGTAGTTAATGGTTTGAGAAAGAAAGAAAATGTTCGAAACTGGTCACTAACAAAAAGTCTACAAGTCTGACAGAAACCTTAGTTAATAAATTACAAATAAACTGAGTTGCTGGTCCTGATGCCTACGTAAGTATGCGTAAGTATATTTGTTTATTAGGATACAGTGTGAAGTCGATGGCGTACTCGGCATGTGAAGTGTACCAGTCTGTTGAGTGGCGCTGACCAGGGCGGAACTGCACACAGTGGAGCTAAGTGTTTGTAGGTGCGCAGCAGTGTTCCAGTGGGAGAGCGTGCGCGTCCTTAAAAATGGAAAACGACTAAAGGTGTATAAACAGAGCCGCGCACTGACGAACCATTTCCACTGATACACCGCCGCTGCGCACAATTTTTCGCTGTAGCGCAGAGCGGCGAGGTATGGCGTCCACATCGGCCGCGTCGCGATGTCGGAAACCTCATTCCTTGGTTCTGCGCGGAGTGGCGCAGGGCGGCGCGGCCGGCGTGGTCGCGCTTTAACATTTGAAAGAGAGTCTTTCTTCGTTGACGTCAACACGCGATACAAAGACAGCCTTACACGAGTATCACGGTAACTGTGTAGGTACGCTGAAGAGCCAAAGAAACTGGTACAGCTGCCTAACATCGTGTAGGCCCCCCGCGAGCACGCAGAAGTGCTGCAACACAAAGTGGCATGGACTCTTCTAATGTCACTGTACACTCTTCAAATGGTCGTACGGGAAAATCCTTACTTCATCGCTACCCCGGAAATGCTGTGTCCCATCGCTCGTCCGCCGACTGCAACACCACGTTCAAACTCACTTAAATCTTGAAAACCTGTCGTTGTAGCAGCAGTAACCGATCTAACAACTGTGCTAGATTCTTGTTTTATATAGGCGTTGCCGACCGCAGCGCCGTATTATGCCTGTTTAGATATCTCTTTTTTTTGAACACGCATGCCTATACCACTTTATTTGACGCTTCGGTGTATATCATAAATAGTAGCTTTCACTCTTGTTGCCTTGAAGTCACTATACTGCTCACTGATCGAAGCCGAGATTTTCAACTAGCATTTGTAATAGTTTGCAATGCTATGTGTATAAAATGAAGCCGGCCGATGTGGCCGTGCGGTTCTAGGCGCTTCAGTCTGGAACCACGCGACTGCTCCGGTCGCAGGTTCGAATCCTGCCTCGGCATGGATGTGTGCGATGTCCTTAGGTTAGTTAGGTTTAAGTAGTTCTAAGTTCTAGGGGACTGATGACCTCCGATGTTACGTCCAATAGTGCTCAGAGCCATTTGAGCCATTTTTTGTGTAAAATGAATCGCTACTGGTAGGAGAAAGTTAGAAAATGCATCAAATTGCAAATTATGGCCACATGGCAGGACTTAATTTCGTCCGGAACGGCGTTCCGACACCACCTATGGGAAGTTTTTTTGAACTCAGTGAAACAAGTGGGCACCCGAGATTTAAATAGTACATGTGTATTAAATCGCAACGTAATTATAAATTGCCGCTGCATCGACACCATTGAACGTGATCATAGTTGACCCATTACAGTGATGAAACTTCCTGGCAGATTAAAACTGTGTGCCCGACCGAGACTCGAACTCGGGACCTTTGCCTTTCGCGGGCAAGTGCTCTACCATCTGAGCTACCGATGCACGACTCACGCCCGGTACTCACAGCTTTACTTTTGCCAGTATCTCGTCTCCTACCTTCCAAACTTTACAGAAGCTCTTCTGCGAACCATGCAGAACTAGCACGCCTGAAAGAAAGGATATAGTGGAGATATGGCTTAGCCACAGCCTGGGGGATGTTTCCAGAATGAGATTTTCACTCTGCAGCGGAGTGTGCGCTGATATGAAACTTCGCAGAAGAGCTTCTGTAAAGTTTGGAAGGTAGGAGACGAGATACTGGCAGAAGTAAAGCTATGAGTACCGGGATTGAGTCGTGCTTCGGTAGCTCAGATGGTACAGCACTTGCCCGCGAAAGGCAAAGGTCCCGAGTTCGAGTCTCGGTCGGGCACACAGTTTTAATCTCCCAGGAAGTTTCATATCAGCGCACACTCCGCTGCAGAGTGAAAATCTCATTCTGGAATCATTACAGTGATGTTCGTGTTGATTTTTGGAAAGTTTTTTTGGAAATTTGTGGTAAGGTACTATGGGACCAAACTGCTGAGTTCATCAGTCCCTAAGCTTACACACTACTTAATCTAACTTAAACTAACTTACGCTAAGGACAACACACACCAATGCCCGAGGGAGGACTCGAGCCTCTGACGGAGGGAGTCTCGCGGACCGTGACAAGGCGGCCTAGACCGCACAGCTACCACACGCGACGCGTGTTGATTATTTGTGGTAATGGATGTGAACCTGTATCAGTTCAACAATAATACAAGTCAATGAGTAGAAGGCACATCTCATTTAAAGCATTTACTAAACATCTAATCCCGTGTTTTTTTTCCGGTCGGCTAAGATATCGTCATCGTCATTCATAACTAAATAATTTATTAACTAATACTGGACAATAGACGTCCGCAGAATTTTTTCCAGAGGGGGGAGGAGGGGGGGGGGGGTGGAAGGCAAGTCTCTAAAACTACCATTTTTGACATAAATTACTTGATCAGTTTTGAGATGTGTCATGGCACAGGAACTAAACTGTGAAGGTTACAGAAAACAATCATTATATTCCAGAGAGCTGATGGTTATCCACTCAAATACTTATATCTGCTATAGAGACATTACGCTGATACTTAATCTAAACTGGTATAGGCACAGGTCAGAATGCAGCTACTGCTGTCCTTTAGATCCTTCTTTAAGAAATTCTTTTATGTTTTATGACCTAAATCCCGTGATTATGGTACCTTTCTAAATATCTCTCAGCTTTACAAATCAAAAATACACACAATTCCATTGTTGAAAAATCTCAGGATCAAGCCCGATCGGTCATCATGACCCAAGGTATACCAGTTACATAACAGTTGTTAATGCAGAAGCTGTCTGATTTCTTTAATTAGCTGAAGTGTAATAAAAAATTAGCAGTGGCTAAACAGTTCACTCTGGTTGTTCTTGTAATAAGAAATGACTGAGCTTGAACGAAACAGTTTTAGTAGTTAGAAGAAAATGAAGGTGACGAGACATCACATGAAGACAGTGAACATGATTCAGGCTCTGAATTGTCTCCTAGTGAAGACGAAGAGTCAGATACATGTATAATTTCTTATTTACTTGACATAGGAAATAATTTCAGACGGTCATCATAGCCTCCAGCGCGTAGTGTGCGAAGTCGGGAAATTTCCGGTCTTCCGGGTGTTGCAAAGAATATTGACAGTGATGCAAATGAAATTGATTTTTGGCTCTGTCTGTTCCCCGATGGCATGGTGAACGAACTAATAAGACATACGAATTAAAAAATTAATTTTGGAAAGCTAAGCTATTGAGATAAGAACAATAACGTAGTCCATTAAGTAGGCATGACTGAATTTCCGTTTGCCTGTGGAAGTACTTCACGCCATTTTAGCAACAGTTATGTTGTTAAGTTGGCGAGCTGTTTCTCAAAGATATTTTACTATCACCACAGATCAGCCACTTACATTGTTAATGAACATTTTGTAACAAAAAAGTGATACATTGTGTTTATTAAATGTAAGCAAGATCTTTTTGCAATATCAGAACTTGTACCGTGTCTCGATGTTGGATCTAGAAAGTAAGGCCACCTTACTAATGTAGATCGGCATCGAGAATTTCGGGTATACCCTTAAATTGCGTACGAAGTACAACGCTAAAGTATGGAAGTGCAGGTCGCTCAGTGTGTCTTTAGAAACAACCACAACGTGATTTCTTCAAGTTTACGACGTCAAAGCCTTTGACGAAGCAACAGTCACCTTTATGCTGAATGAATACCGCAACAGAAAAAAAAGAGAAACTATACCTTAGATGTTACTACCAACGTTACAAGAGAATCAAGTCCTTTAATATATACTATAAGTGAACACCAAATTTTCGCATTCCTTCGGTAGCTCAGTTGGTAGAGCGGTGGACTGTAGAGGTTGCACTAGCAGAAATCCATAGGTCGCTGGTTCAAATCCGGCCCGAAGGAAATATTTTAATAATTACGTCTTTGTAACTTGTCGCTGGACAAATGTCACAAGAAAAGTATCAAGCTCTGTTGATGTATGCAGAACGAGGTAGGTGCATATTCTTCAACGCTCCATACGAAACTGCTCTCTCTATACAATTATGTAATTTCTTGATAATTCCACAGAGTGAGGAGACGCAGTAGGAAGCACTAGGAAGCTCGATGGTTTAAATTCCTATTTAGCCGTCCAGGTTTTGGTTTTCCGTTGTCTCACTCGTGTAGTTTAAGGCAAATACGGGAATTGTTTCCGTGAATGGAACACGGCTGATTTTCTTCCCCAGTCTGAGCATTGATTCCGTGTGCTGTAGACGGTACGTTAAATTTTCTTTCTTGTAAATTCCTATATGATCTAATCAATGGAGTCGTGTGCTGTTCTACTTTCTACACCTTTTTGATACTTACAGGCACATGAATCGCGGTTTCGGTTATCATAATGCCTTACTAACGTCGTTATTATAGGTAGTTTACTTCATGTGTCGCCGGTAGAGAGGTACTCTGGTAGCGGGTGCTATAGCAAGCAGAAATGTACAGGGACCAGGTGCCGAAGCAACTCTATTCATACCGCTTCTTCGCCTACGACAACTGCAGGAGTTGCCTGTAAGCGCTCTAGCAGAAAACTTAAGCAATCATATCGCACTGCATCTAAAGTAAGACTAAAAAGCCATGGCTCTCTAGAGAGACCTTTAGTTCAGCATTATGTACTGAACTTCAAGAAACTGTCTGCACAATCTCTTATTTAATTCTGTAAATCGAAATGTTGAAATACAGGCAGTTTCTCTTTCAGAGACCTATGATGCACTATCTCCCTCATTATCATTCTCGATGTCCTTCAAGTTGTAACGCCGGAAATGCATATCCTACTATTTACATCTATTGTACTATAAAATATTTTCCTTATTTTGTTACCTGAAGATATGACAGTTCTGTGTCTTTATATATTTGATTGTTTTACTATTTGTATAAGTTTATGTCGATGTATAATTGGTTTGTTTAGTAAATACTATTTGTATTTTTACACTTGGTCGTGCCTAGGGAAAACTATGCTATCGAACGATTACATCGATAGGTTGTATGGAGAATCAAAGTGTTTAGGATCTTTGGTAGTGTTAATTCCGCCGCATGGAGCGCGGACAGAGAGAGTCTGGCTCAGGGGGGTGAAACTCATATAGGGATTTCCGGTAACACGACGTTGGTTTGGTCCCAGGCCACTTGGAGCGCTGCAAGTTTAGCCATTTATAGTCTCGTGTTCCTATTGGATGACGTAGTCTTCCATAATTGTTTTGGTATCGTAGCAACGTGATCGTGATTTTTCGTTTAAATTGCAGTTTAAGTATGTTGCTATTATTCTGCTTAATTTTTGGATGCATTCGTAATATTTGATGATGTGATGATTCAGTATTTACTTTTTTACTTTTGTTTCATATAAAACACGAGGTTGTATCATCACATTACGTTCTGTCGACTCTTGTATATTTGTTCCTGCAAAGAAATACAATTTCCATTGCTCAGTTTATTTAAAGGGTAAGTATATTTCTTATTTCTGTTAACATTTCCTTTTATTTCATAGATAATCCCATGCTAGCAGCTTTTGACATAGTTTGTATTCAACTTTCCGAATCCTGTAATGGAATATAATTCTGGCTTTGATTCATCTTCCTTTTTGCCACTAAGTACTCTTAGTGACATAATAAGTATCATTTATTGTGCCGTTTACTACATACCAAATATTGGATGTGTTACAATTGATTCGTAATGCCTTGAGTGTGTTCTATTTCCCGTTTTCGACAGTAAATATTCTGTACAGTACATAACACTCTATCCAGGTAAAAAGTGTTTGTTGCTGTTGTATCGACAAAGGTTGTGTTCTCACATAATAAGACATTTGTTTCGAAGTCACTCAAAGCAGGTCCTTCAAGCAGTTGAACATTTACACGTATTATTGTGGCAATATACAATGCAGTAGAAATCTTCTCTCACTTTAATGCTCAACACAATGTAATACAGATTTACAGCTGTAACTGTTACTGATAATGTACAGTTGTATTTGGTATCTACCATGGTATCTAGATGCTGAAATATACTGAAATGGTACAATAAGCAGTGTTTCTACCGCCTGATAGCACTGTTTAGCACTGTTTAACGAAGTAGTGTTGAATATAGAACATAGTGCAACTACGCTCACACAGTTACATATAGAGTGATGTGCATATCCGTAGTACAAATGAGAATTTGTTTCGTTTTTTCACTATTTTGTAGCAATAACACATCAGATTACAAGCCATGATAGCAGTTGTCAATACTTCAGTACAGGACAGCTGCATTTAGACATAAGCTAATATGATTTTTGATAGTGAAATTAATTTCACATTGAGTTTTCTTTAACATTAATCAATGTAAACCATACCTGATCTTTTTTCTCGTTCCTAATTTTTGGTTTGAATAACATTTCAGACACATGAGGATGGATCATACGGGAAGAGAAGAGTCCAGTTTGAGATTGAAATTGAAATACTCGTGCAAGTTTCCTGGATGCAGGAGTAGTTATTATGTAAAAATAAATTCCAAACACAAGAATAAACATTTCTATAAATTTCCAGCTGCATCAAAAAGTGAGACTTTAAAGAAGTGGAAATTGATCTGTAATATAGATGAAGGTGTCAACTGTAGTTATTATTATGTGTGTGATGATCATTTTTATGAAGCAGATTTTGTGAACTTTACTAGACACAGGCTAGATCCTGGTGTTATACCAAAGCACATGGAATTGGTGTTGTATCATCCTCCCCCCACCCATCTGTGTTACACTGGTGGTTGTGGTGGCGGTTTCACCACATCGGGTGCAAATATAAGCGTGCAAGACACAGGTCACAATGCAAAATCTACAGTAATACAACGAAGCAGTCCCCCTTTACAGAGCACAGATGATGGTGAGTACAGCTTTTTATCCTCACCTGTTTATGATGTTGAAAGTAGTGCAGGTGTAATGGGATCTGGCGTTTCTAAACATGATTTAACTCCAAGAAAACACAAAATGTATAAATTGCATAGAATTACAGTTTCCAGAGTGTGTAAATTGAAAAAAAATCTGCTACAGAATGAGAGGAATAAATTGAAAATTCTAAAAGAGTTGTATGATGACAGGAAATTTCAGTTAATTGAAGAAGAGTTGAATGATGTGACTAAAACTTTTATTAATAGTCAGTTAAGAAATGACAATATGCAGCCCACAGCAGTACGGTGGTCTATACAAGATAAGGCATTTGCTTTATCTATTTATAAGCGTAGTCCCCGGTTGTACAGATATTTGGCCACATACTTCTCCCTTCCATCTGTCAGGCTGCTCAAGGGAGTGCTTTCCCACATACCATTTGATACAGGACTTAATCCAGCTTTATTAAACTTTTTAGCAAGGGAAGTAATATGCATGAAAATGACAAGTATTGTGCTCTACTTTTTGATGAAATGTCTCTGGATGATGGTATGTACTATGATGCACACAAACAGCTAATCTATGGGTATCAGGACTTGGGTCATTTAGGACGTTCACCTGTAGCTGCTAGTCAAGCATTGGTTTTTATGCTGAAAGGCATTCACAGAACTTGGAAACAAGTTCTAGCATATTACTTTACTGCAACCACTTTCCACTACACCCATTTGAAATCACTCATTGTTCACATCATAAGTGAACTACAGAATATTGGGTTCAAAGTGGTTTGTACCGTATGTGACCAGAATGCAACAAACCAAAAGGCCCTTATGCAACTGTGTGAAGCAAATGTTGAAGCCCAGTATATTTCATTTTGTCGTCAATAATCAACCAATTGTTACCATTTATGATGTACAACATCTGCTCAAAAATACTAGAAATGCTTTGATAGATAATAAAATTCAATTTGAACCTCACAAAGCAGCAAAGTTTGAGTACATCAGTACAGTGTTCTTTTTGGATTAAAATAACGGTTCAAAACTCTGCCCAAATTAAAAGCACAACACTTTAACTTTTCTGATTCCCATGTCAAAATGAAGGTAAAAGTTGCTGCTGCACAAATGAGCCATACTGTTGCAGCTGCAATTGAAACATATGTTTCTACTCACATTACCATCTGAAGCTATACACACAGCTGAGTTTGTGGGAAAGGTAGATAATCTCTTTGATTCACTCAACATTAATGAGCAATATCCCAGGGATGGAAAACAATTTAGGTGTGATTTATCAGAAAATTCGCCACATTTAGAAATGTGGTATAGCATATTGAGGGAAATAGGCAGCTGGCAAATAATAGATTTAAAAACGGGAAGAAACAAGACTAATATGTTTAGCTTCATAAAAGGTTGGCAGATTATATCACAGTCTATCATCTGCTTGTGGAAGACCTTGAAAGTGGTTGGCTTTAAGTACTTGAATTTAAAGGCGTTCAATCAAGATGCCTTAGAAAATTTCTTTTGTTGTATAAGACAACATGGTATTGCTAATACAAACCCAACTTGTTTTCAGTTTGTACAAGCTCTGAAGACTTTGACTTTGCCTTTCAAAGCCATGAGTGTAAGTAACTGTGAAAATGATGATTACACTCCCTTGAGCAGTTTGTGTCACTTTTTGGCAGCTAGTGGTAGGAGTGAACATTTTAGTGAATGTGAGATGAAAGACACTGATACACCTGAGCAAATTTATTCTTACTCAGATGGTATCATCGAGTCTGTAGAAGATCAACAATCCTTAGCCTATGTAGCAGGCTATGTACTAAAAGCCATAGATGTACCAGGTGATTGTGAAACATGTAATACCAGTCTCTACTTCTCTGTTGTGACTGAAAATCATTTGTTTACCTCATTTAAAGAGAATAGTGAGGAGCATTCTCATTTGAAATATGCAAGTGAAAGAGTCATGATTTTCCTAAGGGCACTCCATGATCAGCTGTATGAGTATCTAAATAGTCATGGTCACACAACAAAACTACATGATAATTTAAAAAAAAAACATTTGTTCTGTCTCATACAACAATTTGTAATAAACAAGACATTGAAGAGAGACTTCTGAAGACAAGTATTCCATTTATAATATACAAGTATGTGAAAGAAAAGAAATTTACAAAGAAGAGGAAATTGTGTATGCAACAACTTAAAAAGAAGTTCAAATCATGTTAAAAGACTTTGTATTTTGTTTATTATGTGTACAATGAGAGTAAGCTCCCTATACATATACAAATGTTCTTGTATCAAAATCATGCCTTTGACTTGTTATGACAAAATCTGGCAATTCAGCAGGCACATAACTTAACACTTTCTAGATGTGATGATTGGATTCTAAAAGTATAATGAATAAAGTGCTGTCAAGGGGAATTTGTGTTAATTTTCAGTAGTGTACCAAACAGTGTTTTCAAAGAGGAAGTAAATAAATAAAAATGTTAAAAATAAATGTTTTACCAGTGTCTTCTTTCATTATTTAAACATGATGGGTGTTGCCAAAATAACAGCCAAGTTGGGGAAAAAAGAAAAAAAATGTTGTGTTGCAGTTCATTTTCTTTGTATGTCTCATTGGCAAAAACATTTTGGCTACATTCATGGAGTGTCTACCTGCTCTGCTCCCAATTCGTTTTTCAGTTTTGTAAAATAATATTTTGTGTGTTTCATAAATTTATTTGAACTGTGCAGAAGTTCAATTTCAGATGACTGAATATCCATAAATAACAATCAACAGAAAAAATAATAAATCGGATTTTGTAGACTTTACAGTACATCCTTGGTTTGTAGCACAGATATTTTTGTAAATGACCTCTTGGTTATCCATTAGCTGTGTAGTTATTTATTTGTGTAACCTACTATTCCACTTTCGATCATGCGAGTGGACATAATGTGCTTTAGGATGTGGAAACGTAAAAATCATTTATATATGCATGCAATGGCAGATGATTTTTGTCTGCCATGTGCTAAAGCTCGTTTATTTCCACATGATAATGGCCACACGGCCAAAATCGCAATATTGAGTTTTACAAAAAAATTTCACAGTCAAAAGGTGACGTAATTTACGAAAATTTTCACAATGTAAACTGCAGCTACGAGACGTTAATGTTTGTTTTTGATTGAGATTTCTTTTATATATTACTTTGCAAGATCTCAAAAACCTTTATTATTGCACTATGCGGCCCACATTCAAAGATTAAATGAAAAATATTGTCCTCTAATTCGCGTATTTAGAAATAAACATAAGAGATTTTCGCGCCATATTTTTTCGTATTGAAGTTCACAGCCAGGCCACAAGTAGCGCTGGTGTCGTTCTGTGTTTCCGTATAATAATGTGGTCTTTGCACTTCTACTATATTGGTGTTCTGTGGTCTGGCTGGCGTAGGGCGGTGGAGCAGGTGTGTTGTGTGACGCTTCCGCGAGTTGCCGCGCTTTCGGGGTTTGGCAGCATGTAATTGGGCTCGACTTGCTATGATAGTTTCTGACACGGGAAGCATTAGCTGGCGCACATCAAGAGCCCGTTTCGCCTGGTGACCGTGTCGAGAAGAAGGCGCGCCAACATCCAGCTTCTGCAACAGCGACGGCCGACAATGAGTGACTGTCGCCACCTCCTCGATCGACGACTTCAAACCTTCAATCTACCAACAAGGAAGACTAAAAGCAGGTAAAGTTTTAGAACTGTATGGCAGACCTCAGCTTTTCATACTGTTGCATAAAAAAAATACAGCAACTTAGCATGAACCTTTGTTACTCATTGTCCCAATTGCATTACCAAGCAGGATCCCTTCCTTTTCTGGAATGAACCCGAGTGTCGTTGAAATTCATACGCCAGCGTTAAAGTAATATCATTCCATTTCACTGCTTTAATTTCAAAGTTCAGTTAAAGTATTCATAGCTGGCTACAATATTTAGATTACACGAGCAGAAATTAAGAGTGCAAGTTTTGTTACCCTATTTTAGCTTACCTCTGACTGCAGCTCAGTTTGGTACGTACTAAATTTTACTATTGTTAATTGTTCAGAATCATTTAATTCAAGTTCAAAGTTAAATCTCTTATTTTTAAATTGAGTAGATTCAAGTAGCTTTTGAAATGATTGTTGAGGTAGCCCAAGACTAACCTTATTTTACTGAATTTCGTAGTGTTTCAGAAACAAAGCTCACTATTAATTTCAGTCACTAAATTAACTTTAAATTTTCCGGTTTTATTAATTCTTTTGCTAAATTAAGTCAGAGTGTAGCGAAATTTATTACTTCTGACAAATATTCAGTTTTCACACAACACATGTCAACCTTCAGTTGCCACGCTTTTAGTGCCAAATATATGTGCATTAATCTTTCATTTTCAGTTATTATAGTAGTTGTCCATGGGACTGGCGACCGTAATTTTCCCCAAATCTCAAATATCTAATTAACGCCAATTAATTGTTAACGTAACGACCGCACATTTACTTTCTTTATTAACTTAACCCCTTCTCAAAATTAATTTCCACCATTTTCATTTGCATTTTTCCTTTCATTTAGATGTAATCCCTTCCTCCCTCTTTACTGACAAATTAACTTCGGTGACAATTGCTTTTCAGAAATTTCTATTAGGTGCATGCGGTTTAATTTTTCACTGTCATTAAGGTCGATAAGTGAGGGGGGGTTACAAAATGATACTTTAAAAATAGGGAGAGATTAGCTTCTAGTTATTTTTTGCCAGTTTTCACTACAGCAGACTAGTTAGATACTTAATTTCTTCTATGTAGTATTAACCAGGCTCACCACAATTGGAATCTGTCCATTGGTTCGCTAAGCTAAAGATTGTTCACAGTTTCTCAATCCCAGATATATAAGCCAACACACAAACTAAAATTAACGTCATTCATCTATGATTTTTTCCTCTGATGTGCGAGAAATTTTTAAAATAACACATAATTTAATGTTCTTATAAGAAGTTTTGAAAATTCCACATCGTATACCTTAATCTACTGGCTATATATTTCAAGTTGTTCTGTGGCAGAATAAATTAAAGCAAAAAAAATCACTCTTCCTCATTGTATTATATGTATGACTATTTCAAACTCTGATGTTGTTATGGACGAGACGTGTAGCCTGCAACTGGTTCATTGAAAGTAGCACATCACTTTGTCCGCACCCTTTTTTGAGTAATGCCTCTGCGTGTCGGATTTCCCTGGAATATTACTAAAGGGGTATTTAATAAATGAAAACGTCTTGTAAATTATGAGGCTCATTAACGTCAAGGTGTGCTATATTGTATTCATATTGTAGTGTAAAGTTAATTATTTCGCATAGTTGGAGAAAAGGCGCTAAAATATTAGCTCGCCCAATAGAAAAAAAATTAAGTTGCACCAAGCAGTGAATATTACGTTACATGAAGCTTCACCTCTTTTTCGTTCGAACACTTGCTTGTGCAGATGTTGACTGCCTTAATCTTTCGGACACGTGCTTGTGTAGATGTTGACTGCCTTAATCTTTAAATTTAGTAGCGCAATTTCCACATATAAAGGAAAATCGCAATTTTGACTTCATTTGTATCTTTCGATCAAAACAGAGGTGTGAGTCGCTGACGTGTTGAATACTACGCCGTTGCCGCACACAGAGTTAACAATGGTTCAGCGGACGGGTGCAAACGGCTGTATAACATGGAACGAAGTTCTGCTGCTGGCAGCACGAAAGTAGGAACACATTTATTGTTATTTAGACTGAAATGCGATTCGAGAAACAGGATTTGTAAGTAAAAATCTACACTCCTGGAAATGGAAAAAAGAACACATTGACACCGGTGTGTCAGACCCACCATACTTGCTCCGGACACTGCGAGAGGGCTGTACAAGCAATGATCACACGCACGGCACAGCGGACACACCAGGAACCGCGGTGTTGGCCATCGAATGGCGCTAGCTGCGCAGCATTTGTGCACCGCCGCCGTCAGTGTCAGCCAGTTTGCCGTGGCATACGGAGCTCCATCGCAGTCTTTAACACTGGTAGCATGCCGCGACAGCGTGGACGTGAACCGTATGTGCAGTTGACGGACTTTGAGCGAGGGCGTATAGTGGGCATGCGGGAGGCCGGGTGGACGTACCGCCGAATTGCTCAACACGTGGGGCGTGAGGTCTCCACAGTACATCGATGTTGTCGCCAGTGGTCGGCGGAAGGTGCACGTGCCCGTCGACCTGGGACCGGACCGCAGCGACGCACGGATGCACGCCAAGACCGTAGGATCCTACGCAGTGCCGTAGGGGACCGCACCGCCACTTCCCAGCAAATTAGGGACACTGTTGCTCCTGGGGTATCGGCGAGGACCATTCGCAACCGTCTCCATGAAGCTGGGCTATGGTCCCGCACACCGTTAGGCCGTCTTCCGCTCACGCCCCAACATCGTGCAGCCCGCCTCCAGTGGTGTCGCGACAGGCGTGAATGGAGGGACGAATGGAGACGTGTCGTCTTCAGCGATGAGAGTCGCTTCTGCCTTGGTGCCAATGATGGTCGTATGCGTGTTTGGCGCCGTGCGGGTGAGCGCCACAATCAGGACTGCATACGACCGAGGCACACAGGGCCAACACCCGGCATCGTGGTGTGGGGAGCGATCTCCTACACTGGCCGTACACCACTGGTGATCGTCGAGGGGACACTGAATAGTGCACGGTACATCCAAACCGTCATCGAACCCATCGTTCTACCATTCCTAGACCGGCAAGGGAACTTGCTGTTCCAACAGGACAATGCACGTCCGCATGTATCCCGTGCCACCCAACGTGCTCTAGAAGGTGTAAGTCAACTACCCTTGCCAGCAAGATCTCCGGATCTGTCCCCCATTGAGCATGTTTGGGACTTGATGAAGCGTCGTCTCACGCGGTCTGCACGTCCAGCACGAACGCTGGTCCAACTGAGGCGCCAGGTGGAAATGGCATGGCAAGCAGTTCCACAGGACTACATCCAGCATCTCTACGATCGTCTCCATGGGAGAATAGCAGCCTGCATTGCTGCGAAAGGTGGATATACACTGTACTAGTGCCGACATTGTGCATGCTCTGTTGCCTGTGTCTATGTGCCTGTGGTTCTGTCAGTGTGATCATGTGATGTATCTGACCCCAGGAATGTGTCAATAAAGTTTCCCCTTCCTGGGACAATGAATTCGCGGTGTTCTTATTTCAATTTCCAGGAGTGTATTTTCGCATTGGAAAGGTTCAACATGTTTGTACACTCGATTATTACGAAATATGTACGCGAGATATATTCGTCGTTTACAAGGTTTTGAATGTGCAGCTGAGTTTTCATTTAACAGTATGCTAACCTAAAAACTTGTAAACCACGAATTTCGCCAAGAAAAAAATGGCTCTGAGCACTATGGGACTCAACTGCTGAGGTCATTAGTCCCCTAGAACTTAGAACTAGTTAAACCTAACTAACCTAAGGACATCACAAACATCCATGCCCGAGGCAGGATTCGAACCTGCGACCGTAGCGGTCTTGCGGTTCCAGACTGCAGCGCCTTTAACCGCACGGCCACTTCGGCCGGCTTCACCGAGAAATTTTTTGTTCTTGTATGAAGTGAAATTGTCGACAGGCTGAAAGAAATCTATAAAAACATTAACAACAAACGCAGCTTTTTACCATTGTCACATATTATAAGAAGTAGTGGCTTAAAAACAGTGATTTTTACCAACGATAACGGTATCTTCTCCACAAAATTACACAATATTTTTGCTTCTGTTGCTTTTTATCAGCCAAAATAATTTGGAAAATAAGTTTTGACAGCTTGCTTACTATTTGGGGATTGAAATCGTACCTTGAATGTTCTTTGGATTAAACAGCGACATTGAAAGCGGTTTCTTTTATTACGCTCAAAGCGAGTCGCTTTACAGATGTTGTAGTGGATGGAGCTGGGTGTAAATTATTAAACTGATACACATGGCGGTGTTATTTTACCCATATATTTGCATCATGTGATATTTTGTTGCAGCTAAGATGTTTTGCTCTTAATGAAATTATCATTTATTGGAAAAAAAAATTATTAAGATTTCACAAGGTTAATTTCTATTCTGTCCATTAGCATCCCAATTTTATGCAGAGGATGAAACTTTACTCTACACGTATGTTTATTCATTTTATCCATTATCTGAATATAATTTTTGCGTAAATTTCATGATAGTGTCGCTGACCTCAACTAATTAAATTGAAATATGAATGCATTTATAAGCATTTCATTTGCGACAGTCATTGATGATGTTCTGAGGACGTGGAACGTTATTTCGGTATGAGACCTTCGTCCGTTTATGTCGTCTGCTTGAGGACAATGAGCGTCATTTTGTCACGTGACATTAACGAGGTGCTAATTTATTCGACAGTGAGACTGTGCACAGGATGGTGTGGGTCAGTGCTCTTCCTTGTTCTGTCAGAGCGGCTAAAGAGCAAAGCTACCTGTCGCTGGTTAGTCTTTCTTTTCAGAGACCTTTTCAGAGACATAAACTACGGAGGGTGGAGCAACTGAATTACGACTGAAGTCTGGTGTTAACGAGGCAGTAAGACAACGGGTTCTGGTACCTCTCGCGGCCGCCCCTAGAGAATACGATAAACACCAGGTTTTGTTTCTCCCTAAAATGCGATCTCGTGAAGCCCCAAGTGTGTGCCTGTTAGTGACAGCAGCAACAACTTGATGTGATTACGAGCAAAACAGATAAATGAGAACTACAATCTTTAACATTCAGCTTTATTGTTCTCGCCATGTGAGGGGTACTGTAGTCTGGGGAGCTTACTCCGTAGTTAATAGCTAACATTGCTGTTTACTGATCTCAAGGTCTATTTCTGGTGACCACCTCAGATATTTATGTGATGGGAAGGATTTTATGCAGTCTACCCAAACTAATGAGGCAGAATAACAAGCTAATTGATGAAATAAGCGGCTTCGAAACTCCCTCTCTCACTAAATGTCACGTGATAGGTCCCCTAACGTTGTAAATATACTTTAACGATTTATTAGATAGGATTGGCAGCACTGACGAACCTATTGTGTACATGAAAGTATCACTGTTGGACGATCGTAAGGAAGTGCAGAAAGATTTGGTCAAAAATTCCACTTATAATAAATGGCAACTATCTTTGTATGCGGATAAAAGTATGATAAAATCTATTGTGACCAGACGAAACTACTTTCGTCCGGCCACAACAGTGGGTTCTATGATTGCTCAGCAGGTGGCACGTAGCAACTAGAACTCGTGAAATATTGGTTCACTTTAATACATTAATAAATGAAAGATTCACTGAACGTTAAAAACTTCTTTGCCCCAGGAGTAGTGGATAATTTATAACTGTCACTGACTATGAAAGCATTATTTGAGGAACTAAGTAACAAGCTGTTATCTTGAGGTACAAGTTCATCTGAAACTTTAACTACAAGTCGGTCCTGTACGATGATGTTGACAGCTGAAGCTGAAATCTCGAACTGGGCTGAACTTTTGCGTGCTCGACACTATATTGGCCTCAGTGTGAGGGCTCTGCTGTGCTGAGAGGGAGGCGTGGTCTTGTGGAGCACCTCCCATTGATTGTTGCAGTTTGCAACAAACCCTCGATGATGTCTGTGGTTTCGATTCGAGTTGCTGGCTTCGGCGTGGCACCGCGATTTCTGGACGATACCGCGCCTATAACCAACAGAACCATTGTACAAGTATGTAGAGGGGTGTATATGAAATTGAATGGTCACGTAAAATCAGTGTTAGGGAAGGCGAGTGAAATACTTAAGAGGAGAACACGCTCATTGTCATTACCCCATTTCCCATAAACATCGTTCAGTCGAAGAGGGGTGAAAATAAATCAATACGTGTCTCGGATTATTCGTCGATACTGGACCGTTCCTGAAAAGACAACGGCCTAAGTTCTCGACGTATTTTCGAAGTACTTCATGTGCCTTTTACCGCGCGGTATTCGCAGCCGAAGTGGTGGCACAGTGGATAGCGCCGCACTTTCTTAGTTATGTGCCCCGTTCCAAAATCTGATTATTACTTTACTTTTTGTTTTTTATTTACGTATACCCGCGTTTATAGAAGATTACTACACGAATGTTTACCATTGTCTACTGATATGACATTGTCTTTATTCGCCTACTAGTTGATATCAGATGAATGAATTTTCAAAAATAAGAATAATATTTGAAGTTGTTTTCTGTGAAATTCCCGTAGTGTACCTTGATTCACAATCAATTGCAAGCTCCAGTTTTCAGGAAAGTATTCCATTATGCATGGTTTGCCGCGAAATTATTGCCAACGCGTGAAATCTTCACCAGTGTTAACGACTTTTATTTCCCGAATGAGATTCATTCGAAGAAAAGTCACTGTGGCAGACGTGTCTTCTCACGATGCTCGTGATGTTAATAATATCCGTGTTTCCAATGTTTGTACGATCGGTATCATCCAAGACATAAACACCAAATCTTCTTGAAGAATAAACGCATGAATTAAATACATGAACTAATATAAGAATTGATATGAGAATGAAATATCAGCAAATGAGAATTTAAAAAGTTTGTAACGTCTCAAATTACCATACACGCATCTACTGCATAAGAAATGTGTGAAGCTTATCGTGAAATCCAGTTGTCATTTTGTACTTAATGTAATGCCCTTGTAACCCTAGTTTGATAAGAAACCCTCGATGGACATGGGTAGATAAATGTAAAAAATAAAAATAAAATAAATAAAAACAAAATAAAATACTCGGTCCGCTAAGAAATACAGAGGTATGGAAATTGCGATGTAATAAAGAAGCATATCGCAACGTAGAAAACATAACTGAAACGCTGCGGAAGAGGCGACTGCTATTTTTTGGGCATTTATACGTAATGAATGGCAAAAGATTAACCAAACAGATTTTTAAATATCTTTGGTACAAAACAATAGCCTGGATTCAAGAAGTCAGGAACGATTTGGAAAGAAACGACAGAAGAGGAAAAGGGGCAATGGAAAGGGACTTTTAAGAAGAAAGTGTTAAAAATGTAAGGATACCGAGGCTCGAGGGAGAAGGATACATAGTGAGAAGACGAAAGAATTCTGCACGAAGAAGAAAGAAGAACAAAGGAGGAAGCATTGAAATTGGTGCTTGGTCGTTAGATGACCCAAACGAAAAAAGTAGAAAAAAAACAATAATCGGGTTTTGAACACGGGGCACAAAATTAAGAAGCAGCTATGCTAACTAATGAATCACCATTTCGGCTGAGAAAGTAGAGCGGTAAAAGGCACATAAAGAACCTCGAAACTTTGACGTTGTTTTTTTCAGAAACAGTTGAGTATCTATGGATAAGCCGAGACACGTGTTCGCTTATTTTGACTCCTCTCCCACTAAGCAAAGTCTCCGGGAATTCGGGTAATGGCATTCGCCGTGTTTTCCTCCATAGATCTGTTGAAAATATCCTGGTAAAATGCAATGCATCTATAAAGGAAATTTTATATAAGACGCTAGTGTGACCAGTTCTAGAGTGCTGTTCCAATATTTGGTGTCCTTATCAAGTAAGTATGACAACATGCACCGAACGAAATCAAGAGACGCACTGGTAGGATGGAAACAGGTTACTATAGCACATAAGAAAGCATAAGAGAAGTACTTCAATGGAAGTTCTTGGAAGAAAGCCGACGTAGCTCTCGCGGAAATGTGTAGGGTTAAATTTAGTGACTCTGTAATCGAAGAAGGCTGTGCGACCATTATACTGCCATAAGTGGTATATCCAGCACAGGGATCACGAGTGTAAGGTAAGAGATATTAGAGTGAGTGCAGACACATATACAGAGTCACTTTTCCCTCACTCCGTGTGCCGAATCGAATGTGACAGATAACCAATAACATGGCTTGCGGAGCAGCATTGCCGCGGAATTATTTCATTTTTAGGCTTCGAGATCTCAATAGGTTGTCCGTCTGTTTGTCTGCCCGACCGTTCAAATCCCTTTTTCTCAGGAACGCGTTAACATATCAAATTGAAATTTATGTCATGTTAAGGTCTACGGTTCCTTGGCGATGAATAAAAATGAAACATCAAAGACAGTGCAGTCAAAAGATAACGACCGTTAATGTCACATATTTTGATATTCGCAAACTCACCCCTCAAAACCTACCGGTACTCCCCCTTGATCTAGAATCATGAAATTTGGCAACAAGCAAGGTGTGATTGTACAACCAAAGACAAAAAATCCTAAATTTGTTAATTTTTAGCGTCGTGATGACTGGGTGTTGTGTGATGTTCTTAGGTTTGTTAGGTTTAAGTAGTTCTAAGTTCTAGGGGACTGATGACCGTAGATGTTAAGTCCCATAGTGCTCAGAGCCATTTTTTTGAATTCATTAATTTTAATTATATCAAAAGAAGAAAAAAATTCGACTTTTCTTACCAGACTGCGTCTGTCCATCTATTTGTTAAGATCCCTTTTTCATGTGAACGAAATGATGTACAAAGTCTAAATTCATGTCAGATGCTAAGGTCTGTAGTTAGTTGGCAGTGTAATAAATATAAGATTCTAAGGCGATGCAATCACAAGATACAGTCGTTTATGTCACGTATTTTGATGCTCGCAAACTCACTCATCAAAACCTACAGGGTGTCTGCCTGCTTATTTGGGTGGTAACGTGCTTGTCTCCCGTGCAAGCGGGCCCGGGTTCGATTCCCGGCCGGGTTGGATATTTTCTCCGCTCGTGGACTGGGTGGTGTGTTGTCCTCATCATCATTTCATCCTCATTACCGGCGAGCAAGTCGCCCAATGTGGCGGCGAATGAATTGCACTTGGCGGCCGCACTTCCCTGAATGGGGCCTCCCGACCAACGATGCCATACGCTCATTTACATTTACCTGCAGAGTACTTCCTGTTGGTCTAGATCCATGAGATTTAATAAGATTAAAGATTTAACAGGACAAGTAAAGGAAAAGAATCCGAAAATTCTTAATTTGTAACTAAATCACTCGAAGAAACATTTATTTTGTTATTTGCTATCTGAGTTGGAATTGTTACATTCTTGAAAGTTTCGGAATCCCTGGGACCAGTATAGTATGTAGCCAGTGTGAATGTCGACAACAGGCAAAAATAATTTAGATTCTCATTTCCCGGAATGGATGGACTGTCTATATACGTAATTATATTTGTACGGCACCCGCAGTGCGCGGGTCCTTACGTGAAAAATGCCAAGTTCCATTGTGGTCCACGTTAAACTCGGTAAGATAGTTCTTGGAGTGACGCCTATGGCGTGGCAATTATGATGGGAAAGCGGCTGATGACAAACGTATTGAAAGTGGAATACATAGCTGGAAGACTAATGACGACGAGATTAAGAGGTGAGAAGAAGAATGTCGTTTTAATACAATTGCACATGGCAGCAAGTCAACACACTGGTGAGGAAGCAGAGAAATATAATGAAAAGACTGAAGAAATTGTTGAGAAAGAAAAAAAGGGACGCTTGCATCTCTGTACCGGGGGATTTGAATGCAGTGGTAGGAGAGGGAGAAGAAGAGGGAGTGGTCGGAAGATTTGGACTGGGAAACAGGAATGACAGAGGTGAAAGGCTGGTTAATTTCTGAAGAAAAAAATTCTCTTGTGATTGAAAACTAGTCGTTTGAACACCACATTTGATAGTTTGGGGGAGGAGACCAGACAGCGAGGTCATCGGTCTCATCGGGTTAAGGAAGGACGGGGAAGAAAGACGGCCGTGCCCTTTAGAAGGAACCATCCCGGCATTGGCCTGGAGCGATTTAGGGAAGTCATGAAAACCTAAATTAGGATGACCGGACGCGGGATTGAATCGTGTCCACCCGAATGCGAGTCCAGTGTGCTAGCCATTGCGCCACCTAGCTCGCTGAACACCACAGAAAACGTAGATATACAGGGTGATTATAATTAAAGTTAAAATTTCAAAACGCTGTAGAAATAACACCACTGGTCAGAATGACGTCAAACTGCAACGCAATATTATCGGAAAAGTGAGAAAACGTATGGCAGAAGAAAAAAAAATCAACTGAAAATCGATCAATAGATGGCGCTGTGTGTGCCAGAATACGTAAATGAAGACACTTGTCATGCCCACGACCCATTGAAGTTGGCATAAACAAGCCGGGTACGCCCTCGACGTTCGCCATGTCTGTCTCGATGCAGGATCGCGCTCTGCTTGTAAAGTTGTATTACAAGAATGATGATGTGCACACGTCGCTCTGTGGAAGTTTCGAATTCTGAAGGGTTTGAAAAAAGGCGTTGGTCCGACGACTGCCGTGGGTCTGGAGAAAACGATTCGGAAATTCGAAAAGAGGGGTCCTTTTGGTGTGCAACCTGGTAGAGGGCGGAAACGAATTGATTCGACGTCAGTGGAAGCAGTGGCCACAGCAATGCAGGAGGAGATGAGTGGTGGTGCACAAACGCGTACTGCACGGAGAATTGCCCAAACATTGGACATACCCTTGAACACGCTGTTTAAAATCCTAGGAAACATCCTTCTTTGCTATCCATTCAAAATTGCCCATGTGTACAGGTTGCTGCCTATTGACTTGGCAGCAAGAGAGACATTTGCCTTAGAATTTTTGGTCACAGGGAAGTGGACAATGATTGGCAGTGTAAGATTTTGTGGACAGACGAAGCCCACTTCCATCTGACAGGATATGTCAGTACACAGAATTGTCGAATATGGGCAACGGAAAATCCACACGCAAATCAACCAGTACCACTTCATCCTGAAAAGGTCACTGTGTGGTGCGGGTTTTTGGCATCAGTTATCATAGGGCCATATTTTTTGGAAGAGGCAGGTGCTTCCGGTCATGTTATCTGTACCGCCACTGGTAAGCGCTATAAGTGTCTTTTGCGCAACCACGTCATTCCAGCTCTCCAACAGCGTGGATGTGTGGATGGGATCATTTTTATGCAAAATGGCGCACCTCCGCACATTGCAAATCCAGTTAAGCAGCTGCTGAAGCGCCATTTTGCAACTGCTATAATTATCAGTCGCCATTTCCCTACAGCTTGGCCGACTCGATCACCTGATCTTAATCCGTGTGACTACTGGTTGTGGGGTTACCTGAAAGATGTTGTGTTCAGCGTTCCGATTGCAAACTTAGCTGCATTGAAGGCACGCATTGCGCAACACGTTCTGACTGTAATCCCGGAAACACTTCTATCAGGTGAGGAACATGCTGTTTCTCGGTTTCAACTTGTTGCAGAAGACAGTGGACATCACATTGAACATGTTTTGCGCCAGTCACACGGAAATTAATAATCCGATCTGATTTTGACTGATGCTTTTTATACGGTTTTTGGCCTCAGGACAATTAAAAACCTATGTGATTGATGCTTTTTATGCGGTTTTTGGCCTCCGGAGAATTAAAAACCGATTTTTCCCATCCGATATGGTATGACCATGCCGTGGTGGATGGACTTACGTAACTAACGGTCTCACACCTGTACACCCATGCACACTGAGCAGTACAGTTTGTTTAACGTCAAACGTACACCTTAGGCATTGTTGTATGATTCGTTTGCCGTTTGTAGTCAACCACTATTAAATTATGATGCTACAGAGGCATCTATTGCTACATTTTGTAACTACTTATTTTTCTTCTGGCATACGTTTTCCCCCTTGTCCGATAATATTCCGTTGCAATTTGACGTCATTCTGACCAGTGGTGTTATTTCTACAGCGGTTTGAAAGTTAAACTTTAGTTATAATCACCCTGTACATGGGTATCTGGGTTGAATGAAGGCAGATACCAAATTGATTATATAATAATTCGGAATAGGTACAAAAACTGCCTAAAGAATGCCAGAGCAACTCTGGAGCAGATACAGATTTGGACCACAACTTGGTGATGGTGGAAAGTTGAAGAGAGTGTGTGGAAGAAAGCCAAGAGAGAAATTTGACCCAGAACAACTAAAGGAAGAAGGTAAGGATACTGTGTTTAAAAACACATTTACATAAGAAAGTGATACAGAACCCAATGAGGAGAGCACAAGCGTGAAATGGAAGAGGATAAGACAATACCTTAAGAAATCTGTAGAGGAAGTTGTAGGGATGAGGATGTTCGAAAGAATAAAGAAAGGAAGAATAAGAAAGCCAATCTTGGTAAAATGGAAGAAAGAAGGAATTGAAAGACTGTAGAAACAGAGGTAAGAAAAAGAATGTACCGAAAGCTGAATAATGAATTAAGGACAGAAACAACAGGCAAGGAAGACATGGATGGAAGAGAGAGGTAAAGAAATAGAGAAACTAGGAAAGGAAGGAAAATATGAATTGATGTGTAGATTAGCTGCTGGCCTAGTATTTGAAGAAAATAGAAGCAGGACGAGTGTGGGGATAGAAAGAAGTATTGATTCTACGGTTCATAAACCAGAGAAAGTGTTGGGAAGATGGCAAGAATATGTAGAGTGTCTATATTATGCTGATCAAAAACCAAAAGATATTGAATTAGAAGAGGAGACGAGAGTTATAGAAGAGGACAATGGCTGCTACTTCTTAGAAAGAGGAGTAGAAAGGGCTTTAAAAGAGGTGAAGATTCATAAAGCAAGTGGAATTGATGGATTCCCAACAGAATTGTTTATGGATCTTGCGAGCAGTTGTGTAAAAGAGTTAACATATCTACATAATAAGATATATGAAAAAAGCGAATGGTCGAATGACTTTCTCTCAGTGGTAATGAAACCGGTTGAGAAGAAAAGGAATGGCAAGAAATGTGAGGAGTTTAGAACTATAAGTTTGATTTCTCATGAAGTAAAAGTTTTGTTAAGGGTGAGAAATATAAGACTTCACAGAAGGCTGGAAAAAGTATTGCAGAGGAACAATATGGGCTTAGAAGAGGGAAAAGCACAAGAGATGCAAGTGGACTGCTGAGAAATAGAGGTGAGAGATACATTGAAAGAGGAAGAAAGTTGATACTGATTTCATTAACTTGGAGAAAATCTTTGATAGAGAACAGTGGAATAAATTAAGGGACATTCTAAGGACGAATGATGTCGACTGCAGAGATAGAAGGTCGATTAAAAACCTATACCTGCAACAGAGAATTCGAGTCCAGATTGAGAATGAGACGACAGAAGAATACATGACTGGAAGGGGAGTGAGACAACGCTGCTATTCTCCCCAATACTATGTAAAATATATTTGGAGCATGCTATTCAGAAATGTTTGAAACAAAATACAGGAGTGCAGGTTGATGATAGGAGGACAGAATGTATTAGATTTGCAACTGATATGGTGTTATTGGCGGAGAGTGAAGCAACTACGATGGAATGTTAAAAGAATTAAATAAGACCTGTGAAGAATTCAGAATCAGAATCCATAAGAAAAAGGCAAAATGTATGGTGACAAGTGCAAGAAAATTAATAACAACTGTAAAGTTATGGCAGGAAGATATGGAGCAAGTTAGTGCTTTCAAATACCTGGGAAGCATTATTACGTGTGACATGAGATGTAATGAGGAGAAAACGCGTATAATAGTTGCCAAGGAGACATTTAATAAGGAGAGGAGGCTTCTTTGTGGGTGCATGGACACAGGCCTGAGGAAGAGACTGGTAAAGCGCTTCATATTGAACGTGACATTATATGGAGCTGAGACATGGACAGCGAGCAAACAGGAAGACATAAGAATAGAACCATCTGAGATGTGGATTTGGAAGAGGATGGAAAGGGTAAAATGGGTAGACAAAGTAAGAAATGAGGAGGTGTTGAGAAGAGTGGGGAAGAGAGAGAAATTTTAAAGGTAATCAGGAAGAGGAAACACAACGGTCTTGGACACTGGATGACAAAAGATTGTTTACTGACGGATGCTATGGAAGGAAAGGACGCAGAAGATACCAGATGGTGGATAGCATAAGGATAGGAAACAATTATGAGAAAACGAGGAGGGTAGCAAATGACAGGACTGCATATAGAGCGACATTTGAAAACTGCCCTTGGACAGAAGACTGATTATGATAACCTAGGCATTCAGAAAGTATTTGTTTATTTGCAGAGACAACTAGATGCATTCCAAAATACAAAGAATACTTGGCTAATGTGAGCCACGCTGTTTTGCATGCTTTGGAGAAGGGAAAATCGTAGTCCAGCGTTGCTAGAGACTATGTATATCACAACAGATAACTGTGTGGAGTCGACGGCAAAAACAGGAACGAACAGTATATATGAAATTACCAATGTTACTAATGTTACCTAGCCAGGTATTACGAACTGTCAATGCATTCAGAACATGTAAAATCAAATTCAGCAAAAACTGCCTTTTGTCTAAAGTAATACCGAATTACATTAAAATTAATGTCAGGAGCCACACTAAGTCAGCGAAAATAGTAAAGTCAAAATGTGAAACTGTTAGGTTAAAATTGAAATCAAATCATTATACAAGCATAAAATGCCCTTAACAAACAAATACTCAAACTCCACTTGGCCCTAAGCAACTCATTGACTCCAGTGCAATTTATGTATATTTTAGATGACCAAGTGACCTTACAATACCTAATGTGAACAACAAACATGCCTTCCAGATCTATAGAAAACCCACCACTAGTGATGTTGTCATTAACAACTTCTCATATCATCCAGTACAACACAAAATGACACTCTTCAGATCTACACTTAATTGTTTACATAAAATCCCAGTCAGCCCCCATGATGAACAAAAAGAAATTAATGTTATTAAAGAAATTGTGTGTAAAAATGTATTCAGCCCAGATCTAATTGGTAAACTTAACAATAAAAACAAAAAGAAACAATGCACACCTCCTAAATCAGATTCACAAGAAGGAAAAAACACATTTGCCCACATACCCTTTATAGGTAAAATTTTATACCAAATTGCCAACCTCTTTCAGAAAACTGGTATTCCAATTTCTTTCAGCATTAACAACAAGCTACAAGAGCACATCATCCACAACAGTAACACAAATAAACAATGCCACCACAAATGTATTTACAAACTTCTATGTGACAATTGCCCACAGTTCTACATAGGCCAAACTGGAAGGAGTTTCACTATAGGGTACCGTGAGGATATGGATGCCTTCCTGCTAAATAACTTTGATAAATCCACCTTTGCAGTGCATCTAAAAGACCATGGTATCTTAGCCAAAGCCATTACAGACAACCTGCAAATACTACAATTGTCAACAAAGGAAAGAAAATGAATCTGCTCAAAGAGCTAGAAATTTACATCCACAGCTCTAACTAATCACACCTTATTCTCAACAAACAAGTGGAGCTTGCAAACAAATTTTACTTCCACATATTTCACCTAATATTCAAAAACAAAAACTCATTATCCTCTGATAACAATAACAAAGTAATACGATATGGAAATCCGATGTAGCAATCATACAACAGTTCAAGTGTCATTATGGTAATTTATAAAACTCGTATTGCAAACACAAGCTTTAACTGTCATTTTTGTAATTTGTAATAGCTTTCAAAATTCATGTGTAGCATATCATTGTATTTCCTAGACCTAAGTTCTCTGACAACCGTGTGGCTCAAAACAGTTCTGTCATTTTTTAATTTGTAATAGCCTCTAGCAATTTCGTATATACAACATCATTGTACTTCCTAGATGTAAGTATTTGAACAAAAAATGTGGATCAAAAAAGTTCGCAATTTATAATAGCTTTTTAAGTTTCTAGGTATGCAACATCCTTGCACTTCCTATGGCTAACTTCTTTGACCATAACTTACATGTTTCTGTATGAGCAACATCTTTGCACTTCTATGTCTAAGTTCTTTGATCATAGCCTACATGTTTGTATGTAAATACAGTATATGTCACGAGTGCACGTCGCAATAGTGAAATATGCAGCGAAATTTTGTAAAACACAATCACGGACGTGAAAATGATAACAAATGTGCAACTAAATGGACAAACTATCACCACAGCGTAATTATAATAATGTTGCTTCATCTTTATGTAAGTACAGATATATTTTCGACAAATACTGCCCTGAGACTTACAATTATTCCACTTGTATCTGTTTAGATACCAGCAAATAATTTTCTTTGTATTTATACAGTTATCTCCAGCAATATAAACATGTACATGAATGTATAAACAACTGAGGATGGGCACAAGCCTGAAACCGGTCGTATGACGAATAAATAATCATTTATTATGACTGGTAGCGGGAATTTTTCTACACCCTATAAAGGAACAGTCACGGAATGCAACAGCATACACTATGGATAAAATTTACTTAAAATTAATGTATTATCTTCTGAAGATGTGCAAAAAATGCGTCGACCAAAAGCCCCAAGGGAGAACAAAAAGTGCCAGGTACCAACTTCATTGTTTGGGGATATTTTTTTAGACTTAAGGTTGGTCCTTTAGTCCAAATAGAAGGCAAAATTGATCTTTTCCTGTCCAGTAAATTTTAGAAAAGAGTATAGTCCCACATGGAAGCAAGAATATGCCACTTAATTCGATATTACTGTAGAACAATGATTCAAAGCGCATCTCTAGTCATTTAAGAACATCTTTTCAGATTAATAAATCAAACTCTTAGAGTGACTAAACCAGAGTCTGGACCCGAATTCAGTTGAACACCTCTGGGATGCATCAGATCGACGATTTCGTCGTGCAGGCTACTCAAACAAGGGTTGATTTGCTGTTGCGTTATTGGGCGTGTGGTCAAAACTGTCACTTGATCTATTACAAAAGTGGTGGACTTTCCAACTAGCTGTGCAGGAATGATCAAAGCCCATGGGTATACAACAAAATACTGACAAGTTCTTGAGATTACAAAATAGTTTTGATTTATTCTTAAATACTTAGACCTATATATTACTTGTGAGCCAGAAGAATTGTTATTTCTGTTTTGATGTGAGATAAGACGTATACTGTAAGACAACTGTGTTTAAATTAAATGTACTTTAGTACTAAACGGATTATGTTTACATACTTTTCAATTATCCACTATCAGTTTTTTCTGTTACATAATTCTCTTTATGTAATTGTAACTAACACTTTCTTCAAAATACTTTTGAGCACTGCTGCACATAAAGTGATGAACAATATCTGTATATTCTTCATTGAATAGTGATTCTTGAAACTTTGTAAATAAGCTACCGCTGAACAATTAACGTCTCTATTCAAGCGTCTGACAATTTACGTTTCTCAACGTTTTGGTGTCTCTCTTCTACAAGTCGCGTTGCCTTTCTTCAGTATCCCCCGTTTGAAGTATCTGGTATCGGTCGATACATATGAGAAGTATTCCAGAATGGGTGCCACGAGTGTTTTGTAAGAAATATCTTTTTGTAGACGACCTCTTCAATAGGTTTTTGGAGCACGCTGCTTTACGAATCTGGATTTTATTTCCTTTTAGATCTGGGTCCTCTATTTTTCAATGGCTGCAATGTCCAATCTCAAACTCTCTATTCCATTAATATCGAGTGTTCTAAAGCGTTTTGCTGTCGAATTTGTATCCGCAAATTGCACACAGTTTAATTTGTTGATTGGCGTTGGCCTCCTAAAGCATCTAGAAAGTATGACGGTTCAATATGCGCGTATTTGAAAACCTTTGAAACTCGTTCAAAGCTTCTCACCTTTACCTAAGAAATCCACTACTGAATATTAACGCTACGAAGGATTTTAGTACCTTGCCTTCCTCCGAGCGTAGAAGTGACTTATCGAGTTTGACGTGCACCACAGTAGGCCTACAGTCTAGCATTTTTTAGATAAATATGAAAACTTCAAATATTACAGTGGATTTGAACACGGGATACTTACATTGGTAGCAGCAGTACTTAAACGGCTGAGTGAACATCCAACGTCAAAACACTTTGGATTAACAGAATTACTTTTCATAATACACACTGAAAATTCTGAGGGCGAAATTGGTAGTCTTTAAAAAATTGCAATAATGTACCAGTTGAAGATACAATGAGCTGCTTCTTTAATTAGTTTACTACAATGGCTACAACATTGTAAGATAATGATACTAGAGAACTGAGACTTGTGGCAGTGCCTTCGCTATTCCAGCGTCCCATTTCTGCTAGGAGTAATAATTTGCCATTGGAGCACGAAATATAGGGAAAAACTGATTTAAAACTATTTGGCTGCCAACGATATTATTTTGAGATTGATGCTTGTCTGTTACTGTTTGGACCTGATTGAGAACAACTGTATGCTACTAACTTGAGTTACGAATTATCCACAAAATACAGAATATCTTGGTAAAGAAATTAAGCGATGGAAGTTCATTTCAGATAAAAAAAATACTGTGAAGGATAGTATTTTACGAAGATTAGGGACTCCTCCAGTTATTTTCCTAGTTCAGACGAAAACAGGTCTAAGATGTTCACCGTAAGGATATGGTCGTTTGTAAACGGTGCATAGCACGTGTCAGTTCATACCAATTGATCAATATATGGTTTTTTGTCTTTTTTTTTTTGTAGCGTAATTTTCTTCTAACTCATTACTACAATATGAGTTTGCGTTACATCTTACCACTTAAAATGTATGCGTGTTTTTAGATGTGTGATTGCATTCCAAAGCATACTTCATTTTGAGTAGTAGTACCATGCAGAAAATGAGGTGGCGCAATACCTAACATAGTGGACATGCATTTGGGTAAGGCTGTGGGAGGTGCAGGAGGGGTCAAGGGTCCTATCCGACCAGCCAGATTATATTTCGCACGGTTTTCTTAAGCAGTCAAGGCGAATTCTGTGATAGTTCCTTTCAAAAAGCCGTGAGGTCTTCGTTCCTCATCCTTATCCAAGCCTGAACATCGTATATACGAATCTGTTCGTGAAGGATATTAAATCAGATTCTTCCTTCTTTGAGCTAAGGAATGGGCGTAATTGAATCCTCTACATCTGAAAGAAGGTAAGAGAAAATGTTACTCGTAATCAATTACGATGGACCAGAGTCGAAATGTGGCTACACGTTGTTATCTTGTTCCTCCAAATTTTGGGACACGTCAATGAAACACCACAAAAATTACAGGAAAAATTTAATTTGATTCTTTCAAATTAAGGATGACTTTATTTCTTTACTTTTCATGAGCTGTGCTCATCAAAGCTTTTAGGATGCTCCTCATACTTCACAACAAAGTAGACGAGTGTATCGAATCAGCTGCGAGGAGATTTTAGAAAAATGAAGACGATATTGTTATTCAGAGGTGTGGAAAGCATAATGACTTGACTATGGTAAGCAAGCCAGATGTTACGTGCATAGTATCTCTGAATGATGATTCTTAAGCAAGGATTTTTTCATGGAGCTGTAAACGGATATACTTATATATTGGTAAGGGATTTTATTAGTGACTGGTTGTTACCCACGGTCGCGCTCGCATATCAGTAGTTTTGCTATGAATAAGTTGGAAGCCCGCTATTATATGTTTGTGTATAAAGTTTAGCCCAGATTTAGCTCCCACTCTATAAAAAGTCTTCGCACCACTAAACCTATGTATCCACTCTATAAAAAATCTACGTACTACCGAACCTATGTACTCACAAACTGTTATCCAACTTAAACACGCATGCTAACCTTCAACTAAACAGAACCTAATTTGAACTGAAATCTATCTGGTATGAATACGTCTTTATATCAAATGCGCAACTGAAGTAAAAAAACTGTCTGGCTCTAACGAAAATTTCCACTTACCTCGCGTCTCGACGACATTGTTGCAGGTTTCTTGAAGTCACAACAGCAAACAGGCAGCGGCAAAGCTAGATTCCTATTTATTTAAATAAAATTTCCAAACAGTATTCGAACTGTTGCATCCGTATTGTGCAATGTGGTAATGCGTAATGATAAACGTTCTGTAAACAGGAAGACGGGGACAGGAACTATTCCTACTATGTGACATTCTAAGACGATTTTAGAAAGACGTATGTATTTAAAAAGACAGTGTAAAGCTTCGCGTGATCTTACACATAACATTGGGCTGAACAATCTATGCTTAACAAGCGAACAGTGATTTGAAAAGGGTACAGTGTTAACAGAGAATTTCTATAAAAACCAAACAGCTTAATCAGTTGATATCTTAATGCATGATTCAGGTACGTGGTGTTGGCTTTCTCTCAGCTCTGATCAAGTTAACTAGCTGATAATAATTATTACGACGAACTAGCTGTGGAGTGTAGCAATCTTACTTCAAACTTTTTCTCGTCAAAGTTAACAATATTATTGAAAATTTATATTCTTTTCGCCTTCCAATATATTGCTGTCCTTCACAGTAAATCTTTTTTCATCTAGCAGATACAATCACAAGTCAGCACAGCACGACTGAATGCGCCCATCACCTAACACACTTCAACTAGGAACGTATCAGACTGCACAACGGCAAAGACTGTCACAACAAGACCAAACTTCCTGGCAGATTAAAACTGTGTGCCGGACCGAGACTCGAAATCGGGACCTTTGCCTTTCGCGGGCAAGTGCTCTACCAACTGAGCTACCCAAGCACGACTCACGCCCCCTCCTCACAGCTTTCCTTCCACCAGTACCTCGCCTCCTACTTTCCAAACTTCACAGAAGCTCTCCTGCGAACCTTGCAGAACTAGCACTCCTGGAAGAAAGGATATTGCGGAGACATGGCTTAGCCACAGCCTGGGGGATGTTTCCAGAATGAGATTTTCACTCTGCAGCGGAGTGTGCGCTGATATGAAACTTCCTAGCAGATTAAAACTGTGTGCCGGACTGAGACTCGAAATCGGGACCTTTACCTTTTGCGGGCAAGTACTCTACCAACTGAACAAAGGTCCCGAGTTCGAGTCTCGGTCCGGCAAACAGTTTCAATCTGCTAGGAAGTTTCATATCAGCGCACACTCCGCTGCAGAGTGAAAATCTCATCCTGGATACATCCCCCAGGCTGTGGCTAAGCCATGTCTCCGCAATATCCTTTCTTCCAGGAGTGCTAGTTCTGCAAGGTTCGCAGGAGAGCTTCTGTGAAGTTTGGAAAGTAGGTGACGAGGTACTGGCGGAAGTAAAGTTGTGAGGACGGGGCGTAAGTCGTGCTTGGGTAGCTCAGTCGGTAGAGCACTTGCCCGCGAAAGGCAAAGATCCGGAGTTCGAGTCTCGGTCAGGCACACAGTTTTAATCTGGCAGGAAGTTTCATATCAGCGCACACTCCGCTGCAGAGTTAAAATCTCATTCTAAGATCAAAGATCGTTTAACAGTAATGTCACGTGTTCTCTCTTTGACCTGCACATTAATAACGTACAAAAATCAGAAATGACATGCGCATCTTGCTGTTGGACGTGCAATATCAGGTGACCTCATAAGCGTGCCTGTCTGATAAGCACAGCTATAATCCGTTCATCGTATAAATAAACCTGATGTAAACAAACATAAACGCGATGATTGGTCAGAAGCTGCAGCGCACGTGCGCTGGTGTTGTTACACTCTTCGAAATATGACCTACTTATTTTTAGATATCTTATTACTAAGTTATTTGGGCGCTGATGACCCCGCTGTTTAGCGCCCGTAAATCTCAAACACACACACACACACACACTAAGTTATCTTAATGAAACTTTAAGATATTCAAATGTATGAACACCCATCAACGTTTTTCTTAACCACGCTTTAGCTGCGTAGTTTTTATTTCAAAAATCGTGTACAGTCACAGCCTCAGTAGCGTTGTTCTCTGATTGTCGCGCTGTTATGCGCAGTACAAAAACGGCTGAGGCTGCTTTCTGTTCCGTAGTGAAACACGCGCGTGGAACACGGTTAAAAATCCCAAGAAATGGGCTGTTCTTAATGTTTTTCATCAATTTACAGAGGTAATCGGCTCTGAAGTTTTCCCAGAGGTGTATATACTGCAGCTGATATGTAATTTCACACTGAACGTGTAGCGCAGTCGGTAGCGTAAAGGAATGTAAACTAAATGCAGTTATATTGCGTTGGTTTAAATCTTCTCATTATCAGTTTTCTTCTCTTTCAGTTTCAAATACCTATACCCCATAATTATTAAACTCATCATTATTTTTATGAATAATGCACGTCTTCTTGTTTCTAATAACATACGCGAAATTCCTGCTTCCATTTCAAATACAAATTCTGAACTATTGATATTTTGTAAAAGACTGTTCATAAAAGTTTTTTAAATTAAGAAAACATAAGTTTAATTTTTTAAGGCAAAATGCAAAACCAAATCCTGTTTATTTGGACTATGTCCATCGTTTTATGCCACAGAGGTACATAAGTATCGTAGAAACATGAAAAACTATGATTTTCATAGCATTGAACACATCATACAAATGCTGCGTTTTTACATTTGCTACTGTACTACTTCAATATGAACCCAACAGGACTGATCTGGAGCCAAGCTGCGGGATCTGGTCCGAGAAGTAACATTAAGCTGCCAGACGTACTGGAACTAACTCTCGCAGCTGTTTCACACGTCACTGCCGAACGCTGGCGGGATGTAGAACGGCTCGTCGTAAAAGAAGAATAGAAAATGCTGCGCCTGGTTGGCTTCTTGGATTCTGTTTTTGACAAGCTCATTATCAACGTCGCAGGTATCACTTCCAGAACTGAAACGTATTTCTCGGATTGGGATAAGGAAGGAGCTAAGAGAGTACCGGGCGACTGACTGTAACACTTTCAGTGGCTTCAATATTTAATTATACGGTGAAATCCTTCAATATTCTCTTACGGTACATACACCGTATGCAAAAAGAAAAAAAAATTACGCTGTACTTAAGACAGGAATTTTCATCATTCTTGTTTTTAATTACAATAGCACGTTAGCTAATAACGATAACGTGTTGCGATTTTCGTCTAGTCGTCTAAGGACCATATTGTGGGCGATTTGCAGTGTATTATTTCATACTGCTTAAAAATTAAATGACATTCGGAGCTGTATTGTTCCTCTGATCGTCTCTTTTTACATATAAACTCCAGCTGGCCACATCACAGCAGTCTAGCTGTGCCAGCTGACCGGCCAGTGCTGTCCAAGTTAAATGCGCCGGTAAAGCTGTTGTCCCGTATTATCGCTCAGTCGATGTGCGCGTAACGCACAGCACAAAACGTACCCTTATTATCATACTTGACAGTACTCGAGGCAGCTTGGCTGTGAAACGGAAAACCAATGAGGTACCAGCAAACGCGAAAGAATACATAGAGCAATGTTTACATCAGGTTTATTCTTATGATGAACGGATTATAGTGATGTGCGCACCCCTGGGCGGTCGCCATCCACCCCACAATTCACTGACCCAATGCATGACGTGGCGGCATGGAAGCGTTGCTCATGAACGTTGCTTGCGGAGGGGTATGGGCAGGAACATTTATGTGTGCATTGTGCTACTGACGTAACTATACGGCATATAGTGTGGACATTATGCAATAAATTTAAGTATTTTTAACATGGGTTATGTTCATACTGACGTAAAGAAAGATGTTAAATCCTCTGCTTCACACTGGTAGAGGACGATTTCTTTTTGAAAAGTAGCCTATGTTCTTCCCCAGAGTTCAAGCTATTTCAAAACGAAATTTCATTGACACTGGTTCCGAAATAGTTCCTTTCACATTTGTTTACTAAAATTACTCTGGAAGTACGAAATAAACATGTCGTTGATTGTACCGGACAGCTATAATCAAACTGATGGTGTTCCAAGTACTGCAGTGCAGGCTGTATACATTGCAGGATGCTGAAACATCAAACGTGTGTTCTTTAATTGGTGCGCTCGCGAAGTATACTGAAAAACTTAATACTTCCGCTTTCTGCTGCCAGGTGAAAATATGGCGCCGTAAGCAGTCAAAATGTTGCGCGAGTGCCGGAAAGGGGAGGATCGGTCAAACACATGATAACAGAGCTTCTGGCTCGTTTATTAGTATACGCTAACAAGTTACAACATGTGTTCAATATGGTCTCCCGACTCAGCAACATGCTGTATCTGTAACATGGCATGGTCGGCAGTTGTCACAGCATATTCTGTGTGATCAGAGCAATATCTCGTGGTATGCTATCCTTCAGATCAGGAAGAGTCCAGATGCTTCCCTGATAGGCATCTTGAAGTTGCCTTGAGATGATGCAGTTGTACCGGAACGTTTCTCAGAGCAAGAGTTTCAGCTGGCAAATGACATATGGTGTCGCCCCGTCTTGCATGAAAATAACGGTGTGGGCACAGTTGCACTGTTTCGAAGCTGGAATCACGTTTTGCACAAAGTGGTCCTTATAATGTGCGGATGTCGCTGTACGCGTAACAGGACCACGACGTGTCATCTCCACGAAGAAAAACGAACCGTGAATGAAGGTGCTTGTAAAACTACACCACACAGTCACATAAGATGAGTGCAGAGGATGTTCCTGCGCCACATCTGCGGAGTAGAAACCCATATGCGACAGTCCTGCGCATTCACGGCACCATCCAGAGTAAAATGTCGTCCATCCAAAGAACATCCCCCATCCATTCCATTTCCATGCGTACCAAAAAACGAAGTGCAAAGTCACAGCGTTGTAACCTATCTTGGGGCTTGATTTGGTGCGCATTCTGAATCTTGGAGGGATACGAGGTTAAATGCACCACAAAATCTTTTGAACTGTTGACCAGAGGAGAGAAAATTCTCGTAACAGAGCTATAGTTTGAGGTATGTGGTGCACAGTCGGCTATAGCTACAGCTACTTCATGAAGAACTACCATGGGAATGGGCAGCCTCCGTGTTCCTGCTGCACCACCTGTTTCTTCAAATTTCTTGATCGTATATTTTAGTCCATTTGTAGATAGGGGACCTCTTTGCAGCTGTTATTGTCGGAGATATCCCCGGAGCTGCTACTGCTGCCGTTCTGATAGAGCGACTTTACCAGCAGTGCACGATCATTCTTTTCAATAGCCAATGCGTTTCGTAAGGAAAACTTCAACCGTTTTTACCCCTTACACCAACAGTCACTCCAGAAAAGTCATCAACACGTGTCGCAAAGCGACAAACCGCATACTGACGTCAAAACAAGAAGCATTGCACATTCTGACTGCTTACAACGTCATATTTTCACCTGGCAGTAGAAAGTTGAACTATTTTTTCATCCTACTCCGCGAGTGCGCCAATATACCTATGACGTTTCAGTGTCCTGCAATGTATACAGCCCGCATTACAGCGCTCGGAACCCCGTCAGTTTAATTGTGACCACCCAGTATAAGCATCGTATTCAATACGCTGCATCGTATTTCGTAAGAACATATATAAATGAAAGTACTTTCACAAATACAATACATTACAAACGTTAAAGAGTAAAGAACTTTTTCAAAGAGTGTGTATTTTTCTGTATGTCGCATTATATTACGATATCTTTTTTCCGTCATCCGGTTTTGATGAAATAAAGCCCGTATGTAGCTCCAAGCTGCCCTGAAATTACCTGTGAAAACCTCATGGTAATCCCGCTAGTAGTTTAGAAGATTAGCGTGTTCAAACAGATACACATGACGTGTTTTACAGTTTTATTTTTTGTACGGATGTTGAGTTGAGACCTGCGGCACACATAAAAGTAAGCAGCAGTTATACAGTATGTAATGTACTTGCTCGTAGTTATGTGGGGTTTAATAGTACTGAACTTCTTTTAAGACAAATCTGTAGTCTATTGAAGACTCTTTTGATGTGTTGACAGAAATATTATCCAAAAATGAAACTAAAATAAGTTTTGAAGCATAGGTTTCATTTTTAATCGATTAAAGTTCATTGCAGTTTAGGTATAGAAGATACTCATTTCCAAATTATATCTCTTCAAACGCATATAGTTTTCTGAGGAGCTCTTGCTGTTTATTTATACAATGCCATTAAACTAGGCTTCGGAATAGGCATTAAAAACCCAATCGTTTTGGAACTCAGTGAGTAGTTTATAGATTCTAACATTCTGCGTGGTGTCTGTTTGTTCTAAGTCGTTTCTCCCTACCACTTTCGCGCAACGACGCTCTGAGCGTGTTTTTTAGGGAATTGACTAGTTTGAACCTGGGACCTGTTGCTGGTAAGGAGACGCCAGACAACACATGACATGTAGAGTTCAGAAGAGTTCATTGAGACTATCGATGATATAACCAAATACTTAATGATTTCAGCGTCAGCTCCACTGCACTCCCTGTAAAAGAATCTTAATACTAACTAAATTTAGTGGAACGGGTTCAAGGCTTTCCTATTTTTAGTTAGCTGGTAAAATAACGTCGAGAAAGCAGTTAAGTTTACCAGTGGAAATTTTATTCTACTTGAAAAACACTGTTTATAAATTGCACTATTGATAAAAGGAAATATTTTAATACAGGATGGTAAAAACCAACTGCGTTCAACAAAAATGTGAACGAATATTCCCTGAGTGGGTTTCCAAGTTCTACAATGGCTCGAAGGATGACCTATGCCATAACACATCTATAGTCTAGGTTTAAATTAAGTTTCACAAAAGAGAAAACTGTCAAAATGGTCTACAGTGACTCTCAATTATCTTTAATTACTTATCTAACTTGTCGTAAATTACAGTCGCTGATGTGGCTTCTCAATAATTATATAACAGAAAAATCATCGCGTTTCAGATTTGAACTTACGTAGCAAATCTGAATACCATGAGCTTCAATTGACGATCGACACTAGTATTACGTAAAAAAGGGGAAGTAACAGATGAGACTTCTGCAGTTCTGAGTGGAGCCTTATGCGCTCAAAAATGCGGCATCGCGTGCGTTCATTACCTTGTCGGTGTTCGTCAGGGGGCGGCGGGTGGCACAGCTCCACGCACATCGCCGTCTCGGAAGCAACTCTCTCCTAACTTCTCCTTACTACAATTGGCCGAAGTTGGTTTCAAAAAAACTATATGGCTGTGTTTTCATCTGACCAATCAGGGTCTCAATGTTAACCTTAAGCTCTGTCTACAAAAATTCTGTCTATCCAATGAGAAACGTTATACTTTTCGTGGTGGGGTAATGTTTTTAACGTTTGCAACATATCAGAGACGCGAAAAAGTCTCACTCTAAAGCTTGCAGCTGGTGTGGCCCTTTTAGTGTTATCATAAATTCTATACTGTTCTTCTGGAGGGCTCTATGTTTTAACAGGGGGTGAGGGGTAGTCCTGGCAGTTACTTTTCGTGGTGGGGCAATGTTTTTAACGTTTGCAACGTAACAGAGACGCGAAAAAGTCTCACGCTAAAACTTGCAGCTGGTGTGGCCCTTTTAGTGTTATCATAAGATCTATACTGTTCTTCTGGAGGGCTCTATCTTTTAACATGGGCTGGGGGGTGGACCTGGTGGTTGGCTGGCGACGTGGGTGTCCCTCCCTTATTGTAGGGCCTTTTAGCTTAACACAGTTCTGCTCTCGGCTTCTGTTCTCGTTTCTTCCCTCAGAACCGATCTGTTTCACGGTGGGAAGGTATGACATGCATTCAGGCATTCTTGTGTTAGTCTGTGGTATTCCATTTGCTCATTCATTGATCGTATTACTTTGGTTAATTTAATGTCAGGCTTTATTCAGAGCTATGTGACATACTACTAGATTTGCTTATCATGTCAGGGTTTTCATGGAAGGTGTTGGATTTGCCTGACATCTTACATATCACCACCCTTCGAACTTAATTTTTGCACTGAAGTTAGGCAATGATTGAATTGTTGTCTAAGTCAGTCAAAAATTATTCCTTTATCTAACATTTGTTGCCTACTGTTCAGCCACGTTATTCTGGTTCTATGCTAGTTTGTATTACTAATTTATATTTTTATATTCTTCCACATTATTCTCAAAAATATATGTTATTATAATTATTTTTTTAAATTATTTTCTTTCTTTATTTAAGTGTGAAGTTTGTTTTTTAAGAAGTTTGTTATCGAAAGTTAGGAGTCTTTCACATCGATTTTCTTAGAAATATTTTTTTTTATAAATGTAGTAATTAAGTAAAATCTATTCCTAACACATTTTCTAAATTTCATGTACAAGTAAAATGTTTTTGTTTCTAGACACACATTTCAACATTGTTACACTAACAAATAAGAATTATTTCCAAGAATTGCTTTGACAAAGAAATATACATACACAAGTATTGAGATACTATCCTAACAAATGGTACAAATATTTAAAAAAAAAAGGGAAAACATCCAACAAGATAATTTTTTATACTTTGTTTTTTTAAGGAGAAAATAAGTAAAATATAATTATTCTTTTATTTTTATGAGGAGAAAATAAGTGGCATATAGTTTTAGTGTTTATTATGCCTTACTTTTGTTCTTTATATAATGTCCATTTCAGAACCAATGACTTATTTTGATCGATAGTCTATTCTTTACTTAAGTCCATAGTCAGTGACTGTTATTTTGTAGTTTATTAGCTGTCTGGTGTGCTTAACTTATTTAGTTTTTCACACGTTTCTTTTGCACAATTCCTACATCACATAATTTGATTTCACACATTCACACAATCCTATGAATGTTTAAGCATGAGGTTGGCGAATGTTTTTGCACGAAGGTGATGGACTTGAGCGAGATGGATGTGGGCAAGTATTTGATGTACAGCTTCGTTCGTCGTTCCTTGTTGGCTTTGCAAGAGTGTGTTGCTGTTGTGGAGGTCCCATAATGGAATGGAGCTGTGAGTGCAGAATCTATGATTTACTTGCTTTGTATGCGTGAAAGGCATCGTTATGTGTCGCTGAAAGCAGTCGTTTTTCGTTGTAATACTTCGCAGACGACTAGTTTACAATAGGATAGGGATTTGGGAAGGTATGTCGTCTATTCTTCACTCATCTTCTTTCTTGGTCTCAATCTTGTGAATCTTCAACTTCTGTTCTTCCTGCTTTTTCTCTGCTTCTTACTAGATTCTTGGTTCTTCTCTGGGCAGGATATGGAAATATTTATTGATAACTAGTCGCTTTGAAGTTCTCCTCTTAGTAACAGTTCGATAAATTGTTTGGGAGTGTCATTTTTACTTTGTGGAAGTTTTCTTCAGTTTCGTGCATCAGCGTGCTGTTTAATAGTAGTAGTGTTACTTTTACACATATTTTTTTTTTGCCAGTGGTGGCTTGCCCAAGCGGTCTTCTCATCGGGCCGTTTTTTGCTCGCTCCACTGAGTGGGGGCGTCCCGGGGTTTACCTGCAGTGAATGTCCGGTGTTTGCTTGTCTGTCCCTGCACCGGTCACTGTCCTTTCCCTTCTCTCAACGCTTCTGCCTTGTAGGAATCGTGTCTTGCTAATTACGTCCTTTTCTTTCTTGATACTTCTCACGTTGCAACTTCTGGGTCGTTGCATCTGGCCTTTGCTGGAGTTTTTACAATGGTTCTTACAAAAAGTTTTACTTACATTCATCTAACATATGTCTAGTACCTACATTGTTTTACGCCATTTTAAAAAGCTTTACAAATTTCGGCGCCCTTTCCATGTTACAATTCTAAGATATTTTGAGTCTTAACTTCTACAAGAATCCTCAAATTCGTTTTTTATTTTTGTGTAGTGTCGTGGTGTATAGCATTTTAGTATTTCATGCTGTTAGACTATCTGCGCTTTATCCCTTTGCCTTAGTCTATGCTACTATTGGTGTTATTTTTGTTTTTGTTTTTATTGAAACTAGTTTCTTCTTTCCACCTTCCTCTCTCTTCATTCTTCTTTCTCCTGACGATATTATCTGCAACATAAACTTGAAATATTGTGCTAATTATTTACCAGTAATAAAATTAATCTTCGAACTTTTTGATATGGCTCACATGGTGAAGTCCTAAGTGTTTGCCTGTTTTTGTGTTCATTAGTTCCACAGCATTATCATGAGCAATTCGGCTAATTATGACAGGTCCTTTGTATGCGGCGTAAAACTTATGTATTTTGTGTTTCTGTTTGCTGGAGAGATGGCGTGTTTTTACAAATACATTCTGGCCTACTGAGAATGTTCTTTTAATTGCTGTTCTATCTCCTCTTTCTTTTCTTTTAATGGCTGCCTTTCTGACGTTGGAGAGTGCTCTTGCTATGACTTGTTTGTGCTGTCTACGTGGTACAATAGGAAACCTAACATTTTCTCTGGTTATGTTTGGGGGTTCAATATTTTTAAGTACAGTAACTGGAGGTAGTAGTGTAGTGCTATGTGGCATTTCATTTATTATTTCTTGAATATCCTTAAGGTATACATCCCAAGTGTTGGGTCTTTTGCCTGCATATAATCGGCATAAAGTGCCTCTGTCCTTCATAGATCGTCCTGCTGGATTTACACTAGGTTTGTACTTAGATATGTAGATGGGTTTTATTTTGTGTTGTTTTAACGCGTTCTGCCATTGCACTGATTTGTATTGTGGGCCATTATCCGAAATTCTTCGTTCCACTCGACCTACTTGTCTGAGAAAATCTTGTCTAAATGCTTTACTTATAGTAAAACCTGTTGCCCATTTTAATGGTGTCAAGGTAACATATTTAGAAGTAAGTTCCAAAACGACAAATATGAAAATATATCCATTTTTTGTGCGTGGGAGGGGCTCCATCAAATCTGTTGCAGCCATTTGTTTTTATTTTTTTAGGGATTATTGGAAACATAGGTGGTTTGGTTTGGAAAGTGACGTGTTTAGCCCTCATGCATTTTTTGCATTTGACTAATACTGTTCTAATTCGTCTTTCCATATTAGGAAAATGGCTTGTTTGTTTTATTTTTAAAAAGCATTTTTTTGGTCCAAAGTGGCCATTACTTAAATGCGTATACCATATGTACTTATTAATTAGTTCATCTGGGCTATAAATTAACCATTCATTCGTTGCAACATTTCGTCTAAAAAATAAAACATTGTTTTTTACGAGATAGTGCTGTCGAATGTCTGGAAAATTCTTACTTCTCCACTTGTGTTTGATTCCTAGTATTTCGGGATCCTCGTCCTGTTCTTTGCCTATGTTTTTCAATGCTGTCGTAATGTAGTTTTCGAAAGCTACTTGTTTCATATAGCACATTATAAACTGGTCTTCTACTGCTTCCAAACCTATGTTATTGGATGCACCCTGTGGACATCGTGATAAAGCATCTGCTAATACATTCGCTGGTCCTGGTATGTGTGTAATAGTGAAGTCAAATTCTTGTAGTATTAACATCCATCTGGTTAACCTCCCATGAGTTAGTTTGGCGGATAACAGAAATTCTAATGCTTTGTGGTCAGTGTTTACTTTTGTTTTTCTTCCGAATAGGAAGTATCGAAAACGTTGGAAGCCCCATACAATGGCCAATGCTTCCAGCTCCGTGACTGAAAAGTTTTTCTCGCTTTTTGTGAGTACACGACTGGCAAATGCAATTGTTCTATATGATCTTAGCCCTGCCTGTTCGTATTCTTGGAATAAAACAACTCCTAAACCTGTTTTCGCGCTATCAGTGGCTATACAAAAATTTTGTGTTAGATCAGGATGTGCTAAAATCGGTGCTGTTGTTAGTGCGTTTTTCACTTTTAAAAATTCTTCATTGGCTTATTGATCCCATACCCATGGCGTGTTTTTTCCAGTCAATACACATAGGCGTGGTGTTGCAAGAGAGTCGATCCAAATAAATTTTTTATAGAATCCGGTGAGACCTAGAAATCCTCTGAGAGTTTTCTTATTATACAGAATTCTTCGATTGCCGTTAGTTTTTCTGGGTCGGGCATTACCCCTTTCTCTGAAATTATGTGTCCTAGAAATTTGACCTCTCGCCTTCCAAATTTGGATTTAGTTATATTTACTGTGACCCCATGCTTTTTCATGATCTGTGAAAACTGATTTAATGTGTCGTGATGTTCACAGGAGTGTTCTGCTATAATCACATCATCAACATAACAAGTAATTTTTTGTAAAATTTCAGGACTGAGTATAGTATTAAATCCCCTAATAAACGCTGCTGATGATATGTTTAAACCAAATGGCAATCGTTTAAACTGGTAACATCTACCGAATACGATAAATGCTGTAAATTTTCTACATTCTGGGGCCAATTCTATTTGCCAGAAACTACTCTGTAAATCAATTGATGAAAATATCTTAGCACTGTGGAAGTTTTGTATCAATTCCTCTAATTTTTCTGGGCGATCTGTCCCAGTGATTATGATTGTGTTGATCTGTCTGGAATCAAACACTAACCTGATGCTCCCATCTCGTTTTTGTACAATATGGAGCGGGCTGTTATATGTGGAGGTAGCTGGTTCAATAATACCATCATCTAACATTTTAGATATCTCCTGGAATACTTTATTCCTGTAGCTTAATGGGATTGTATAGGGTGGCACTCTAAATGGTTTGTGATGTTTTACTTCAAACTTGTACTGAAAGTGTTTAATACTGCCAGTCTTAGGTAAAAATACCTCTGCTTTATCTCGTAAAATAGCCTCTAATTCTCTTTTACTGTGTTCCGAAATACCTTGAACTTCTTGCAATTTCTCGTCGATTTCCTTATGAACTTCTAACATGAGTTGAGGCGATTCCCCCTTTTGTGCATACCATTCTAATTCTTCATCCTCTTTATCTCGCGTCATTCTTAATTGTTTGTTTATAACTGGTATTTCTTCTAATTTTAGCTTTTGCTCAAAGAGAATTGTCACATTCCAGAATCTTACGCTACCTTTCCCCATATCTACTATCGCTCGTCTCTCATTTAAAAATCCTGCACCTATAATCAAATCTACAGTTAGTTTAGGTATAATCACGAAGTTGGCTTCGATCTTTTGACCTTGATACGAAAGAGTTAACCTTGTTCGTCTGGTAACTTCCGCAGCATTGTTTCTAATAGGACCTCTTACTTTAATCTTACGTGTTTTCAGAACTGGCAATTCCTCATTGGCATTAAACTGCATGAATAAATTTTCTGAGATCGCAGTCAGTTCACTTCCGCTATCAATTACAATATTGACTGGGATATGCTTTACCATGGCCTTCACAATTTGTTGAATTTGCAAGGATTGGTTCTGTTCTTCTTCTTGCATCAATGAATCCTCCACTGAATCATACATGAGTCTTTTCACGAATTTCCCTTGTGAATTCGAACTTTCTGTAGGATAAGCTTCGACTGCTACTTCTCTCTCTTTTATTTCCTCTTCTCTATTTCTTCCTCCATTTACGCTTTCTTCAACATCCTCTACTTTTTCCTCATCCTCGTCTATCTTCTTCTTCTTCGTCGCTACTTCCACATAATCGCATCTAAATGCTCTAATTATCGCTTCATAACTTCCTTCATTATATACGTTGGGTTGTACGCCCACTAGTAACTTATTTTCAACTTCTGTCGACTGCGCATTATCCTCATTGAATTCGCTTTCCCTGGTTTCCATCTCAAATAGCTCTGCAATACTCATTACTTCGTCCTTTCCTCCTACATTCATTGTGCATGCCTCTGGTAATTAATCTTCCTCGTCAGTATTCTCCCAATTAATTTCGTCCCAACACGATTTTGTTATTTTCCTGTCTTCGTTTTCATCTGGTCCCTGCAAATTTGTTTCTTCCTTCTTCTCTTCTCGTGATAAGGTATTTACTTCTCTGTTCAAGTTGCTGTAATTGTCCTGGATCGGTGCGTCATTCTCTTTGGCATGGGCGCTTAGCTGTCAATTAGAACGTTTATCGGGGTTTGGTGGTCTTACCTCCACCTCTTCTATTTGTATTCTCTTTTCTTGTTCAGTTTGTTGATATTGGTTTCTTTGTTGATAATTTGTTGGTCTATTGGTTCTCCAATACCCGTTCCGGTTGTCGTTATTCCCTCTTTAATAGTTGTTGCCGTTCCTGAGTGAATTAATGTTATTGTCATATTCTCTTCTAAATTCATAACCGGTTCTTTGTTGAAATCTATTGACGTTTCTTGGTGCGAAGTTATCACGTGGTTCGTAATTATTGTTTCTTCGTACTGTGTCTTGTGGATTCCACTGCGTTTTGCTTTCGTTTTCACGTGCGCTTCGTCTTTTTCTTGCGTCATCTTCCGTAAATATGAACTCTAGTTCCCTTAGAATACTTTTAAATGCTTCGACATCATTGCCTCCGCGACCTACCAATGATTGCTGGTATTTCAATGGTAACTTCATTGCGCATAATTTAATCAACTCTCCGTCACTGTATGGTACATCTAAGCATTGATTTTTCTTTGCCATTAATTCGAAAAATTTCACGGGACTCTTCTCTCCTGAATTTTCAAAATATGGGTTCTGTAATAATTCGTACTTCACTCTTTTCTGTGCTTCGCTGGACCAATATCGTGAGAGAAACTTCTCTCTGAAATCTTCGTACGATCGGCATGTCGCTGCAACATTCTGCATGGTTTCTGCGACTGTTCCTGACATGTGTGCTCATATAAAGTCTATTTGTGTGCTAGCGTCCAGTGTTCTGGTAATCCTACTCGGAATTGATCAATAAAAGTTCGTGGATGTAATGAGTTTCCTTCTCGAAAGTGTTGAAATTTTCTGACTGTGAGGAAATAATCGTTGTCGTACTTCGTCATAGTTCCATATGAAACTCGCGATTCTTCGCCACTTTTGTTTCTGAACATTTCTCCCGTCGTTCTTTCCGGTTGTGGTAGATCCATTGGATATTGTCCACTGTAACTTTCGCCTACCCTTGCGTAGTATCGTTGGAGTGGTACGCAATAATTTTCTTCCATCGGTTGTGAACGTGTAGCTGAATACATTGCACTGTACTCTTCTCGACCTGGCTTTCCATTGTCACGTATTGGTTCGGTATCTTGTCTGGCTAACGTGGGTGTCCGTCCCTTATCGTAGGGCCTTCTAGCTTAACACGGTTCTGCTCTCGGCTTCTGTTCTCGTTTCTTCCCTCGGAACTGCGTCTGTTTCATGGTGGGAAGGTATGACATGCGTTTAGGCGTTCTTGTGTTAGTCTGTGGTATTCCATTTGCTCACTCATTGATCGTATTATTTTGGTTAATTTAATGTCAGGCTTTATTCGGAGCTATGTGACATACTGCTGGATTTGCTTATCATGTCAGGGTTTTTATGGAAGGTGTTGGATTTGCCTGACACCTTACAAAATTACACCAGAAACCAACATGAAAATCTAACTGACAAGGACAAAACTATTCCTCTCACCGTGTGGGATGTATCTGAAGGCACTGTTTGGTTCTGATGTTGGAAATATTGCAAAAGTGATCCATTTTCGTGTTCAGTAAATTCATGCTTATTTATGGTCTACAGTATGGATTCGATTTACAAAGAGCAGGCAAATATTCTCCTAGATCAAATCCTTTAGGCTGATTTCCTCTTTTTTTTCCATTCTGATAACCTACAAGCAAATGTGATAAAACTAGTAGTAGCAGTTTGATACATTTTGTAACCCACCGGAAATAAAGAACATTCACCACTTACAGTGTTCCGTAGATAGCGAAATTTGCTATTTCGTGAATATTGCTCTTCATTATTAAGAACGTATCCTCAACAACAGTGTCAATTAAAGAGGGGGTATCCTTGTAATTATCTTCGCACAGTGTCAGATTCAAAGCAGGTCCTAAATCTCTCACAATACTGGAGGAGTACCATGTAGTAGGAAATAATGAACCAAGTTGTTAGGATACTATCTTTACATTTGAGTCCTTACATTCTAATCCAGCTGAATGGCCAAATGAGAAACTCCGTGTTGCTTGTTTTATTGATGCTGCAGTATATATAAAGTTAGTTTTATGAGACTAGTATTACTTTATTGCAAGTGCAGCTAACAAATGATTGAATACAGTTGTGTACAAGATATATTTTTCGCCAGAGATGCAATATTAATCATTAGAATAATTTAAATTTATTAAGAGATCATGTTTCAGAAAATCATGCTTAAAAATAAGCAAATCGCTCTCATCTCTAAAAGTGGTCCTTATTTTTAATCATATGAAACTTTAAACACCAGTACGTAAAATAGCGTCTGCAATATACTTCAACACACACTCATGACGTCACAGTAGGCGCTTTGAGGCTTTGCCTCAGAGCAGCGTTGGCTTTAAGCAGTTCATCTCACCAGAGAAACTGAACTGGATCTGCGTTGTGGGCTTCGCTGACTGTTATGATTATCATGCAGCGTAACTTGCTGTGACAGTACGAGACAGAGAGAGAGAGACAAAGATATAGTTTATTACTCTGTGGCGGTCAGAGCTCACATAATTATTCTTAGGAGATAGAGCTTTTGTTCCTCTTAAGAGTGAATCTGACTAGAGGAGAGCCATTCTTGTGATGTAAAAATCGACGCCATTGCGAGTTTTGATTCACATTGTAAAATATATGTGTATATGGAAGGAAATCAGTTGATAGAACAATAAAATATTGTTCATTTCAAGAAGGTACGTGTTATTATACACCCAGCGTACACTTCTATTGTGATTTAATAATAAATACCAGCTTGAGAACAGTTCCGACGGGAGCGTTCAGTTCTAGTGAAATAGTTCGATGTTTTCTTCGGAAAAGAAGTCACTTCATGGATCATTCAAATCCACAATAGTACCTGGATATTTCTCAGAACTGAAAGCAATCTGATTGCTATGCAACAGAGCCCCGAAGAATATTTCTCCGTACTTTGGTTACCACTTTCAGCTCAACACGGCATCTGCAGCATCTGGAGCAGATTTCTACAACAGCGGAAGCGTGTAATCGCTATCAGTTCACATATCGCCCTGTGTACGCTGTATGTATTTACCCACAACAGTGAACATACAGTTACTCACACACATAGAAAGACAATACAAGGTGGTGTGGGAACCATTTCAGTATAAAGGTCCTGTAGAGCTAAACAGCAATTAGCCTAGTAGTAGTAGTGGTAAACAAAAAATTTTTCTTTCTTTTCAAAGGAGCCTTTATACTGTCTCGCTAATGTCTGTCATATTACAGAATCAAACATGAAAGAATTGTGAACATTGGAATTCCATAAAATACACTAAAAATCAGAAAACCGAGTAACACTGTGCACAGGTGTTTCCCGTTTCACAATACAGGACGTAGTATTACGGTTTTTTAGTGTGGTGGTTGGGATGGGATACCAATGTTCTTGGAGTACTCTTTCATATTTGATTCTTTAATATGACAGAATGTTGGCTACCATTTTTGTAATGCTACATGTCCACTCGAAATTGACCAAACAGTCGACATGTGGCCAATAGCGTGAAGGAAACATCTTGTTCCAAACGAAGTGACAGCCTTACAATGGGGCTGTGCAAACTTCACGTCACCGGTTGGATTCATAGTGACTCGTTGTGTAGTGGATGAATAGGATTTCAAAGTATGTAGACAGGAAGACGCAACTCTCAACCGTTTACGAGGCATTAGAGTTTGAAAATTTTGGGTATGCTTTGTACTTTGCATGGTCGGTGATATTTAAGGAGTCCGGAGCCTAGCTAGAAATCGCTTAGCTTCATAAGTGCTAGTTTTCCAGATAGAACCTCACTGCTGGTACTTTTTTTTTTCGTTGTCACGTAATTCATTCTTTTGACGCTTTTCTTCTGTGAACAGTGACCAAACTCCATTCTGGATGCTTTCTCGCTAGACTGATGACCCTAATAATCTTGTAATCCAGCGGAACGTAATCGCCGTCCATTTTCTCCTGCTTCTTTGTGGGCTCGTAATCGTCTGATGAAGATGAAGCGACTTCTACGGTTTCTTCCAACAGACCTCCTCCGTCGATTTCTTGGTGGACAATTAGTTTCTCTTGTTCCACGATTTGTTTTTTCGCTACCGCTACCAGTGTTGCGAAATATTTCTTCTCCAGTTTCCAAGCATCCTTGTGTTATTAGTGCACAAGGATTCGAAGGGATGACATTGTTGTAATGAAAGAGCTGTTCATTATACACAAGAGTCGTTTTTAATCGCACTTTTGAAACATCACTGTAAAGCGATTCGGCTTCACAATCAGGTTCACTTTCTCTTGCTGCCGAAAAACCAGGTACATCACTACATTTACTCATAAAATCAGACACCTTGGAGCATTGGGAAGTTTTTACCTTGGAGCCTAACATATTAATGATTCTCCAGGTTTGTGAACGGTGTTCCCTTTCTCCCTCCACCAACCGAATGTCGTTTGTGAACACGCAGCTGTTATAGGTGGTAAAAACTACGTTTAGGTATATTGGGAAAACGGGTTCATACGATGAGTTCGATGTTAGGATTCTGTGGAAATGAGAAAAAAATAGCACCGGCAGCGAGATTCGACCCAGAAATCTCGCGCCTATGATGATAAGCGCTGACTCACTCACTTGCGAACTCCTTGAATACCAGGGGCCACACAAAGTATGTAAGCAGACCTAAAATTCACAAACTCTGTTTCCTCGAAACATGTTTACACATGCTGAAGTTTTAGTTGTGCCCTACACACACTATCAATATGAATCAAATCGGTGAGGGGAAGTTGGTGTAGTCCTCTTGTTAGTGAAGGGAATACTGTTTCTTTTAATTGCTAAAAGGTGACGGTGGACGCAAGGATTGAAAATATCAAATTTATAAATGCTAAATTTATTTAGTAAAACTACAAAAGTAACGACTTCAGTTCCACAATATGATTGATACTTGCTTTCCAAATAACATAGTAATTAAATCAGAAAACGAAAACAAGTCTTGTCATGAACACCGTATCACTGTCTGTCGTGACTGTGTAAATGTGTTTTAATTCATTAAATAGCTTTCAGTCACAGCAGTCTATTTCGTTTTTATTTCGCAGGAGAGCTACCCGTCTGTGTACTATCAACTCAGCTCTTGAACTGAGTTGGAGATGAAACTATTTTAGAAAAATTCTCGGCGTTGATCTGACAGATTCCACCAATCCGAGGCAAGTTGGAGGTACTACACAAAGCCGGTCGCTGTGGTCGAGCGGTTCTAGGCGCTTCAGTCCGGAACCGCGCTGTTGCTACGGTCGCAGGTTCGAATCCTGCCTCGGGCATGGATGTGTGTGATGTCCTTAGGTTAGTTAGGTTTAAGTAGTTTTAAGACTAGAGGGCTGATGACCTCAGATGTTAAGTCCCATAGTGCTTATAGCCATTTGAACCATTTTTGTACTACAGCAACGCCTTACTGTCATTTTCGAAACCGTATGAATTTGAGGAATCGCTGCCCGAACGCTGCCTTCGTTCTGCTCATGCATTTAACGGTTGAAAATTGCTGGTCGAATAAAGCTAATCACTGGATATGCAGTGAAAGAAATACACAGAAGATTAGAAAGCGCCTGGACCGCTTTTGGCAAAATACGTAGCTTATTCGAAAATAAGCTTTAGATATGCCTGAAAATGAAATTTTACAATCAGTGTGTGTTATTGGTTCTTAATTGCGGCGGTGAGAGATGGACTTGTAGTGCGAAAACCACTCAAAATGTGGATTTACCAGCGAGCAGTGGAGTGATCGTGTTGGGTGTTACTAGAAGGGGCAGGAAAACAAACAAATGGATCATGGAACAGATTGGAGTTGAAAGCGTAGCTAAACTGCTTTGAAAATGAAGTGGTGTGGGCGGGACATGTGCGCAGCTGAATGGATGGTAGATGGACCAAGGAATTTCTTTGTTGGATTCCTAGAGGAAAAAAGGCAGCATCAAGAACATAATGAAAGGTGAGTGGGCGACATTGGAAAACGAGCAGAAACAACATGAATATACATAACTGAAGACAATAATGCATGAAATGGTCTGGGCGAGGCCTCTATCGAGCAGCGTTTGTCAAATAGCTGATGCCATTGTAACGTTGTAAAAGTTCGTTGAAAACATAATATAGAGCACAATAACATTTGTTTTCATTGGAACTAAAACAGCTGCGGTCCTATTAAATAGCCATGGCAGAAGTCGACTACACCCCTGCGCAGAATTGAGATAAAGCGCACTCCACGTACTTCTAGGTGAAGCTTGGGGTAGGTATAATCTACCCTAGCGTCTTGGAGACGATTTCTACACTAACTAATTGACGAGAAGTATCCGTATACCCTATGTAATACGAAACTGACCACTATGTCTCACGAGAAGTAGCACCTCTAGAATAATAGAAGGTGAGGAGTATTGTGTTGTCAGTAGAGAAGCAGTAACATCAGAATGGGACAGAGCTCATTGACTTCGAATGTGGACTAGTTGGTTGGTTGGCTGGTTTGGGGAAGGGGACCAAATAACAAAGTCATCGGTCCATCAGATAACTGTAGGATGGAGAAGGAAGACGGTCGTGCCCTTTCGAAGGAACCATCCCGGCATTTGCCTGAAGCGACTTAGGGAAATCACGGTAAACCTAAATCCCGATGGCCGGACGCGGGTTTGAACCGTCGTCCACCCGAATGCCGTGGACTAGTCATTGGATGTCACCTCAGTAAAAAATACATCAGAGACACTTCTAAAATTGCCCAACCGGACTGCTGGTGATCCGCTTGTAAAGTGGAAACACGAAGAAATGACCACAGCGGTGCACAGCTGTATCGACTGACAGGAATCGTCGAGTATTGCGAAGGGTGGTTGTAAAAAAAAAATCACATGAATTGAGATGAAGGAATCACTCGTCACTTCCAAAGTGCTACCATCAGTCCAGCTAGCAGAATGACTGTGAGTAAAGAGTTAACAAGAATGGGGTTCAGTGGTCCAGCGGCTCCTCGAAATCCTCACATTTCCGCAGTCAGTGCTAAGAGACGCTTCAGGTGTAGAAAGAGCGACAGTGCATAACTGGAGATGACTGATGGAAGGATTTGTGTTTGGCGAATGCCTGGAGAACGTTACATACCGCCACGTGTAGTGGAGGAGGTGATGTTGCGCTATTGGGGTGTTTTTCGGATATGATGTGGTCGCCTTATTACGCGTAGGAGAACGCTAAAAGTGAAAGTATTGAACTCATTTCACAGCACTGTATGTTGCGTACGGTCTTCTCATGTTTAGGCTCTTGAGTGAGAATGGGCTGCTATTCATCCATCGAGTTTCAGACATCCCAAAGAAAGAGTTGGCAGCGCAATTCGGACCGCCATAAAGGCGAATAGTGGACACAAGCCATGTTAATGTCCACTGGCAAGTGTCCGGATACCTTTGATCAGATAGTACTGGGTGTCCCACATATAAACAGTACGCTCCACGCCCAAGATTCAAATAAAACCAGACTACCTGCTGAGAATAGATAACTGTATTGTATGTTAATCGGGGGCCTAGAAACGACGGAGAGACTCCGTCCCCGCCGCAGCCGCAGTGGTCCACAACCCTACGACGACTACCGCAATCCACCTCACCCCTCCGCCGCCCCACACCGAATCACTCTTTCGGGGTTATCTCGGCTCTATGAACCAACGTGTTCAGCACCGCTTTCTTGTGTACAGGGTGGTGGAAACTATTGGCGTTCAAGTACCGATCAGTGTGTGTTGGTTACCGGTACACTGAATGACCAAGCTGGCCTCCTACCTTCCGCTCAACCAAAACATCCAATAATGGTAGCTTTCCGTGCTTCTCCATCTCAACAGTAAATTTAATGTTGGGATGGACACCATTCATGTGATCGACCAACTGCTGTTGTGTATCTTCACCATGAGGCCATATCAGGAAGGTATCATCAACGTATCGCACAAAGCAAGACGGCCGTAATGTTGCAGTTTTCAGAGCCTGCTCCTCAAAGTGCTCCATGAAGAAATATGTGACTGCTGTAGACAGTGGTGATCCCATGGCTGTGCCGTCCGTCCTCTCATAATATTCATCGCAGCACAAAAAGTACATTGTCGTTAGGACGTGACGGAACAACTTAATTATTCCAGATGGAAAACGTTGGTCCAAAAGATCCAGCGTATCTTGTATTGGCACCCGCGTAAAAAGTGACACAGCGTACAGGCTACCATTAGGTCGTTTGGGCGTATCTTTCTCTTGAGAAGGCCAGAGCGTCAGGATTCTGATAGCTGCAGACTGGACGGAGCGCTTGCGAGGCTTGTGTGTGGTGGCCGTCTCCGACACCGGACGTGATCTTCCCTGGGCCACCGCGGCGCCAGTCAGAGGTAGCTGCCGGGGAGGGGTAGAGCTGCAGCCGCCGCGAACGAGGACGTACATCACAGAAGAAAAGAGCGACGAGGAAGGGCGTTGTGCGGGGCGCAGTCACCGCATCAAGCCGAGGGCCGTGATCCCAACGGCCGTCTTGCTGATCTGCAGTTGGTGAGCATCTGCCGGATTTCTCTGTTTTCTGCGAAGACGACGCCGTCTCCGGCAGTGACTTTGACTGTTAACATAGACAAGTTCAAGTGCCGCTGTATAGACTGCGTCTAGAGCATTTGTGTAGGATGCGCGGTCGCCCGTGGTGTCACTCAAGTTTAAATCCTCCAGAGAAAAGTAAACGTTCAGCTTACGTCTAAGGTTCTGCTCTATTGACTGATTGCCTGTCTCATGATCGTTAGGCCATTTATTGAGCCCGTGACTCCTTTCAATATTAAACTGTCCGCTATTATTTTTCCACATTGGAGAAAACTAAATCAGTTTTGTTATTTATGTGCCAGTTATTGTGGGGTACTTTCGTCAGAGGAAGTTTTGATGTGCATGATTTGCTTCTGTATTAAACTGTACGCTATTAGCTTGTTGCATTTGCTAAAACTAAATCATTTTGCTATTTATGTTCCATTTCTTGTGGGACACGTTAGAGGAAGATTTTGATTTTGATGTACATGATTTGCTTCAGTATTAATCTGTGCACTATTACCTCTATTGGAGCTGCCAAAACTAAATCATTTTTTCATATTTATGTGCCAGTTCTTGTGAGGCACTGTAGAGGAAGATTTCGATGTACATGACTGCTTATGCAAGCTTACCGTATTTTTGTCTGTTATAGCGGTTCAATCGTATATCATGTATCGTAAGGCGTCCTGGCGCAGGATGTGGCTCATTGGCATGTTTTACTTGCGTGCTTGTTACGAAGATTGACTTCGGCCTGGTACGCCGCCTTCACGAGCAACCGCCGCCGCCGCCGCTACGTTTTCCTCAAAGATTATCACAAAAACGTCGTCTATATAAGTTTTGCATATTCGTCTAGCAAGATCACTGACGTTATACCTGAACATTTTGGGCAGTGCCTTAATTAAATTGTGTTGCACTTTAACGATTTCAGACAATTTATGTACCTATTGAATTTTAAAACTTTTTATTGCAATTATCATATATACGTTGAAAATTTTAGTCAATCCACTTACTTTGAATTTAAAATCTATTATGGTAATTGTCAATTGTGTTTAAATATTTTAATCAATTCCATGACTTTAAATTTAAAATAATTTTATTTGCAATTGCCTTAAAGATTTCTGATTGTATTAAAAATTCAGTGACTGCAATTATCAATTCTGCCTTAAAATTCATAGTTAATTAACTTGTTCTTTTATGTAGTTCTGTTCTTCAAGTACCAATGTACGTAACTTTTTTACATTCAATAAATAATTTTTAAATGGAATCTTAAAGCGAAGACCCAGTGGTTTGTCATCTACAGAAACCTGTATCCAAGCTGCCCTGCTCAACCGCAGTTACAAGGGAGATCTTTGACCTCGAACGCTCGGAATCGACTAACACTCGACCACAAAAACAACAGCGATCTGTGTCATTTCCACGCAAAATGCAAATTCCGCACTTGTCAGCTAGCGCCACCAGACGGTGGCATGTTGTATCTGTACTAACAAGTGCTCGATCTGCGTGAATGATATTGCAGCTGCAGTACGAATGTGTCTCTTTGAGTGTGCACTGTGTGCAGTGATATCATGAAGAGAACTAATCCTACGAAAATGGTACAGATATTAGGGACAAGGTTGCGACATGTTTAATATGGAAATGAATTGGGGATGGAAGACAGAGAGTTCGCGGGCATATTATATAACATAAAAATATGGAAATATACTGGAGCTGACACAGAAATATATAACGTTACGTTGTATAGATATACTGATTTTGAAGAACAGGAAGAAGCTGAACCTGAAGATGGCTGTTCAAGCAGTATACGACCTTTATCTCCAGAGCAAGAGCAACAGTCCAGTCAGAGTGAGTACGAACCATCTCTACCCAGACAGTCGAGGCCCAGTGTATTAGAAGATGTTGATGAGAATGTCATAGAGAACATTTATGAAGTCTATTACAATCGTGGCTTCAATTCCCATAGCAAACTAATGAGGCGCTATAAGTGCATTAAAAGTGAATCAAATTGCAGATTGATTCTAAATTATGTGTCTAGCAAACGGCGAGCAAGAGCAAAGGAAACAGTCGAAATTACAAACCGTAAAAGTACCTGTAATATCGCAATTTGATGGAGCAAAGTCGTATGGACCTATAGTTCAATATTGGCATATGCAAATTTTGGGCACTAGAAGCGATTAAAATGGTTGGTTTGGACAATTTCCAAGCCTCGATTTCTTTTACCGACAATAAAATGTCTTTATCATCAACACTCTCTCAAGAGGAAAAAAAAACCTACGGTTACAGTTCTGCAGTCTATCCATAGCTCTGTCCATCGCTACACAATTGAGTAACTTTATCAATGACAGGCAGACTAGCAAACAAGATGTACACCTGTTTTCAAGACGCAAAAGGTGCTATCAGCTCAAATATTTGAAATAAACTTCCAACAAACTACTCGCGAAATATTCACGTGGAGCCAAGTAAAAGTGGAAAAAATGACTAAAGAACACATGAAACGTTTTCTGACTTCATTTCTTAACGAACATGTAACAAGCGAAAAGAGCCCATTCCTACATGATTACTGGACGGTCATACCGACCGTATCCTCCTAGAAGCAGGTTTTCCAAACGAAGATGTTATGCTGAAGATATTGCCACGTAAAAGAAAATATTGCCAACACCTTGATGTTTACTTCTTTCGACAGAAGGTTTGATGACTTTTAAAGCTAAACCACAAGTGAAGATCTATGATCGTTAGTTCATCGTAGAACTTCACCCTGTTATTTACAATCAATTTTCTGCACCAAAGTACTCGCCTATATTGCACTACAGTTGGCGAAAGTCTGGTTATGCCATTGACATACCCATATCATCATTTGGAATGTAATCAGTGTGGCTTTTCATATTGGACAGCTTGAATACGAAATTGATTTTGAATGTAAAAACGTGACTTTAGAGAGATGTACACATGGTTATCTCCCATTGTTGTTTTAACCACTTCATCGAAATCCTCCAGCTGCAGTATGAGGACTTTTATAAGCACTACCCGTTGTCTAGCATGTATGTATGCTTTTTGCTGTTGTAATTACTTTAAGCAGAGGCTTTTTGGCACTGTTGACTGAAAATGTCATGGACACTGACGTCATTGAAATACGTATAATTTCCCTCCTATTGTATTGATATCTTGTTACTTTGTTTCTCTCTATTAAAATGTCACTTGTGGTTGAATGCAACGTTTTGCATCAGTGTTTTTTTATAATCGAGTGTTATTCTAAGCATGCTTTCGTGCGGTACCGAGCGTTCGAGGTCAAATGTCTTCCTTGTTAGTGCATTTCAGTTGAAAGACGAGCATCTGAACTGGTTTTCTTCCTTAATTCAACCCGTTGTTTCCTCCACTAATTATGAGAAAGTATGAAATTATTATTCTTTCTTTTTATTATTAAATTTACAACTTTTCTTGTAATAAGACGTTCAAGATAGATTTTCTTTCACGCATACATGACGCTTATGGCAACTCTAATATTGTTATCTTTTTGTAAAAAAAAATGTTCTGGATCACGCTTTTTCATCTATTAGTTTTGAGATCTCTTGTATTATTCCAGCTAAGCTACTATCCACCATAACTTAATGTTGCAGTCGTTATTAATTAATTTACATGTTACCAACTTGAGAGCGTTTTCTTATGAGTAACGGTTTTGTGACTGCTAAATTCGTGGGGGCCCCTGAATCACAGGATCCGGAGTATCAGGGATTAAGACTAACAAATGTGTTACTACGTAACTCAGGGTATAACGACTAGCAATTAGTCAGGGCAGTTTGCGCGCAGTGAGCTAATGCTACCTGAAGATATACATACATTTTCTAACTTCGATACTTACTGTGTTACATTAATGTAAGATTCTACCTCATAATGAGAATATGATATCATTTTAAATTTTTTAATTCGGCCAGTGAATGTGTGAAATGCTGAAAATGAAATTTTTGTTGTCACTGGAATCCATTAGATAGGCAGCCTTCAACCGGGCTTTTGTGATCGTTTTAGCCGTTCTGTAATCCAAGACTGGGCAAATAAAAGTGGCATGCACAACAGAGTTCCAGGGAAATGGAATACAGCAGAGGAAAGGAAATACAGTACTAACGTGACTACAGCAAATGCTGAAAGTGACTCTTGGCACTTTTGGGTCATGGTCAGCAAGTTGCTGAAGGCGGACCGAAGCTGGACTGCTAGAATTGCTGCAGTCCCATCCGAAATGTTCTGCTGCAAGTGTTGAAGAGTAAAAGGGTTGTTGCGATACACCTTAGACTCGAGGGCTCTCCACACAAAGTAATCGCACACTGGCAGATGACCTCGGTTGCCAGCTAGGGTCGCGACCGGATAGACCTCTTCTGACAACTCTATCAGGCGTGAAGATAGTGTAAATGTGCTTTATGTTTCGACCGGCTGTATGGCCAGTTGCTCCATCCCGTTGGAATTAGCTGTAGGTCGTTTCCTCCTCCGTTAATGCTGCCACAACTCACATCCAATCGTATCCACTCGTCCGGGTCACTTTTATCTGCCCCACCCTGTATATTACGTTGGTTCATGAGCTCGTAGTCTTTTGTTTTGCGTGACGGTATTCTGGTTGCTATGGGTTGATCTTTCGATTGTCATTTTTTTATTTAGAGTTCACTGTTGCTATTTGAGTTTACATACTGATATTTTGTGATTTGGAGGAAGCAAGTGCAGCTGAGAACGCAAGGTAGTGGAGTGCCTAGTGGAGAAATCGGAAAGTTTCTGACATTATCTTCTGTTACAGTTGAATAGAAGGGTGACAGCAGCGGAGGCAGCCAGATACACCTGCGCCCCGTGTGGGATTCCGTATATCTGGATTTCCGGAAGGCTTTCGACACTGTACCACACAAGTGCTTCGTAGTCAAATTGCGTGCTTATGCTTATGGAATATCGTTTCAGTTATGTGACTGGATTTGTGATTTCCTGTCAGAGAGGTCACAGTTCGTAGTAATAGACGTAAAGTCATCGAGTGAAACGTAGTGATTTCTGGCGTTCCCCAAGGTAGTGTTATAGGCACTTTGCTGTTCCTTATCTACATAAACGATTTGGGAGATAATCTGAGCAGCCGTCTTCGGTTGTTTGCAGACGATGCTATCGTTTATCGACTAATAAAGTCATCAGAAGATCAAAACAAACTGCAAAACGATTTAGAAAAGATATCCGAATGGTGCGAAAAGTGGCAGTTGACCCTAAATAACGAAGAGTGTGAGGTCATCCACATGAGTGCTAAAAGGAACTCGTTAAACTTCGGTTACACGATAAATCAGTCTAATCTAAAAGCCGTAATTTCAACTAAATACCTAGGCATTGAATTTACGAACAACTTAAATTGGAAGGAACACATAGAAAATGTTTTGGGGAAGGCTAACCAAAGACTGCGTTTTATTGGCAGGGCACAGAAAATGTAACAGACCTACTAAGGGGACTGCCTACACTGCGCTTGTCCGTCCTCTTTTAGAATACTGCTGCGCGGTGTGGGATCTTTACCCGATAGGACTGACGGAGTACATCGAAAAAGTTCAAAGAAAGGCAACACGTTCTGTATTATTGTAAAATATGGGAGAGTGTGTCACAGAAATGATACAGGATTTGAGCTGGAAATCATTACAAGAAAGGCGTTTTTCGTTGCGACGGAATCTTCTCACGAAATTCCAATCTTCAGCTTTCTCCTCTGAATGCGAAAATATTTTGTTGACACCGACCTATATAGGGATGAACGATCACCACGATAAAATAAGGGAAATCAGAGCTCGTACGGAAGGATATAATTATTCATTCTTTCCGCGCGCTATACGAGATTGGAATATTAGAGAATTGTGAAGGTGGTTCGATGAACCCTCTGCCAGACAGTTAAATGTGATTTGCAGAGTATCAATGTAGGTGTAGATGTAGAATTGGCTCATTAACAACACTGACGATTCCTATTCCATATCGTTACTGGTGGCGGGAAATTTTAGAAATGTTATCTTTGTGCTACCGTAAGGTAAAAAAAGAACTCGATGAGCCCAAACAAAGCTGCAACTCTCGGGGCAAAGATCAGCGCCCATCCACAAAAGATTTTATGCATCTGATGGAACAGCGACGGTGTAGTACGAATTACTTCCCTGAGAGGGAACCATCACTGCTGACATTTATAGTCAACAAGTAGGACGTGTCGCAGGCGCAGTCCAACAACAACGAGCAGGATGGCTGCGTGAAGTGATGCTACTCTACGATAAGTCTGACAAGAAACACTATACAGGTGCTGGGTTGGAAAGTCATTCCCCATGCACCTTATTCACCTGATCTTGCGCCTTCAGATTTTCACCATTTCTGCTCTCTATCAGACAACCTTCGAGGAACTTCCTTTCCCGATGAAAATGCAACCCGAACATGGCTTGACGAGTTCTTCGGCTCAAAACTACGTGATTTCTACAGTCGCGGAATCGGAAATTTACTTCAGCATTGGCAGACTGTTGTCAATAGCGAAGGAGAATGTATTATTGATGATTAATGCCTCTGTTATGTGTAGCTGATGTGTTAAGTAAAATTAAGGAAAAAACGCTACGAACATATGCACAGATGGTTCCTATTATCGACATATCATCGCTCCTCTTCTACCTAGCAGTAGTTCGATCATTGGAGTAAGATTCGGTTGCGATTAGAAAATTATGCATATTATTACGGTTTCCACAAATGTACTATTTCGCACACGTAATGGAAGACCTATATTACTGATTCCAACTTTTGTAGAATTTCTCATATGAAATTAACTGCCTAGATCGCTCTTTATTCATTCAGATAGATTACACGTTTAGGGAGACTGCAATCGTCGGATCTGCCTTAAGGTAATACACAAGGGAAAAAAATAAACTAAATTCGTATACAAAATGTACATTCTAAGATACAGGGTGACAATTACTGAACTATATATATATATAAAATAAATTAGTTACAAAACTACGGCGTGCACACACTTATTCAAGATGTAAACGTCACTACAGATATTCGGATTTAGGTCATGACATGTTATGACATGTTCGATGTGCCTGCCATCATTGGCGATGATGTGGCGCACACTAAGAGCGAAATTCTAAATGATTGGCTGAATTGTCGGAACATTGCTGCTGTTGATGACCTGAATGGCTTTTTTCAGCTCAGAAATGGTTTTGGGGTTATTGCTGTACATTTTGTCTTTAATATAGCCCGACAAAAAGGAGTCGCATGTGTTCAGGTCCGAAGAATATGGCGGCCAATCGAGGTCCATACCAGTGGCCTCTGGGCACTCCAGAGCCAGAATGCAGTCCCCAGAGTGCTCCTCCAGGACATCAAACATTCTCCTGCTTCGATGGGGTCGAGCTCCGCCATGCATGAACCAGATCTTGTCGAAATCAGGTCACTTTGGATAATGGGAATGAAATCATCTTCCAAAGCCTTCACCTCCCGTTCGGTAGTCACCATGCCATTAAGGAATATCGCACCGATTATTTCGTGACTGAACATTGCTGATCACACAGTCACCCGTTGAGGGTGAAGAGACTTCTCGATCGCGAAATGCGAATTCTCAGTCTCCCAAATGCGTCAATTTTGCTTAGTGACGAACCCACCAAAATGAAAGCGGGCTTTGTCGCTAAACCAAACCATGCAGGCGTATTCTAATTCACTTCATGCCCGCGACCAACCATGCATTTTGAACGTCCTAGCGCAAACCAATCAGAAGTTATGACGATTTTTTTCTTATGGTTCAATAATTGTCGCTCTCTACATATATGTGTGTGTTTATATAAAGTATGCATAACAGAATATATGTATATTTTCTATCTGTGTTGACTGTTTTTCCCTTGTTTGTTGGTATGCAAGTTTTCTTTGTAGCAGACTGAATAAGCAAAGCAGTCGTCATGGTGAATGTCGTTTTGAACTCTACAGGGCTTTACTGGGCATGGTCTTGTAGGTGGTGCACTGTTGCCTTCCCCCCGAAATATGAGCTGACTTACTCAGCTAGTTATAGGAAGGTAGGCATTTTTTCACATCACCAAACACTGCCAGATGTGAAAGAAGTGATAAGTGGCATATAAATATCCAAGGATTGACCAAGGAGCGGACCTGAGACCTTTGGATTGGTAGTCTGGGACCTTACCACTTCTCCATTTCTTCCTTCCCTGTTTGGTTGTTAGTGGTTCTTTGCCGATGTGTATGACATCTTTCGGTTTTTCTCGGTGAGTACTTCAGCCAGTTTTTTTATTACAGAGGGCGGCCATTCCCCGGACCGAACACTCTGAGCCACCGAGCCACTGCTGGTAGACTAACATATGAAAAACAAATTATCCCCTGTTTATCCCTTCTTTGCCTTACGACACATTCGGCAGTATGCCGAAACGCATGATCTGTGTGGAAAAACGAAGTGAGATCGAGATAATTAATTGTGTATAAGTGCTTCATCACGGTCGATGACCTCTATAAGACTTTGTCTTCCGTTTTCAATGCTGTAGAACTATGAAAAACGTTTTATGCCCACGCAGTCAGAGCTAGAATATTCCCTATGTAGGAAATCAACATGGATTCTGCAAACGTAGATATTTTGAAACTCAGCTGGTTCTTATCGTCCTTGAGGTCGAGAGGGTCGCACAGCTCTCTGCCTGATGCCGTCTTTTCCGGAAGGTATTCGACACTTACGAGCTGTCGCTTACTGAACATAGTTCGAGGAGTGTTCAACAAGCAACGCAAAACATTTTGATCCTGAAAGCAGATTAGTTTCATTCACGGTTCAAATACAACATATTATTCCCCATTCTTTCGGCAACAAAACCCTATTTTTCAGTATAATCTCCGTTCGATGCGACGGCCTTACGCCACCTTATTTGGAGGGCTTGCATGCTCACATGGTACCACTTTACTGGTCGACGTCGGAGACAACGTCTTGCTGCATCAATAACCTCCACAACACTCATGCACTAGTTCCGAAGGAGTGTTTTCTTCATTGGGCCACACAGATGGAAGTCAGAAGGTGCGAGATCCGTTCATACACTGTTTAGTACCCCAACTGGTGAACGAGTGTGTCAGTGCTATCAACAGAGACGCCCACTTGTGCAGTGAGGTGATTGATTGTGATCTGTCGATCACCTAGAACGCCTGCACGTTGCAACATTGCAGGAGTCACAGTTGCGTGTGGCCAGCCGACACGCGGGAGATTCGATAGGTAGGCGCGTTCTTGTTACCATGATGACAGACGCGTTGCGTAACGACTCACCGTGCTTTTGTTCACTGCTACGTCTCCGTAGACATTATGCATGCACCTATGAATATCTGTGATGCTCTGGTATTCCGCCAAAAGAAACGCAATGAGAGCTCTCTGCTTGGAACGCATCTCCATTACAGACACCATTTTGAAGGTTATGTACAGCGCCGCCACCTATTGGAACTGCATGAAAATATAGGGGATGAAGTGGGGATAATCCACGATGTCCCACAATACATTCCGCATTCTCCAATCGAAACTGTCCGTGAGAAAAAAGTGCTGCATGGCTTACTGTACGTCTCTCGTACATGGCATACCGGATAAAGGACCTTTATTGTGACTCTGTTCAAGAATTCATTGCCGGTAGAACTCAACACCTTGTTCTAACGGAGAGAAATCGTAAAATGTAACAGGAATTTGGTGAGTATTCCGAGAGTCAGTCACAGGACCGTTACTATTCGTAATATATACGATTGATCTGGTTGATAACATTGCAGTTTCCGTGAGGCTGTTCGCAGATGATTGTATGTGGGAAAGACACAGCGTCAGAATACTGAAGTGAAAAGGAGGAAGACCTGCTGAGGATTGTCATTTGGTGCAGGGGTCAGCAGTTGGCCAGCCAGGTAACTAAATATAACTGACCATACCTGCAAATGGGCGGAAAGATCCATTACTACTCGATTATACTATTGGCTATAAATAATTGGAAACAGTAACAACTGTAAAATGTTTGTCCGGAGCGACATAAAGTGGAATAATCACATAGCATTAGTTGCTGAAGTGATATCAGGTGTTCCCCAGGGAAGCGTCCTGGGACCTCTGCTGTTCCTGATCTATATAAATGACCTGGGTGACAATTTGAGCATTTCTCTTAGGTTGTTCGCAGATGATGCTGTAATTTACCGTCTAGTAAGGTCATCTGAAGACCAGTATCAGTTGCAAAACGATTTAGAAAATATTGCTGTATGGTGTGGCAGGTGGCAGTTGACGCTAAATAACGAAAAGTGTGAGGTGATCCACATGAGTTCCAAAAGAAATCCGCTGGAATTCGATTACTCGATAAATAGTACAATTATCAAGGCTGTCAATTCAACTAAGCACCTGGGTGTTAAAATGACGAACAACTTCAGTTGGAAAGACCACATAGATAATATTGTGGGGAAGGCGAGCCAAAGGTTGCGTTTCATTGACAGGACACTTAGAAGATGCAACAAGTCCACTATAGAGACAGCTTACACTACACTCGTTCGTCCTCTGTTAGAATATTGCTGCGCGGTGTGGGATCCTTACCAGGTGGGATCGACGGAGGACATCGAAAGGGTGCAAAAAAGGGCAGCTCGTTTTGTATTATCACGTAATAGAGGAGAGAGTGTGGCAGATATGATACGCGAGTTGGGATGGAAGTCATTAAAGCAAAGACGTTTTTCGTCGCGGCGAGATCTATTTACGAAATGTCAGTCACCAACTTTCTCTTCCGAATGCGAAAATATTTTGTTGAGCCCAACCTACATAGGTAGGAATGATCATCAAAATAAAATAAGAGAAATCAGAGCTCGAACAGAAAGGTTTAGGTGTTCGTTTTTCCCGCGCGCTGTTCTGGAGTGGAATGATAGAGAGATAGTATGATTGTGGTTCGATGAACCCTCTGCCAAGCACTTAAATGTGAATTGCAGAGTAATCATGTAGATGTAGATGTAGATGCAGGAGAAGCAGATGTCTGAACAATTCATTAGAAACACAATTAATCCAAGAAGAATTGTCAGACACTAGTTTGACCGTTTCTTTAGCATAGTCCTTCTGTGAGGAACCATTACCAGGTATTAATTAACAGGGGAAACGGAGAGGATTCAAAGAAGAACGGCACGTCTCGTGACGGTTCGATTAGTAAGCACGAGAGCCTTACGAAGATGCCCATCAAACTTCAGCGGCCTGTGCTACAGGAAAGACGATCAGCTTCGCGGAGAGGCGTATCCGAGAACCCAAGTTTCAATTAGTTTTAAGCAATGGATTAAATCCTCCTACAGGCATCCGACGTTATTACTAGATGTAGTTTATGCTGCAGTCTCCCTGCGATCAACACGATTGCCCGTCTGATGCAGCAGTTCACGCATGACTGTACGCAGGTGACATTCGGAACCAGAACGATGAGCACGTGTATCTTGAACACCAACACTTACGCACAATTGACATCTCACGGCCAACTGGTTCGTCAGTTCGTCGGAAGGACAGTCAGCCTCCCGAGGGCACATTGTACGATCTTCCCGAAATTCTGTTCATCTCTTAGATACGATTAACTATTACCTCTTCTTCTGGATACTTAATTCTGTTTAAAGGTGTTCTGCGGATATCTGACAGCTTTCAGTTGTTGAGAAGTGGAAAGTTTGATTTCTTCCGTGTTAACGTATCTGTAACGTTTCTTTTCTGAAAATATTGGCGCTGGTTAAGTTGTTGGACTTTTATTAAATTAGAGTTCGACAAAGTGTACTGTTTCTACTGCTTCCCTTACCATAGTGAATTGAATGTTATGGAGTATGTGATTTACTCGTATTGTTTAAGTCTACGATTCATCTGTAAGGGATATGAAATAACTGAGGAATTATTACACTCGCACTTGTCATTCACCATTTGTGTTATCAAATTTATTTTGTTTCCCTATACCGGCTTCGTGTGTTTCACACCCTTCAGCTGAAGATGTACGTTTATTTTATGTAATGAAACAAATAACAAATCTATTATTTGTTCTCAACGCTCTAATTGTCCTTTTACTTTTCAAACTGCCTACTGAAATGCTTCGTAGAAAACATCGTGCGTGTGGTATATGTCTGCACATCTCTCTTTATATTTTTCGCTTCTGTTATTGCTGCCAAAACATCTATTGTCAGTGTGATTTATTAAGATATTTACTAGAATGTATGAAACTAAGTTTCCCAATAGGAGGCCTTCCGTTTATAAATAATAATACTTCAAAACTGGAAATCGTTTTCATCTGTCATTATTATTTGCATCAGTTCTTCTGCCGTGGTGTTTGAAATTTCTATATTTTCTGTTAACTGCTCGTTGACACTGTCAGGGCATATTTACAATACATATTTACACCGAGGGAGGTGGCGCATTGGTTAGCACACTGGACACTTCTTACTGTTGTTATTTATAGATCCCCAGACTCCGATTTCACAACATTTTTGCTAAAGCTAGAGGAGGTTCTTGGTTCACTTTATAGGAAATACAAAAAGTTAGTTATATGTGGTGACTTCAATATAAATTGTATAAGTGATTGTGCAAGGAAAAGGATGCTGGTAGACCTCCTTAATTCATATAATCTTATGCAAACCGTATTCTTTCCAACGAGAGTGCAAGGGAACAGTAGAACAACCATAGACAATATTTTTGTTCATTCGTCATTACTAGAAGGGCATTCTGTTAGCAAAATGGTGAATGGCCTTTCAGATCATGATGCACAAATTTTAAGTATAAAAGTATAAAAGATTTTTGTGCTGCAACACATGTTAAATATAGTTACCAACTTTTTAGGAAAGCTGATCCAGACTTTTGTAAACCTTATCAAGGAACAAGAGTGGCAAGATGTTTATAGTGCTGATACAGTAGACGATAAATATAATGCTTTCCTCAAGACTTTTCTCGTGCTCTTTGAAAGTTGCTTTCCGTTAGAACGTTCAAAACAGGGTACTAGCGCAAACAGGCAGCCTGGGTGGCTGACTAAGGGTATAAGAATATCTTGTAGAACAAAGTGGCAATTATATCAAAACGTTAGAAACAGTCACAATCTAAATGAAATAGCCCATTACAAACAGTATAGTAAGGTGCTTAAAAAAGTTATTAGGAAGGCAAAAAGTATGTGGTATGCAGATAGAATAGCTAAGTCTCAGGATAAAATTAAAACCATATGGTCAGTCGTAAAAGAAGTGGCTGGTCTGCAGAGACAGGTCGAGGATATAGAATCAGTGCGTAGTGGGAATGTCCGTATTACTGATAAGTCGCATATATGTACAGTATTTAATAATCACTTTCTGAATATAGCACGTGAACTAAATAGAAACCTAGACCCAACAGGGAATCATATAGCGCTCGTAGAAAAAAGTGTTCCAAGACTGTTGGCTGAAATGCTCCTCCATGATACTGACAAGAGGGAGATTGAGTTAATAATTAAATCACTAAAGACCAAGAACTCTCATGGATATGACGGGGTATCTAGCAGAATACTGAAGTATTGTTCCATGTATGTTAGCCCAGTACTTAGCCATATCTGTAACTTTTCCTTTAGGAGTGATCGGTTTCCTGACCGATTAAAGTACTCGGTAGTGAAGCCACTTTATAAAAAGGGAGACAGGGATAATGTTGATAATTATATACGTATTTCTATGCCATCGGTGTTTGCTAAAGTTATCGAGAGGGTTGTATATACAAGGTTACTGCAGCATTTAAATTGACATAATTTGCTGTCAAATGTACAGTTTGGTTTTAGAAATGGCTTAACAACTGAAAATGCTATAGTCTCTTTTCTCTGTGAGGTTTTGGACGGATTAAATAAAAGGTTGCGAACGTTAGGTGTTTTCTTTGATTTAACGAAGGCTTTTGACTGTGTTGACTACAGAATATTACTGCAGAAGTTGGAACATTATGGAGTAAGGGGAGTAGGTTACAATTGGTTCGTCTCTTACTTTTAGAACAGAAAGCAGAAGGTAATTCTCCGCAATATTGAGAGTGGTAATGATGTTCAGTCCCAATGGGGCAATGTTAAATTGGGCCTTCCCCAAGGATCGGTGCTGGGGCCACTGCTGTTTCTTATTTATATAAATGATATGCCTTCTAGTATTACAGGTGATTCAAAAATATTTCTGTTTGCTGATGACACCAGCTTGGTAGTGAAGGATCTTGTGTGTAATATTGAAACATTATCAAATAATGTAGTTCATGAAATAAGTTCGTGGCTTGTGGAAAATAATTTGATGCTAAATCACAGTAAGACTCAGTTTTTACAGTTTCTAACTCACAATTCAACAAGAACTGATGTTTTAATCAGACAGAATGGGCATGATATAAGCGAGACGGAACAGTGCAAGTTTCTAGGCGTTCGTATAGATAGTAAGCTGTTGTGGAAAGCCCATGTTCAGGATCTTGTTCAGAAACTAAATGCCGCTTTATTTACCATTAGAACAGTATCTGAAATAAGTGACATTTCAACACGAAAAGTAGTCTACTTCGCATATTTTCATACGCTTATGTCATATGGTATTATTTTTTTGGGTAATTCTTCTGATTCAAAAAGGGTATTTTTGGCTCAAAAACGGGCTGTTCGAGCTATGTGTGGTGTAAGTTCGAAAACCTCTTGTCGACCCCTATTCAATAGTCTGGGAATTTTGACATTGCCCTCACAGTATGTATTTTCTTTAATGTCGTTTGTTGTTAGCAATATTAGCTTATTCCCAAGAGTTAGCAGCTTTCACTCAGTTAATACTAGGCAGAAATCAAATCTGCATGTGGAATGCACTTCCTTGACTCTTATGCAGAAAGGAGTGCAGTATTCTGCTGCATCCATTTTCAATAAGCTACCACAAGAACTCAAAAATCTTAGCAGTAGCCCAAACGCTTTTAAGTCTAAACTGAAGAGTTTCCTCATGGCTCACTCCTTCTACTCTGTCGAGGAGCTCCTGGAAGAGCTAAGAAATTAAGCAAATTTCAGTGTTACATTCTTGATTTTCTTTATTTAAACTAACGACGTGTCGCCTGAATATGTTTCTTATATTTCATTTTATCTGTTTCTACAATCTACAACTGAATATGTTTCTTATATTTCATTTTATCTGTTTCTACAATCGTGTTGTAATTTCATGTATTGACTCGTTCCATGACCATGGAGACTTCTCCTTAATGTGGTCCCACGGAACAATAAATAAAAAGATAAAAAATAAAGACACGCATTCAGGGCAGGACGACCCTTCAAACACGCATCCATCCATCCAGATTTAGCTTGCCGTGATTTTACTAAATCGGTCCAGGAAAATATCGAGATGGTTCCTTTGAAAGGGCACGACCGATTCCCTTCCCCGTCCTCGAAATAATCCGAGCTTGTGCTCCGTCTCTAACGACCTCGATATCGACGGGACGTTAAGCCCTAACCTTTCTTGCTGCCTTTATTATGGGGTATTGTTACTTTTTACTTGTTGACTGTCTAACTAAACTGAATGAAATAATTTTCGCGCCATACGTGTTTCGCCTTTTTTCTCTGCAAGGCATCTTCAGTGGGCTGGAATATATACATATTTTTACTATTTGGTTTACATTTTGGGACAATGAATATAAAAGTTATAAACAGTTCTGGTGTTTGGTTTTTCTGTGGCAATACTACACGCAACTGAGAAGAAAAGGACTACAAAAGTTGAAGATGTTCCTTGCTTCCTTTTTACAATATTTAGAAAACCAGTACGATACCTTGACACCGAAATACTTTCTCAGAAAGCCAGATGCAGTTCTTATGGCTTTTGTTTTGTTGCATTTTACGGAACACACAATTATTAATCAATGTAGTGACAGGATATGAAAAATAGTAAAAAATAAAAACTCGTAACGGGATGACTTGCTTTAATTATTTCAGGAATAGATGCAGGACAAGACTGAGAAAAAGAAAACTTAAGCCGGCCTTCGAAGAACGTCGATATCTGGCCAGTCTCACGGATGTTTGAGTTCGGCAGCTCTTCGAAGATAAATAGCCTTCTGAGAAACAATCCACTATATTCATCGCCTCACAGTGATGGATGGGTTAGTGAAAACAAATATTTTTAGCACAGTACCTTTGCGCAGCTGACATATAGCCAAGCAAAAGCTACAGGGTCCAGTGACCTTCGTTCCCTACACATTCAGACGATTTTACGAAGGTCAAACCAAATTTTTAAGGCTGGAAATTGTTATAGTTTGTTGTAAGCGTTTTTGTTATTTCTTTTATTAAAAGACCAGTCCACACAAAATTAGAGCAATTCGTGTTACGCTTTGACGGAATGACACCTTTCGGTCAACAATGTGATATTACAGCAAGATATTATAAATACCTTTGTAATGACGCCATAACTTACAGAGTTTATCAGAAATACTTTCACAAACTTTATGGTCAGATTACCCATACTAAAACAAGAAAAGATTGCATGTAAATGTTTGCCGGAAAAACCAGTGTTTTCAAGTAATTAATGAATGTATGCGTTCATTGATTTGAGGTCAAATTCCAACAGATTTGGAACCAATAATTAAAATTTATGTTGTTTGATAATCGAGTGATCAGCCTAATAGTACATGCGTTAGGAACTCTCGCAAGAGTACTTAATCGAAGAAAGGAAGGTGTAATGAGGTGTACATCAGGAGAATATCAGTTTGAGTTTAGGAGAAGCAGAACACTACACAAGAAATTTAAGCTTTGCAGTTGACAATAGAGGCCAATTTACGTAAAGCAGAAAACATATATTACAGGTACAGCTTTGGAGAAGGCTATTGATAATGTCGAATGAAGTAAAACGGCTTCATTGCTTTGGCAGAGTGATATTAGCTATAGGACATGTTAGATGGCTAAATGTTAAAGTCAGACAAGAGACTTTTGAAGTTGTGGGTGAATTTTACTCTCCAGGAAGAGGAACAGATAAGGAAGGAAGATGCAAGAAATCCATAGCAATGAGAATTGCACAAGATAGAAGGTCTTTCTGTGAAAATAAACAAGTACTAATATCAAAAAATGTAAATCATAATATCAGAAAAAGCATTCATGGGAAATCAATGTTTGGAGCACGGCTCCATATGAGTGTGAAACACGTTCAATGGGAAGGACAGAAATGATCAGAAGGATTGATCGGGCAAGACACCGTTCAGTGATTAAAGGGAAAAAAGGCCTAATAAAGAGCGCGATGAAGCAAAGAAAAAGAATGGTTGGGCACATATTACGACACGAGTCGGTAGTGAAAAGAGTTGGCTACTGTCCGTAAACAGATAGAAGCTGCGTTAGCTACCGTCGATAAGCTTCTAGCTAATGTTCAAAGTAGCGATGACGTCGGGGTGCCAGTGACGAGACCTGCGCCACCTTTGGTGCCACTGGAATCCCCTGGTGACCCGGTCGCCGCTGCGGCTTCTGATACGCAACATCTGACCGGTCCGTCCTCTCTCCAGAGTGGGTGGCAGACAGTGGTGGTTTCACGTGTCACTGGGCGGAAGGCGAAAGAGTGAGCAGGCCGTGCGGCTGGCTCCCTACGTCTTAACAACAGGTACGAGATGCTACCCAGTGTAGATGACAACTCTGAGCCAGGATGAGATGCCTCTCCTGTCGGGCCAGCGGTCGATTTTCCTGCCCAGTCCGGTCATGTACAGAGGGTGGGTATGCTAGTCATTGGGAGCTCCAATGTTAGGCTGGTGATGGAGCCCCTCAGGGAGACAGCAGGCAAGGCGGGAAAGAATACCAGTGTGCATTCGGTATGTTTGCCGGGGGGTCTCATCCGTGATGTGGAGCAGGTCTTGCTGGCGGCTATCGAGCGCACTGGGTGCAACCTAAGGACATCACACACATCCATGCCCGAGGCAGGATTCGAACCTGCGACTGTAGCAGTCTCGCGGTTCCAGACCCTAAGTTCAGATTGAAATGTTTATCGTAAGGATAGGTTAGTCGCCAGTGGTGGCGGCGTGTTTATTGCGGTAAAAAATTCGATAAAATCTATGGCGGTTATCACGGATTCCGAATATGAATTAATCTGGATGAAATTGAGTATCAAGAAACGGTCAAAAATGGTGATCGTATGCTTTTATAGACCACCTGGGTCAGGATGTGTATTTGTAGAGCGCTTCAGGCAGAACTTGCAGAATATCTTTAGTAATTTACCTGATCATGCCGTTGTAATAGGGGGTGACTTCAACTTATCTGTATAAATTGGGTGTGTTATGCCGTCAAAAGTAACGAAGTGTACGAGAAAGCATTTGGAAAATGTGCTGCACCTCTGGTTCAAATGGTTGATCCACTTCCTGATAACAGTAAAAATCGGCCCTACAGGTTTTATTTTGACAATCTGTTTACATTGCCCACATTGTTGGTTCACCTAAAAGAACAACGTTATGGCACAAATGGCACTATTCGTCAGGATCGTTTGCCTAAAAAAGTCGACTTACACCATCTAAGACAATGTCCAAAAGGAATGAGAGAGGAGATTTTGATTACGAGAGCAGCAAGAAAAGTGGAATGTTTATTACCAGATAGCTAGATTATTCTGCAGTAACAATTGCTTCGACCAGCCATGGGATCAGTCCAGTGAGCTCTTTGAGCCGCTATTCAACACAAGAGGAGAAAAGAGTACTTGTACCACTACCACATGTTATTGGAGAATACAAAAAAAATATGGGGGGGGGGGGGGGGGGAACTCACCGAATGGGCGAAAATATAGGGCTATATAAAGTGATCATCAGAGGAAAGAAACGGTGGCGGTCAACTTTTACGTCGCTATGGGATGTGTCTGTACATAATGCGTGGTTTCTCTACAGAGAGCCAGGTATGAATAAGTCATAACTGGAATTTCGACGCTACATTGTGCAATCTTATCTAACCTCTGATGCAACCATCCCTAGAGGTCCTGATCGCCCTGCAGGTAATCCATATCAAGGTAGAGTGCTGCATGACAACAGATACGACGAAAAAATCGTTTGGTACCCATGGTGCCACCGAAAAATAGAAGATGCTGCGCTGCAGAAAACTGCAAGGGAACTCCAAGAACAATGTACTACAAATGTGATGTTGTTTGTGCATAGAGTTACACAGAAAATGAATGCTGTTGCCTAAACATAATGTAAGTGACAAACAAATAGTGCTTACTGGATAGAAAGACAATGCTCTCTCAGTGAAAAGAAACTGGACACGTAAATTACGAGGGTTGTTCAGAAAGTAAGTTCCGATTGGTCGCGAAATGGGAACCACAGTGAAAACCAGAAACGTTTTATTTGCAACAGTTAGGTACAGCTACCACCTACTGTTCTACACAGTCGTCGCTCAAACTTCGAGTTTCGTCTTAGTGTTGTATCAACTTCCCAATATCCTCGTCGTAGAAAGCAGCCGCCTGTGCTTTCGGCCAGTTACCTGCACTGGTCTGCAGCTGGTTGTCTGCGGAAAAAAAGTCTTCAAAGCCAGCGCTTCTTGTGAGCCGAGATGAGACTCATGGGGAACCAATTTTACATTTACATCTACATGGATACTCTGCAAATCACATTTAAGTGCCTGGCAGAGGGTTCATCGAACCACCTTCAAAATTCTCTATTATTCCAATCTCGTATAGCGCGCGGAAAGAACGAACACCTATATCTTTCGGTACGAGCCCTGATTTCCCTTATTTTATCGTGCTGATCGTTTCACCCCATGTAGGTCGGTGTCAAACAAAATATTTTCGCATTCGGAGGAGAAAGTTGGTGATTGGAATTTCGTGAGAAGTTTCCGTCGCAACGAAAAACGCCTTTCTTTTAATGATGTCCAGCCCAAATCCTGTATCATTTCTGTGACACTCTCTCCCATATTTCGCGATAATACAAAACGTGCTGCCCTTCTTTGAACTTTTTCGATGTACTCCGTCAGTCCTATCAGGTAAGGATCCCACACCGCGCAGCAGTATTCTAAAAGAGGACGCACAAGCGTAGTGTAGGCAGTCTCCTTAGTAGATCTGTTACATTTTCTAAGTGTCCTGCCAATAAAACGCAGTCTTTGGTTAGCCTTCCCGAAAACATTTCCTGTGTGTTCTTTCCGATTTAAGTTGTTCGTAATTGTAATTCCTAGGTGTTTATTTGAATTTACGGCTTTTAGATTAGACTGATTTATCGTGTAACCGAAGTTTAACAAAGTCCTTTTAGCACTCAAGTGGATGATCTCACACTTTTCGTTATTTAGGCTCAACTGCCAATTTTCGCACCATTCACATATCTTTTCTAAATCGTTTTGCAGTTTGTTTTGATCTTCTGATGACTTTATGAGTCGATAAACGACAGCATCAACTGCAAACAACCTAAGACGGCTCTTCAGATTGTCTCCCAAATCGTTTATATAGATAAGGAATAGCAAAGGGCCTATAACACTACCTTGGGGAACGCCAGAAATCACTTCTGTTTTACTCGATGACTTTCCGTCAATTACTACGAACTGTGACCTCTCTGACAGGCAATCACAAATCCAGTCACATAACTGAGACGATATTCCATAAGCAGTCAATTTCACTACAAGCCGCTTGTATGGTACAGTATCAAAAGCCTTCCAGAAATCCAGAAATACGGAATCGATCTGAAACCCCACTTCATGTGAATAAAGAGCTAGTTGTGTTTCACAGGAACGATGTTTTCTAAACCCATGCTGACTGTGTGTGAATAGACAGTTTTCTTCGAGGTAATTCATAATGTTTGAACAGAATATATGTTTCAAAATCCTGCTGCATATCGGACTGTATTGTGGGTGATCAAACACTTCTCATCTGAAACGCTGCAGGAGCATCTTCACTGCCCCTGCAGTGTGCGGCTGAGAATTGGCATGAAGAAGGAACTACTTGACAGTTGCGTTATGTGGGCTGCATTACACAGGAGAAATCTCTAACCAGTCGCTCATACTTGGCGGGAGACGCTATTCCCTACGCATCTTTACGTGCTCACTGTGAGCTCAGAACTGAAAAGAGCGACGCGACACGATCGACGGACATACTAGAGACACTGCCGAACACACCTGTGCAAAGCTTTACCGGATTTTCCGGGTGGTTTCCATTTCGCGACCGATCGGAACTTACTTTCTGGACAACCTTTGTATTAAAGGACACTTACAAAAGGAGATAATAAAAAAATAGAACTGGGAGCGAGGGAGAGGGATACGGTCTAATGATGCACTCAGCCTCAGAAAGAGGCAGAATACCTTAATAGCTGAAGGGAGACTTCGGCGGTCCGACGGCGACTGCAGTGGCCTTCGTAATTTCAGATGCACAGATTGCCGCAACTAGCATGCAACAAGACTATGGATTGATTCTCTGACTAATCGGTAGCATTATATGGACCTCCTCATGCCTGTCGCGCTCAGTTAACTATCTTTACATGACATTCAAACGGTAGGACTGGAGTGACTGTACTAACCACAAAAATACATCTGGATTGCAGAACAACTCGGTTCGAATAAGGCATAGCTCTTGATGTGGAGACTATTTAACATCTCGGATTTCGGAGAAACTGCGAGGAAGGCTCTACTTTTCGTAGGCAACTTAACAGTGCTCATTTGCAGAGCTTTGGACAGGCTACTAAGTTAATTTATATTGGCTGCCCTCGTCTAAGGGTCAAGGTCGATGTATTCATGCGTGAAGGGCCGTTCAAACTAGACACAAAAAGCACCCTTGCAACAGAAAACATCTTTCCAAAAATTAACAACTCCTCAATTTATAGCAACAATGAAACGCAAGATTCATGTGCAATAATCCTATGCCGTATCATATTGTGTCCAGTTTGTATATTTAGTCCACCACACCAGAACATCTTTCCTAGCCTCAAAGACAGGCTAGGCCGTAATTACCTTAACCCAGATGTGGCGATAACAGTTTCCCACATCTTAAGGATGTGGCATCAGAGTGGGTAGTAGTAGTGAGTTACCTGGTTAAGTCGTTTATTACTCGTAAAAATATATTAATTTCATGACCACATAGGCATGATTTTTGTGCGTGGCCGTGTAAACGGTAAGACATCCGAGGCTTTACTGCTGTATCAAAATGCGTTTCCCAATAGAAGAGACGTCCAGTCCTTATGCCATTTGTCGTAGCACTGGTGAGGCAGCATACGTAGCATCACAAGCGGTGGCTCAATGTAAACAAAGATTCAATTTTAAGAGGGCATCGCCACGCGGGGTAGCCGCGCGGTCGCGGCGCCTTGCCACAGTTCGAGTCCCCCCTCGGGCATGGGTGTGTGTGTTGTCCTTAGCGTAAGTTAGTTTAAGTTAGGTTAAGTAGTGTGTAAGCTTAAGCACCGATGACGTCAGCAGGATGGTCCCATAGGATCTTACCACAGATTTCAAAAATTTTTTAGAGGGCATCCATCTTGGAACGCATGAAAAAGACATGATTTTCGTGATTTTTACTTCAAGTAAAATAAAAAGTGATGCTAAATCGGACGATATAGTTCTGTTTCTTACCCTTTTTGTCTTTGTTTGGTTGTTTGATCTGGTGGAGGTGACCAAACAGTGAGGTCATCGGTCCCATCGGATGAGGGAAGAATGGGGAAGGAAATCGGCCGCGCCTCTTCGAAGGAACCATCCCGGAATTTGTGTGAAGCGATTTAAGGAAATAACGGAAAACCTGAACCAGGATGGGCGGACGCGAGTTTGAACCGTCGTTCTTCCGAAGGCGAGTCCAGTGTGCTAACCACTGCGCCACCTCGCTGTGTTTCGTCATTAAGAAATCATTTTTATGTCCACACCGGACGCTCCCTTAACGGCTGCACCATGTGGAAGGGCCCCTTTCAGCCGGAACAGGGCCCTCGGTGTTAATTCCCGAAGCTTTCGATTGGAACTGTAATAAAATAATTTTGTGCGAGTTATTTTCACAATATATTTTCTGTCAGCGTACATACGATAATTCAAAAACATTAATTTCTAACAAACGGGTGATATGTCGAAACAAATGTCATTTTGTTTGCCCACAAAATTGAGACAAAAGCGTTGAGCGGAAAAGGTCTCGTGAAGCAAACAGCGGCGTACACTGATAAGAATTAAATTTAGAATGTCGGCATCAAATTCCGATCAAGATCGTAAGTACTAATGATATTATCTTGGAACTCTTCCATTTGGTCCGTGTTTGCATAGAAAAACAGTAAGATAAGAAACTGAGTCCGCCTTGATGCAAAACACCTTGTTATTCGTTTATTTCTTTATTATCCCAATCTAGTATCGGCGAGAAATATCACCATCATCAGTGGTGTTTTTTTAATCTTATTTATATATGTTACAGCATGTTTTAAGCAATTATTGGCGCTGTTTGCGACATATTTTTTGTGCTCTTTTTTCTGTTGCCGTTTATTACGTAGCAAACATCATGTCATGTTCGCTGGATGGTATGTGGCTGCTTTTATACACAGAAAAACTAAACTTTCGCACTTTGTTTCTGATCCAGAATATTACGCCATCTTGATTAAGCTTCGGTTTTTTTTTTTTTTTTTTGTAGTTAAAATACCTCCAGTCTGCGATCCCTGGACCATACAGAAATCCCTCCACATTCAAAAGAAGGTCCTCCTCCACCTTCTTCCTGGCCGTGGTGTTCCTATGGGTCTCTTTGGTAACTTCTGTCATCGGCTGCTCTGCCCACTCCATACGCTTTTCGTCCGTTTTTGTGCAGAACTTGTAACAGGCTGGTACGATCTCAAGTTCGATCACATTTATAATTCCCATAACGCGTGTTAAGGCGTCGTTGAAATTACATGCTTCCGCGCTGGCTGTGGTGTCGACTATTTTTTCCCGCTGTGAATGGTTTTCGGAGATACTTTTCTACAAATTCCTTGTAACTCTATAACGATGATTCTGGCGAATTTGGGATCAAGAGTACAATGAAGCAGACATCCAACAGAACATTTTAAGTCCCAAAAAAATCAGTTTTTTGAAGTGTCCAAAGTAGATTACCTTCTCAAGGATTATTAGCAAGAGCTCATTCTACAGTCTGTCGAAGATTTGGTAATCAGTTATGACACGTTTCCACAGAGTGTTCTACTGATAGTACCACATGGAGGATTATTTACGATCAATCCATGCGCCCGTATCAACCTCTATATGTACAGAGTACTTCGCTTGCATATTATCGATGGTCTGTTGCATAAACCGCCAATTTGTTGTTTGAATCTTCTGTGTAGTTTACAACTGTGGAAACATGTGGAAGAGATGGAATACCAAATTTTCACAACTGATATTTGTAGGAAGATGAAAAACCTCATAGTACAGTTCAGGCTGGACATCATCTGTACAAAGATTAACGAATGATTTGCTATTGGAGGTAAGTGTCTGGTACGTCCATACGTTCTTCCACACCCGTCTTGTAGCTGCCGTTTACAAAGATAATTTTTTCAGAACTTCCTTAGAAACCTGCTACACGAAGTTCCGCTTAAAATAACTGGAAGCAAGATAAGGCTCCAGCACATTTCAGTCACATTGTTCGAGATGCATCGATTGGGCTATATCTGCCATGAAACATGACTACTGGGAGAGGAACAGTTCCTTGGCGTGTACGCTGGTCCGGCCTCGAGTCTATGAATTATTATCTTTGCGACTGCATAAAACAAGACGCTTCTTCAATGTATGAAATCCCCAGAAAACCATTTGGCACGGTCGGGTTATGTTCCAGAGTTTACGACAGTCCATGAATCGAGTGCACGTATGTGTGGAAAACGTTTTGAATATTGATGTGAGTTTTTGACTTAATAATTTTTAAACGCTTTCATTCATTAACAACTCAAGAACAAAATATTTTCAAATAAATGTGTACGTGGATTCTATTTTTGATTATGATCTTCTCCTAAATTTATAAAAGTATTTTTGATGCATCCTGTACATAAATGAAGAAAGGAAGGTAGATTTTGGTTTAACGTACTGTTGATGATGAGGTCATTAGAGATAGAGCACATAATCGGCTCAGTGAACGTGTCTTTACAGTATTTTAGTGCTAGTAAATGAGTTATCTGATCATGACATGCAGCATCTCATGTTAAATGTTGAAACTTGTCAAGATATAAAATCTATTAAATCTGAGTAGTAAATCAGTCAAACATTTAGAATTTTAGGAGATTGCTCAAAGATATGAATTGGACGGATGTTTACAATACTTCTGACTCAAATGGAAAACACAGAGCATTCGTTAATAAATTTACTTCCTCATCTGAAAATAGTTTTCCCCTAAAGGTAGCTCAAATCAAACAGAAGCCCAAAAATAAACCATGGATTAGACAAGGAGTAAAGGTATCACGTGGGACAAAAAGGGAATTGGTAACAAGCGCATGTGGTGTTGTAAACCTCTTAAACAAGTAGTTTGATTCTGATACTGACAGGTTGGGGTTATCGTGTCCATTAAACACGGCAATGGAATATCTGAGACTAGTCACTGCAAATAACGTCAGTAAAATGGAAAATACACTCACTTTTCCCAAAGAAATAGCATCCATCATAAAATCCTTAAAATCAAATTATTCTACATATCAACGAAGTTAATCAAAGAGCGTTCATGGGAGTTGAGTTCTATCTTAAGTTATTCGTGTAACCAATCTCCTATCAGCGGAACATTTGCAGACTGGTTAAAATATGCAGAAGTTAAGCCTCTTTACAAGAAGGGAAATAAAAAGATACCGTCAAACTAACGACCAGTTTCACTTTTGCCATCTCTTTCAAAAATATTTGAAAAGGTTGTGTTCAAGCGTCTTCTTAAGCATCTGACTGCAAATAATATATTGTCCAAGTCACAGTACGAGTACTGCTAACGTCACAGTTTGGTTTCTTAAGCGTTCCGATATAGAGTAGGCTATTTACACGTACAGTGAGAATATATTTAATTTATTAGATAACAAATTAGGGGCTACTGGCATTTTCTGTGACCTGTCAAAAGTCTCTGATTGTGTGAATCACAGCATTCTTTTAAGTAAATTACGATATTATGGTGTCACTGGCAGTGCGGCAAAATGGTTCGAATCTTTCCTAACTAACGGGAAGCAAAGGGTGTCATTCCGAAATACCTGTGTAGTAATCATCTAATTGGGAATGAATTACATACGGTGTTCCTCAAGGTTCCATCTCGGGTTTGTTGCTTTTTCTTGTGTACGTTAATGACCTCTCGTATAAATAGGAAGTCAAGTACAGATTTAGAAGTGGCTGCTAATCAAGTTTTCACTGGCATTAATAAATGGTTTAAAGCTAATTCACTGTCATTAAACTTTGAAAAGACCCATTATATGTAGTTCAGAACCTGTAAGAGATTTCCTCCATGTATATAACATATGAAGACATGCAGATAGAAGAGGCTGACAGTGTTAAATTTCGTGGATTACGAGGTGTGATCGGGAAGTTTTAAGAATGGATCCGCTATTGCTTACTGGTTTGGCGGGCAGGTACACAGAGGATGGGGAGTGAGTCTTTATCTTGTCCTTGAACGCTCTCTGAGAGGAAACTGCGTTTCTTTTATTCAGTTCGTTGTGGCAGCTGGTTGAGTATGGGTCTTTTAAGGCTTGTTGCCGGATTCTGTCTGTGTGAATATGGACGCAAAAACGGAGCAACGAGTTTGAGTGAAATTTTGTTTTAAAACCGGAAAATGCGCTTCTGGGACTTACGAACTATTTAAAACAGCTTTTGAAGATAATTGTATGATCCAATCAAATGTTTTTGTGTGGTCTTTAAAAATGGCCGCGAATCATTTGAAGATGAACCACCGTGCAGCGGTCCTACCACCTCAAAAACGAATGAAAATGTTGTGAAAGTTCGCAACTTAGTGCTCTCTCATCGTAGACTTACAATTAGGGAAATGGCTGATGAACTCAATTTAAGTTTCTATGCAGTTCAGTCAATTTTAACTGAAGATCTGAACATACGCCGAGTGCCCGCAAAATTCAATCAAAAAGTGTTGTCAAGTGACCAGAGACAATACCAAGTTGAAGTGTGCCAAGAACTGATTAATCGGACTAAAAATGACCCAGATTTGTTAAGTAAGGCAATTACAGGTGACTAATCGTGGGTGTATGGATATGGTCCTGAAACCAAAGTGCAGTCTTCGCAGTGGAAGATTCCAGGTTCACCACGACCGGAAAAAGCACGGCAAAGTCGTTCGAAGTTGAAGAAAATATTGGTGATTTTTTCCGATTCTGCCGGTATTGTGCATCATGAATTTATTCCTGTGGGGCAGAAATTTAACCAGGAATACTACAAATGTGTCCTTGAGCGTTTCCGCGAATAGGTGCGGAAGAAAGGCCTGCGATGTGGAAAGACAGGAGTTGGGTGCTATACCATGACAATGCTCCGGCTCATCGTGCCTTCTCCACCGTAGAATTTTTGACCAAATTCCCCTGATTTGGCCCCTGCGGACTTCTACCTGTTTCCTAAACTGAAATTTTCACTGAAAGGGAAGCGATATGACTCGATTGAAGACATCCAGGCAAATATGGAGAGCCTCCTTAACACACTTCAGGAAAATAATTTCAACGAATGTTTCCAAAAGTGGAAACACTATTGGAGTCGGTGTGTTCAGTCAGAAGGGGACTTTTTTTTTAAGAAGATACATCACAGTAGCATGTAAGTACCACCATTGTACAATTTGTACATTTTTAAAACTTTCCAATCACACCTCGTACAACTTGATAATAAATTCGGTTGAGACGGGCATACCACAGAACTGCTGAAGCGCTTAATCAAGTCTGTATTTGCAATGCGAATACCGTCAGATGAAGGAGATATAAATATAAAAAACTTGAATATTTCACTTACTTTCATTGTATTATGTCATATCGGGATCATATTCTGGGGTAACTTGTCAAACCGAGCAAAAGTTTTTAGAATGCAAAAGCGTGTAATAAAGACTCATTTGTGGTATAAATTCAAGAACATCATGCAGAACCTGTTCAAGCAACTGGGTATTCTAACCACTGCTTCTCAGTATATTTATTCCGTACTGAGCACTGCTGCAAATAATATGTCTCTGTTTCCAACCAATTGCTCAGTGCATAGTATAAATACTAGGAATAAGGACAATCTACATAAAGACCTAAAATAACGTAGCTTGGTCCAAAAAGGATCCCGTATTCTGGAACACATATTTTTAATAAATTTCAAACAGTCATTAAAAACTTGGTTTCAGATAAACCAGAATTTAAACAGAGTTTGAAATACTTTTCGATAGACAACTCCTTCTACTCTATAGACGAATTTCTTAGCAAGGACAGTTAGCCCAGCTTAAGTAAAAATCTCTGTTAGATTTCAGTTTTGAAAGCACTTGGTCACAACAGTTAAGCAGTTCTAGTTTACTGTAATATATTCACATAGCTTGACAACCCGCTGAAAAATGATCAGGGAAGTGAGTATTATATTAAAATGTTCTATGCTTTTTATGTTATACTTTCAGACATGTTCTACACCCACAGAAAGCATTTCATTTTTTGGTCTATGGAACGAAAACTGAATCTAATCTAATCTTTTCCTTAGGAAAACTTTGGAAAGATATCCAATACGTGATAATCATTGATGAAAATTGTGTACTAAAATCAGTTAAGCATGAAGAGTACTCAAAAGTTTTTGAACTTGAAAAAATAAAGTAAGGTCATTTTTGTTTTGTCCTGTCTACGGAACGGTAAATAAGCATCGGGTTTGTTTCTAAAATAACATTTTTTCTACTACCAGTCATTATTATCTTTTTTAAATGCTGTGTATGTTTCGACTGGTAGAAATACCCCACGTGAATATCCACTAATATGTTTCTGGATGTTTTCGATCTGATAGCAGATGCACAATATAAATCGCACAGCGCACTACACTCAAGCATGTAAAGGTGGGGGCAGCAAGTTCGCGCATGACACATGCGCACTGTACTAGTGGCTGGCAGTATACGCTACCCCTAGCCGACTACTGATATTCGAAGTCAGCCAAACCCACCATTCCATTCACGAACAACATATGCGAAAAATGCAAAGAAGTAGCAAAGTTTTTCCGTACTGTTGAGGTAGTGCTGTATTGTGCTACCACCACACCGGATGATTTCTGGTCCACGACCTGCGAGATGGAGACAACAAATGCAGCTCTGGGATGGTGTGCAGGGTGGGGTGGAGTTTGTGGTCTGCCGTCTTGGCGGGGAGGGGGAGATCAGGCAGCAGACGCGCAGCAGCGCTGGTGCGTCATTGCAGGAGCGCGTCTGGCCATGGGCTGCGTGCTGTCGGTCTCGTTATACGCAACTACTCTAGCGTCCCTTTTTCTCCGCTCAGGGACTGGGTGTTGTCTTCATCATCATTTCATCCCCATCCGGTGTGCAGGTCGCCCAATGCGGCGTCGAACGTAATAAGACCTGCACCAAGGAGGCCAATGACACCAAACGCTCATTTCCATATCCATGGTTCAAATGGCTCTAAGCACTATGGAACTTAACATCTGAGGTCATCAGTCCCCTAGACTTAGAACTACTTAAACCTAACTAACCTAAGGACATCACACACATCCATGCCCGAGGCAGGATTCGAACCTGCGACCATAGCAGCAGCGCAGTTCCCGACTGAAGCGCCTGTAACCGCTCGGCCACAGCGTCCGGCGGCTATCGGTGTAAATTGTTTGAAAAAAGAACCATGCTCCTATACACAGCGATTGTTAAATAGAAAAAGTATAATTTGTTTAGAGAAATGAACCCAATACCTCTACAGTGTAACTGTTACGTAGCAGTAGTGTGCTGCGTTACAAAAAAGTCTCTTACACACGAAGTGTGACCATAAACTAACGGGATTTTGTTCCCTTGAGCCTCTCTTTATTCATCAACATCACCTTTGCCCCTCAAAGTAACCCCCCGCAGATAAAATACACTTATGCCAGCGCTTTTTCTAATGTTGAAAGCACTTCTGGAACTCGCTTTTCGTTATGATATTCAGCTCCTTCAGTAATACTGTTTTTATCTCATCGATGGTGGCAAAAAAAACGTCTTTTCGTGGTTCTGTTCACCCCCGGGAATAGGAAAATGTCGCAGAGGGCCATGTACGGCGAATGGGGTAGCTGAAGCAACTCAGTGGTTTTGTTTTCTGCCAAAAAATCACGAACAAGCATTGAGGTGTGAGCGGGGGCATTAACGTGATGCAACTTCCATAAGTGGTTTTGCCACAATTCTGGTCGGTTTCTTCGGATTGCTCTACGTAGACGGCGCATAACACCCAGGCAGTATTCCTTATTAACTGTAGGACCACAAGGCAGGAACTCATGATGCACTGTTGTGGTCGAAGAAAAGAGTGAGAAGAATCGTCACATATGACAGAACTTGTCGAATTTTTTTCGGTCTTGGTTCGTCAGCCAATTTGCCTGGGGACGATTGGACCTTGGTTTCGATTTCATACCCGTTTACCCATGTTTCGCCAGCTGTTATTATCTTGTTTAGGAGTTCTGCATCGTTATCGACTTCACTCAGCAGATCCTGAGCGTTGTCTACGCGACGTCGTTTTTGGTCGAAATTCAACAATTTCGGAACAAACTTAGCTGCTACACGTTTCAAGCCCAAAACATCCGAAAACATTGCTTGTATGAGCCTAAAGATATCCCGACATCATCAGCAATCTCTCTGATGGTGATTCGGCGGTTTTCCATAATCATTTTCTCTACTTCTTCCACATTTTCGTCAGTAACATGTTCTAGGGCGTCCAGAGCGACCTTCGTCTTCAACGTTTTCACGACCCTCTTTGAAACGTTTATACCACTTGTAAACTCTTGCCTTACTCATAGTAGATTCGCCAAAAGCCACAGACAACATTTCGAATGCGGTCTGAACCTCATTCCATCTCTCTAGCATGCAAGTTCTCTGATCCATCTTTTCTGAAAGCAAAAATTCGCTGAGAGCTCGAAAACACGTATAACCTTTCCGACTGTTAACAATAAACTAAATATTCAAAATTGCTGAAAATGCAAACGTATATCAGGAACATGTGAACTAACAAAATAAAAAAAACTGAAAATCGGCGAATAAAGCCTGCGAAATTAAAAAAAAATTCTAGTTACTCTTTATCACACCTCATGTATAAGTGGGCTAAATCCACCATCTTGTTTATTCATGTTCAAAAAACCAGTCTGTTATATTATTATTAATAATAATAATTATTATTATAAACTGGAGCGCCAAAGAAACTGGTACACCTGCATAATATCGTTTGGGGACCCCTGGAGCATGTAGAAGTGTCGCAACACGACGTGGCAGGGACTCGACTAATGTCTGAAGTGGTGCGGGAGGGAACTGACACCATGAATTCTGCAGGGATGCCCATAAATCCGTAAGAGTACGAGGGGGTGAGACATCATCTGAATAGCATACTGCAAGGCATCTTGGATATGCTGAATAACGTTAATGTCTGGGGAGTTTGGTGGCCAGCGGAAGTGTTAAAACTCAGAAGAGTGTTCCTGGAGCCACTCTGTAGCAATTCTGGACGTGTGGGGTGTCGCATTCTCCTGCTAGAATTATCCAAGTCCGTCTAAATGCACAATGGACATGAATCGTTGCAACAGATCAGACATGATGCTTACATACGTCTCACCTGTCAGAGTCGTATCTAGACGTATGAGGGGTCCCATATCACTCCAACTGCACACGCCCCACACCATTACAAAGTCTCCACCAGCTTGAACAATCCCTTGCTGACATGTAGGGTCTATGGATTCATGAGGTTGTCTCCATAGCCGTACACGTCCATCCGCTCGATACAATTTGAAACGAGACTCGTCCGACCAGGCAATATTTTTCCAGTCGTCAACAGTTCAATGTCGGTGTTGACGGGTCCAGGCGAGGCGTAAAGCTTTGCGTCGTGCAGTCATCAAGGGTACACGAGTGTATCTTCGGCTCAGAAAGCTCATATTGATGATATTTTGTTGATGGTTCGAACGCTGACACTTGTCGATGGCCCAGCACTGAAATCTGCAGCAATTTGCGGAAGGGTTGCACTTCTGTCACGTTGAACGATTCTCTTCAGTCGTCATTTGTCCCGTTCTTGTTGGATCTTTCTGCGGCCGCAGCGATGTCAGATATTTGATATTTTACCGGTTTCCTGTTATTCACGGTACACAAGTGAAATGGTCGTAAGACAGAGTCCCCACTTCATTGCTACATCTGAGATGCTGTGAACCATCGCTCGTGCGCCGACTGTAACACCACGTTCACACTCACTTAAATCTTGTAGCAGCAGTAACCGATCCAACAACTGCACAGACACTTGTTGTGTTATATAGGCGTTGCCAACTGCAACGCCGTATTCTGCCTGTTTGCATATCTCTGTATTTGAGTAAGCATGACTATACTACTTTCTTTGGCGCTTCAGTGTAATAATAATAATAAATCGTCCTGGACAGTCCATAGGTGTGCTAGACATCCCTTTCAGATTGTATCATTTAATAATAATAAGTCATGGGGAAAGATACCAACTCCAAATTGCATCAGCGGCGCTGAACAACAAACAATCCAATACATAGTAGAAAAATGTCCTCTTCGAGCTTACAAGGGAACCTCCAGCAACTTCCTAGCTAAAACAGAGGAAGCTATCGATTACGTTCTGTGTTTGGATGTCAGTTTGTAATTAAATTGTAAATAAAGCGCATAAGAATAGAGATGCACACATACGATGAATAAAAATAAAATAGGCCAACAATTAAATACTGCTACACACATATGGATGAACTCAAAAAAACTTTCGTGTATGTGTAAATACGAGGGTTGGAACTTAAATAGTGGCAACTATTTATTCACAACCGATACAAAAGAGTTACATGTTTGCACGTGTTACTGTTCTTCAAAGTAGTCACCAGCGTTGTGTAGAACCCGTTGCCAACGATGTGGAAGACGTGGTATACCGTTAGCAGAGCCTGTTCTGTTGATGGTGCGAATGGAGCGGTCTAAAGTTATGGTGATTCACGTGTACGACTGTGATCGTGTTATCCTAACCCATTACGTTCCTCCACCGCAGACCGCCAACGCACAGTATTACTGTTCGTTTTTTGAGCACCACCTGCGACCAGTTTTGCGAAAGAAGCGGCGACACTTTCTGCGCAATCCACCCATCATTTTGCACGACAATGCGCGGGCGCATACAGCGCAAGCTGTGGCTGCTCTGTTCGGTCGATGGGAATGGAAAGTACTGTACCATCCACCATACTCCCCGGACTTAAATCCTTGTGACTTTGATTTGATTCCGAATATGAAGGAATCACTTCGTGGCATTTGCTTCAGAACTGTTCCAGAGATTCGACAGGCAGTAGACCGCTCCATTCGCACCATCAACAGAACTGGCTCTGCTAACGGTGTGTTAGGCCTTCCACATCGCTGGCAACGGGTTCTACACAACGCTAGTGACTACTTTAAAGGACAGTAGCAGGTGCAATAAGGTAACCCTTTTGTATCGGTTATGAATAAATGGTTGCCACAGTTTAAGTTCCAACCTTCGTAAATAGACTTTTCTTTTAATTTCCCGACCGTTTACACTGAGTTATGTCCCCTATGACATCTTAGGGGTTAAGGAAACTCCTCTATCGTGGCCTTGAGTGATGAGTTATATGAGTTTTCACAGATCCTCTTGGTGACCCTTCGGGCATCGACCACATCGGAGCACTGCATTTGGTCATAAATTGTACTAATTGGGTAGTAAATAAAACAGCCCCATTTGGTCATAACTTATAGCGACAAGGCTCCCAAATAAACATCAGTAGCTGCCTCTTGATCAACAGGATAACAGTGAACCCTAATTGAATAATAAATTATAGTGATAAGGATAACAAATTGAGTAATAAATTATAGCAATAAGGAACTAAATAAACAACGTTATCTGGTAACCAAGGAATAGGATAACAGCCCACCATTTATATATATGGAAATTGGAGGAAGGGGTGGGAGAGAGAAGGTGGGTCATAAATCACTCTGGCCCCTCAGAAGACAGAAATAGACGTGGAGAAAACTGTGCTCGTACCGACTTAGCTCCCTGACTGGAATGGATGTTAAAATATTTTGAACAGTTTCTTAGAGTTCGCAAAACAGGAGATCCGGTCGCCAACGCTCCTGGATGTGGCGCCCCAGTTGTGTGCTTCATGAGGTGAAAACCGTATTTAAAAGTGGTTGACGTTTCTGAAGTCCGGAATAAGGTTTTCTTCGTGATCAACAATGTTATTTTTCTGCCATGGAAGACCTGAAAGAATTAAGCAAATACGTTACCGTTATAGAGGTGGGTTTGTTTTAGTAGGAAGAGGCTTTTGCAGCAGGAAGTGGAGCTATTAACTAACTGGAGGTTTGGAGTGACAATAAAAACAGATTTGTCAAGGTCTAACAGAAGCCGACAGATCGTATTTAGTTATATATAAACTTGCACTGTATGCGAGAATGAATCTTTCTCACTGCGACAGTGTGCCCGCTGTTGTGGAAGTTCCCGGCAAATTAAAGCTGTGCCGGACCCGGACTCAAACTGGAACGTTACCCTTCGTGGGAAATCCTGTTACTGACGGAGACATCCGGTTACGACTACGACCTGCGCTCACAGCGTCACTTCCTCCGCGTACTCAGGAGATCTCCTGTGAAATTTGGAATGTATGAGAGCGGTACCGGGGAAGGAAAGCTGCTAAGAAGGGTCATGAGTCGTACCTGGCTAGCTCAGTCGCTACAACCAGTGTACGTTTTCCAGTTCAGTGATCGAATTTTAGAATCTTCCCGTATGCAGGAACATAGCTGCAGGGGGTAAATCAATCTTTTTGGGAGCAGTGACAAGTTTAACCCTGGCTAGCGTATCAAAGTGAGGCTGGCGACCCTTACTTACGTTGATTTTGTAAGTGTTACAGTGCTGATAATTTATCTGGGTCCGCCTATAAATCTTTCTTTAATTAATCTTCGGTGCACTACACCGCATAACGAGTCCAGCGCAACAACAGCGGGTGGATTCCGGCTAGTGAGACCTCGCACAACGCCACAACGTCGCCGAGGAAGAGGCGGAGGACTCCTTCAAGATAGAGTGTCACTTGACTTTCAGCGATACGCTGCAAAAACATCAATATTACTTCAAAGACAGAAGTAAAGAACGAGAGATACGGTTTAACCTCCCACAAAAGGCGAAATCATTAGAGACGGAGAACATGCTCTGAATAGACATGCATGGGGAAAGGAAATAGGCAGTGGATGTACCCCGCAAACCTTTATTTCACTCCACTAACGGCAACTAAAATCCGTCACAGACCTAGAGCTAAATACACTAAGAAAAAAATTTAAAAAATAAAAAAGTAAAAAAATAAAACTAAAGAATTAGCCGAATGGGACGGAAATCGGTAGATGAGATGTGCATGTACGGACAAACAAATGATTACAATTTCAGAAATATTGGTTGATTTATTCAAGAGAAAGAGCTTCACTAATTCAGCAAGGCAGTAACACGTTGGTCCACCTCTGGCCCTTAAGCAACTAGTTATTCGGTAGGTCATTGGCTGATAAAGTAATTGTACATCATTCTGAAGGATCTCGTGCCAAATTATGTCCAATTGGCGCGTTAGTTCGTTAAAATCCTGAGCTGGTTGCAGATGACAGTCAGGTTGATATCTCCCCGTTGTCTGGGGTTTCTCCAGACACGGCTTCACTGGTCATCGGTATCCTGGAATCTAATTGACTGGAGGAGGCCTGCCTTCAGTCATGAATCCCGCTTCGAACTGAGCCCCGATGATCAGCAAAGACGTGTCTCGAGACGTCACGGACTGCGGTGGGATACCTACCTGACTGTTGCCCGCCATACGGTCCAACAACCAAGAGTGTTGGTCTGGGCTGCCATTCCTTCTTACAGCAGGACCCCTTTGGTTGTCGTCTGCGGCAGTCTTACAGCACAGCAGTACCTCAACAACATTCTACTCCCCGTTTTGTTGCTCTTTATGGCAAGCCATTTTAAGTGTACCTTTCAGCAAGATAATGCTCGCCCGCACATGGCGAGAGTTTCTACTGTATGTCTCGTGCTTACCAAACCCTACATTGGCCAGCAAATTCGCCTGATCTCTGCCCAAATGAGAACGTTTGGAACCTTATGGGTAGGACCCTCCAACCACTCGGGATTTTGACTATCTTAAGCCCCAGTTGGACAGAATTTGGCACACATTCACCAACACTATCAATCATTGTCAAGCCGAATAAGTCCTTTCATAATGATCAGAAGTGGACCCCTACATTATTGACTTGCTCAATTTGTGAATCTCTTTCCCTTGAATAAATCATCTAATTGTTCTGAAATTGTAATCATTTGTTTGTCTATACAAGTAAATGACATCTACCAATTTTCATCCCATTTGGATCATTCCTTCGTGGTGCGTCGTTTATTGTCGTCGAGTATATTAGAAACATCCGTAAGACAAAACAGCCAAAAACGGCCCAACTCACAAGAGAAACCTCACCTACGACGCAACGCACAAAGCAGAACTTTTTGTTACATCAAGACGACCAATCACAAGAAAACGACAAGAACGAACAACAAATCAGAACAGCAGCCGACCTAATTCGGCACAAAAAATTATTATTATCAACCGTGACTAACGGCGCCGAGAAAAGTGAAGATAATAATAAAAAATCAGCTCCAGTTCTGCTTCATCGAGGAAATCACTGGTCGTAGTAACCAGAATTTACAATAGCTACCCAATCAGAAGTTACTTCTCTGTTAAATGGAAGTCTTCAAAAACAGTTTCTTTACCCAAACCCGTAAAAGACATCAGAAAATCACAGACATATCAGTTCATTACCTACAATGTCAAAAATCCTGGTGAGAGTTATATCACGGAGAGTTAGAAAACCAATAATGGACGATAATTTCATAAGACCAGAACTGCTCGTGTTCCAATCAAAACTTTCAGCAGAACTACAACTCCTGCGAATATGGGACTATATCTATTACTATGTGAACAGGTCGCACTTCTCAGCAGCAATATTCATGGATACAGAAGAGGACTTAACAGAGTCTGGAGTGACAAGCTTATTGCCAAACTTCAGGAAACGACAAATACCCCATATGACTACACAAAGATCATAGATAACTACTTAGCAGACATAAAGTTCTGTATCCAAATCAACGAGAAGAGATCAGAGACAAAAACACTTCAAGAACGAATGCCAGAAGGATCAGTCATTTCTCCTGCCCTGTTCATGCGAATGACATGCCTGTCCTCCAGTATTTACTATTATTTTAAGCAGCAGAAGACTGGACACCACGATTAGAAGGCTACTACAACAGATCGACTTAACTGAGGAATGAGCCACCAAAAACAAAATTAAAATAAATCCGACAAAAAATGAAGGCGGTCATGCTCAACGGAAGTTAAAAATTCAAAATTAAATGGGTAGATAAAAGAAAATACCTAGAAAAAGAAAATACCTAGGAGTGGTTTCACGCAAGAAATTAAAACACGACATCACCGAAAAGAAGGAAAAATATGAAGAACAATCCTGAAGTAGATGTAGAAGTTATATGCTTTCCTGTCGAGCAATTACGGCCACTCAAGAACGAAACGTCGACTATATCTCGCAATAATCCAGCCAATGTTGCTTTATGGTTGCATCGCGAGCAAAATTAGCAAAATTAGCACAAAAATTCGTCAAGGACTTCAGAATACATGTTTACGATTAACCTTACAAGCACCAAGATGTGCGAGTACACGACAAGTCCACAAACAATGAAACATTAATACGATGAAAGAAAAAAATCAAAGAATACGCAAGCAAATCATTTAACAAAATCAACACGCTCAGACCTACTTCTCGACAGTTACAAGGTGATAGAGTGGCACAACCACAAGCATGTCCTAGGATAAGAGTGCTGTCTTCCATTCATAGCGTCCTTGATATAAGCTATTGAGATCTTAAGGACGAAAATAACTTTTAAATAATTTTTGAACTCATAATTGGAACGTCAGCCATCTTGTATCGTGAAGTAACAAAAAACAATCAGCTGAGATCGAAAATGGCATTTGTTTTTATGCTGCGGCAACTGGTTTCAGTGGTACACGACCATCTTCAGACTAACTGCAACTGCCTTGCTTAGAAGTTGCACTTACAACGGCTCCACGCATAGGCTCCACACGTCACCAATGGAGACGTTGCTGGTCTGAAGATGGTCTATGTACGACTGAAACTGGTTACCATATCATAAAAACTATTTGCGATGTGGGCTAATTGTTTCTTATTAAATTAATTTGCGCCCAATGACCCAGCAAGAATAAATACACTGAAGCGCCAAAGAAACTGGTCTAGCCATGCGTATTCAAATACAGAGATATGTAAACAGGCAGAATATGGCGCTGCGGTCGACAACATCTATATGACAACAAGTGTATGGAGCAGTTGTTAGATCTGTTACTGCTGCTACGATGGCAGATTATCAAGATTTAAGTGAGTTTGAACGTGGTGTTATAATCGGCCCACGAGCGATGGGACACAGTATTTCCGACGTAGCGTTGAAGTGGAGATTTTCCCATGCGACCATTTCACCAGTGCACCGTGAATATCAGGAAACTGATAAAATATCAAATATCCGACATCGCTGCGGCCGGAGAAAGATCCTGCAACAACGGGACAAACGATGACTGAAGAGGATCGTTCAACGTGACAGAAGTGCAACCCTTCCGCAAATTGCTGCAGATTTCAATATTGGGCCATCAACAATTTTCAGCGTGCGCACCATTCAACGAAACACTACCGATATGGGTTTTCGGAGTCGAAGGCCCACTCGTGTACTCTTGATGACTGCACGACACAAAGCTTTACTCCTCGCTTGGGCCCGTCAACACCTACATTGGACTGTTGATGACTGGAAACATGTTGCCTGGTCGGCCGAGTCTCGTTTCAAATAGTATCGAGCGGATGGACGTGTACGGGTATGGAGACAAGCTCATGAATCCATGGACCCAGCATGCCAGTAGGGGACTGTTCAAGCCGGTGCAGGCTCTGTAACGATGTGGGGCGTGTGCAGTTGGAGTGATATCGGACCCCTGATACGTCTAGATACGACTCTGACAGGTGAAACGTATGTAAGCGCCCTGTCTGATCACCTGCATCCATTCATGTCCATTGCGCGTTCCGACGGACTTGGGCAATTCCAGCAGTACAACGCTACAAGCTACATGTCCAGAATTGCAACAGAGTGGCTCCATGACCAATCTTCTGAGTTTAAACACTTCCGCTGGCCACCAAATTCCCCAGACATGTACATATTGAGCATTGGGATGCCTTCCAACATGCTGTTCGGAAGAGATCTTCACCCCTCGTATTCTTACGAATTTATGGACAGCCCTGCAGGATTCATGGTGTCAGTTTCCTCCAGCACTACTTCAGACATTAGTCGAGTCCATACCACGTCGTGTTGCGACACTTCTCGCAAGTATGGAACATGGAGAGCACTTCTATATCGACAAATTAAGGAAACCTTTAGTATTATCGATAGCTCATTAGAAACATTTGATGGTGATAGGAATTTGACTTTGAATGGTAAAGGAAAAAGTCTGTGCGTAGTAAAGACATCACGAGTTCCTCAGATTTCTAGAAACTTATGAATCGGGAGTGTGGGAAGCGCGTACTTCTAAATGATTATTCTTGTAACGAAGAAAGAAAACAGGTACTATCAGATTAGAAGATTAGTGTGAAAAAAAATCGTTCAAATGGCTCTAAGCACTATGGGACTTAACATCTGAGGTCATCAGTCCCCTAGACTTAGAACTACTTAAACCTAACGACATCTCACACATCCACATCCGAGGCAGGATTCGAACCTGCGACCGTAACAGCAGCGCGGTTCCGGACTGTAGCGCCTAGAACCGCTCGTCCACAGCGGCCGGCCTAGTGTGAACATCTGAAGTACTTCACATCATGTAAGTATTGAGGGGTAATTTTAGTAAATGGAACCATCACGTAAAATCAATAGTAGGGAAGGCGAATGGAAGACGTATGTTTGCTGCGAGGACTCTAAGACAGTGCAGTGCATCCCTAAAGTAAACTGCATACAAGAAGCCGGTGCGGCCAGTTCAAGGCTATCGTCCCACTATTATGAATATATATCAAGTAGCGCCACAACAGAAATCTAATGAAATAAGAGACGCGGTGCTAGGACCGTAATAGATATTCGTATAGCCCATACGACAGCGTAACAGAAATGTTCGGAGAACGTAAATGATCCCCATTTACGTTCTCCGAGCACTTCTAGCAATCTGTTACGATCCTAGCTCCGCGTCTCCGAACTCGTTCATTTCTGTTGTCTTTCTATTCGATAAATATTCATTGGGCGAAGGACAAAATAGTTTTCGTAAAACTCTGTTCGGTAAATTTAGATATTTCAATATCTCTGCCTGGCCATCTAGATTTAAGTTTTCCGTGATTTCTCCAATGCGCTCCAGCAAAATGCCGGGATCGTTCCTTTGAAAAGAGCGCGGCCGATTTCATTCCCCATCCTTTCGTAATCCAAGTTGTTGCTCCGAACTCTAATGACAGCGCTGTCGATGGGACGTTAAGCTCTAACCTTCTTACCTCCCATCCTTCTGTTCCACGAAGACCATGAGGCCATTACGTTGCCACCATCGTATATTTGTGGTAGGTCATGGGAATAAGATTAGTTCGCATGTAGAGAAGCACAGATATTCATTTTTCATTTGCTCAACTAGCTTGTAATATCTGACGTCTTCTAAGTACGTTGCATGTTTGTGCTATCTTTGTACTCCCTGGTGCCCGACCATGATACTGTGATCATATGTGATTCATTTTTCCTTCGCTCAACTAGCGAATAGCGTAGGACAAAAAATCGATAATACTGGCCCGATGTACCCTCTGCCATACACTATACAGTGGTTCGCGGAGTATATCTGTAGATGTAGAAACTGTAGCAGTGGAAAATAAGAGTATGAATATCCTGTCTAGCTGGTATCGGCATACATATACAGTAGTAAATCGGTAACACAAATGCTGACTTTAATGTAATTTATTTACCGATCTGTTTCAGGCCAATGTAATGTTCACGGCACATTCAAAAACCAAACAAAAATGCAGTGACCACTATGACCTGTAAGGTCAACAAATTACATTCATAAGAAGATACTTACGCCAAAATGCGGTTTTAAAACCAACATTACGTATTATATATTTTTAGGAATCTAACGTAATTAATTACAGTCAAGGAGAAGAATTCTGAACACGATAACTATCTGAAGTGCAGGCGCTAGACGGCATTAAATCGGCTCAAGATAGACAACAACAGAGTCGCATATGATCAGAATATCATGGTCAAGCCCCATGGGGTACAAAGACGAGACAAATTTGCAACATACTTGAAGACATCAAGAGACTGCAAGGTCAAAATGTAAAACACATGTACAGAAACTACTCTACAAAATACTATCATGAGTCTTGTGTGAAATATGTAAATATTAGAGCAGAAGTCAAGGATTTTATATAATTAATTTATTTTATTTTATTTTATTTTTAAAACTATAAAACTAGCCACAATTGTAATAACAATATACAAACTGCGTGACACAGTTGTAAGTATGACTAACATGAGACCCAATACGTCATCAAAGCATATGGGAAGTTGAAAATACAAACTGTGACCTTCTAGATGGAACAGAAGAAGGCATGTTGACATAGCTAACATGGGCATTCAACCCCAACAAAAAAACAATAAAGGTCTAACTTCGTAAACATTTAAGATTAACCCCTATAAAGATAAAAAATCTACCCAAACCTCCACTTTAATCTTTTATGTAAAATGCATTGCAGCATTTTGTACAGTATTTTATGTACACGTTCTTCACATTTTGACCTTGTAATCTCTGACTTCTTCAAGTATGTTCCAGGTTTGTGCTATCTTTGTACTCCATGGTGCTTGATCATGATATTTTGATCATTTCTGATTCTGTTGTTGACTATCTTGAACTCGTTTAATGCTTTTATTTGTAGCGAATAGCGCATGCGATTCACATAGTTATTGTGTTCAGAATTGCTACATTTGACCTTAATTATGGAGCCGGCCGCGGTGGCCGAGCTGTTCTAGGCGCCTCAGTCCAGAACCACGTGGCTGCTACGTTCGCAGGTTCGTATTCTGCCTCAGGCATGGATGTCCTTAGGTTAGTTAGATTTAAGTGGTTCTAAGTTTAGGGGACTGATGACCTTAGATGTTAAGTCCCATAGTGCTTAGAGCCATTTGAACCGTTTGAACCTTAATTATGTCCGTGGATTTCGAACAATGTTTGATATGTAATGTTCGTTTTGTAATTGCATATTTGACGTAAGTATCTTCTAATGAATGTTGTTGCCGTAATTTTTTGACCTTGCAGGTCATATTGGTCATTAGATTTTATTGCAATTTTTGTTTTGTTTTTATACAGTACCATGAATGTGATCCTGGACTGAAACTGGTCGGTAAATAAATTGCATTAAAGCCAACATTTTCGTCGTGCATTTCCTTCAAATAAAAGTGCAAGAGTGCGAGGGAGCGCGTCGTGCATGCGGCTGCTGCAAAGCGCGTGGGAGGCCGTGGATCGATCGAGGCGGCCGGCGGCGGCCCAGCTGGCCAGCTGCCGCCTCCCAGAGGCCAATCAGCTGCCGCCGCCACCTCGCAGCCGGCGTGGCTGTTTTCTCCTTTTTCTCATCATGAATGGTATAATAAAACAAGGAATATTGTACCTGCTGTGGCCCATGAAGTCATCAAACTGGCGAACAAACCGCTCATTAAAACCAGAGCATACAATTCACGCCACTACAAGAACCATATACGTATAATTAATAATTAGAACTGACTCTAGTGAAAGTATAGAAGCAAAAACCTTCCAGCAGAAATGGGTCCGCAAAGAAATCGATCACGAGAGAATTGTGAATACACTACTGGTCATTAAAATTGCATACACCACGAAGATGACGTGCTACAAACGCGAAATTTAACCGACAGGAAGAAGATGCTGTGATATGCAAATGATTAGCTTTTCAGAGCATTCACACAAGGTTGGCGCCGGTGGCGACACCTACAACGGGCTGACATGAGGAAACTTTCCAACCGATTTCTCATACACAAACAGCAGTTGACCGGCGTTGCGTGGTGAAACGTTGTTGTGATGCCTCGTGTAAGGAGGAGAAATGCGTACCATCACGTTTCCGACTTTGATAAAGCTCGGATTGTAGCCTATCGCGATTGCGCTTTATCGTATCGCGACATTGCTGCTCGCGTTGGCCGAGATCCAATGACTGTTAGCAGAATATGGAATCGGTGGGTTCAGGAGGGTAATACGGGATGCCGTGCTCGATCCCAACGGCCTCGTATCACAAGGAGTCGAGATTAAAAAAATGGTTCAAATGGCTCTGAGCACTATGGGACTTAACATCAGTGGTCATCAGTCCCCTAGAACTTAGAACTACTTAAACCTAACTAACCTAAGGAAATCACACACATCCATGCCCGAGGCAGGATTCGAACCTGCGACCGTAGCGGTCACGCGGTTCCAGACTGAAGCGCCTAGAACCGCAAGGCCACACCGGCCGGCCGCAGTCGAGATTACAGGCATCTTATCCGCATGGCTGTAACGGATCGTGCAGTCACGTCTCGATCCCTGAGTCAACAGATGGGGACGCTTGCAAGACAACAACCATCTGCACGAACAGTTCGACGACGTTTGCAGCTGCATGGACTATCAGCTCGGAGACCATGGCTGCGGTTACCCTTGACGCTGCATCACAGACAGGAGCGCCTGCGATGGTGTACTCAACGACGAACCTGGGTGCACGAATGGCAAAATGTCAATTTTTCGGATGAATCCAGGTTCTGTTTACAGCATCATGATGGTCGCATCCGTGTTTGGCGACATCGCGTGGACGCACACTGGAAGCGTGTATTCGTCATCGCCATACTTGCGTATCACCCGGCGTGATGGTACGGGGTGCCATTGGTTACACGTCTCTGTCACCTCTTGTTCGCATTCACGGCACTTTGAATAGTGGACGTTTCATTTCAGATGTGTTACGACCCGTGGCTCTACCCTTCATTCGATCCCTGTGAAACCCTACATTTCAGCAGGATAATGCACGACCGCATGTTGCAGATTCTGTACGGGCCATTCTGGATATAGAAAATGTTCGACTACTGCCCTGGCCAGCACATTCTCCAGATCTCTCACCAATTGAAAACGTCTGGTCAATGGTGGCCGAGCAACTGGCTCGTCACAATACGCCAGTCACTACTCTTGATGAAGTGTGGTATCGTGTTGAAGCTGCATGGGCAGCTGTACCTGCACACGCCATCCAAGCTCTGTTTGACTCAATGCCCAGGCGTATCAAGGCCATTATTACGGCCAGAGGTGGTTATTCTGGGTACTGATTTCTCAGGATCTATGCACCCAAATTGCGTGAAAATGTAATCACGTGTCAGTTCTAGTATAATATATTTGTGCAATGAATTCCCATTTATCATCTGCATTTCTTCTTTGTGTAGCAATTTTAATGGCCAGTAGTGTATATTGTTACGACGCGCCGCTGACGACAGTATGAAGTGTCGTCTCATGTAGAACAAATGTGTTTGATATCGGCTAAGTACCATTTTATTCGTCTCATATTTCATCCATGGGACATGTGGCACTTGCTTAATTGAGCACTGGCACATTTTGCTGCCAATGTAAGGCGTCGCCTAATGGGGCAATATGGTCGAGTAAACCCTGTACCATAGCTTCCGAAATCGCCTACCCTTCATCCTTTGGATAGTTTATGTGCAAGGTCCTCTCAGAAGTGAAGTGTATAGCACTCCCGTTGATAAGGTTGAAGAAGTGGAGCAGTGAATCGTAGAGTCTTGTCAAGGTTTAGAAGACGATCCGGATAAGTTCGAAGCAATTCGTAACTAGTAAAATATTGCATCCAAATGCGAGGACGAAACGTGCAACATCTTCTTTAACAGGCACGAGTGTGCACGTGTTGAGATGGTGTTGTATTTTTTTGTTATGGCAGCCCATGCTTGAAACCTGAGCACAGTAAGACGGGTAATAATCTTAAAGTTCACATTTCAAATACATTTGTACTAACTCCGACAATGTCATACTGCAGTCAGTGCCGGCTCCAAAATGGCACCGTGCGAGGTGGCGCAATGGTAGCACACTGGACTCGCATTCGGGAGGACGACGGTTCAATTCCGCGTCCGGCCATCCTGATTTAGGTTTTTCCGTGATTTCCCTAAATCGCTCCAGACAAATGCCGGGATGGTTCCTTTGAAAGGGCACGGCCGACTTCCTTACCCGTCCTTCCCTTATCCGCTGAGACCAATGACCTCGCTGTGTGATCTTCTCCCTCAAAACAACCCAACCCAACCTCCAAAATGGCTTGTTTGCTATCCTGTATTTACTGGGACGTTTTCTATTACCGTATACTTTTTTCTGTTAAATGTGACACACCTTGCAGTTATTTTCACATCTCTTTCGTTGGCTTTCACCAACTTACCTTCAAGCAGTGAGCCCCAGCCTAACTTAGACCTCGAGCTACGCTAGATAGCAGTATGTCTCCACAACGTACTTTCCAAAAAAAGATGTAAGGTCAAAATATATACTGATGTTTGTCTTGTACACAAGATTTTTTTTTTTGAGCATGAAAACATGATTCGAGTAAGCTGTACTTAGAATACAGCCTACTTGAATCGTTTTTTCAATCTCAAAACCTGTTGAGGCTGTGGAACACCACAAAAATAGAATTTTACCAAGAAGAAATGTCATTGCCTTCTTATATCTCTGCTTGCGCATACATGACTTCGTACGCCTCATCATCACTATGCCACAGGTCAAAACCGACCTGTAGTTAGGATGAGTCAAACCCACCCAATATCATAGCTGTCTTCAAATAAAAATTTATTTTACAACCCTTTTTTCAGTTTAGCTTTCAGAGGAAGTATCATTTGTGGGGAGAAATACATAATGAATAAACTGTACATCCACAGCTGTGCTGAATATACAAATCCGTCAGGAGATGAGCAAGACATTCTGCAAACTGACTATGGTTTAAAGAAACGAAGTTTTTCCGACATCTGCTCACTTGCTAGCACAGCAATACAAATTCTGTTTCAGTACATTTGCAGTATTCCTCCGTACACTTTGGACAAAATGTCATAATCAAATCCCGTGCCTAATGTGAGCATAAGCTACACGGCGATGTTCATATTTTCAAAATATAGCTGAAGAGTGTGTGGGCAGATTGCTGTTCGTTCTAAAGACTCCAGCCACGCAACCGATATACAAGACGATTTCCTTTTCTACTGTTGCAGCGTGCTTTCTGCTATGAACGGATATAATTAAGGGTAAGTATGTTATTATCCGTCGTGACTGACAGATGCTTGGTGAATTTTGAATACTGCAACATCCAGCAGTTCCTAAAATCTGTCATGCAATGATTTTAGTATTATGCACATGTCTTGAAAATGGTCGACTTACTTAGAATTGTCCTGGTTTCACTAAAGTCTTTGCTATTTATACGACAACGGTACAGAGAGAGACGTGAAATCTCACCATATGGTAAACCAAATCTCCGCCAGGCTAGTTATACCACACACTGATTATAGCACGGTCAGATACTTGCCACTATTGTACTACGAAAAACCATAAACAATTCCCCCTAGTTTCTTACTGCCATTCATGTCCAATTTTTGTATCACTCTCTTGATCACTTTTACGAAACCAAACGAAGAGCACGTTTGGCGATACCTCTCGTAGACTGTTTGAATCTGCCCACACATAAGCCTGATGGGCCAACTTCAGTGTAAATTAACTCGGAAATAGCGCAATGTATCGATTTTTTGTTATTATTTATTTCTCAGCACAACCTACCCCGCAACACCCTTACAAGCTTTTTAGACTGTTTCTGATCACCCTGCATAGGTGTAGTCCATGCATCTATCTTGTGCTGATAGCTAAGGCGCTACACACCTGTAGATCAGTACCACCGGTTATCTACATTTCTCTCACATCTACTACTGTAAGCATTGTCAATATGCCATAATTAATTTTGTAATAAATTTTATCCTACAGGTATACAGACAATTTATAAAACTAAATGAGTGTGTGCGATAGGACTAGTGAGTGTGATTGGGTCTTATAAGAACCTCTATGAAATTAGGTTAGACAAAATGTAAAATACGACATGTGCATGTACTTCGAGTGATAATCACAATTTCTGCATGTAAAGAATGCCTTTCTCATTATGGAACGTCATAAGAAAAGAGTATAGCCTTTTAATCTGGCTTCAGTGTCCAAGGCTTCGCTTCATTCAGCGACTGTATTTATAACATTTAATATCCAGGTCCTTTTTACGAACAGACTGAGTACTCAGATGATTCTTCTTCATTAACTTTTATTGTGACAGATTTCTCATGAACATTTACAAAAATCCGGATTAAAAATGTAGACTGCATACACTGTACTTAATAAAAGGAGTTACAATGTAGGAAATATTAAGAGACACAAGCACCAAGCTGCCAGCAAACATGGATGTTGACCATTACAGAATTGAGTAAAAACTGACTTACATCTTGTGCGTCTGACATTTACAAGAGAACTGAACTGCTGATAGTTAACTGACGAACTGTCGTACTGATGTGCACTGAACTACGATCTTAAATAATACAGTTTTTGTTCTTTAAATTAAATTTACTTCACAATAGAATTTTCTCTTACTTTAATTTTAGCAGTAATAAGTCATTTTTAGTGAATTTGCCCACTTGACACAAATTGCAAACCAAACCTAAGGTGATGAAAAATGAGCTATAATGGGAAACATTCTAAATCAAATTTTGATAATAAACTTTGTTGATTCTGTTTGGTGAAGAGTAACATAAAAGAAGACAGTCGCTAAGTAGCACAATTGTGACTTATTACTGTCCCTTACAGAATCATCGAAACTCTAGAAGAATAAGATGACAGTCATTAAGAAATATAAGAGGCAGTCACATGAAAACGAGAGACATGGAAATAGAGTAAAGTGTTCATTATCTCAAAGGTAATCGTCCTAACGATTTATCCCACTGTGAGACAGAGCGGACAAGCCTTATGGAAAAACCCAATAAAACAATACCAATCGCCGTTATTTAGGCTTTATTTTTATTTTTAGGCTACCAGTTTCGGCGATACATTTCGTTATCTTCAGCCCTATACAGTGAAGGTGATAACAGAGCAATAAGTACATATTAAAATTAAAATACAGAGCGTAGTCTCTAAAAGTTACAAGTGCTGTATATGAATTTACGCAATTAAAATATCTACAGTGAAGGTTATACCAGAGCAATAAGTACATATTAAAATACAGAGCGCATTGTCTAAATGACGTAAGCGTTACATATTAATTTACATAATTAAAAGAACTCAGTCTTAATTAAAATCGACATGATACACCATAATATGTACTATCCGGAATTAATTAGTTATTCATGCACATTGTGAAATGCTTAGTAACGTAATGGAAGTATTTATAAAAGAGAAGTGTCGCAGTAATGCAACCATCAGCCTGGTATATCCGTTGTCTGTAAAAAAATGCATGGTTACACGTGGCAGATTCTATAGGTTTTGTCAAAAATAAAAGACGGGTAAAGTGACCGACTAATCATATGTAAAGTAGGTAACAGGATCGTATATCAGGTAAAGTAACCTTCACTGTATATATTTTAATTAAGTAAATTAATATGGAACACTTGTGTCTTTTAGACAATACGCTCTGTATTTCAGTTTTAATGTGTACTTATTACTCTGTTATAACCTTCTCTGTATAGGCCTGAAGATGACGTAGTGTATCGTCGAAGCTGGTATCCTAAAAATAAAAATAAAACCTAAATAGCGGCGATTGGTATTGTTTTATTGGATATTGACCAGCCGTAGTCCAACACTCCAGCCAGAAGATGGAGTTACATTCATTTATGGAAAAACGTCTGCCGTTGCCTGCGGAACCATAGTTGCACCAAGACGTACACCTCTTCGTCCGAAGCAACTCGACGACCATGAATGTCTTTCTTCATGGCTCAAAAAAAAAAAAAAAAAAAATGTGGGAACGAATGCTTACAATTTCAGAAAAATTGGATCGTGTGTTCAAGAAAAGGAGGTTCACAAATTGAGCCAGTCAATAACTGTTGGTCCACCTCTGGCCCTTGTGCAAGCTGTTATTCAGCTCGGCCTTGGTTGACAGACTTGCTGGATGTCCTCCTGAGAGATATCGTGCCAAATTTTGTCCAATTGGCGCGTTAGATCGTCGAAATCCCGAGCTGCGTCGAGGGTCCTGTCCATAATGTTCCAAATGGTCTTACTGGGGAGAGATCTGGCGAAATTACTGACCAAGGCAGAGTTTGGTAAATACAAAGACAGGTAGCAGAAATTCATGCTGTTTGCGGGCGGGCATTATGTTACTGAAATGTAGGCCCAGAATGGCTTGCCCCGAAGGGCAACAAAACGTGGCGTAAAATATCGTCGACATACTGCTGTGATGTAAGAGTGCCGCGAATTACAACCAAAGGGGTCCTGCTTTGGAATGAAATTCCACCCCAGAACATCACTCCCGGTTGTCAGGCCGTATGGCAGGCTACAGTCTTGCTGGTGTTACACCGCTGTCCAGGGTATGTCCAGACACGTCTTCACAGGTAATTGGGGCAAAACGGAAGCGGGAATCATCACTCAAGGCAATTCTACTCCAATCAATGAGATCCCCGGCCGAAGACGTGTCTGCAGACGCCCTGGACAACGGTGGAATACCAACCCGACTGTCGCTGGCCATACAGCCCGACAACCAGGAGTGATGATCTGAGGTGCCATTTCTTTTCATAGCAGGACCCCTTTGGTTGTCATCTACGACACCTTTACAGCACAGCGGTACGTCGACGATGTTCTACACCCCGTTTTGTTGCCCTTCACGGCAAACCATCCTGGGCTGACATTTAACCAAGATAACATCCGCTCGCACAGTTAGAGTATTTCTACTTCTTGTCGTCATGCTTGCCAAACTCTCCCTTGGCCAGAAGGGTTGCCATATCTCTCATCAATTGAGTACGTTCGAGGGATTATAGGCATATGGGCCCTCTAACTAGCTCGGGATTTTGAAGACCTAACGCGCCATTTGGACAGAAGTTGACACGATACCGCTCAGGAGGACACGCAACAAAAAATGGCTCTGAGCACTATGGGACTTAACATCTGTGGTCATCAGTCCCCTAGAACTTAGAACTACTTAAACCTAACTAACCTAAGGACATCACACACATCCATGCCCGAGGCAGGATTCGAACCTGCGACACGCAACAACTCTATCAATCAATGCCAAGCTAAACAACTGCTTGCATGAGGGCCAGAGGTGTATCAAAGCGTCATTGACTTGCTCCACTTGCGAAGCCCTTTCTCTTGAATAAATCATCCAATTTTTCTGAAGTCATTATCATTTGTTTATCTGTACATGTACATCACATCTACCGGTTGAGATTTGAATTATCATAAAGGGGTTAGAATGATTATAAATCGGTAAGAAAAATGTTAGTTAGGTTCAAACGTATCGTATACAACGTCTGAAAAAAAAATCGTAGCTCCAAAAAGTAATTAATATAGAGTAATGAAATTCCGGGAATAGATTTGCCTAGGTAACATATTTAATTGATTAACACTGCTAGATCGCAGTACGAGATAAGCTATGCTAAAATAGCATTGACCGACGGTCTGAGCTGGGTTCCATAATTAACACTGTTATAACACAACCGTTTAATGCTAAGGCTTCTCGCCAACTGGAGCTGTAAAAATGGTTCAAATGGCTCTGAGCACTATGGGACTTAACTGCTGAGGTCTTCAGTCGCCTAGAACTTAGAACTACTTAATCTAACTAACCTAAGGACATCACACACACCCATTCCCGAGGCAGGATTCGAACCTGCGACCGTAGCGGTCGCGCGATTCCAGACTGTAGCGCCTAGAATCGCTCGGCCACCCCAGACGGCTGGAGCTGTAGAGAAGAGGCTACGGAACAAGCCAGTATCTGCCGCATACTGTTGAAGAGTTACGAAGGTGGAGGCACTTCTTTTCAGTCAACCCTCGTATAACTGGTTCATACACTCCTGGAAATGGAAAAAAGAACACATTGACACCGGTGTGTCAGACCCACCATACTTGCTCCGGACACTGCGAGAGGGCTGTACAAGCAATGATCACACGCACGGCACAGCGGACACACCAGGAACCGCGGTGTTGGCCGTCGAATGGCGCTAGCTGCGCAGCATTTGTGCACCGCCGCCGTCAGTGTCAGCCAGTTTGCCGTGGCATACGGAGCTCCATCGCAGTCTTTAACACTGGTAGCATGCCGCGACAGCGTGGACGTGAACCGTATGTGCAGTTGACGGACTTTGAGCGAGGGCGTATAGTGGGCATGCGGGAGGCCGGGTGGACGTACCGCCGAATTGCTCAACACGTGGGGCGTGAGGTCTCCACAGTACATCGATGTTGTCGCCAGTGGTCGGCGGAAGGTGCACGTGCCCGTCGACCTGGGACCGGACCGCAGCGACGCACGAATGCACGCCAAGACCGTAGGATCCTACGCAGTGCCGTAGGGGACCGCACCGCCACTCCCCAGCAAATTAGGGACACTGTTGCTCCTGGGGTATCGGCGAGGACCATTCGCAACCGTCTCCATGAAGCTGGGCTACGGTCCTGCACACCGTTAGGCCATCTTCCGCTCACGCCCCAACATCGTGCAGCCCGCCTCCAGTGGTGTCGCGACAGGCGTGAATGGAAGGACGAATGGAGACGTGTCGTCTTCAGCGATGAGAGTCGCTTCTGCCTTGGTGCCAATGATGGTCGTATGCGTGTTTGGCGCCGTGCAGGTGAGCGCCACAATCAGGACTGCATACGACCGAGGCACACAGGGCCAAAACCCGGCATCATGGTGTGGGGAGCGATCTCCTACACTGGCCGTACACCACTGGTGAACGTCGAGGGGACACTGAATAGCGCACGGTACATCCAAACCGTCATCGAACCCATCGTTCTACCATTCCTAGACCGGCAAGGGAACTTGCTGTTCCAACAGGACAATGCACGTCCGCATGTATCCCGTGCCACCCAACGTGCTCTAGAAGGTGTAAGTCAACTACCCTGGCCAGCAAGATCTCCGGATCTGTCCCCCATTGAGCATGTTTGGGACTGGATGAAGCGTCGTCTCACGCAGTCTGCACGTCCAGCACGAACGCTGGTCCAACTGAGGCGCCAGGTGGAAATGGCATGGCAAGCCGTTCCACAGGACTACATCCCGCATCTCTACGATCGTCTCCATGGGAGAATAGCAGCCTGCATTGCTGCGAAAGGTGGATATACACTGTACTAGTGCCGACATTGTGCATGCTCTGTTGCCTGTGTCTATGTGCCTGTGGTTCTGTCAGTGTGATCATGTGATGTATCTGACCCCAGGAATGTGTCAATAAAGTTTCCCCTTCCTGGGACAATGAATTCACGGTGTTCTTATTTCAATTTCCAGGAGTGTATTTTGTCAAGACGTAACTGGATATTACTACATTTTCAGTCAGATAATACGTCGTCGTAGATAACCGTCTCATACTGCGAAAAGTATGAGCCTGCTAAGTGATGCTGTTTCTTAGTTCAATATGCAGGGAGCAACCTATCTCTTTTCAGCGGTTGTTAAGTGGCGCGGGGTGTGTGGGTCGGGGGGGGGGGGGGGGGGATGTGTAGGGCGTCAAACGGGTCGACTGGGAGCGGGAGAGGCAGCACAGGACATTGTAATTTCCACTGTCTATACGTTTACAAATAAATTCATAAAACTTTGTCAGCATGGCCGAGAAGGATTCAGGGTCCACACTCATAGCAGTTGAAGTTCAAAAATATGACAAAATATTTTTTTTTACATGTGATAATTTATCATTTGTTTCATTTACGCCGGCCGTTGTGCCAGAGCGGTTCTAGGCGCTTCAGTCTGGAACCGCGCGACCGCTCGGTCGCAGGTTCGAATCTTGCTTCGGGTGTGGATGTGTATGATGTCCTTAGGTTAGTGAGGTTTAAGTAGTTCTAAGTTCTAGGGGACTGATGACCTCAGATGTTAAGTCCCATAGTGCTCAGAGCCATTTGAACCAATTTTTTTTGTTTCACTTGCTATTAGTTGCATTTGTTGCTATAGGCACTCTTTTCTACATAAGTAAGAGAGATCCTTCGATGAATTTTGCACAGCATACAAACCATACTTAACGGTGTATGAAACTCTATAATTTATTTAATTTATGAATAAATGAATGAGCTGTTACATTCTAAACTCCATCTTTAGAAAAAACCTCAAATTTTATAGTTAACTATCTCAATTTTTACCACAGTTTTTAATAGATTTGGAAAATCTAAAACAAAAAATACTGTTACATCTACCAGAAACATCTAAAATGTTCCACTGCTGAATTACTGTTACTTTCCACATTCTTCAGATTTAATCTTCCTTTCCTATTCAGAGACATTCTCTCCTGGGTCATATTTTTTATTTGAAGCTATGCTCTTGCCATTTGCTGATTGTCCCATCATCAAGAAACATTAGCGCATAAAATTGTCAATATCCTGAGATGGTTGGAAGGGCCTTCCCATAATGCTCGAAACATTGTCATTTGGGGAGAGATCCGGCGACCTTGCTGGCCAAGGAAGGATTTGACAAGTAGAAAGACAAGCAGTAGGAACCTTGGCTGTTGCGGGGGGGGGGGGGGGGGGCATTATTTTGCTGAAATGTAAGCCCAAGATGGCTTGCCGTGAAAGGTAACAAAACAGGGTGTAGGATATCGTTGACGTACCACTGTGCTGCAAGGGCGAACCGCAAGGTTGGTATCCCAGTGCTGTCCAACGCCGACTCCAGGCACGTCTTCATTGGGGCAGTGTTCGAAGCGGGACTCATCACTACAGGCAGTGCTGCTCCAGTGAATGAGAATGCAGGCCCAAGACGTGTTTAGAGGCGGTCAGGACAGTGATGGGATACCAACCTTGACGATCGCCCGCCATTCGGGCCGACAGCCAGGGATGACGGTCTAAGGTGCCATATCTTTTCATAAGGGTATCATCCGCGACACCCTTATACCACAGCGGTAAGTGGACTATCTTCTACGCCTCGTTTTGTTGCCCTTCAAGACAAGCCGTCCTGGGCTTGCATTTAAGCAAGATAACACCCGCCCGCACAGGGCGAGAATTTCTAGTTCTTATATTCGTGCTTGTCAAACCCTACGTTGGCCAGCTGTGTCGCCAGATCTCTCATCAATTGAGAACGTTCGGAGCATTTTGGGCACATGGGTCCTCCAACCAGCCCGGTATTTTGACCATATAACTCGTCATTTGGACAGAGTTTGGCACGATATCCCTCAGGAGAACTTGCAACAGCTCCGCCAATCAGTGCCAAACTGAACAACTGCTTGCATAAGGGCCAGAGGTGTACCAAAGCGTTATTGACTTGCTCCAGTTGTAAAGCCCTTTCTCTTGAATGAATTACCGATTTTTTCTGAAATGGTTATGATTTGTTTGTCTGACATGTACATCACATCTACCGATTTCCTTCCCATTCGGATAATTCTTCATGATGCGTCTATTTTTTTGTCTTAAAAAAATGTTCAAATGTGTGTGAAATCTTATAGGACTAACTGCTAAGTTCATCAGTCCCTAAGCTTACACAATACTTAACCTAAATTATCCTAAGGACAAACACACACACCCATGCCCGAGGGAGGACTCGAACCTCCGCCGGGACCAGCTGCACAGTCCATGGCTGCAGCGCCTCAGACCGCACGGCTAATCCCGCGCGGCTTTTTGTCTTAGAATGTATTATGAGAGAAATACTTTATGAATAATTGTAAACTGGTAAGAAAAATGTCACTGTTACTATGGTAAATGTATCACATATTTTATTAGAAGTATTTTGAAACTAAAACAGTGTTAAAAGCATCGAAAATAAGAGTGATGTCGGAAAGTTCATATGAAAATTTAGACTTCCACTCGGTGCATTTGGCTCAGAAAGCAAGGTTGGAAACTTTAAAGCTGCAATTGTCTTACAGTGCTGTAGTACGGGCGCTAAGAAGAGCCCTTGCCATAAATAACCCTAATCGTAATGCCAAATAGTTGAAAATGCTCCCGGAGATTAATGATGCTGGAAATCTACAGCTTGGTGAAGCTTAGCTAATAAATTTGTAAAACTAGTAGGTCGAAATTTGTTCGAGTCTCTACTGGCTGAGATTTTTCAACGTTTCCCTTACGCTTACCCTCCAGCCTTTGATCCTTAGTGCTCCCAGCCTTTGCATATGCTCCATGTCGTCCCCTATTTTTCTTACCTGATACGAATCATATGCGAGGGACAGTTATTTTAGCGTACGAGGTATAAGTGTTTTGTATTCAATATTTTCATAGCTAGACTTGTTTACACTTTTACAGTTCATTTAAACATTAGTTACACAGTATCTTACCATAAATAGGAGCTTGTCAGTGACTGTAAGTACAATTGAGCCTATGTCATGACTCTGTTTAATATGGCCACGCAGTGTTACTACTAGGAATTTGTATTGCGTCAGTCACTGAAACTGGCACTTATGTGTACTCAAAGGCTATTATATTTTTATATTTCTTGAAGTGCACAACTTCCCCTTTTCTCTAGAGTAAGTACTAATTGTCAGTTTTTATACCTGGTTGATGTTTTGTCAAGACGCCAGAGAACATTGTTGCCTTTTTTATCGGTTAACACATTCTCATCAATAACCGCGTCACCAGCGAAAAATATGGGACTATAAGTGACGCTATTTGTTAATTCAGTATTGGGAGTAAATCTGAACTCCACCGACAAATTTTCGTAGATTGTTAAGGGGTATTTTCTGAGTATTTTGGTGTAAGGGACTCGTGGTCCATGAAAATTAATGGCCCTACAATACGGTTCTTCTAGCATTTCCTAGATGCTAATAATATTGAACTGACTATTTTTATGTTACGTCTGTGTGCAACAGAATAAATGCAATTTGTGCTTTCCACACGTGTTCGATCTAAATATTTTAGCGTGTCAGTGGCAGTGTGTCTCTTCTTTACACTACGTGTCGTATTCTTGTTGTTCTGTTTGTGAAGCTCTTCGTCTGATTCCACAGTTGAAACACTTGGCAGCACAATACCCAAAGTATGCATGCACCTTTACACCGTATTATAAAAACATTGAGTTACACAGAGACAAAAACTAAAATTGATTAGCCGCGTGGAGTGGCCGAGCGGTTTGAGACGCCATGTAACGGGCTGCGCGGCCGCTCCCGCCGGAGGTTCGAGTCCTCCCTTGGGCATGGGTGTGTGTGTTGTTCTTACCGTAAGTTAGTTTAAGTAGTGTTTAAGTTTAGGGAACGATGACCTCAGCTGTTTGGTCCTTTAGAAATTCACACACATTTGAACATTAAAAATGATTAGGATAAAGTTAATTACGCTTGTGTTTTAAATAAGGCACACAAAAAACTGCTTGTGTGTTTGGAATAACCAGCCGTCCAGGATATAGTGGTGCGATCTGCCTGTTAAGAAGATTTCAGATCAATAACATACTTGGTTTAGAGTCTGCTTTGCACAGTACTAACATTAACGCTTTATTAAGAACTGAATAGTAACCTGAGTAAAATAAAGACCGAGAACATGAAGACAGGCTATTTGGACATAGCGATTAACAGGAATCTAAATGCATCATGCAAGCAATGCAAATAAAAAAAGCGGTATTCCTGACGCATTGTTTCAGGAACTGTTGAAGTTAGAGGTTTGGAACTTGTTTGTAGCTTATTATTTATATTGGTTTACGTTTATGGAAAATGAGATCAATTTTTGAAACATTAGTTTTAAGTTTTCTCCATTTCTTGGCAAGTTTTAATTTCTGATTTCTATACGAAATACATTTAATATTCTACATCCATAGTGTTATAACAATGTTTTGATCGTACTGTAAGAAATTGAAGTGTCTAGCTCAAACAGTTTATTAGAAAGCGATTATTTGTCACAAAAATAGTGTTTTTCAGAAGCAGCAATTGGGAAAAATTTAAATAAAACCAATATAGTTACATCTACCAGAATCATTTGAAATGCTCCACCGTTGTAACCATTATTATTTTTTATGCTCCTCAAATTTAATCTTTCTTTCCTGTTCAGAGACATTCTCTCTTGCGTCACATTTTTAATTTGAAGCTGCACTCTTGCTATTTGCTGATTGTACAAACAATCAAAAAATATTGTTGTAATTCTTCCAGAACTCTTATTCGTCGTTTATTTCCAACATTAAATGCGACGCCAGTATCATTTATTCCAATATTGAGTGTCTGATGCCCTTCAGACGAGTTTTTGTAAGCCGTGGCTAAATTACAATGCGAAAGACACATTGACATTTTGCGCTTTTACTGTCATATAGTTTTTAACAAATCTGGGTTTGTTAAAATACTATACGCTGACTTTTGATCGCCAAAACAACATCTGGCAAATATTTTGTCAGTGAAGTGATTAAGTGTTCCTCTGTCTTGAGTTTTTTTGTACTTAACAATATACTGTAGGACGTAAATTGTGAAGACTATGCTGATCAGTAGTGGCATTATAAAAAGTACTTCGTCCGTAGAATTCTTCTTTTCGCATATATTTTATTTTTATTGTTCCAAATAGTTTGACCATAGTTTTCACACAATGAAGTTGAAATTAGGAGGTTTCATTATGGAAGAATAAATGTTATGCGCTGTGTGACGTTATGACGAAAAACCGGCAGACTAATAAACACACTGTTTCATTCAGAATTCGTTACTATCCACGTCAACAAAAAACAAGAGTCAGCTGAAGTGGTGCCATCCAATGCACATAACACTATTGCTAAGCCACAGCTTTTTGAATTTTGAAGGTACCGAGATAAAAAGTTTTAAGTAACGAAATCCAACTTTTCATCGGAAATAACACTGCACACCGTATTAATAAAAAATTAATCAGACCACCTTATATCACAATCTTCAGCAAATCCGTTAGTCAACAGACCCAAATATCAACAGTAAAATTATTGAAAATTCTTTTTCGAGCTAAACTTTTTAAAATGTAAACCATTATATTGCTATTAAGTTAACAAGGGTATTCCTAAGCTGGTCTTCGTAAAAACGTCCGCAGTAGGCTATGACACGTCCTCAGTATGACTAAGTTACGAACGCTAAGGTCGCCCCCCCCCCCCCCCCCACTAACTCTCCCATCCACACTAGGCTTGTTACTTTTTTTCAAAATGGTTCAAATGGCTCTGAGCACTATGGGACTTAACTTCTGAGGGCATCAGTCCCCTAGAACTTACAACTACTTAAACCTAACTAACCTAAGGACATCACACACCTCCATGCCCGAGGCAGGAATCGAACCTGCGACCGTAGCGGTCGCGCGGTTCCAGACTGTAGCGCCTAGAACCTCTCGGCCACAAGGCCGGCTGCTTGTTTCATCTATCTCCTTCATCATCTGTAACAAACCATCTCAATATACCTTTCTCAATGCTCGACACTACTTCATCTTTCATTCCACAATGCTTCCTACAATTAAATTCTTAAACTATACTTAAAGTTTTAAGGCTTGGGTAAAACTCGGTATCATACTTAATAACCATATTATTTATTGATGAAATTAAGTTGTGGGGTACACACAAAGTTCAGTCATAAATATAACTGAAACATTAATGTGAAATATGATCTTGCATCTCCTGGGGAAATTTAGGTAAGTCAAGTTTGTGTGCTGTTGTTTTTTATTTTAGGCGCGATTCCAGGTTCAAGCTTGAAAGCGATTGTTCGGATGAATATGTAAGACACGAACAAGGAAAGAAAACAATTGTCAGCTGATTATGATTCAGGAATACTATTCCAGGCGTTAAAAACCACGATATCTTCTTTCTCCAGGTCTTTCTAACCAGACCACTTATGCCGTGAACTAAGCCCGTATTTGTTTTTCTCCAATAGTTCTACTTCAGCAACAAGAGGTTCAGATTTAGAGCTCCTCAGTTCTATGTTTTTTTTTTTTTTATATCGAGTAGTTGCATTTCACATTTGCCAATGCGAATATTAAAGTGAGATTTTTTAGACAAAGGCTAATGCAACTTTGCTGTTTCTGAACTTCTAAAACCGGTTAAGAAAGGTTTCCCTCATATTTAAAAGTACTATTGGTTTTAATTAGCAAAGTTCAACAGGTTTCGAAAGTAAGTCAAAATTTCTTTTTCAAAATATTGAACAGAAAGAAAATATATCTTTTCGAATGAAAAAATTTTTTTCTAACATCGTAAAAATTGGTTTTCTTTCCTCTGTAATTTACGATCTGCGTGAAATGTAACGTCCACCATGCAATGAAATTTTTGTGTCCAGTGATCGTTTGTTAGACAAAAAAATTCTTTGAAATGTCGAAGATAAAGAGCTTTAGCAATAACGGAGTTGATAATCACCAGTATTGTAACCTCGCAAGTTTCTTCTGGAAATGTCTGCACACAAAGCACTTCGTTACAATGCAACGGTAAGTAACTATTTTCTGATTAATTTTTTCTTTCAAAAAGCAACATGTTTTCACTCCGTCTGTTGAATTGTAACAATGTTATCGAGTCGAATATGTTTCTCAGTGCACCCCAGTTACAGCCTTTGCTATATCCTCCAGACTCTTTCTACCTTTGAGTGATTATAATCCCAAAAGTTTTTGTTTAGAACCTGCAGATGAAATAAATCGTAAAAAAGTGAAACTTGCGCTGTATTATTTATATAAAACGACTCCTCAAATGCTATTGACAGAGCTGAGACCTATTTAAGGTCTTCGCTTGCTGGTTGGTTGTATTAAAAACGTTCTGACTATTCTGACTTTCACTGTTTTAGCAGTTTGTTTGGAAAAGCGACACTCAACGGACCAGAAAGCCGCATGTGTCTCGCGAGCCGCGATTTGCCGACCACTGTTCTATTCAACCAAAGTTAAAAAAACGTAAATCAAATTAAAACGCAGATTACAATTTTAATTCGGCACCAAAAACAAAAAGGTCGAAATTTTGACCTATAATACTTGGGAATGATGATAGCGTTACAGCATATTTTGATTAAATCGAAACATCTGTTGAAGGTGGAAGATAGAAAGGAATAATACACCTTCTAGATAAAATTCATTATCAAAGAAGTGCTTAGCTTCATCTGTATTAAGACCGGCGCCGTGTTCCCGTGGTATACGCTTATCACGCCGCACGCAACCACTGACACGACCTACCATCACAGGCGCCGGCGCGGCACTGAGCGCACGGGACAGCAGCTGGCGTCGTCCCGGACCCGGAAGTGCGCGTGCGCGGCCCCGCCCACCCAGCGCCGCAGGGTGGGGACCCCGAAATTTCAGTGTGCACGCGGCCGCCGCAGTCGGTCAGCCGGGCCGGAGCGCGATCAATCGGCTGCAGGCGCGAGCTGCGCGCGGTCCGCCGTGGCCCGGCGACCCACTTCCCTGCCCGACTAACTGCTCCGCGCAGCCGAGCCGCTGGCGCGCTCCGATCGCGTCTCCGGCTCGCCAGACGAAACCTCGCCCCGCCCGCTTCCTCCTCATTTTTTTTCCTTTCCGCCGCGAGTCATCTCGTGTCAGCTGGTTCCTCTCGGCGACGCGCGACCCACCTGGCCCGGTTCGTCTCCTCGTTTTTCCCCCGCCTTTTTTCCGTCGCCTGCGCCGGGTGCCCGAGCGCGCCGCCGGTTCTCTGACCTACTGACTCACATGCCGTGCCGGCTGCCCCCTCCACGCCACTCCGTTTGTCTCCCCCACCACACCGGCCTGCGCCGTTACCCTCCCTCCGACGCCGCCCCACCACCGTGTCCACGCGGACACGCGCGCGCGAGAGAGGGACACTTTAAGAAGTTTGACCATAACCTAACATTCATTTGAGTACGTACGGCGCGCCGGCGCGAGTGACGAGTTTTGTGTGTGTGTGAGAGGACTGGCACGGCGACGTCCGCAAGAGGATGCGTCCGGGTGCAGGAGGTGTGACGTCGCGCAAGAGGAACAGATCTCTCGCCCCGCTGTCACGAGGCAACTCGGCAGTCGCAGAACGCGGCGCTGCGTGCTGACAACAAACGGTTGTGACACTGTATTCGTTTCTTCTACCCACAGTGTCGGATTCGGATAATGGAACAGTGCTGGACGAATAGAACTTTACACCTTCTTCTTTCTACGTGAACGTATTTTCCGAAATTCAGTCTAATTTTCGTTATATTAATGCTCTACGCTTCGACGTTCTACACAGCTAGTTGTGATACTAGTTTAAAATAATTACAACTGAACAATTTCTAGTCTGCTGTCAAGTTGAGCTCCGACACACTTGTTTTCAGTTACTGTAAAAAGTGGTGACGTAGTAACGTGACAATACTGTGTGACAGTTGCTGACTGTGTGTAACTCGAATAGAAAGCTACAGCATAAACTGTGATTGTGTTTTTGCGTGCTGGAGTGATTCAGATCTCCATCTACGTGTGAGACTCAGTGCCTCAATAACGGGGGTCAGCTGTTTTTAATGATCCACTCTGCGCATTTCTCTCGGAGCGAAGTAGGAACTTTTGGTAACTGTGACAAGAAAGTGTTCAGACCTGGATTAAGTGTTCTCTGACGTTCGAAGAGTTCGTGACAAACTGCGGATACACGAGAGGTGAACTGTGAACTTGCGCGGCAAATAAAGGAGTGCTGGGAGTGACTCAGTTGCAAGACGATAACGTAGAGCTGTAATTAGGCTGTGACATGTAAGTGAACCCCCGGAACCTCGTAAAGATAAGAAGAAAGCGTCTGAACGTCGGTTTCTGTGACAGAAGAAACCGAGATCTCGCATTCGCGCAGGGCGACTCCAATCGTGCCGACTCGTCGCAGGTGCAAGTTGCGTCACTGATCGGGTTGAACTTTTGAAGATTCGAGCTCTTGGCGAAAAGAACTGTGTTAGCTGTGACAAGAGTCTGTTTGTGTGCGCCGCTTTTCAGCAAACAAGTAAACTGGAAGCGCGTGCATAATCAGAGGGAGATTTCTGTCATAAACTGAAGGTAAAATCGTGTTTCTAAGGCTGTAACGTGAGCAAGTGATTGAAGGATTTAAGTGAGTGTGTAGGTCAAATAAGAGAGCAGAGTGCACGAGTTGGAGGACGCACCGGTGAGGTCGCGAACTGGACGGTCGTAGCGCAGAAGAGCGAACCGCGGGCGAGTGTCGTATGGACGGTGCGCGGCGCAGCGATGCCTGAGCGGTGCCCGGCGTGCGGCGGCGGCCTGGGCGGCGGCAGTGGCGGCGCCGGGGGCGGCGTCGGGGGCGGAGGCGGCTACACGGGCCCCAGCGGCGGCCCGCCCCCGCAGCGCAAGGTGCAGGTGACGGCCAAGGTGCTGTTCGGCTCGGTGGCGGCCATCGCCAACATGAAGCGAGAGGAGAAGGCGGCGCGCGCCAGCCGCCGGCCGCAGTAGCCGTGAGTAGCCCCTAGCCAGCTCTCTGCCATGCCAAAGCCACCGCTACCACCGACCTCCAGTTCCTACCCACCACCGGCCGCCTCGGACTACGCCAGGCGCCGCCCCTGTGATCTGTACTGCGTCACATTCTGTATACTCTACTCGATGTGTGATGATCTCATTACGGCGCAAGTGCGACCGATGTTTACATTTGTTTTTGTTGTTCTTTTGCTACCTGTAAATATTGTACAAAATAAAATTTCTACTCTGCTCGAACACTCGAAGACTTTCTTTGTCCAGTCTGTGCCATGCATGCTTACATTAAAATGCACTTCCCATTTCTTCTTCCACCTCTCGAAGAAGTGGAATTACGAGAGTCATTCAGTAATAAAGAGACAAATCGAAACTCCATCACTGTTTGTTTATTCCTTTTATTTAATTCGTAATTCCACGGAGTCGACGTGTCAGAAGCTCGCAGGCGTGGACTGCATCTCGTCCACAACAGGCAACAGACGACGTCATTCGCACAGAGTCACAGTTAATGCACAACAATGCTCTGAAACAGTGTGTTTTACTGACATCTTAGTACGAACGAATAAATGGAAATATATGAATGGTTACTATATGCCTACATACTATCCTTTGTGACGTTGGACATAACAGTGCTATTACTAAAGACATAAAATAATATGCATTAAGCTGTCGTAAAGAATTTTTAAATGCTTTCTGATTTCACAGTGACTGGTAGTGTTCGAGGTCTGGGTACTTCCATCCACTTTGAAACTTTTTTTGTTTAAAGTATAACTTGCTGCAAAGAGCTCTTTATTCAGAACAATAATAACACAGGTATATGACAAAAACGTTGTATTATACCTGCGAAACGAAAGCAATCACTCATTGGAGTAGAACATATTTTATTGATGAAAGTAGATAATTCAGTAGATGCATTAACCAATCATTAGTAATTAACTGGAGCGATGCATGAAATTTTGCGAATTAGTTCATAAATACTCTTGTGACATCTTTTGTGTTCAGAATGCCTTTTGTTAGGTATTTCACTGTGCGAAATAAGTTAATGAAATTGTACAAAGTAAACAAGCTTATAATTCTAAGATATTATTCTTGTACTAAAGACAGACTAAGTCTGATTTCTGTAGAGGTAACGAATCCGTGACTTACTAAAGAGATTTTATGTATTCAGACGAGTCTGAATGCAGTTTGTCTTCGTTTATCAATTGTACGTTGCTTGCCGGCAGGGCAGTACCTCTCATCAAATTATATGCGCTACCGTGGTGGTTCTTTGTTTTGTGCCTGAGTTACACAGCTATCTCTAAACATATTTGCGTCAGAGTGCATTCTGATGCTTAGTATTATTCAACTTTCTCACCGAAATTTCATGACTATGCAATTAGTATCTGCAAATATAAATAAAAATGACAAATTCTCTGTTGTATTCAAAAACCAGGAATTATTCCACGTGTGGGGCAGGTACAGAATCTTGCGTCGCCATTTAGTACCAATAGCTCTCCACTCCATAATTAGTTATGTAGGTACCGACAGTGTAGAGCAGCATTTTGTTGTAAATACACAATTTGGGAAAAAATTTTCTGCAGTGCACAATACAAAGTGTTTACATGAACCTCGCACATATGCATTCTTGACACAAGTTATGGTTTCTTTTTGAAGTTCCCAAGTTATGAATTAGTCTTTTAATGTCCGCTGTAGAACAACTATGTTTTAGTGTGATGCAGTAGTAGACACAGAATGGACTGTGTTAACACTTACATGGAAAATTTCAACAACTTCTGCAGCTATAATTCGTTCCTCTTCTGTAACATGTTCAGCACTGTCAGTTTCAAAGGATCTAGTCAATATTTGGTAGTCGCAAATAAAGAAATTTACAAGTAGTTAGACCACATTTTCCGACAACTTTGAACTGATTAATTCACTTGCAGGAGAGCGATGTAGTCATAAAGTTTCCTCGCTATTGCTGATGTATTCATATATAAACATCATGTGATAACACATAACTGCAACGCAGTTCTGATTTCGAGGTATAGAATTTAAACTATTTTAAACTGATGTGGATGCAAACTTATTTTATGTAGACTCTTTTTCAAAACACGACTTGTTGTCTCTTTACTTATTGAATGACGCTCGTACTCAGCCGACAGCCGGAACATAAACTGCTTGGAAGCGTCAGATTACTCCAGACATAAACAGCTGCAGTAAGCTTCCAATAGCTCTCACATCTCCTGACATAACACATGGGTTGTCCTAGGGACACTTCTTCGTGTTCACCTACACACAGCTCTGCTATTGTAATTCTTGGTCAACTTTCTCACTTTTCGCAGTTTTATAAGATTAAATACTTACAGGTTACTGGTAATTAACACCTATGGCGATGAACACATCCTTCTGCAGGGGTGGTGCTGGTGAATCTCTGGATTCATAAGAAATCCTTACAGTTAAAGTAGAAAAATTATTTCTCCTATGTACTGTCCCCTGAACTATAAAGACTCTTGGTTTAGTTCTTCTCCTTCTTTAGCTAACGCAATAATGCTTCTTTTGTCTGTGAAAAATACCAGTCGCTCAGATCTAATAACTCATTCATAGCGTTCAAAATTGGTTGCACTTCATGAAGAAATCTGCAGGAGACAACAAAAATGTAGATGTGCTTCCTTTAGCAGCATAATAACTACATCTGCGAAAATAGGTGGACTAAAAAAAAACACATAGTTCTTTAGACAAGCTAGCTGATCGGTGATGTTCCGGCAAAATCGATGTGTCACCTCCCTGTTATGCCAACAAAATTATTTTTCTTCCCAACACAAAGGCTTGTTACAGTAGGCAGCATTAGAAAGAACTTAAGAACTTTATAATTCCAGCAGATTCTTCAGTTACTCACGATTGCGATGGAAACACGTACATCTTCTACTATTGCCACTCGAGTTAATGTCTCAGCTCTTTCATGAAAAGTATGCACGGACACCATTTCAAAACGTAAATGTCAATCTATCTACAGTAAATCAAGAATGTAACAGATCACTAATACGATGAAAAATAATTTGAATATAACTGGGAAAGGAGCCTATAAACAACAGGTTGCTGAAACATGTCTCGATATTGTGTGTTTTCAGTCAGGATGCACATTAGGTACAGTAAGTAAAGAATAATTATGATATTTACTTCATATACGTGAAGATAGCGATATTTCATGGCGTCAACTATTATCCGGCCTGTTTGAGTGGAAATTCAAAATTCCAGATATGAAGGCAACCACTCAGTTTCTAACGACCTGAAACACAAGAGACTTTTCCACTGTTAATTCGTCGTTCTGTACACTGACATTTTACTCTCTCTTGATTTTTCCCACTCTTCAAATGGTTCAAATGGCTCTGAGCACTATGGGACTTAACATCTGAGGTCATCAGTCCCCTAGAACTTAGAACTACTTAAACCTAACTAACCTAAGGACAACACACACATCCATGCCCGAGGCAGGATTCGAACCTGCGACCGTAGCGGTCGCGCGGTTCCCGACTGCAGCGCCTAGAACCGCTCGGCCACAACGGCCGGCTTTCCCACTCTTATTTGTGGCACCGAGTGAAAGGTTTTAATAACTGTTTTTTTAATTTCATGAACACTTTTTTTTATTTTTACACGCATCAACAGATTGTTCGTGATCTATCTCTAAACGCTAGGGCTACAATCTCACGATGAATTTGATATTTTCTCCTGTTGACACCCTTTTACCACATTCTGCACATTTTAGTCAGGTGAGAACGATACACTACCATGCATTTTGTGTTCAGCAGGTTTTAAAATTGTGGAAATCAAACGAAAATTGCGAACATGTTAATAAACACATTTGCATGTGCAGACCAGTATCAAAATAATACCGTTGAAGACACTTTAAACCAATCGACGGCTCTAACATCGATTAAAGGTACTCTGAGGGAGATGGTGCCGCGATTAGGGCATTGGGTTCGATTCCTGTGCGATCATCCAGTTGTAGGTGTTCCACGGTTTACCTACAGCAGTTCACGTGACTGATGGGCGTGTTACTTTCAGGGAAAGTGGGGGAAATTTTCTTCACTATTCCTGTGCAATCCAGCTTGTACTCCAGTGGTATCAGTGTCGACGGGACATTAAAATCCAACATTCCTTTAGAGATGCGAACAATACACAGCGATTCTTGATCTTACTGGGCTTTAGAGGGCTGGGTTGGGGTGGGGGTTGTTTGGGGAAGGAGACCAGGCAGCAAGGTCATCGGCATCGGTCTCATCGGATTAGCGAAGGATGGGGAAGGAAGCCGGCAGTGCCCTTCCAAAGGAATCATCCCGGCATTTGCCTGGAGCGTGTTGTGGATTGGCAAGAGAGCCAACTCGTTTTTGAGAGGAAGCCGAAAGGCACGCGTTTTAGCTCACGCAGGCTGGCGTGAGGTCTGGAACAGGTCAAGGAAATTAGACTAGCAAAAAAGGACGTAGCTGTGGAATACTTAACTTTAATCCACAAATGGTGAACATCGCTCTTGACGGCATCAATAGTAACTGGTAATGGCACCTTGCTAGGTCGAAGCAAACGACGTAGCTGAAAGCTAGGCAAATGAGAGCGTATTTTGTCAGTGAACCACTGCTAGCAAAGTCGGCTGTACAACTGGGGCGAGTGCTAGGAAGACTCTCTAGACCTGCCGTGTGGCGGCGCTCGGTCTGCAATCACTGATAGTGGCGACACGCGGGTCCGACGTATACTAACTGACCGCGGCCGATTTAAAGGCTACCACCTAGCAAGTGTTGTGTCTGGCGGTGACACCACAGAGCGATTTAGGGAAATCACGCGGGACTGAACCGTCGTCCTCGCGAATGCGAGTCCAGTGTGCTAACCACTGCGCCACATCGCTCGGCTTACTGGGCTTTAGAAGCAGAGTTATTCGTTTCTTTCTTGATGAATATACAAAGGGTAATCCCCGGTTGAAATGCTCGGAATATTTATCTCCTCTTACATGCGTTTACGTGGCGTTTTGCTCTCATTTTAGTCGTGAAAGAACTGAAGAACAAAATTAATTACCAGTGTTAGTGTCATGGTGTAATTGCGTTGCATGTCTGGGAATCACTTAACGTGTTTATCACTGGTCGGAGCCTCGCTCGCAGGCGGGCTTAATGACACAGGTACGGACGGGATGGAGTGGACGCTCTTAAAGCCCGCCCCTTGTCGGCTCGCGGCACGTACGCCTGCCACCGCGGCTGTCCCCGCGTCAGCTCGCGATTAGCGACACTTGCTCACGTCAGCTCAGCTCTGCCCCCGAAGGCCGCAGCAGCAGCAGCCTCAAGGCTGTTTGTTGCCAGCGGCGCATTTCCTAGGCCGGCCACGGCAGCAAGCTTTCACAACCTGCTGTCCCCTGCGAGATGCCGACGTTTCAATTACGACACGCGCGACCTAACTAATTTAACTACGACTAGTAATGCACAGTACGCTACGTATCAGACGAACTGATACGTTTCTGGTTAACCCTAACCACACAAAAGGGAGATTGGGGGAAGAAATGTTACAGTGCTACTGAACCATCGTAAATTTTAGTACTCCAAATTTTATTCAAAGAAATTCATAATTTATAGGTTATGCATCAATTAAGTACAACCATCATATCCCCAGTGGTACTTTAAACACCCAACTAAGTACAAAATGTCCTGTTTTATATCTGCACAGGCAGTTACAATGCTCTAAGTCAGGGGTCTCAAAACTTTTTAGTCCACGGACCACACTGACTCCTCCACGAAGACATAAGGGCCAAGATCTACCTAGTGGAATTAAAGCACCCTAGCATTCCATGATCAACGTAATGTAAGGCTAAAGGAAAGATGAAATCGCAAAAATCTAAGGTTGTGGGAATAGCTAGCACTGAAACGAACTACGATTTTTATTTAATTACATAATTTTGATTGGTGGACGTACCTGGCCGAAATTCTGGCGAATTTCACCGACAAAGAAGTATGTCACTGCACATTCTTCACGAAAACGTCCTGCAAAGTTAACGAAATCTCAAAATCATTGTTAGCAACACTATTACTGCAAGACGTAACAGAGGTGGAGTATGTCAACGCATTGTTACTTCAAGCATCGCAACAATAAGTTTAGTTATGTACTCTTGTAGCGACTAGCAGAGCCAATGTCGCGGTGTATTGGTCGCGATAGGCCTCGAAACTCAATTGTTGGCAGTATAGGTACCACCTCAAATATTTGGCGGGCCGGATACCGGGGATGTCCGGCCAAACGCGGGCCGGTTTGCCGGCTCTCGCGGGCCAGTTTCGGCCCACGGGTCGTAGTTTGGAGACCCCTGCTCTGAGTGTAATTGGAAAAGAACTCATAATCTGAGACCTGAGTTTCTCCTGGCATATACAACTTTCAAATAACTTCCGGGAATTCAGCCCGGTAATATTTTCAGCGACCGCCGATATTTCGGCGGGAGAACTCGCCGCCATTTTCAAGGCAAACTGCAACGGACAGGCGGCGTACATGCAAATTTAAAACCTCGGTTCTCGGACTGAAGCAGGAAAGATAACACACACTGAACAATAGTGCCACCAAAGATGACCAAAGTCAGAACTATCGATAGGTACTAATTCTTATTACAATTATTATAGCTCCAATAGTACTTTTAATATATTTAAATGAGAAGACTCCTCTTCATTAGACACTATTATTACAAAGAAGATCCAGCTCAATCTTCTACACAAGCTGCTCTTGAGCACCTGCCACAAAATCTCGTAAATCTTCATTTGCTCAAAGGACGAAATGAGCATACTTTTCTTCCTTTGCTTGACATTCTGCCTAAGATGCCAACCTAAGAGAAATTTTAAACAATAAAATAAGTACGTCGATTATTGGAAAACTGGTACACCATTACTAAACATTCACAGTATTTACGACAAGAGCACCAGTGTCAGCAAACGTTGGAGTCAGGAAACAAATAATTTATCCGTTGTAACAATAATGTTTACAATGTATCTACGCCAGAGCACGTGTCGCTCATGTGTCCAGATTGGCGGGAATTGCGAAGAGGTACCAACTGCAATCATAAATTTTACTTGGGTTTTGTAATCTAGGGTTAAGAATGGTTGGACGTTTCCTCATTCCATGAAAAGAGATTAGTGTATTACAGAGTAATTGCTAGGTATTTTCACGCGCAACTAAAGGATCTACTAACCGCTAGCGCGTTGTACGGTCGTAAAGAAGGCATGTTTTCGTAGTGGGGTGCGATGCGCCTGTTCTTGTTTCACGATCTAGAACGTGACCACAGTCATACCAGGTGATGGTACGGCAGTCCACTCACTTATTGTTGGACATTAGGGAACAAAAATGTCATTAGACAATAGCGTAGATGAATATGGGAAACGAGACATGAATTCGATATTTTTCTGCCTCAACTAATATATTGTTAACATGCAGTGAGGCAGCTGGCATCCTTATGAGGATTTTTCTAGCCCTCCGCATTGGCTGCAACATTTTCGCTGCCCACGAAAATGAAGTAACGCACGACACTCCGGTGTACCAGTACGCTGCACCATTTTCGTTTGGCTCGCCTAGACCCTAGAGCACTGTGTAGTACAAGCTGAACAACCCCCATTTTGAATCCCACCTCGAAGGCGCCCGCTTAAACTCTACAGAACGATTACACTTTTTAATATTCTCTTAAGGCCATCAAATGTACATTCCTTGTGCAGATAATATTACAGCGTAGTAAATATATTGGCTTACATTTGACTTTAAGAGGCGAGCAAATTAAAGTAGCTGATTAGACGGGTATTTCGAGATGTGATAAATTCACTTACGTTCCATGAAAATCATACGTTGCTGTTCACATCCACTTAAGTTTACGGTAAGTATGAGTTGCATTCGTAAACAATTATGGAATAGCATTAAAATGGAACACAACTGGCATAATAATTTCATGTCAGCACAAGACGGAATTCCATGAGTACTCAAAGTACATTACTGATCGCAATTTCATCGACTATTTCAAAAGCTTCTCGAAGAGAATATAATGCTGCTGATAAAAGAGAAGTTATTTAAAAAGTAAAAAAAAACTGCAAATATTTTGTTATTACCAACAAGTTGTTGTAAAGTATTATTTATTTACTCTTTCTAAAAGATTAACAGCACCTTAGGATGCCATGGTTTTACACAGTTGTAAACAAAATCAAGAAAAGTAGCTTACTTTAAACTTACAATGTTACGTCGTGTTATGAAAATATAATCTGGAGCAAGATTAAAATAAGCACATTTCTTACATACATAATTGCATTACCACTGCTCTGTGAGCACATCAGTTTCTAAAGAAAGGAAAAAACCTTTTTATTTAGATTACACAGATAGCTGCTCGATTTTGGTATCCAATCTTTGCGCTTTGAATTTATAAGCCACCTTTTACGCCGATCTATATGTGAAGCAAACCGGTAAAACTTATAGCGACCGTGTGTGCTATTATTTGAGCAGTTTGGAGCTGCATACCCAACCATTTGACGCTGTGGGACAATAAAATTAAGCAAAATTCGCTGATTCATTTTCTTACGCAACGCGAAGCATACAACACTGTCCTCGGATTGGGATTCAAAATGGCGGATTGTTCAGCTCGGTACACTACTTTATGATAAGGTACTGCATCAGAGGTATTTCAGTGTGTACCAGGACTAAAGACACGTCACTGAAAACAAACAGATGTTTTTTGGAGATGATGACAGGGACTTTGATTACTTGTTCGAGTTTAGTATCTTGTCTACTACATCGTTTCCTTCGCTCCTTTTTCACTTTTTAAATCTCATGTGGCCATGTGATCGTACCGCCGACTCATATTGTTGACAGACGGAGTAAATCCGAATTCTAACGACAAAATTTCGGAGGTGGTTCACGGATATTTTCTGGCTATTTTGGTACGAGAGACAAGTGGTCTTCGGTGGCTCGTTCCAGAGTAATAAAATAGTTACGATTTATTAGCTCTGTTAGCCCGCTTACTTCAGTTTCTGTGAAAATATCTTTTCAAACGTGAAAACCAGAGGCATAATCTAACAGTAGCGAAATCAAGCTTGAGGGTGAAGCGTTAAGTGTCCATTATTGTGGCCAACTGCAAGTACCGCGAGTGAATGGGACAAACTTGTTTTCGAACTAGACATACTTACTTGCACCGTCGACATTTGTATTGTTGTGCACATGTTGTTACTGCTGTACAGATACAAAGATAATAGAGGGTAAGAAATCAAACGAAATGCAGTTGCTCTGTAATGAGCCGCTGCAGACTATGAGTCTCAAATATCAAAATACTCAGAAAGCATACATGAACAAGATCCGACACTTTGTCTGTGAAGTTCTGGTTCTTCCTAAATTTTCTGTAGCTTTTTTATTTACTTTGGTTTAGTCCGATAGGTGCTTTTGGGAATGGCATAATTAAAACATACGTATATACTCGATTCAGAACAGGAACCAGCAACATCAACTCAAGGTAAGATGACGTCGATTTAAGTGTGTAAGTCTCTACGGTTACTGCCGACTTGAATAAAATTCTTCTCAATATTACGCCAAGTTATATCGTAAAATGGAATAAATAAGTTCCTAAATTTCGACCTCCTTGCAGTTGCCGTCGTCAGCGACCGTGGATGGTAAATATGTCAGCATTAAATTTTACTTCGTCCACAGTATGTGGAGACATTGTACGTAAAAGATTATTGCAAGTTATACTGATTTTTTTGATGGCGGTTTTGAAAACAGCAGAAGCAAAGGAAGATGAGAAGTTTTGCTCCCTGCTGGAATGACGCATCAAGAGGTAAGTGTCACACACAATTTCAGTAATACTAAACTGTAGTGCGTCACAAACACGCGGAGGCTTAAGCGCAAGAACTACACAGAATTATCAATTCACCACGTTTACTGAATTTACCATCAATCGACTGTTGAGTATTTTTATCCTTTCTTTTCTTCTTTTGTAACTGTGAAGGATCCTTACCGACGAAGGAGCTGTCGACCCTTACTTTGGAAAAATAGTGTTACAACAACATATAAGGGAGCTGGTTTGATTAATACTTGGTCATTTTCAGAATGTTATTGTTACTACAAGCTACACAACAATCTTTAACATTCATTTTCACAATTATGCGCTGAGAAAACAAACGTTAACATTTAATAAGAGGTACTTCAGTTTAACACTTTCTTTACATATTCCGGCAGGGATTTCCATGGTTTTTATACATGTCCTTCGTATCTCTGTCTTTAAACTAAACCTTGTTTAAAGCTTAGTCTTTTCTCTTGAAATTTACCTTTAAATTTACGAACTTGATTTCCTGTGAACTGATTACTTAGCCTAAATAATTAATTTTATAGCTTTTGAGACATCCACAATAATATTGTTTCTTTCATCTATTGGATTTGCAATTAACGTATTTCTTTTCTGTTTGCAGTTAAAATTATTGCATATGTGTTCCGCCTTTTATACAAAACACTGTTTTTTCTTTTTAGCCAAACATGTTTCAGCACATCTGTGCCGTAATCAGTTGGTTTTGTTTATTGAACAACTGTAAAAGAAGGAGGACCAGTCACAACAAAACGAGAGCAATAAGAAGTATATACACAAAACATTTTGCCACACCAAAATCATGTTTTAAAAAGCAAGGAATATGTTAACTCGCTGGTTTGCAGATGACAAGCTATCAGTGCAAGACATCATACAGATGTTCCTGCAAAACCATATAACGTAAAATCAAGGAAAGAACAAAAACGAATAAAAACTATCTTTAGGTCTCAATTTTGTTAGATCAGTTACAACCTAAAATATGTTCACTTTTACAGTTGTTCAATAAACAGAACCCACTGATAATTACACAGAAGTGCTGAAACATGTTAGGGTAACAAGGAAGAACATGTTTTGCATGTAGACGCAAGCTATATCCAATAATGTTGTTTCTGTTTGGGAAAAGTGACGTAACGCATGCACAGTGTCCTCTACTGTAATTTCAGTATGTTTTGCTGAAGTGATAATTTCACTTATCGGTGCAAGTGATCCGCAGGTTGGAACAGAACGGCAAACAGCTGATAACACGTTGAAGAAAAGTTGTTCGAGGTTTTTCATTAAAAATACAGTAATTTTTTATGCATATTAAACAATGACAATATTTTTAAAAGCGTGTAAGACAATAAACTCAGGTGTCCGGGGTACCATCCCTGGCCAATTCCATGCCTTTTTTCTTGTCTCTCTATGTGTTAACGCGAATCACATGTGGCGCAAACTGTGCCTGATCTATTGCTTTCAGTTTGTTTTTAAATTCATTTTTTTGTGTTGTCAGTGTATATATTAGTTCAACGCGCATTACACTCTGTCATAAGGCAACAATAGCTCGTACAGAACATAAAAAAGACAAGAGTTGACTTCTCCATGTCGTTCATTTCCAGCGCCTGTTTTCCCTGAATGATACTCCTAGCATTGACATATTTATACCAGAGTCGTTCAATAAGTAATTCCCCATTTTTTTCTGCAGACTGTAACATGTACAAGAAAAAACACTAACTTACTTCGAGTATAATGTTTTTTCTGCACGTGTCCGACGGTTGGCAGAGCCGTAGTGAACTGTCGAAACGATGTCTACGTGACACATGCTTTACAAGCAACGTGCCGTAAATAAACCAAGGCGACTTCCATAAACGATTGTGTGCAGTGTACAGTAATGATACTGTTTGTAGAAGTAATGTTGGGCGAACGATAAAGAGAATTAAAGAGTCAGGAAGTGTAGAAAACTGAGCTCCATGATTGGACACGTTCCGGATGTCCCGTCACAGACACCGCTCCCAACATGATGAACCTAGCGGATGCCACTATTTGCACGTAAATAAGGATTCTCTGTGCTAGACACACTATGAACGTGACGATGTAATTGAAAACATTGCTACGAACGCAGGGCAAGAGTTTTTAACGACTCGGTTCAAAAATGGTTCAAATGGCTCTAAGCAGTATGGGACTTAACATCTGAGGTCATCAATCCCCTAGACTTAGAACTACTTAAACCTAAATAACCTAAGGACATCACACACATCCATGCCCGAGGCAGGATTCGAACATGCGACCGTAGCAGCAGAGCGGTTCGCGACTGAAGCGCCTAGAACCGCTAGGCCACAGCGGCCGGCAACGACTCGGAGTACGTACTGTCACACAACGCTGATGTAAGGCGATAGAACGTGATGGAGACTACGATAGTACACGTAACTGAATTGTTGACTGATGCTATTACCAAATTCTAACTTCTAAGAATAAATATGATTTGAGGGAAAAATGCAGAACATTATTCATTGAACGATTGTCTTACTTCTAAACCAGTGCTGAGGAATCAAAGTATTCTCATTGTTTACAAAATTCTAGAGATCTTAACTCAAAGATGTGACGTCGACAGCAAAGATCTAAGTTTGATGTGACTAAATCACACTACGAAGGCATGAGAGCGTACAGAAAAATACGGCCTCCGAATTTTGTATGTGAACACTCTAAAATTCTTTCCGTCTGCCTGTTTATTTCTCAACATAGTCACCGTGGAAATAACACATTGTTCCCAACGAGAAATCAGGTTTTTGATACCGTAACTGTAGAATGTTTGACTTTGTCGTCGGATTATATCCTCACCCCTGCTTATGCTGCTTCATCACTAACGTAGTGAAGTCCTCGAAGGTGTTCTCTGAGTATCCGAAATAGATGTAAATCGAATGGGGCCAAGTCGGGACTGTACGAAGGATGATCGATGACAGGGAACGCAAGGCGCCAGAATGTTGCGGATTTTGCAACGCTCGTATGAGGTCTGGTATTGTCCGGCTGAAGGAGAGGATGCTCCTAAAGTGTGGACGAACTCTTCGAAACTCGATTACAGCAAGCTGTTACTCATGCATCGACATAACGGCTGTACACACCGACATATTACACGCTACAGTTCGGAGCCCTGGTAGCGTAGAGGGCTGAAAATTTGTAGACAGGAAGAATACAGTTCTAAAAGGTTAATAACATTTGCTTTATTCTAAAGTCTTTATTTAAAGAGTCTTCACATAAAAAAAATCGGAGGCATTACTTTTCACCACGCCCTTGTAATAAGTGTATATGCAGAGATATACGTCTTTAACTTGGCTCATTTCTTTCAGTCGCGGTTTCGCAGTGGATAAGAGCTTGCACTGTTATTCGGGAAGAGCGACTAGGGAATTCCCTATTGCTCACATGATTTTCCTATACCGTTTAGGACAATCATCTGGATAGTTCCCACGTGAAGGTCGATTCCTCCCCATATCCACAAACAACTGATAAATGAGCTGTTACTACGTCAGTCATGACATCGAGATCGACAGCATTTTTACTCTCACCTTATATCCTATCTCTTCTGCTAGTCACTGCCCCTTGTTAAAGGATCGCGCCTTACGAGTCTCCAGTCTGTACTTCAATTATTTCTGTGTTGTGTATTCGAGGTGTAAATTGCGAACCAGTCCTGCACGCGCGTAAATGGGTACAGATGACCTCAAAATCGCATCCATTGTGGTTGGTCACTATCCAGTCCGCAACACTGATCTGGAGTTTGCTTCACTTTATTGCCTAGTTAATCAGTGACCACTTCTTGGCCTATACGAGCCACTGATATTGTGATTTCACTTCAGAAATATCAGATTCAGTCGTAATTGAACGAGTTGCATTAGCTATAATCTACTTCAGGACTTCCCAGCAAAATATATTTTTTCTTCCGTTGTATGGATTTAGGACTTTTAGCGGTTGTATAAGGTTCCTGCTGTGAACGACAGCTTCAGTGGTTGTGGAGACATAAAGGAAACAAACACTGGCATTGAGAGACCTTACTGTATGACACGTCTTCTGCTATGCGATGAACAGGTAAGTTTTTCGAATCACAGATCCAGTCGTCGCAGAACAAACACCTTGTTCGAGTAAGTAAACTGATGTAGAAACTTCCAAGCCTATCGCTAGTTTTATCTGTAACAATTAGTGACAAATATTTACAAATCTGTTCTAGTAATCCTAAGAGGACCACACTACTGTCACACTTCAAACTAAATACTACTAGTATAAGGGAACAACACAGAGTAAAAAACTCAACCGATCACTTCTGCAGTCGCAACCCAACTGACCTAACAGGCGAATGTGAGCAGTGGTAGCAAACCTTAGACTTGCCCCATTCTTTCCGTGAGAAGACCGACTCAGAACGTTCTTCGCGTTACCACTAAAGATGTAACCCTTTCTACCTCGGTGATTTGCAGCGATGTTTGAAACTCATTTTAACTACCTTTCCTAGTGAAATGAACCTACTTCGTTTTTTCTGTGGAGTCTAATTATGTGCTGCTCTTGGCGAGCTGCCCGTTGGATTGCACTGACGTCGTAATAGTAGTGCAAGCAACATCCACAATCAGAGGGGCACATCAGGGATGCCGCAAGGTTTCGTATTTGGTCCTGTGCTGTACAGTGTTTACATATCGGACCTGCTTGCAAGTCTAAGATTCTCCAAAATTTTTACACAGATGACACTGCCCCGCACACGGGCAGTTTCTCGGAGACTGCACGCAGCTTGTACAAATCTTGCAACCTGGAGCCTGGTCACGGATTGCACGCAGTTAAAAGCCTATAACTGCTGCTTATTAAGCGCTGCAATCCAGTGTTACAGCCTCTTCAGGTCTTTAGAAACCGGGACTCTTGGAGTCAAGATGGATGGAAAAGTGACGTCGTGGCAATATATTAAAGAAATCGAAAACGAGACTTCACAGCGACTTAGTGCCCTGTACCCACACATCAGTAAAAATCGGAACTAGCCATCGACTGTGGCCTCAACAGCTACAGGTTCAAAAAATGGTTCAAATGGCTCTAAGCACTATGGGACTTAACAGCTGAGGTCATCACTCCCCTAGACTTAGAACTACTTAAACCTAACTAACCTAAGGACATCACACACATCCATGCCCGAGGCAGGATTAGAACCTGCGACCGTAGCAGCAGCGCGGTTCCCAACTGAAGCTCCTAGAACCGCTCGGCCACAGCGGCCGGCCAGCTACAGGTGCTTCGGCCTCCCAGTAACGGATTACGCCTCAGCTGTATGGGGAAATGCGGCCAGATCACATCGGCAGAATCTCCAGTCACCGCAGAATAAGGTGCTACGACGATACAACCACATCCAAGCCAACTTTTTGTCCAAATTTCTGCGCACGAATCCTTAGAAGACTCGAATGTACTGGAACGATTCGAGAGGAGCGCAAAGAAGTGTACCAAAAGTCCAGAGGTTCTGATAATTAATTAAAAGAGTAACTCGGGAGAAGGATTTGAAATCGAGACCGCTGTGAGCTCTGCCAATAGCTTTGCTTGATAGATAAGGCCATGAGCAGCCGACACGTTAGTCAAACACGAAACGCACCCAACAATCTCATTAAAGCCATTAAACACCCAGAAACCCACCCACATTAGAAGTCAGTACCAGCAGGCAAATGCTACGCTAATCCTTTTATAATAAGTGAAAGAAAACTGCGAGTACCAAAATCTTCCAGGAAATATAAACGTTCAGAATAGCCGTGTGGGCTTCCCCTGGCTGTTGGCCAATCGCACTGAAGATAGAGACTTTCCTGGAAAAACGGCAGAAAACCTCATTCACGGTGGCCAGATGGGTTTCTGAACCTGCACCTCCGGAATATGATTTTCGTGTGACAACTTCTGTTGCACCTTGTACATCATACATCTCCCCAAGGCGATTCACACTTTCTCTGGCAAAGCGAAAGGAACCATTACGTCCATCCCATAAAAAGAAAGGGCCTTTTAGAAAAGCATAGAGATCACAGATCCTAACAGCTGCAGGTGGTGGCACATGTCGGCACTAATGACGTGTGTCGCTTTGGATCTGAGGAAATTCTCTCTGGATTCCGGCGGCTATCTGATTTGGTGAAGGCTGCCGGTCTTGCTTACGAGATGAAGGCAGAGCTCACCATCTGCAGCATCGTTGACAGAACCGACTGCGGACCTTTGGTGCAGAGCCGGGTGGAGGGTCAGAATCAGAGGCTCAGACGGTTTTGCGACCGTGTTGGCTACAGATTCCTTGACTTGCGCCATAGGGTGCTGGAGTTTCAGTTTCCGCTGAATAGGTCAGGAGTTCACTACACTCAGCTGGTGGCTACACGGGTAGCGGAGGCTGTGTGGCGTGGACTGGGCGGTTTTTTAGGTTAGAAGGCCTCGGGAAAGTACGTGGTGGGCTGCAATCTCAAAGGGTGCATGGCAAATACAGGACGTGCTTGAATCAAGGAACAGTCGGAATTGTAGTTGTAAATTGTTGTAGTTATGCTGGGAAAGTCCCTGAGCTTCAAGCGCTTGTAGAAAGCACAGAAGCTGAAATCGTTGTAGGTACAGAAAGCTGGCTAAAGCCTGAAATAAGTTCTGCAGAAATTTTTACGAAGTCTCAGACGGTGTTCAGGAAAGATAGATTAGGCAGAATTGGTGGTGGAGTGTTTGTGTCTGTCAGTAGTGATTTATCTTGTAGTGAAGTCGAAGTAGATGGTCCGTGAGAATTGGTATGGGTGGAGGTTATACCGACCCCCAGACTCCGATGATATAGTTGCTGAACAGTTCAGAGAAAATTTGAGTCTCGTAACAAATAAATACCCCACCCATACGGTTCTAGTTGGTGGGGTCTTTAACCTTCCCTCGATATGTTGGCAAAAATACTTGTTCAAAACCGGTGGTAGGCAGAAAACATCTTCCGAGATTGTCCTAAATGCTTTCTCCGAAAATTATTTCCAGCAGTTAGTCCACGAACCCACGCGAATTGTAAATGGTTGCGAAAACACACTTGACTTCTTAGCCACAAACAATCCAGAGCTGATAGAGAGCATCATGACTGATACAGGGATTAGTGATCACAAGGTCGTTGTAGCTAGGCTCAATACCGTTTCTTCCAAATCCACCAGAAACAAACGCAAAATAATTTTGTTTAAAAAAGCGGATAAAGCGCCACTGGAAGCCTTCCTAAGAGACAATCTCCATTCCTTCCGAACTGACTATGCAAATGTAGACGAGATGTGGCTCAAATTCAAAGATATAGGAGCAACAGCAATTGAGAGATTCATACCTCATAAATTGGTAAGAGATGGAACTGATCTCCCATGGTACACAAAACAGGTCCGAACGCTGTTGCAGAGGCAACGGAAAAAGCATGCGAAGTTCAGAAGAACGCGAAATTCCGAAGATTGGCTAAAATTTACAGACGCGCGAAATTTGGCACGGACTTCAATGCGAGATGCCTTTAATAGGTTCCACAACGAAACATTGTCTCGAAATTTTGTAGAAAATCCGAAGAAATTCTGGTCGTGTGTAAAGTACACAAACGGCAAGACGCAGTCAATACCTTCGCTGCGCAGTGCCGATGGTACTGTTACCGACGACTGTGCCGCTAAAGCGGAGTTATTGAACGCAGTTTTCCGAAATTCCTTCACCAGGGAAGACGAATGGAATATTCCAGAATTTGAAACACGAACAGCTGCTAACATGAGTTTCTTAGAAGTAGATATCTTAGGGGTTGCGAAGCAACTCAAATCGCTTGATACGGGCGAGTCTTCAGGTCCAGATTGTATACCAATTAGGTTCCTTTCAGAATACGCTGATACAATAGCTGGAAGGGCTAAAAATTATGCAAATTCCAGTGTTACATTGTTGATTTTCTTTATTTAAACTTACGACTTGTCACCTGAATATGTCTTTTTATATTTCATTTTATCTGTTTCTAATATCGTGTTATAATTTCATGTATTGACTCGTTCCATGACCATGGAGACTTCCCCTTAATTTGGTCCCACGGAACAACAAATAAATAAATAAAAAATAGCTCCCTACTTAGCAATCATGTACAACCGCTCGCCCACCGATAGACCTGTACCTACAGATTGGAAAATTGCGCAGGTCGCACCAGTGTTTAAGAAGGGTAGTAGGAGTAATCCATCGAACTACAGACCTAAATCATTGACGTCGGTTTGCAGTAGGGTTTTGGAGCATATACTGTATTCACACATTATGAATCACCTCGAAGGGAACGATCTATTGATATGTAATCAGCATGGTTTCAGAAAACATCGTTCTTGTGCAACGCAGTTAGCTCTTTATTCGCACGAAGTAATGGCCACAATCGACAGGGGATCTCAAGTTGATACCGTATTTCTAGGTTTCCGGAAAGCTTTTGACACCGTTCCTCACAAGCGATTTCTAATCAAGCTGCGGGCCTATGGGGTATCGTCTCAGTTGTGCGACTGGATTAGTGATTTCCTGTCAGGAAGGTCGCAGTTCGTAGTAATAGACGGCAAATCATCGAGTAAAACTGAAGTGATATCAGGTGTTCCCCAGGGAAGCGTCCTGGGACCTCTGCTGTTCCTGATCTATGTAAATGACCTGGGTGACAATCTGAGCAGTTCTCTTAGGTTGTTCGCCGATGATGCTGTAATTTACCGTCTGGTAAGGTCATCCGAAGACCAGTATCAGTTGCAAAGCGATTTAGAAAAGATTGCTGTATAGTGTGGCAGGTGGCAGTTGACGCTAAATAAAGAAAAGTGTGAGGTGATCCACATGAGTTCCAAAAGGAATCCGTTGTAATTCGATTACTCGATAAATAGTACAATTCTCAAGGCTGTCAATTCAACTAAGTACCTGGGTGTTAAAATTACGAATAACTTCAGTTGGAAAGACCACATAGATAATATTGTGGGGAAGGCGAGCCAAAGGTTGCGCTTCATTGGCAGGACACTTAGAAGATGCAACAAGTCCACTAAAGAGACAGCTTACACTACACTCGTTCGTCCTCTGTTAGAATATTGCTGCGCGGTGTGGGATCCTTACCAGGTGGGATTGACGGAGGGCATCGAAAGGGAGCAAAAAAGGGTAGCTCGTTTTGTATTATCACGTAATAGGGGAGAGAGTGTGGCAGATGTGATACGCGAATTGGGATGGAAGTCATTAAAGCAAAGACGTTTTTCGTCGCGGCGAGATCTATTTACGAAATTTCAGTCACCAACTTTCTCTTCCGAATGCGAAAATATTTTGTTGAGCCTAACCTACATAAGTAGGAATGATCATCAAAATAAAATAAGAGAAATCAGAGCTCGAACAGAAAGGTTTAGGTGTTCGTTTTTCCCGCGCGCTGTTCGGGAGTGGAATGGTAGGGAGATTGTATGATTGTGGTTCGATGAACCCTCTGCCAAGCACTTAAATGTTAATTGCAGAGTAATCATGTAGATGAAGATGTAGATGTAGAATGACAGCAATCACGGATCGATTACACATATATTAAGCAAGAGGATAAGTTGAATACGCATTTCTCTCCCATAAAATCAATTATGTTCATAGTTCTGAAACTACCAATGTAGTACGGAAGAGTCGGACTACCAGACGGTGACGTCAGAATAATGGCGTGATTTCCGTAAATCACTTTTATTAAAATTCCCAGTATTGCCATAAGGGAAAGCCCCTACCGTGGCGCGCGCGGTCGCAGAAGGAGACTTTTACCTCCGTGTCTTCGCGTTAGCGCCACTTGGAGTGGACAATATTAGAGCTATAAAAGTTCTTGTCCCCGTCATAAAGACGTAACAGAGCTAAGAGACGAGCCACATTGTATTGTTGGCAATGCGGATTTTGTTTTTCGTCGTGAAGGCAGACCACCGAAGTTATAAAACTGCTGGAGACACGGCGCTCCGCCTCGCCATACAGTCGATCGCGCAGTTAACTCTCTCGTTTTGTTTCAACGCCTACACTGGTGCAGCAGTCTGCCTCCATGCTAGATAACACATGCTCTGACTACGATTACCTTGGGAGTCAGACTTGCAGAGTACAGGCTTACAATAAATTTCGCCAAGTAGCCAGAATATCGCACCGACTGACGCCAGAACGGAGAGCACGCACGCCTCAGGTCGACGCTACGATTTGTCGCCAACTTGCATGCTGTCGGCGCGTTCCGTGGCGAAGCTCTCAACGAATCCCTACAACTGTTATAGCTTGTCAACTGCCGTTGTCTCCCAGCATAGTTTTCTCCTGAGTTCGTTGCAAATTCGAACGATTTTCTTTGTTTATTTCGCAAATATGGAAGTTAATTGGTAAGCTGCCATCTTGTAGTTTATAACATGCTATGGACTGGAGTGAGCGAACCTTTTTTGCTTTCTGTCAGTTTCCTGTGTGTGATAGGGCTATTTCCACTACCAATCCGGTATTGTGGATTAGTGGCTCCGAAATTCAAAAGTTGCCTCATCTTTCATGCGCACTAAAGAACACAGCTAAACCAAGTTAAACCTTTGCTAAATTATTTTTATCTGTAACCGTCCTTCCTATCCCAGCAGGACAGAGGGGGAAGCGACAGCTAGGGAAAGAAAACAGCCCAAGATTTACAATCTCAGTCACTACGGTATTTATTGATAGCATTTCACTGACAACAGTGGACTGGCGTCTCGTACAATATTCATATTATGAGTATTGTATTTGCGAATGTTGATTTTGTTGGGAAACTGAGATGCGTTCCTATCCACGGATTTCAAGAGAGAATATACGTACCATGAGGTAACCAGCGGCCTTCACTTAACAAATTGCTCTCCAGGGACCATCACAAGTACCCGTTTGTTGTTGTTGTGATTTGCAGTCCAGAGACTGGTTTGATGCAGCTCTCCATGCTACTCTATCCTGTGCAAGCTTCTTCATCTCCCAGTACCTACTGCAACCTACATCCTTCTGAATCTGTTTAGTGTATTCATCTCTTGGTCTCCCTCTACAATTTTTACCCTCCACGCTGTCCTCCAATAATAAATTGGTGATCCCCTGATGCTTCAGAATATGCCCTACCAAGAGATCCCTTCTTCTAGTCAAGTCGTGCCACAAATTTCTCTTCTCTCCAGTTCTGTTCAATACCTCCTCATTAGTTATGTGGTCTACCCATATAATCTTCAGCATTCTTCTGTAGCACCACATTTCGAAAGCTTCTATTCTCTTCTTGTCTAAACTATTTGTTGTATCCTAGCCAGTAATGCCAACCGAGCCCGCTGCCAAAAGGTTGGCAGCATCAAAGTCCGGACGCCGTCCGCATAAGCAGCGCCAGCGAGACAGGAAATCGCCGCAAGTCTGCGCGCGCCACCGCTGGCTTCTGGCTTCTTAAGCGCTGGAGTCGCGAGCGCTAAGGCAGTTCTGTATTCGCCGCTCAGTTGTATACTCGCCACCGAATTGTGTACTTGCTAGTCAGTTGTGTGTTCATCGCAGCAGAGTTGTTGTTTGTAGTCAGCCGACGCTGACCTAGCCGCTCCGACTCGAACTAGACAGATTTCTGTAGACACCGAGTTCGCTATTGTGTTTCTGTATCTTCATCAATAAAGATAAGTACCGACTTCTATTTAATCAGAGTGTTTGGGGTTTCATCTTTCTGTTTACTGTTCCAGCGGACCGGTCGGCCCGCTATTAAAAGTGTGGCGGTGACTTCGTAAGCCATTTCTACAGCCAAGTGTTTGTCGCTACGAACACCGCCACAAAACTATTTATCGTCCACTTTTCACTTCCATACATGGCTACTCTCCATGCAAATACTTTCAGAAACGACTTCCTGACACTTAAATCTATACTCGATGTTAACAAATTTCTCATCTTCAGAAACGCTTCCCTTGCCACTGCCAGTCTACATTTTATATCCTCTCTACTTCGACCACCATCAGTTATTTTGCTCCCCAAATAGCAAAACACATTTACTACTTTAAGCGTCTCATTTCCTAATCTAATTCCCGCAGCAGCACCCGACTTAATTTGAATACATTCCATTATCCTCGCTTTACTTTTGTTGCTGTTCATCTTATATCCTCCTTTGAATACACTGCTCATTCCCGTTCGTACGTTGGAAATACGATCATCCTAACATGTAGACACATTGTTTGATTTGTTTATTTTATTCAGTCATTTACCTTGGTCAGAGTTGGCTCTTCTGGCCCTGCATAAACGCCGCTGTCGAGTTTTTGCTAATATTTGTAAGTAAACTGAAGATGGGGAATTACATTCGAAATGCCGACTACAGATGTTTGTTGGAAAGAAAAATTTTACCAGAAAAGTCAGCAGTATTCTCGAGGCACATTATTTGTCAAAATCATTCAAAGCGAAAAAAAACTGTATTATATAACTTCAAATAGATGTAAAAGCTTAGTCATAAAGACACTAAGTCAATATTAAATCGCACACTTTAAGATAGAAAAATGGAAAGTCATTTATGAAAGTGAAAATAGTATCTTTTCAGCTAACTCTCAAATTTAGGCACTGTGTGGAGGCTAACGTATTCGAAACTAACAAATGGACTTAACTAAAACTCGCGACAGGTCGGTCGTTGCAGCGAGCAAACGTTGCCAGCTGCAGCAGCTAGCAGGACGACACGGCGTGACGAGACCGCACTGCCCCCAAGGTCGACTCGACGCTTAGACAGGCTGGCGCTCCCCCCTCCCGCTTCTAGGCTGCTGCTGCAGAAGAGCTATCCTACAGAAATGTGTCGCGCGACATGTATCTGCATAAAGAGGGAGCTTACACTTGTTCGAAACAACAAAAAAAGGACAAAATGTGGGAGCACTGGTATTGCTGAAAAAGCGTTTATGGCAATTTTTTTTCCTTCTGCGCTGTAGTACGATGCATTCAACCACAGAACTGCAGAAACGCCTTAACAAATCTGTATTTGCAATTCGAGTGTTAGCAGACATAGGCGACATAAAAATGAAAAAGCTTGCATACTTTGCCTACTTTCATTCCATAATGCCATATGGTATAATATTTTGGGGTAACTCTTCAAGTCAAACAAAAGTTTCAGAGTCCAGAGGCGTGTAATACATACTATTTGTGGAGTAAATTCACGGACGTCCTGTAGAAACCTCTTCAAAGAACTGGGTATACTAACTACTGCCTCTCAGTATATTTACTCCTTAATGAAATTTGTCCTAAATTATATATCTCTTTTTCCAACAAACAGTTCATACATACAATACCAGGAACAAAAATGATCTGCACAAGGACTTAAAAGCACTCCTTCTACTCCATTGATGAATTTTTTAATAGAAACAAATGATGTATTGTATATATACATACTATATATGTATATATACTATGTATATATACTATGTACATATATATTGTATATATACATACTATTCAGCTTAAAAAAATGACATGTTACTCAGCACGGATCTATGGAACGAAAAACTAATCTAATCTAAACGCATGCAACGAACACAATGTTTGTAAGTGATGCACCTCTCACAAGGACTGCCACGTTGTTTAGTGAATAAACCGATACTTCGTCTAAGGTTACGAGATCATCAAATTAGTAAAAAATAGAAACAGCTAAAAAGGGAACGCGCAAACTCTTCACTGATTTCGTCCATATTTATGGTTGGGGCAGGGCTTCGCTAGAAGTGGAAGTGACACAACATGTAGCTCCACATGGACAATCGTATAAAAAAAATTAGCGTTTTTGGCGAGGGTCGGGCGACGCAAGAGACATTTATGCTAGTATTGTTCCAAGGCAATCATTTGCGTAGCACATAGGATATAGAACAATAATCCGAAGGTTGTAAGTTCGAGTCCCTATACAGAAACTTTTTTGTTCAATTTTTGCGTTACTTACACCGCAGATAAACCGAAAGAATCCTCACTATCTGTATTTATTAGTGTTTTACAAAAGACTCAAAAAGTAAAAGCAAAAACAAATTTGAAATTGTAAATAGATTCCTGTGTAAGGATTGTCAAGTGTACACGAGAACTTCCTATACACGGTGATTCAGCTGCCCCAACCATGGGTGTTATGCAACCCACAACGCCTTCAAAAACTACGCACGATATTTTGATATTCCCTCGCACGACTACCTACAACCGTTTAATGATATAGAAAAATGAACAGGACTTTTTGTAAAAAATTTGATGTAGTTAAATTTTGTACTGGGATACGTGTTCGCAGTAGGCCACAGTTTTCTAGTTAATGAAGAAAAACGGGTTTGAAGGTCACTTTTTTACGTTTTTCTTGAATAATTCGAAAACTAGAGACTCTAGAGAATACGTATCCCAGTAAAAAATTTAACTTCATTACATTTCCTACTAAAAGGCCCTGTTCATTTTTCTATAGGACTAACAATTTGCGTGTGTATTTGAAGGTGTTGTAGGCTACATAAAACGCTTAGGTAGGGACGGCTTTATCACCCTGTATAAAACTAAATACTTTTATTAGATGGTGGGATGACATTCGCCATAAAAACAGGGGAAGCAGTAATTTTCACAGCATCTTGAACACGCTATGAACGCCGCGTTGTTCAGTTACATGGTTGTTTTAAAGTTTCTATACAAAAACAGTCTTCGTTTATTTTCACAACGAATTGTCTCTCGTTGCACAGTTTGGCAGTACACCACGTGTGACATATCATTTCGCCAAATATTGGCGAGGATATCTGGTGATGCTCAATAGAATGTATTCTGATGCAGTCTTCTCGGGATGTGATCTCTTTTCCTCTCTCGACGAGATATGGGAGTTTTGAAGCTCATTCATCTAATTTATCAGCTGATGATAAAAACAGGCATATCAGGGTTGAACCAGCGGAATGTGTTTGGGGAGTATCACTTTAATACTGGTCGATGGCAATTCTTCTTCATCTTGAAAAATGTCGTCGTGTAAATGTGGACTTGTTCGTCGTCCACACGAGCCAATTAATTTGGTACTCCTGCACATACGTTTTCATCATATCAAATGCAAAATCCTGAGCATTATCTCGGTTTCTTTCGAGTGAAAGTGACATAACATTTGAAAATAAAATAAAAGAATGTTTCCTTGTAGGGATTCTATCACGAGACCCATGGCTTACTGTTCTGTACTGTTTCCGCTGTACCAAACGCTACCTGGAAACTCCTCTAATATAAATGTCTCATGTCTCCCCGATCCGCGCCAAAATGCTATTTTTTCTAAACGTTTGGTCATCTGGAGCTTCCACTTCCGACAACTCAATTTCTACCGAAGCTCTGGATATACGCTAAATACGGACGAAATCGGCAACGAGAAATAGGCCTAGTCCTCCTATAAGAGGGTGGTGTTCAGAATTTGATCGTAGCTTGTAAGTATCACAGTTCGCTGGAGAGGATCATCACAGTAAATCACTGAAAACCTGAAGTAACGCGCTTGGCAGCAGGGATCAGTTAACACCTTTGAAGCCCCTTCTCTAGCCGACCGTAGTGGCCGAGCGGTTCTAGGCGCTACAGTCTGGAACCGCGCGACCGCTACGGTCGCAGGTTCGAATCCTGCCTCGGGCATGGATGTGTGTAATGCCCTTAAGGTTAGTTAGGTTTAGGTAGTTCTAAGTTCTAGGGGACTGATGACCTCAGAAGTTAAGTCCCATAGTGCTCAGAGCCATTTGAACCCCTTCTGTACAGAAACATTCTCACTGGTTCATAAGGTAAGGATGCAGTGTTCAAACGTCGTATTAGCGGAAAGAATAGCACATTAAGGTGTAAAAATTAAACAAGAGATATAAAAGGGAATTGCTGCTAGGAAAAGAATACGGAATAAAAGTCTTTTGCGACAGTTGGCAAATAACCGTCAACAAGAAAAGGTCGTTTGATACACAAACGTGGAAGGAGGGAGGTTTGTAAGACAAATAATAATATTGTATGATTATACTCCTAAACATGAACCTCGCGATGCTGTTAGTAAGTACATACACATACATATGCGAACTCCTGTGATAAGAAATGTTGTTCATTAAACCGTATGCAGCGTTTCAACACGGCAATTCGTCTTGCATGAACAGAGGTCTTCAATTATGGTCTGAGTCATATGATCATAAACTTCAACTGTCACCTGTACTTGCTCTCAGCAGTCCAGTCTCTACCATCTGTTTCAGAGACTAGGTTAATGTCCTGAATACCTATTTCCTCTCTATTGCAACAGTAGACTGACGAACTTCAAGAAGGACAATAGACAATTTCATTTGAGACTGTTCACGGTTCATCGCCGCTAAGACGAATGAAAGCTCTTATACATACGAAATGTGACCCTGACTCTAACGAATGAAAAACTACTTTTCAAGTTCGAAGGCTATCTTTGTTCGAAGAGCTCAAGGAAGAATTTACCGTACACCCCTTGCTACCAAACTCACCGGATTAAAATCCAGTAGGGAATCCGTGGGACCATCTCGATCAGGCTGTTCACGCTATTGAACCTCAACAGAGACGTCTTGCGGCACTGGAGTCGGCATGGCTCCACACCCCTGTCGATACATTCCAGAAACGTCAGCGAATCTCTTTCTGCAGGTCTCGCAGGGGTCCGCACTGCAAACGGTAATTATTTAGGCTTCTAACAGGTGGTCACATTCTTCGAAATTCACCTAGAAAACGAGTAGGGCTGCACTAGCAGATCGATACATGGAAAGGAGCAAAAACGATAATTTACATAGTTGTGTCATTTATTCAAGAGATCTCCATAGTAGGATCGCCTTCCGCTCTGATGGAAGCGTTGAGTCGTTGAGTAATGGGCTTCACTACAGGAGACAGTGTAATTATACACTACCGGCCATTAAAATTGCTACACCATGAAGAAATGCATATGATAAATGGGTATTCATTGGACAAATACATTATATTAGAACTGACATGTGATTACATTTTCACGCAATTTGGGTGCATAGATCCTCAGAAATCAGTACCCAGAACAACCACCTCTGGCCGTAATAACGGCCTTGATACGCCTGGGCATTGAGTCAAACAGAGCATGGGTAGCATGTACAGGTACAGCTGCCCATGCAGCTTCAACACGATACCACAGTTCGTCAAGAGTAGTGACTGACGTATTGTGACGAGCCAGTTGCTCGGCCACCATTCGCTAGACGTTTTCAATTAGTGAGAGATCTGGAGAATGTGCTGGCCAGGGCAGCTGTCGAACATTTTCTGTATCCAGAATGGCCCGTACAGGACCTGCAACATGAGGTCGTGCATTATCCTGCTGAAACGTAGGGTTTCGCAGGGATTTAATGAAGGGTAGAGCCACGGGTAACGTCCACTGTTCAAAGTGCCGTCATTGTGAACAAGAGGTGACCGAGGATTGTAACCAATGGCACCCCATGGCACCACGCCGGGTGATACGCCAGTATGGCGGTGACGAATACACGCTTCCAATGTGCGTTCACCGCGATGTCGCCAAACACGGATGCGACCATCATGATGCTCTAAACAGAACCTGGATTCATCCGAAAAAATGACGTTTTGCCGTTCGTGCACCCAGGTTCGTCGTTGAGTACACCATCGCAGGCACTTCTGTTTGTGATGCAGCGTCAAGGGTAACTGCAGCCATGGTCTCCGAGCTGATAGTCCGTGTTGCTGAAAACGTCGTCGAACTTTTCGTGCAGATGGTTGTCGTCTTGCCAAACGTCCCCATCTGTTGACTCAGGGATTGAGACGTGGCTGCACGACCCGTTACAGCCATGCGGATAAGATGCCTGTCATCTCGACTGCTAGTGATACGAGGCCGTTGGGATCCAGTACGGCGTTCCGTATTACCCTCCGCAACCCACCGATTGCATATTCTGCTAACAGTCATTGGATCTTGACCAAGACGAGCAGCAATGTCGCGAAACGGTAAACCGCAATCGCGATAGGCTACAATCCGACCTTTGTCAAAGTCGGAAACGTAATGGTACGCATTTCTCCTCCCTACACGAGGCATCACAACAACGTTTCATCAGGTGACGCCGATCAACTGCTGTTTGTGTATGAGAAATCTGTTGGAAACTTTCTTCATGTGAGCACGTTGTAGGTGTCGCCACCGGCGCCAACCTTGTGTGAATGCTCTGAAAAGCTAATCATTTGCATATCACAGCATCTTCTTCCTGTTGGTTAAATTTCGCGTCTGTAGCACGTCATCTTCGTGGTGTAGCACTTTTAATGGCCAGTAAAGTAGTTGAAAAACCCCAAGTTTTGATCAAGATTTTTTGGGAGTTTTCTGTAGGTTATTACGCAGCTATCCGAATTTGAACTTATGTTTCACATATTCCCAACTGGGATTCCATCCATCTCACTGCCAGCCTATTGAGATACTTGGCCGAAAAGAACCGCGAGTCTGTATTGCGTTGCATCTCAGGCAGCTCGCTGCGCTGGTTGAAGTAGGAAAAACACCAAGTCTCCGGTACAATGGTAAAATAGATCGGCCAAGTGCACTTGCTTCTAAAGATCTGCTCAAATAGGCACTGTCGTTTTCCGTTTTCGTATCTATTGCTCTCCGTCTTTGTAGTCATAATGTTGTGGCTGTTGCTTGCTGTAACATTAACTACGAGGGTGGTGCACAGATTCCACAGTTTCATCTTCTCATTTTATTCATCGCAAGCCAGCCCTCTGTTAGCGTACGTAATACTGATTTATAGTGCTGCTCGTAATGGTGCGACGTAGCGTACACGTAGGCGCAATGCTGGTAGGCCGCTGAACATTGTCTGCTCCAGGATACCCATGGGTAACTATATCACTTCCACAACAAAGAAGGGCCACACACTGTTCTTATGAAATTCTACCGTGAATTGTATGCTTACAGCCTGTTAGTTGAAACACTGGTGGAATTAGCGGAGTTCTTGCTGTGTTACGGGCAGAAGATTAGATTACTCAGAAGATTAGCAAGAAAAATTGTGGGAAACACGATGAGGACCAGTCTGGGTTTAGGAAAGAAAAAGAAACAAAAGATATGATTGGATATTTAAGGACGCACCGACACTTTTCAGTATCTACCGCGAGAAACTTAAAGACAAAACATTAAAAAAGTGTAAGAAGCATAATAATATGACAAAGGATAAGGACAATTAAGTATGTAGATGATCGAGCAGTCTTGGTTGAATCAGTGAAAAAACAAATTTATGATGCTGAGTGTCATAAAAGATGAAAAGTATAAGAAACGAGAATAACAAACGCGAAGGTTTCACCAAAATATCATTGGAACAAAAGACCTTGGAACAACTAAAAACTTTAAGGTTTTTAGGAAATTGGGTGAGAGGAAATGGAAGCTTCCTGCAGGAAATAAGAAATATTGTAGAATATCTGTGGGTAAAGCTGAAATGTTTCCCGGAAGTAAAAACAACTCCGATAGTAGTTGTAAGAAATTGTGGTTGCCGAAGAAAGAGGACAAAATTAAATGGACTGACAAAATTGAGAACGAAGAAATACTTCTAAGAATATAAAAAGAATGGGAACTTGTGAAAATAACAACGAGGAAAACAACTTCGCTGTGACATATCGTAAAGAAACTCCATACAACGAAGAAAAATCGAAACAAACATTGCAGGTAAGAGAGGGAGAGGAAGACGAAGTTAAAAATGAATGAAATTATGAGGAAATTAAGGAACAGGAACAGGACAGGAAAGCGTCCAATCGATACCCGTCTTATGATACATATGCCAAAGAAGAAGTGGAAAGATGACAAGAGTATCAAGACAGCGTAGCCACCGTAACTGTACTGAATGGAGTGTTGGCTCTTGAGATGCCTCCATATAGATTTCTGCTAGTAATGGTGAGATCGAGGATTCCATTTCTGCGCCGTCCGACTGCTCGTAAAACTTCTCTTTTCACACGAGAAAAGTGTTCGTCAAACGGTGTTGCATGAGGACATAAATGTCGGGTGCCACTCACTCTTGAATTCACCGTCTGTACCGCTGATACATCTGCGAAAAGTGGCATCATCTCAAAACTGACCATGAAGTCCACGGGATAAATAGAGCGTTGCTTGAAAAATAAGCGGATTGTTGCCCGCCAACTGTCACAACTATCTTGGTAGATAATTCACCAGACTGTATGATACGAATTAATCCAGTTTATCATCAACCTTAGTGGGCAACAGTTTTTTGTGTATCTTCGTGACCTCATATATTCCAGATCCAATAAGTCTTGGGAAACTGCTCTATTAGCATTGTCGAAATCTGACCTAATTTTCTTAAGTGAAGCTCGTATTTCCATTAAAGTAGTGGTCCTGTAACTTCCTACAAATTTCTTCAATACGAAGTCCTGAGGTACGTCGTGTATTTTACTATCGTAGTCCATAGCGTTGATAACACACTGACGTTACCTATGCCTGCTTGGATGAAGATACTGTGATATTTGTTTCGCAGCTATGTAATGGTCCATCATTTTTTCTCGGAGGCGTTTAATTTCGGTGGTTTAACTCATCGCAGAACTCTCCCACGTTTTTGCCTAGCTTTGTTTGCAACAGCTGGGGGCTTTAAACACTTAGATACGACCACATAGTTAAGCCCCTTAGCCAAGACATCTATAATGAGATCACTAAGATGGTGGGTCCCGAGCCGCATGTGAGAGGTCTAGCTACGGCATGTGCCTATCAGTATTTCTCATGAAGAACGTCGAATATCTTGTCGTCGGCATCTCCAGTCCCGAAGAATTTTTGGTCGCCAAAGACAACACCCTACGGAACAATCTTCTAGAATTTTCTTCCAGTCAGCACCTATTTTGCACGAGCACGTGACTGTGAACCCGCACTGTAGCAGTGTTCTGCGGTGTTTGTGGGAGCCTCGTCATCCACTGTTTGTCTGCCCTCGGGAAAGTTTCCAAGAACAGTGCAAAAAAACGAAAGCTGCTTAGCGCCTTTCGTTCTAGGCTAAGGAACGCGAAAACATTAATCGAGCAGTGTGACTGGAGACGTCAGTCTGAGAGCTATGAAGTGCTCTGTAATCTCATGTTTTACCCAGCCTTTATCGTATGGTCATTCATATAACCAGCACATGACCTACAGACGTTACGGTCAAATAGCGCGGTTAAGTATTCCATTCGTCGAGGCAGAAGTAGCGATGACTCTGCAGCATGGCATCTACGTCAACTGTTTGTCAGGGAATTTCGTAACTAACAAGCTCTAAGTGTGTTTTGCCTCTTCGATAAAACTTCTCTTTTCAATAAAACTAAATTTATGGGACTATCACATGGTCTTCCTTTTCTATATTTTCTCCGTATTTATTTTATTTGAAGTTTCTAGAATAGACGGGGTTCCAGCTTTTATTTGTTTTTACAGGGCCCTGTCTTGATTCTCTGTCTGAAGGTACGCATGTGTCGTGTTTTAATCGTCATTATCTTTGGAACAAAATGGAATAACGACACCAGTCTTTCACGGCAGGGCAGTGTTTATACCGATGGTGAAGGTCACAAGATTTAACTGTGTGCTGGGAGAAGAAGGCGGTGAATCAAGACTGAGATTTTCTGATCGCAAATGGAAGGCTGTAATGGGCCGAAACAGGTCTCCAGGCTTAACACTTTTATACCTCAGGGGATCTTAAAGGATGAGGCATGTCGACGAAGACAAGATACACTGAAGGATCGACGAAAGAGTATTAAAGCGTAGTGTAATACTCTCACAGCAATGACTACCGCAGTTCGCTCAGCAGTTCGACGACATCGAAACTCTTCGTGCGATAACTGTGTTCACACAGAACACCTCCAATGTCTCAGCAATGACCCTACAACGGTGATTGCATTTACATATTGTTATAAATACAATGATAATAAAATAATGTGTTACTTTTACAGGATCTCCTCGCTCACCTCCCCCATTCCCTCTCAGGTGATTAACGTGAACAAGATTAGGACTTGAGGAACTGAAAGTGGTAGGCGAGTTTTGTTTTTAGTGCAGCAAAGTAAGTGAAGATAGTCTAAATAGAGAGGATATAAAATTCAGACTGGCTTTAGCAAGAAAACCGTAACTGAAGAAGAGAAATTTGTTAACAATCGAATATAAATTTAAACTTTAGCTACTCGTTTCTAGAGGATTTAGCGAAGGCGTGGCGAAAAGTAATGTCTCAGAATTTTTTATGTGAAAACTCTTGCCGCTTTTTAAATCAAACGAACGTTATTAACATTCTACATCTTTATTCTTCATTTACACATACACTACTGGCCATTAAAATTGCTACACCAGGAAGATGACGTGCTACAGACGCGAAATTTAACCGACAGGAAGAAGATGCTGTGATATGCAAAGATTAGCTTTTCAGAGCATTCACACACGATTGGCGCCGGTAGTGACACCTACAACGTGCTCACATGAGGAAAATTTCCAACCGATTTCTCATACACGAACAGCAGTTGACGGGCGTTGCCTGGTGAAACGTTGTTGTGATGCCTCGTGTAAGGAGGAGAAATGCGTACCATCACGTTTCCGACTTTGATAAAGGTCGAATTGTAGCCTATCGCGATTGCGGTTTATCGTATCGCTACATTGCTGCTCGCGTTGGCCGAGATCCAATGACTGTTAGCAGAATATGGAATCGGGGGGTTCAGGAGGGTAATACGGAACGCCGTGTGGATCCCAACGGCCTCGTATCACTAACAGTCGAGATGACAGGCATCTTATCCGCATGGCTGTAACGGATTGTGCAGCCACGTCTCGATCCCTGAGTCAACAGATGGGGACGTTTTAAGACAACAACCATCTCCACGAACAGTTCGACGACGTTTGCAGCAGCATGGAACATCAGCTCAGAGACCATGCCTCCGGTTACCCTTGACGTTGCATCACAGACAGGAGCGCCTGCGATGGTGTACTCAACGACGAACCTGGGTGAACGAATGGCAAAACGTCATTTTTTCGGATAAATCCAGGTTCTGTTTACAGCATCATGATGGTCGCATCCGTGTTTGGCGACATCGCGGTGAACGCATATTGGAAGCGTGTATTCGTCATCGCCATACTGACGTATCACCCGGCGTGATGGTATGGGGTGCCATTGATTACACGTCTCGGTCACCTCTTATTCGCATTGACGGCACTTTGAACAGTGGACGTTACATTTCAGATGTGTTACGACCAGTGGCGCCACCCTTCATTCGATCCCTACGAAACCCTACATTTCTGCAGGATAATGCACGACCGCATGTTGCAGGTCCTGTACGGGCCATTCTGGATACAGAAAATGTTCGACAGCTGCCCTGGCCAGCACATTCTCCAGATCTCTCACCAATTGAAAACGTCTAGCGAATGGTGGCCGAGCAACTGGCTCGTCACAATACGCCAGTCACTGCTCTTGACGAACTGTGGTATCGTGTTGAAGCTGCACGGGCAGCTGTACCTGTACACGCCATCCAAGCTCTGTTTGACTCAATGCCCAGGCGTATCAAGGCCGTTATTACGGCAGAGGTGGTTGTTCTGGGTACTGATTTCTGAGGATCTATGCACCCAAATTGCGTGAAAATGTAATCACATGTCTGTTCTAGTATACATATATTTGTCCAATGAATACCCGTTTATCATCTGCATTTCTTCTTGGTGTAGCAATTTTAATGGCCAGTAGTGTATTTGCAGCCTTATGCCGCTAGCGGGCTCCGAACTGTAGCGTGTAACATTGAGGTGTGTAACGGAACTGTGTCGGTGAGCGAAAAACGGCGTGCTGTAATGGAGTTTCGAATTCAAAGAGTTCGTCCACACATGAAGCACCCTCTTCTTAAGCACGACAATGCCAGACCACACACGAGCGTTGCAACATTTGCAACAAACAGACGCCTTATGTTCAACGTTATCGACCATCCTCCATACTGTCCCCATTTGGCTCCCTTCGACAGTTCAGAAATCAATATGTAGACATGAGGAATAAAGATGTAGCATGTCCATAACGGTTGTTTTATTTAAAAAGCTTTAAGAGTACTCACATAAAATATTCGGAGGCATTACTTTTCAGTGATTCCTCGTATTTGGGTTGCAGCCATGTGTAGAAATAAAACGTGGGCGATAAACAGTTCAGGCAAGAAGGGTAAAGCATCTGCGGTGTGCCGGCCGCTGTGACCGAGCGGTTCTAGGTGCTTGTGTCCGGAACCGCGCTGCTGCTACGGTCGCAGGTTCCAATCCTGCCTCGGTCATGGATGTGTGTGATGTCCTTAGTTTAAGTAGTTCTAAGTCTAGGGGACTGATGACCTCAGATGATAAGTCCCGTAGTGCTTAGAGCCATTTGAACTATTTGAACCATCTGCGGTGGGCACTACATGAGAATGCTGAAACTGGACAGATAGCGAGGAGATACTGAATCGAATTGGGGAAAAAAAGAAATTTATAGCACAACTTGATGAAGAGATGGGGTCCCTTGATAGGGCACATCCTGAGGTCTCAAGGAGTCTTCAGTTTGGTAAAGGAGACAAATGTGCTGGTGTGAAGTTGAAAATGAGGGCAAAATTGTAGAGGGAGGCCGAAACTTAGTTACAGTAAGCAGTTCCAAATGGATGTAGGTCGCAGTAGTCACGTAGAGATGAAAAGACCCGCACAGGATAGTCCAGAGTGGAGAGCCGCATCAAACCAGTCTTCGGTCTGCAGAACATAGTAACAACAACGTGGCCTGAGCATTGACATTATTGGCCGATGTACCTGATAATTCATTAGAGTGTTTATGACAATATTTAAGGTTATGTCTGCCAGTATCAAATTCTTGTTTGGAGAACTTAGAATTATTATCACTTAGCAATTACTATAAAACACGTCTGTGAGGCTCACGGGCCGAAGACTGCTTCGGAAACTGCAGGAAACGAAACTGTAGCAGACTTCGACGTCTGTTTCTTTGAGCCACTAGCTTACGTCACTCCCTTTTCAGCGATTTCCGCAAACCGCACAACTCGTACCTATCGGCAAATTAGCCTCGCTACGCTGAGTCTATCGCTGCTTGTTATCTCTGTACGTGCTGGCATAGTCGTCAGCGCAGCCGTGGACTCCAATGCTGCAATCTTTGCCGGCGACCGCGGCAGGCACGCCTGATCGAAGCTATGATACGAGAACTGCCACTACAAGTGGCATTTCTGTGCCTGTTGGTGCCGATAAAACTCAGCTGAGAATTTACGCGAAAAAAACATGACATAGTTTCCTAAGTTAGTAGTTCTCTGATATATTTACATTAATACCATGGAACACCTTTTTCATAACAGCAGAAAGACAGCTGAAGATTGTTCGGTTACAGGTTTCAATTTCCATCCATTTCCTTCTGCAATGTAACTGTTGCAAATTGTCAGGTGACATAAATCTTTGCTTTTTTTCTGTTTCCTATTGCAACGGAGAAGAAGAGGGCGGTGGTGTTAATAACAAGTGTTACTGTAGTTGTTCATTTGTTTAGAAGGCTGCTTTTGCACTAACAGCTTCTCGGAATGGACACGATCCGTTTTAAAATTATTTTTGTTGTATCCAAGTCTATAGAAACTACCTGGAAATATCTGACATCACTTAAGATACAGTATTATTCACCTGGAAACATCAGATAAAAAACCTGTTGTGAACAGAATGTGAACGGAAATCTGGTTTTGACATGACTGTTTCAGAGCCACATTATGGTTTTACTTCTCAAACAGCTCACGTCATTGGAAAGCAAATAGAGAGAGATACCACTGTACGCTATGAGCTGTACTTGTATTGTGTTTTCATAATCTGACGATAACTTGAAGTTACGTTTCTTATGAAAATACTGAAAAATTATACACGATAGACAATATAAGCAATTATAACGTCTGGCAATATGGATGCTGTTCTGCTATCTGCCGTGGGCTATTTTTGTTTTACGTTATTCAAATGGAGATTAGTTACTGAGATTCAAATGTTAAAAATAAGTCGTGTAGAATTATTTCAGAATGTTATCGCGCTCATTGATGACTTTGCTTTGGAAAATGTTTTGTGTCAAAGGTGTAACTGTTTAGTCTCGGTTACTCTGATGAGTGCGCTTAGAATATAAGGCCTCGTGTTGTTGATGATGGTGAGAGAGAAGAGAAATGGTGAAACGTTTTGTTGGGACAGAGCGTATTCTCATTAAATAACATGATCGACATGGCATTTTTTATGGACGTTTCGGAGAGGGTTGGTGAAAAAACTGAAGCTGTCTGATAATTTAGAACTTTACTCCACCAACTCTCCTGTTGTCGACGGCCAAATGCTGATGATGTAAAAAGCTTAGGACTCGAACCGTCGCCCTCTGAGTCGGTCACAGACACATCAAAGTGAGTTAACAACCATGGTTGCGGTGGCTGGTTGAAACAGTGGTAAATCTCCGGTAAGCATTAAACATGGTTAAAGGAACGGCAACACTTTGGATACATTAGTAAGTACCGATGTTAAGCATTTTTCGTAAACATTGTATGCCGAAGAAGCAAATAAATATTTCGAAGAGGAGAGGAAAGTGCTTGCAGTAGAGTTGTCAGAGAAATTATTTCTGATATATTTGTTACATTTTAGTTCTTCGTTGATGATGACATAACTCACTGATCCAGGAAGGGAGAAGCAGGAATGTATCTAGCAATGTTGTGTACATCATAGCTTAGGAGGAACAAGGTAAAGTTTGAGAAGACAATAGCAATGATAATTTTAGAGCGGGAGCTCTTTTTTCAAGTATTTCAGCATATAACATCTTTGGCATACTTCTGTAACAGTAGAAGTGGTGTTCATCTCTTTGGGCATATTACTGCGATTCATCAACTCAACCTCCTCTTACTTCCAGCACGTACATGTGAGGAAGTGACGTTTAGATTCAACAAAAATGAAGAATAGAAGAAGGAAGATAAGGCTTTAACGTACCATCGACGGCGAGGTCATTAGATACGGAGCTCAAACTCCGGTTTGGGAAGGAGTTCGGACGTCTCCTTTCAAAGGAATAATTTGCCTTAAGCGAATTATGTAAGCCTATGAGTGTATAGCCGGAAGGTGATCTGAATCACCGTCCTGCCGGCTGCAAGTCCAGTGTCTTACAACGGCCTCTTCTCACACGCGTTTAGATTCAAGATTCGAGGAAGCAGATTGTCGCTTTGAGACCAGCTTTCATGAAATTTTAGGTTTAGTTTCGTATATCACATTCCCAACAGGGCTGTGATTAAAAACGGCTTTGTATGCCTGGTCTTGCAACCAAATGTAACTCGAGAATTGCGATGGAAGCTGAATCCACCGACGGTCTGTCTTCATCGTCCCTGTAAGTAGCTCTCTCGAAGAAACGTGGCTATTTTACTGACAGACTGATTATCAATGAATAAGGTAATGTGACATTACAATCTCGAATTATGAGAGTTAATTTCTGACCAATATCTACGCGAACTGAACTTCTACACAGCCATACGATGTACCATCATAAAGTTCGCAGACAGTTTATGTTGTGAATTGTATGGCAGCACTGGAAGGTTGGCAGTGGCGATTATGTTTTTCCTCCCCATGAAGTCCCCCATTATCAGTTTCCTGAAGCCTCTAGGACCCAAAATAATTAATATTTATTGTGGGTTTTGTTAACAGAATATTGTTTACAGTTACCTTTAGATTGGAGTACAAATTAACAGCTGTCACCTTTTTTTCATTTTGAAATAGTGTTTTACAGTGTGTTACACACGTGCAACATTGGGATTCAAGGTACCGGTGTTGGCACGTGTAAGATAAATGTACAATCAAATTTCTGCGTCCTCAATACGTTTATTATATAAGCACATTCAGTAACGTAATAATAAAGTTATTTGCATACATTAATTTTAATAGTCGAATCTTCTGAAGCAGTTTGTGTGTTAATTGAAGAACTGAAAAACTTTTCATTTTTTACACTGAACAAAAGTATTCTGTTTCTTGCGAATTTTGCATCTTTCTCTTGTCTCATTCCACTGGCGAAAGTGGACAATGTTGTCCGTTTGGCACTGAAACATTAGAGTTACTGTAGTTGCAGATTTACTGAATTTTTTGGAAAGATCTCCAATGCTTAGACATCCCTCTTGAATTTTCCTTGACCAGTAGACATCAGCACACTTGCAAGATTAGCTTGAAACTATCTGAGAGAAACGGTTTTCAGACAGGGCCTTGCGGTGTTATGTACATTTTAGCTAGCTTTCGACAACAGCTGTTGTTAATTGTGTGCCAGAAGACATACAATTATCATCTTCTTGATTTCATAGGATACTTGTATAGTGATGCCAACATATCTTGAAAACCTACTGCTGCCGTATTACAAATGTGCGTTTGAAGAGTGGATGGTCTTGAGACAAAAATATCCTCTATCTTAGTCCTATCCCATCTTTTTGAATCAGCGTCCGGCCATCCAGATTTGGTTTTCCGTGATTTCCCTAAATCGCTTCAGGCAAATGTCGGGATGGTTCCTTTGAAAGGGAACGGCCGATTTCTTACCCTACCCTTGACACAATCCTAGCTCGTGCTCCGTCTCTGATGACCTCGGTGTCGACCGGACGGCAAACCCAGTCTTCCTTCCTTCTTCCTTCCCATCTTTTTGTTACGTCCTTTGGCTCTCAACCTCTCAGCCAAGATAACAATGTGACGCATTTGTTACCATATCATTTCACAATGATGAAACTGTTCGAAATATCCTGCTCTTGCATCTGCTTTCCGTTAGGAAGACTAAATTGCTCGACTCTTCCAGCTCTTGTTGTTCCATTATAATAAATACATATCAGCGTGTTCGGTGAGAGGGATGGGTGTTCTCTGTAATAAAAAAAACTGAGTGAAGGGATCAACGACGAACTTCAATGGGTGTCTTGTGATGTCCGCCACGACCAAAGGCAACGAAAAAAAGAAAAGTGTAGCATCTTTGATTAATAATCAAAACGTTCTCGGTTCCGGGTTCGAACTCGGCCAGCGCTTAAATTTTGAATAAATATCATCAGTATCGGGGGCCGAAGACTTCCAGCATAAGAAACCACCCTCATTCAGCCAACGGCTTTTTCAAATAGGGCAGAGGAGCGAACAGAGGTTGATGGCTCTTGATGCTGGGGTGTAAAACTTCCCCTAAAGCCGGAAGTATCAGCAACGATCAACGGCGTGAGGATGCAGAAGTCGATGGAAATCATTGCATAAAAGGCACATAATGTTTATCCACGGCCTGTAGTTGAAAAAGTGTCATGATGAACTCTCAACTGGCAAAAGTTTCCGGAATAGTCCCCCATTTTCATCGTTGAGAGGAAACTGACAAGGGGAAGGTGACCGTGAGAAAAAGACTGAATAACCAATGAAAGGAAGCAGATCGTTCGAAGAGAGAGAAGTGGTTGGAACCCGAAGTGGAAAGCGCTGAGATATTTAGTGAGTCATGGAACGTATACCGGAAAGACAGATTGGAGGCCATAGTGGCGGGGGGGGGGGGGGGGGGGGAGGGGGCGTGTTCATTGCAATTAAAAAAAATATTGCTTCTATTGAGGTCGAAGTTGAATGTACAGTGAAGTTATCTGCTCGCGTATAACGGGTCTAGGTGTAACCAAGTTAATTTTTGGATGTTCTACCGGCTGCCCGATTCCTCTTTGACAGTTCTAAAGACAAAAAAATGTCTCAGGTGAATAACGCCTAATATCCAGATCATGCAATACAAGTTGGAGCAACTTTAACCTACCGAGTATATGGCATGCCTGTCAGACACTCATGCGAAATACTTTGAACAAGTTTCTGAAAACTGTCTTGAGCAGCTAGCTCAGCAGTTCACACGCAATGGAAATATCTTAGACCTTGTAGCTACAAATAGGCCGAACCTTATTGACAATGTCAGTGTAGAAACTGCGATTAGCGATCAAAGACAGTTAATAAATCAGGCAAGAAGGCTAGGAGAGTGTTTCTGATAGAACAGATAATCAGTTGTTAGCATCTCACTTAGACAGTGAATTGACATTACTTAGTTCCAATAAGATGGATGTAGAGGAATTATGGGCAACGTTTACGCAGATCGTAAATCGTGGTCTGCAGAATTATGTGCCTAGCAAGTGGATAAAGGCTTGGAAAGATCCAGCATGGTTTAACAACGAAATTCGGAAGATGGTGAGGAAGGAAAGGCTGATGCACTCTCGATTCAAAAGAGAACACACAAATGATGACAAGCGTAGATTAGTAGAGATTCCTGCATTTGTCGAAAGATCTACGCGCTAAGCATACATCAACAACCACCGTCACACCTTCACAAAAGATGTGGCAGAGAATCCGACAAAATTTTGGTCCTATGTAAAATCGCTCAGCGGGTCTAAGGCTTGAAACCAAAGCCGAAGTTTTAAATTTCACGTTCAAGAAATCGTTCACACAGGAGAATCATGCTAACGTACCGTCATTTGACCATCGTACAGACTCCCGTAGGGACGACCTAGTAAAAGCATCAATGGCATAGAGAAACAACTGAATGATTTAAAAGTAAATGAGTCACCAGGTCCGGATGGAATCCCAATTCGGTTTTACAGAGAATACTTTACGGCATTGGTCCCTTACCTAGCCTGCATTTATCGTAAATCTCTCCAAGCACAAAATCCCAAATGACTGGAAAAAAGCGCAAGTGACTCCTGCATATAAGAAGAGTAAAAGAACGGACATGCAAAAGTACAGACCAATGTCCCTAACTGCGGTTTGCTGCGGAATCTTTGAATATATTCATTGTTCGAATATATTAAACTTTCTTGAGACTGAGACAGGTCCACGAATCAATATGGTTTTAAAAAGCATCGCTGGTGTGAAACTCAGTTTGGCCTTTTCTCACATGTTAGACTGCGAACTATGGATGAAGGGAAACAGGCAGAGTCCATTTTTCTAGATTACTGGAAAGCATTTGACACGGTGCCCCATTGCAGCCTGTCAACGAAGGTGCGAGCATATGGAATAGGTTCCCAGATATGTGAGTGGCTCGCTAGCTTGTTCCCTATATAAACAAATGATTTAGCGGACAGCGTGGGCAGCAATCTGTGGTTGTTTGCTGATGATGCTGTGGTGTACGATAAGGTGTCGAAGTTGAGTGACTTTAGGAAGATACAACACAACTTAGACAAAACCTCCAGTTGGTGTGATGAATGGCAGCTAGCCCTAAATGTAGAAAAAGGTAAGTGAATTCGGTTGAGTAGGAAGAAGAAACCTCTAATGATCGCATACAGTATTAGTAGTGTCCTGCTTGACACAGTCAACTCTTTTAAATATTTGAGCGTAACGCTGCAGAGCGATATGAAATGAAACAAGCATGTGAGAACTATGGTAGGGAAGACGAATGGTCGACTTCCGTTTATTGGGAGAATTTTAGGAACGTGTGGTTCACCTGTAAAGGGGATCTCATACAGGACGCTGGTGCGACCTATTGTTGACTACTGCTCGAGTGTTTAAGATCCGTACGAAGTCAGATTGAAGGAACGCATCGAAGCAATTCAGAGGCGGGCTGCTAGATTTGTTACCTGTGCGTTACTAGTAGAAGCCGACCTCGGGGAAGATCAGTTTGGATTCCGTAGAAATAATGGAACACGTGAGGCAATACTGACCCTACGAATTATCTTAGAAGCTAGACTACGGAGAGGCAAACCTACATTTCTAGCATTTGTAGACTTAGAGAAAGCTTTTGACAATGTTGACTGGATTACTCTGTTTCAAATTCTGAAGGTGGCAGGGGTAAAATAAAGGGAGCGAAAGGCTATTTACAATTTGTACAGAAACCAGGTGGCAGTTATAAGAGTCGAAGGACATGAAAGGGAAGCAGTGGTTGGCAAGGGAGTGAGACAGGGTTGCCGCCTATCCCCGATGATATTCAATCTGTATATTGAGCGAGCAGTGAAGGAAACAAAAGAAAAATTCGGAGTAGGTATTAAAATCCATGCAGACGAAATAAAAACTTTGAGGTTTGCCGATGACATTGTAATTCTGTCAGAGACAGGAAAGGACTTGGAAGAGCACTTCAACGGAATGGACAGTGTCTTGACAGGAGGATATAAGATGAACATCAACAAAAGCAAAACGAGTATGATGGAATGTAGTCGAATTAAGTCGGGTGATGCTGAGGGAATTAGATTAGGAAATGAGACACTTAAAGTAGTAAAGGAGTTTTGCTATTTGCGGAGCAAAATAACTGATGATGGTCGAAGTAGAGAGGATATAATATGTAGACTGGCAATGGCAAGTAAAGCGTTTCTGAAGAAGAGAAATTTGTTAACATCGAGTATAGATTAAGTGTCAGGAAGTCATTTCTGAAAGTATTTGTATGGAGTGTAGCCATGTATGGAAGTGAAACATGGACGATAAATTGTTTGGACAAGAAGAGAATGGAAGCTTTCGAAATGTGCTGCTACAGAAGAATGCTGAAGGTTAGATGTGTAGATCACGTAACTAATAAGGACGTATTGAATAGGATTGGGGAGAAGAGAACTTTGTGGCAAAACTTGACTAGAAGAAGGGATCGGTTGGTAGGACATGTTCTGAGGCATCAAGGGATCACCAGTTTAATATTGGACGGCAGCGTGGAGGGTAAAAATCGTAGAGGGAGACCAAGAGATGAGTACAGTAAGCAGATTCAGAAGGATGTAGGTTGCAGTAGGTACTGGGAAATGAAGAAACTTGTACAGGATAGAGTAGCATGGAGAGCTGCATCAAATCAGTCTCAGGACTGAAGTCCACAACAACAACAACGTTTGAACAACACGTAGATGTTACGGAGATGCTTTGGTAACTCAAATGGGATGCCTGGAGGGAAGGCGACGTTCTTTTCGAGAAATACCACAGAGAAAATTTAGAAAATGTCATTTGAAGATGACTGCCAAACGAGTCCATTGCTGCTAACATACGAGGGTCAGTCAAAAAGTAATGCCTCCTATTTTTTTTTCTACGTTTAATTGTCAGGAAATTTAAATGCAATTACATAGGTTGAAAACCACAACATTGAGGATCATTTTGTCATTTTTCAATGTAATCTCCGCCCATATCTACAGTTTTGGTCCATCTTTGAACAAGGGCATGTATCCCAGCACGGTAAAAATCACAGCTCTGCTTCCTAAGCCATTGACGCACGGATGTTTTGACGGCCTCCTCATCTTCAAAATGAATCCCACGATGAGCTTCTTTTAGTGGCCCGAACAGATGGAAGTCTGATGGTGCCAGGTCAGGGCTGTATGGGGGATGAGGCAAAACTTCCCATCCAATTTTGACAATCTCGTCAGAGGTGTGACGACTGGTGTGTGGTCTTGCATTGTCATGCAAAAGAAGAACATCTGCCATTGATTTTGTTGGGCGAACTCGCTGAAGACGTGCTTTAAGTTTGTTGAGGGTTGTGACGTATTGAACAGAATTTATTGTGCATCCCTGCTCCAAAAAATCAACCAGAATCACACCCTCTGTATCCCAGAAAACTGTTGCCATAACTTTCCCTGCCGATCGCACAGTTTTGAATTTTTTCTTCCTCGGCGAGCTTGTGTGACGCCACTCCATTGACTGCCTCTTTGATTCAGGTTCAAAAAAATGCACCCATGTTTCGTCCCCGGTCACAATTTTTTTCAGAAACTCATCTCCCTCCAAACGGAAGCGCTGCAAGTGTTGGGAGGCTATTGTTTTCCTTGCCTCTTTATTCTGATCGGTTAACATTCTTGGAACCCACCGCGCACAAACTTTTGAGTACCCCAATTGTTTAATAATCGTGATCACACTGCCTTTACTAAGAGAAATAATGCGACACACTTCATCTGCAGTCACCCGACGGTCACCACGAATGATGTCATCAACTTGCTGAATGTTGTGTGGAGTCACTGCACTCACCGGCCTGCCGCTCCGCTTTTCGTCAGTCAACGGTGTTTGCCCTTCAGCTTCCTTACAACGACGAACCCATCGTCTAACAGTGCTGACATCCACTGTCACAACACCATACACCTTCTTCAGTCTTTCATGAATGCGTATGGGCGTTTCACCTTCTGCATTCAAGAATTCAATCACACAACGCTGTCTCAAACGAACATCGATGTTGGCCATCTTACAAACTTGTGCTGTGCTGCCACCTGTTGACACAGAAAGTTACTACTGCAGTGGATTGCAGAAGAAGGTTTGAGGAATGGCGCCAAATTCAAATTTTTCACTTAACTTAATTTCTTTAAGTAGAAAAAAAATGGGAGGCATTACTTTTTGACCGACCCTCGTACATTACGCGGAAGGACTACGAAGATACGAGAGGTTAGGTTCATATGGAGACATATAAACAGTCGTTTTTCCCTCTCTATATTTGCAAATGGAACAGGAAAGGAAGTGACTAGTAGTGATACAGAGATACCCGCACCGTATGGTGGCTTGCGGTGTTTCTATGTAGATGTAGGTGTAGATGTGGTGATAGAAACTGGCAGTGACATTGCAGAGAGCGAGTTACGACGAAGTTTCTTTTGAAAACTAGGAAATCGTACTCGATAAATTCTCGAAATGCTGAAACCTGTTTTTTGTAGCTTCTTGCGAATAGAAATTCGTTTTTCAAGCAGGTATGGAAGTCAGGAGAGAGGATAAGCACAACAGGGACGAAAAGTTCTCAGGGCGTCCCGTTCCGTGTCTGTGCAGAAGATAGGACAGGCCAACTCAGACCGCCGATTCACAGTCAGACAGTAGTTCTGCTCAGTGCCTAGAGGTAGTGACAATTTTGCGTTATATCCTTCGCAGATAGAGACACGAGTCTCGAATGTAGTGGGAATAATTCTGTGTGCTTCATCGTGACAAAGCGTTCTCTGACACGATCATCGTTGTCAAGCAGTTCTTAGCTAAATGGACGACACAGTCCCTTGATAGTAACTTCACTCCCTTGATCAAATCCCAAGTGACTTTCTAATAATTCTAAATTAATATAAAGTCATCATTAGGGGCACTGTCAGGTGTAGAAATGGTTCAAATGGCTCTGAGCACTATGGGACTTAACTTCTGAGGTCATCAGTCCCCTAGAACTTAGAACTACTTAAACCTAACTAACCTAAGGACATCACACACATCCATGCCCGAGGCAAGATTCGAACCTGCGGCCGTAGCGGTCGCGCGGTTCCAGACTGTAGCGCCTAGAACCTCTCGGCCACTCCGGCCGGCAACTCAATTGAAGGCAAGTGTAATTTTATAAATACATTGTAAGTTTTGGACGAAAACGAGTAGACTAAGTAACCCAGTGGGCCTTCAGATGTGAGAAGTAGCATTTTTTGTAAATACTGTAAATGTAATTTTCCGGTAAAAAATGTGTCTTTTTTTTGGATTATCTGTGTTTTTCGGTTATCCGTGCAGCCTCGAATATGGAGTAACTCGGGTAATCGCGAGCTTGCCGTATGTCACTTTTACTTATTTTACTTGAAACTGTTCAGTCTGCAAGTCTAGAGTTTTTCCTAAAGCACTCTACAGGTGGTCTTATTAACCTTTGCTCGGAGATGACTATTTGCGGTTTTCTCTCTGTGTAATTACCACGCAAACAAAACGTCACGCCTCACTATACGAGCAGAGACAAGCGAGTCAGCCAAATGAGTTTCCACGGAACGTCGACCTGCAGGCTCTTATCTGACTAGCGGCTATCGCCTCGCAGTAAAGTCGCCTGCGAAGATAGCGTCACCTGGGCAAGAGCGCGTAATATTAAAACGTGACTACACGTTATTAGGCCCCACTTGAAACATCGTACTGATATCACAAGGAACACAATCGAAGATGTAGTGCGTTACGCTGTCAAATGCTGATTTATGAGGGGCGTGTGCGGTTACCAGAAACGATGTGGTTACGAGATGGCATCTACGTACGTATGACAAACGAAAGTCATTTATATTGAGAGTTTAAAACTCTGAAGAGAAGACATGATGTAAGCATGTGGCCTATCATTAATATTTCCGAAATACAGCTGTCTGAAACTCTCAGAATCGGGAACCATGCAGGTGACCGCAAGTAAACTGATGGTAACATGTGTTTTATTGACAAAATCAAAAAGTAAATGTTGCAGTTTTGGAGCTCGCAAGCGACGGGAAGCGGTAGTTCAGTAGTATGCGGATGGAAGGAATGAGATGGCTTTGCTCGACTATATGAATTATTCCCACTTGGTTTGAAGTGGTTCAGAGAAACCACGGAAAACTCAAATCATCATGGGAGGAAGGAAATTCTAACCTCGCTCTTCAAGAATAAGGAACAACGCCTTAACGCTAGTACTCTCGGAATAAAATTTTTCAAAAGAATGGACTGTGGTACATGACCACAAAAATAACAGTGGGAGCCTTTTGTTAAATGGTTTATTATAAACTGGGCCATGACCATATCATGACTATGGACAGAAACGCACTTCTTAAGTTTGTTCATCTACTATAAATATACAGGTATCACACATGAAAGCGTCATTTCATAATTATTAGAATATAATCATTATAAAATCACGGTTACGATGAAATTAGACTTCCAGAGGTTTTGGAAATGTTCCGATTGTAATTATTGAGCTGTTGGGATGGTTGCGAAAACTGGACCATGTCCACATTTTCACCGTAAGAATTTTCGAAGCAAATACCTTATACGGACAGAATACCCAAATATTTATGAAACAATAACTGTTCCTTCGTTTCCAGCGATGGAGCTGCTGATTTGATCACCTTCGCCTGCAGCAACGTATCTCCCATTCTGTGGTGTCACATTCAGATAGAAAGCGTGGAGCACAGGGGCCGTGTAAGGAAGACGTTTCGTGGGGTTGTTTAGGAATGCGGATTAAAAATTAGAATTTACAAAAATATAACGAACTGTTGCATTTATAACCACTTTTATCGTCTCCAGAATTACAGCAAATGTGAATCTCCAACTCACAGTCCACATCATTCAACACTCAAGAGACATGGCGCCTTATACAGGGTGTTTCAAAATGAATGTGAGGGTTTTAAGGGTTTGTAGCACATATTATATTCACATTACAATCATAAATAATACACCAAATGAAAGAGAAACACAAACAGTTTTTCTTACAATTATTCAGTGTGAACACCGAACACACATCGAGTTGTTCCGAAACCTTGATCAATCTGTCAGGAGTAAATGTTGCAATAACACTGCTTCCAAACTCTGATAGACCAGCAGGTGTCGGAGGGACATACACATGATCGCATCAGATCGTGTGTGAACGTGGAGGTCATGCACTAAATGGTGTGTCAACCGGACCCTTGCGCCCAATCCACCGGTCGGATACAGCGTCGTTTAACCAGTAGCGTACTGAGTTATGCCAGTGAGGCGGCGCACAATCTTTCTCCCAAATAAAGATGTGTTGTTCAGCTTCTTTCTATTGAGGCACGGGCTACAGCTGTAGCACATCAAGATAAGAAACATCAGTTACAGATGATTCACCGAGAAAGAAAGGCCCATAAACTTTCCGCGGGGATATTTCTTGGGGCTAACCGTGAAAGACTCGCACTCGTTCAAAACGTTTTTCAGTCACTCTTTGTCATTCCGTACTCTTCCCATTGCGCACAGGTATACAAACAAAACTTTTTGAGTCGCTCTTTCATTTGGTGTATTATTTACAATCGTAAGTTGAACGTAATAAATGCTACAACCCCTTAAAACCGGTAGTACATTTTGAAACACCCTGTGTTACTGAGAAAAAAGATTTCAGATTTTAGTAGTAAATCTGTTAAGAGATGGCGAGAAATATTCACGTCAGGATGTGGTTCGGTTTGTCTCCGAAGATCTCTGTCTCGGTTACAGTAAGTAGTGCATAACTAAAAAATGGCGAAATTCATCACAGTTTGAAAAAGAAACTGCCTGGCAGATTAAAATTGTGTACCGAACGGAGAGTCGTATTCGGGACCTTTGCCTTTCGCGGGCAAGTGCTCTACCATCTGAGCTACCCAAGCACGACTCGCGCCCCGCCCCCACAACCTTACTTCTGCCAGTACCTCGTCTCCTACCTTCCAAACTTCACAGAAGCTCTCCTGCGAACCTTCCAGAACTAGCACTCCTGGAAGAAAGGATATTGCGGAGACACAGCTTAGCCACAGACTGGGGGATGTTTCCAGAATGGTCATCATTGTCTACTTTTTTCTCAAGACCCCAGCTGTAATTGGACACGTTTGAGCTATGGAATTAGAGACGCACCACCTAGTAGCGCATGGCAGATGCTTATGCCCTGATAACGTAAGCGACTCTCAGTGGCGTGGAGTTACTGAGAGAGCGAAAGTGTTGGGGAGCCATATCGATCCGCGATCTTTCAAGCTCAGAAAATAATTCATGTCGATTGGCCGAAGATGGGCCTAAGACGAGCACGTCCCCCTCCATGGCACACAGAGATACGCAACAGCATTGGGACCAGGCTATCTAGGGGGCCTAACAAGCATCTTCATGACTTCGGAATGTGCATCAAACCAGCCCAATACAACCTGAGGACGATAGTGTGGTGTACTGCCTTGCTGTAGGCTGATGCACCTAAAAGTACGGGATTCTGTGTCATTCTCCCATTGTTGTTGTTGTTGTTGTGGTCTTCAGTCCTGAGACTGGTTTGATGCAGCTCTCCATGCTACTCTATCCTGTGCAAGCTTCTTCATCTCCCAGTACCTACTACAACCTACATCCTTCTGAATCTGCTTAGTGTATTCATCTCTTGGTCTCCCTCTACGATTTTTACCCTCCACGCTGCCCTCCAATGCTAAATTTGTGATCCCTTGATGCCTCAAAACATGTCCTACCAACCGATCCCTTCTTCTAGTCAAGTTGGGCCACAACTTCTCTTCTCCCCAATCCTATTCAACACCTCCTCATTAGTTATGTGATCTACCCATCTAATCTTCAGCATTCTTCTGTAGCACCACATTTCGAAAGCTTCTACTCTCTTCTTGTCCAAACTAGTATCGTCCATGTTTCACTTCCATACATGGCTACACTCCATACAAATACTTTCAGAAACGACTTCCTGACACTTAAGTCTATAACCGACGTTAACAAATTTCTCTTCTTCAGAAACGATTTCCTTGCCATTGCCAGTCTACATTTTATATCCTCTCTATTACGACCATCATCAGTTATTTTACTCCCTAAATAGCAAATCTCCTTTACTACTTTAAGTCTCTCATTTCCTAATCTAATTCCCTCAGCATCACCAGATTTAATTTGACTACATTCCATTATCCTCGTTTTGCTTTTGTTGATGTTCATCTTATATCCTCCTTTCAAGACACTGTCCATTCCGTTCAACTGCTCTTCCAAGTCCTTTGCTGTCTCTGATAGAATTACAATGTCATCGGCAAACCTCAAAGTTATCACTTCTTCTTCATGAATTTTAATACCTACTCCGAATTTTTCTTTTGTTTCCTTTACTGCTTGCTCAATATACAGATTGAATAACGTCGGGGAGAGGCTACAACCCTGTCTCACTCCATTCCCAACCACTGCTTCCCTTTCATGCCCCTCGACTCTTATAACTGCCATCTGGTTTCTGCACAAATTGTAAATAGCCTTTCGCTCCCTGTATTTTACCCCTACCACCTTCAGAATTTGAAAGAGAGTATTCCAGTTAACATTGTCAAAGGCTTTCTCTAAGTCTACAAATGCTAGAAACGTAGGTTTGCCTTTCCTTAACTTTTCTTCTATGATAAGTCGTAAGGTTAGTATTGCCTCACGTGTTCCAACATTTCTGCGGAATCCAAACTGATCTTCCCCGAGGTCGGCTTCTACCAGTTTTTCCATTCGTCTGTAAAGAATTCGCGTTAGTATTTTGCAGCTGTGACTTATTAAACTGATAGTTCGGTAATTTTCACATCTGTCAACACCTGCTTTCTTTGGGATTGGAATTATTATATTCTTCTTGAAGTCTGAGGGTATTTCGCCTGTCTCATACATCTTGCTCACCAGATGGTAGAATTTTGTCATGACTGGCTCTCCCATGGCCATCAGTGGTTCTAATGGAATGTTGTCTACTCCCGGGGCCTTATTTCGACTCAGGTCTTTCAGTGCTCTGTCAAACTCTTCACGCAGTATCTTATCTCCCATTTCGTATTCGTCTACATCCTCTTCCATTTCCATAATATTGTCCTCAAGCACATCGCCCTTGTATAAACCCTCTATATACTCCTTCCACCTTTCTGCCTTCCCTTCTTTGCTTAGAACTGGGTTTCCATGTGAATTCTTGATATTCATACAAGTGGTTCTCTTCTCTCCAAAGGTCTCTTCAATTTTCCTGTAGGCAGTATCTATCATACCCCTAGTGAGACAAGCCTCTACATCCTTACATTTGTCCTCTAGCCATCCCTGCTTAGCCATTTTGCACTTCCTGTCGATCTCATTTTTGAGACGTTTGTATTCCTTTTTGCCTGCTTCATTTACTGCATTTTTATATTTTCTCCTTTCATCAGTTAAATTCAATATTTCTTCTGTTACCCAAGGATTTCTATTAGCCCTCGTCTTTTTACCTACTTGATCGTCTGCTGCCTTCACTACTTCATCCCTCAGAGCTAGCCATTCTTCTTCTACTGTATTCCTTTCCCCCATTCCTGTCAATTGTTCCCTTATGCTCTCCCTGAAACTCTCTACAACCTCTGGTTCTTTCAGTTTATCCAGGTCCCAACTCCTTAAATTCCCACCTTTTTGCAGTTTCTTCAGTTTGAATCTGCAGTTCATAACCAATAGATTGTGGTCAGAATCCACATCTGCCCCTGGAAATGTCTTACAATTTAAAACCTGGTTCCTAAATCTCTGCCTTACCATTATATAATCTATCTGATACCTTTTAGTATCTCCAGGATTCTTCCAGGTATACAACCTTCTTTTATGATTCTTGAACCAAGTGTTAGCTATGATTAAGTCATGTTCTGTGCAAAATTCTACAAGGCGGCTTCCTCTTTCATTTCTTCCCTCCAATCCATTTTCTCCTACTATGTTTCCTTCTCTCCCTTTTCCTACTGACGAATTCCAGTCACCCATGACTATTAAATTTTCGTCTCCCTTCACTACCTGAATAATTTCTTTTATCTCGTCATACATTTCATCTATTTCTTCATCATCTGCAGAGCTAGTTGGAATATAAACTTGTACTACTGTAGTAGGCATGGGCTTTGTGTCTCCCATAAGAGGCAACAATTGCCGCCTTTGGTTCGCCATTTCATCCAATGTAAACGTTCCCCACGAATCTCACCAATACGGGTCTGTAAGTGCGGTGTTACGCTGTCTTTCTCGGGATACTTTCTCGATACAATGCATTAATTTCAACAATCCGTCGAAGTATTAGTCCTCGCTCTGCTTCGTCATACTGAATATTATAGAGCTGCTAAAGAGATGCGTTATGCACAACATATCTTGGCTGATTTAATTTAAAAACCTTTTAATTATTCAGTTCATTCTGTCCTCAACGTAGATAGTAATATTTGTGTTAAAATTATAATTGGTCTAGTTGCTTTTCCACAGAAATTGCACTGTGGTTTTCTCAACTCCTAAAACAGTCTATATATTAAAAGAATACTTTTGCTATTGGACAACTCAGAAGCTGTCCTATTCACTACCGCTTTTCGCCATAATAGACTGACATTTCCAGTTTCATTTAATTAAGTGTAGACATTCGATCTGGAGCCCTATCATTAAGGACGCCGTTGGTAAATATCTTATTTGATTTAGTTTTTTAGAAAATTGGTTATTAAATGCTGACGCATTATTTCGCCTAACGTTTGATGGCGTCTTTCTATCTCTTACATAATCGCACAAAAATCTCTAAATCTCAATTTAAAACACTTACACTTTTTTATTAGGTATAGACATTTTTTCCACACATAACTTTTGGGTCTGCTGAAAGAAGTTACAACTGTCATTGCAACAAATGTGTATTACACCGGGTGGTTATAACCAAATTGTAGCTACTCAACGAGGTCCAGTGTAGTCTGTAACTATCGTACGGCAACGAAACTTGATACATATGCTATTGTGTTAACGCGGAACCGATTTTCGCTGGAAAAAAAAAATAATTTCAATTTTAGCCACATGGTGCAAATCTGGCGCTGCACAGAATTTCGTCGACGTCTCCTGAGCTCTTATTGAACAAACTGTGTATGCGGCGGTTAGTAATAAACTCAACGTTATGACATTCTCACTTGTTTGACCTTTCTTGTCCATGTCCCGTTACTAATCCACTACACATGGAAACATTTCTATATGTCTTCCTTGCATTCACTGCGCCAGCTTCGCATTTGGTGGCCAAAACTGGAACTTTTTTTCCATCGTAAATCGATTCCGCATTAACGCATTAGAATATCTATCAAATGTTGCTGTCATACGATAATTATGGCTCACACTAGACCTTTGTGAGTAGCTGCACTTTAATTATACACTACTGGCCATTAAAACTGCTACACCAAGAAGAAATGCAGATGATAAACGGGTATTCATTGGACAAATATATTATACTAGAACTGACATGTAATTACATTTCCACGCAATTTGGGTGCATAGATTCTGAGAAATCAGTACCCAGAACAACCACCTCTGGCCGTAATAACGGACATGATATTCCTGGGCATTGAGTCAAACAGAGCTTGGATGGCGTGTACAGGTACAGCTGCCCATGCAGCTTCAACACGGTAACACAGTTCTTCAAGAGTAGTGACTAGCGTATTGTGACGAGCCAGTTGCTCGGCCACCATTGACCAGACGTTTTCAATTGGTGAGAGATCTGGAGAATGTGCTGCCCAGCGCAGCAGTCGAACATTTTCTGTGTCCAGAAAGGCCCGTACTGGACCTGCAACATGCGGTCGTGCATTATCCTGCTGAAATGTAGGGTTTCGCAGGGATCGAATGAAGGGTAGGCCGCGGGTCGTAACACATCTGAAATGTAACGTCCACTGTTCAAAGTGCCGTCAGTGTGAACAAGAGGTGACCGAGACGTGTAACCAATGGCACACCATACCATCACGCCGGGTTATACGCCAGTATGGGGATGACGAATACACGCTTCCAATGTGCGTTCACCACCATGTCGCCAAACACGGATGCGACCATCGAAAAAATGACGTTTTGCCATTCGTGCACCCAGGTTCATCGTTGAGTACACCATCGCAGGCGCTCCTGTCTGTGAGGCAGTGTCAAGAGTAACCGGAGCCACGGTCTCCGAGCTGATAGTCCATGTTGCTGCAAACGTCGTCGAACTGTTCGTGCAGATGGTTGTTGTCTTGCAAACGTCCCCATCTGTTGATTCAGGGATCGAGACGTGGCTGCACGATCCTATACAGTCATGCGATAAGATGCCTGTCATCTATACTGCTAGTGATACAAGGCCGTTGGGATCCAGCACGGCGTTCCGTATTACTTTTCTGAATCCACCGATTTCATATTCTGCTAACAGTCATTGGATCTCGACCAACGCGAGCAGCAATGTCGCGATACGATAAACCGCAATCGCCATAGGCTACAATCCGACCATTATCAAAGTCGGAAACGTGATGGTACGCATTTCTCCTCCTTACACGAGGCATCACAACAACGTTTCACCAGGGAACGCCGGTCAACTGCTGTTTGTGTATGAGAAATCGGTTGGAAACTTTCCTCATGTCAGCACGTTGTAGGTGTCGCCACGGGCGCCGGCCTTGTGTGAATGCTCTGAAAAGCTAATCATTTGCATATCACAGCATCTTCTTCCTGTGGGTTAAATTTCGCGTCTGTAACACGTCATCTTCGTGGCGTAACAATTGTAATGGCCAGTAGTGTAGCTACCCAGTAGTTGCAGCCCACTGTCGCTCGAGGCCTCCCAATTGTAGCGTGTAACATGTCGGCGTGTAATGTAAGTCGCTGCGTGAGGAACAGTATGATGTAATCGTGTTTCGAATTCAATGAGATCGTCCACACCTGGAGCACCCTCTCCTTCAGCATGACAATGCCAGACCACACATCAGCCTTGCCACTTCTGCAACAATCCAATAGCCCAGGTTCACTGTCATCGTCATCCTCCATACAGACCCGACATAGCTCCCTCCAATCTGCATCTGTTTCGAAAACTTAAAGATCACCTTGGTAGTAATGAAGCGGTCCAAGCGTTAATGTTGTGGCTGCATTCTACGGTGACGTATGAACAAACTGGTCTCTCGATGGGAGAAATGTATACGTCGCCACGGCGACTATGGTGAGGAATAAACGTGTAGACATGACATAGAAAATTCGTAGGCATTACTTTCCAGCACGCTCTCATACTTAAGTTACGAATAATTACATTCTTTTTAAATACCAACCTTAACGTATGGTTCAGTGTGTTCGGTTTTCAGCTTTAGAAAAGAATGTATGATCTTTTTCCCCACATATTGGTTCCCCATAAATTGGTTCGTTACACATTTCACAACAAATAAACGAACTAATTGGTAGCATAACACAACATTTAACTGTGTAGTGGCTATTTGGCTGCTATGGAACTTACGCAGTACTATTGTTAATATTATTGTTGTTATTAGATCCAGTGGTCACACACAAAGCATTGGAAGTCTGAACTCATTCGATTTCGGTCATTTCAGAGGAATAGAGTCCATCAATCAAGTGGTTTAGAAACTAAGTACAGAGCACACATTTTTGACGATTTTAAATGGGTGTGCATGGTGCGAGTGAAGCAAGCGCCGCTGGGGAGAGGCATGGTGCAGAGGATTCATGTTCTGTAACAAGTGTCTACCTTCAATGTGGATAGCTAGCTTTCTTTTCTGATAAGAAGTTGTAGGTAGTACTCGCGATGCAATGAGAAATGCTTTATTATCCTATAAAACTAGGTTGTTAGAAATAAGCAATACTAGCTGTATCATTAACTCATTAATTTGTAGTTTAATGCACCACTGCTAAACCTGAATATCGTTTATCTTTCGCCATTTTAAGAATAAAAATGTTCAAAGAAAATGCGTTTTCATTCTAAAGTTTAGTTAGGCACTAATGCTGGTTATGCTGTTTCTCTTAGGGATAGAGGTCTCAGAAGGGTTGGAACAACTGGTCCATAGTGGAGAGAAAGCTATTGTAGTGATTGATACAAGGAAACTGTATCAGCTGGTGCATGAAATAGCAGGTCAGGGTAAATGTGTACGGAGAGCGAGGTGTGGGGCATGGCGTTATAGCATTTAGTAAAATTTGCGAGGTATGGATCCAGTGGATGAAAAGCTCTCTCTTTTATTCTGGGCAGTTTTAGAAATTTTCGGAGGACACTGTTTTGCTCCTCAAGCATTAAGAGTCGTTGTTGTTGTTGTTATCGTGGTCTTCAGTCCTGAGACTGGTTTGATGCATCTCTCCATGCTACTCTATCCTGTGCAAGCTTCTTCATCCCCCAGTACCTACTGCAACCTACATCCTGAATCTGCTTAGTGTGTTCATTTCTTGCTCTCCCTCTACGATTTTTACCCACCACGCTGCCCTCCAATACTAAATTGGTGATCCCTTTATGCCTATGAACATGTCCTACCAACCGATCCCTTCTTCTAGTCAGGTCGTGCCACAAACGTCTCTTCTCCCCAATCCTATTCAATACCTCCTCATTAGTTATGTGATCTACCCATCTAATCATCAACATTCTTCTGTAGCACCACATTTCGAAAGCTTCTATTCTCTTCTTGTCTAAAGTATTTATCGTCCATGTTTCACTTCCATACATGGCTACACTCCATACAAATACTTTCAGAAACGACTTCCTGGCACTTAAATCTATACTCGATGTTAACAAATTTCTCTTCTTCAGAAACGCTTTCCTGGCCCTTGACAGTCTACATTTTGTGTCCTCTCTACTTCGACCATCGTCAGTTATTTTGCTCCCCAAATAGCAAAACTCCTTTACTACTTTAAGTGTCTCATTTCCTAATCTAATTCCTGCACCATCACCCAACTTAATTCGACTACATTCCATTATCCTCGTTTTACTTTTGTTGATGTTCATCCTGCATCCTCCTTTGAAGACACTGTCCATTCCGTTCTGCTGCTCTTGCAAGTCCTTTGCTGTCTCTGACAGCAAAGTTTTTTATTTCTTCTCCATGGATTTTAATTCCTACTACGAATTTTTCTTCTGTTTCCTTTACTGCTTGCTCAATATACAGATTGAATAACATCGGGGATAGGCTACAACCCTGTCTCACTCCCTTCCCAACTACTGCTTCCCTTTCATGCCCTTCGACTCTTATAACTGCCATCTGGTTTCAGTACAAATTGTAAATAGCCTTTCACTTCCTGTATTTTACTCATGCCACCTTCAGAATTTGAAAGAGAGTGTTCCTGTTAACATTGTCAAACGCTTTCTCTCTAAGTCTACAAATGCTAGAAACGTCGGTTTGCCTTTCGTTAATCTATTTTCTAAGTTAAGTCGTAGGGTCAGTATTGCCTGACGTGTTCCAATATTTCTACGGAATTCACTGATCTTCCCCGAGGTCGGCTTCTACCAGTTTTTCCATTCGTCTGTAGAGAATTCGCGTTAGTATTTTGCAGCTGTGACTTATAGTTCGGTAATTTTCACATCTGTCAACACCTGCTTTCTTTGGGATTGGAATTATTATTTTCTACTTGAAGTCCGAGGGTATTTCGCCCGTCTCATACATCTTCCGTACCAGATGGTAGAGATTTGTCAGAACTGGCTCTCCCAAGGCAGTCAGTAGTTCTAATGGAATGTTGCCTACTCCCGGGGCCTTGTTTCGACTCAGGTCTTTCAGTGCTCTGTCAAACTCTTCACGCAGTATCATATCTCCCATTTCATCTTCAACTACATAATATTGCCCTCAAGTACATCGCCCTTGTATAGACCCTCTATATACTCCTTCCACCTTTCTGCTTTCCCTTCTTTGCTTAGAACTGGGTTTCCATCTGAGCTCTTGATATTCATACAAGTCTTCCTTCTCCGAAGGTCTGTTTAATTTTCCTGTATTAAGAGTTACAGGGTCCAAAAGTGTCCTTTGTGCAGAGACGTGGAACTGCATAAGCAGCACAGGGCAGGCGAGCTGGAAAACCGTGCGGGCAGCGACAGCATTTGCACGGAGCTGGCTGTATCGTATCGTTCCGAGCGCAGTGGCAGCGGCTGGGGTGGGGTGGGGTGTGCTCACCGGCGGCGCGAAATCGGAACAGGTGGCGCCGGCAGCGCTGAAAGCCGGGCCGCAGTGGCGCCGGCAGCGAGGCCTTCCGCCGCCTCTGCGCTCAGCCGATAAGGGCCGCCGCTAAATGCAGGCCGCGGATAAGAGACCGGGAGGCGTAGCGGCTGTCTCTCCTGGCCTGCGGAGCGGAGGCCTGCGGGAAAAAAGTAAAAAACTGGAGGAATACCTGTAGACTCATACAATGGAACTGGTGTGTCTGAAAAAGTAATTCTTCCTACCAGCAATTAGAAGCAAGTGCTTCTGCCACAGGCTGCATTCCAAGAAGTCACCCGCACTATATATATATATTTCTCTTTCACTCGCTCGCTCGCTCTCTCAACCACACATAGGCGCGCGAGCGCTTGTTTACGATATAAACAGCTCCCACCTGTTTGGCGTGTATGAGGCTATCTGCATCTTTTCACATGCGTGTTAGTCTCTGTGTGTGTATGTGTGTGTGTGTGTGTGAGAGAGAGAGAGAGAGAGAGAGAGTGAGTGAGAGAGAGAGAGAGAGAGAGAGAGAGAGAGTGTGTGTGTGTGTGTGTGTGTGTGTGTGTGTGTGTGTGAGAGAGAGAGAGAGAGAGAGAGAGAGAGAGAGAGATTACTTAGTCAAAATTGACACTAGCTCAGAAGCAGTCGGGGTCAGTCTGGTTCACAGTAATCAACCGTGGAATTATTTTCAAAGAATATTCTTAAAAATTTAATTTATTTACTAGCGATTCATCAAGAACATTAACACATTTAATCACACTATGTGAGCATGGAAGTAGTTGCCAGGGAGTAACTGATGAAATAAAAATCAAATTGCTTTTAACAAATGGGAATTTTATTCTTGTCGAGGCAGTAAGAAACAAATTTTTGAGTGTATGAGCTTTCGGGCTGAGAACCTTGCCGCTCCCTTTTGACACGGCCGTAGTCACGACCGCTCACAACCACCTCTGAAAGAATACATTGGTGCAGATCTGCAACACACCAGATTACCTTAAAGTAAAAGTTTTATCAATTCACACAAGCACACAAACTACACACCCCGTAGGAGGGAAGGAAATGGTACAAAACACTAAAATTAAAAGATTAACTTGCCACCGAAGGTGCAACTTGATTTTAACTTCTAAGAAAAGTCTTACGGTGGAAGGATGACAACTTTATATACTAAAATGACGATTAAAATAGAAGCCCATGAAATGCAATCTTATATAAAATTATACAAGGTTGGCCAAACGAGTTAACATGCTCCACAGTACACATGTACCGCCTCTCAAGATGATAGGCAAGATAAAAACATATTTCAGGAATTATGCCGTTACACTCCAAGCAATAAATTCGTTAACACACCGAATCCGGCAAACATGACAGAGGCAGCTACTAACGTACGGCAGACAGACACTAACTGCCTAACAAATGCGGACGAGAGACAGACTAGCAAGCTGGGGACGAGAGACTGACCCAGCCTGACCGACTAGCGAGCTCATAGCGCCCCTTAAATGCACGTGAACTGGCAACCTTTCCCCTTTCCCACCAGAGGGAGACACCAAAGCTGCGATTGCCACAGTGGCGCCACCGCCAAAAGCGGAGGGCGAGTGCTTCACACTACGCGCTACGGCGCGCTCTTCAAAACAGCAATTTTTACCGCGGCTCACTATTAGTGTATGTAACACAGCCAGTGTGACCTCTTGGTATCGGGCAGTGACGTATCAACATATAAAAATGTGAGCGAGTGAATGTTCTTGTGAAGCGAATACGCGTTCATAGTTCGAAAGGTGGAGACGTGAAACATAGGCATCGTAACTTCGAACGGCGTATCAAAGGGATACGAATTGTATCCTGTGGAGACGTATTATCGAAACAAGTTTGCATATGTGCGTAGTTCATTAAGTATGTCACGTGACGTGTACACAAGCTCGCTGCTAGCGTGTATCTAAAGGAAGCAATTTGTCCGACTTACCTACTCGAGAATCACGCCTGCTCGTATACGGTGATTGCCTTCACTGAGGACAATTCAGTTTTTCAGCATACGTTGCAGCCATTTCATCGGTTATCAGTGTCCGAAAATTGGTGCAGAAGGATCTCGGGCCAGAAAACTGGGTTACCTATACATCTGTGACACCAGTTCGATCGTCGTGTCTGCTGTGCGAATCCCTGTCTCACACCCTTACTGTCGTCTGAACACTGCTTAGTCATAATATGTGTAGCTGCTACATGTACACTGCTCATGGTATCATTCTCGACAAGAGCACGTGGCCATAATAACGTGACTGAACATTAAACATTCTGATAATAAGATAGGCTCACAAGTTTATTCTCGACGTGTGAGAGATGCAAAGAAATTCATTCTTGATGGAACTTAAAAGAGTGTGTACTTAATTAAGAAAACGTTGTTGAAACTCCGTGCAAGAATTGTGTTCCCAGCTGTTCACCCGTGAGCAGCTGAATTAGATTCACGCATATACATGCTAGCTAGGATGTTTAAAACATAAATAAAACCAATGTGGCCAGTGTAAAACAGCGCGACCGCTACGGTCGCAGGTTCGAATCCTGCCTCGGGCATGGATGTGTGTGATATCGTTAGCTTAGTTAGGTTTAAGTAGTTCTAAGTTCTAGGGTACTGATGTCCTCAGATGTTAAGTCCCATAGTGCTCAGAGCCATTTGAACAAGATAAATCAAAATACAATCCAACCGAACACTAAATTTTAAGTATTTTATTTACGACGATTCTCGGAGCCTTTTCTACATCGTCAGGTAGCAGTTCCTGAGTTTAGCGCAGATATATTGCTCCAACGAAACCAATGATCTCGAAATATCTGCAGTCCTCTGCATCTTCACTGTATACTTTCGCTAAAAGCATTGCGTTTCAGTTTTACAAATTTTCTGTTTACAAACTTTAAAAGTTGAAATTTAGTGACTGCTTACGCTGTATTTCAGTTGAAAGAGGCAGCCGCTGGATTGGAGTGACGGAGCTACTGTCGCACGGAAAACGAAATACACTATGTGATCAAAAGTATCCGGACACATGGCTGAAAACCCGATATGGCTAACACTGTACAAATACTTTTCCGACATGCTAGCTAACATAACAAAGAAACAATCACCCGTATCGGACAAATAAGAACTCTCAAATTACAGAATCCTCGTTACTTTTTGGACACGTCTCGTAAATCTGTGGGACAATGTCTCAATATACCATCAGCTGTTCTCCGGCACGTAATGGGCGGCTGATTCGTTGCACAACGGCATGTCCAACCGATGTCAAAATCCTTGGCGAGCCCTGTTGTCAGCGCTGTATTACCAACACCATTGACTCTGGCGGCGAGTGTTATCCCCAATCTAAGCACTCACCGTACAGCAATGTCATTGTGAGATGTGAACATAAACATCAGACTCCATTCCATATCTGTGACTGGCCAAACTACACTATGTGATCAAAAGTGTCCGGACACCCTCAAAAACACACGTTTTTCATATTAGTTGCATTGTGTTGCCACCTACTGCCAGATACTCCACATCAGCGACCTCAGTAGTCATAAGACGTCGTGAGAGAGCAGAATGGGGCGCTCCGCGGAATTCACGGACTTCGAACGTGGTGAGGTGACTGGGTGTCACTTGTGTCATACATCTGTACGCGACATTTTCACACTCCTAAACATCTCTAGGTCCAATGTTTCCGATGTGATAGTGAAGTGGAAACGTGAAGGGACACGTACAGCACAAAAGCGTACAGGCCGACCTCGTCTGTTGACTGACAGAGACCGCCGACAGTTGAAGAGGGTCGTAATGTGCAGTAGGCAGGCACACATCTATCCAGACCATCAAAGAGGAATTCCAGACTGCATCAGGATCCACTGCAAGAACTATGACAGTTAGGCGGGAGGCGAGAAAACTTGGATTTCATGGTCGAGCGGCTACTCATAAGCCACACATCACGCCGGTAAATGCCAAACGACGCCTCGCTTGGTGTAAAGAGCGTAAACATTGGATGATTAAACAGTGGAAAAACGTTGTGTGGAGTGACGAATCACGGTACTCAATATGGCGATCCGATGGCAGGGTGTGAATATGGCGAATGCCCGGTGAAGGCCAACGCCAGCGTGTGTAGTGCCAACAGTAAAATTCGGATGCGGTGGTGTTATGGTGTGGTCGTGTTTTTCGTGGAGGGGGCTGCACCCCTTGTTGTTTCGCGGGACACTATCACAGCACAGGCCTACATTGATGTTTTAAGCACCTTCTTGCTTCCCACTGTTGAAGAGCAATTCGGGGATGGTGATTGCGTCTTTCAACTCTATCGAGCACCTATTCATAATGCACGGCCTGTGGTGGAGTTGTTACACGACAATAACATTCCTGCAATGGACTGGCCTGCACAGAGTCCTGACCTGAATCCTATAGAACAACTTTGGGATGTTTTGGAACGCCGACATCGTGCCAGGCCTCACCGACCGACATCTACACCTCTCTTCAGTGCAGCACTCCGTGAAGAATGGGCTGCCATTCCGCAAGAAACCTTCCAGTACCTGATTGAACTTTTGCCTTCGAGACTTGTAGCTGTCATCAAGGCAAAGGGTGGGCCAACACAATATTGAATCCCAACATTACCGATGGAGGGCACCACGAACTTGTAAGTCATTTTCAGCCACGTGTCCGGATAATGTTGATCACATAGTGTAAGTAGCAGACGAAACACTTCAACACAGAAGCTACACTCATTGGAGCTATCCGTGTTCGTAGCCTAATCCTATATACAGGGTGAGTCACCTAACGTTACCGCTGGATATATTTCGTAAACCACATCAAATACTGACGAATCTATTCCACATACCGAACGTGAGGAGAGGGGCTAGTGTAGTTGGTTAATACAAACCATAAAAAAATGCACGGAAATATATTTTTAACACAAACCTACGTTTTTTTAAATGGAACCCCGTTAGTTTTGTTAGCACATCTGAACATATACACAAATACGTAATCAATGCCATTTGTTGCATTGTAAAATGTTAATTACATCCGGAGATATTGTAACCTAAAGTTGACGCTTGAGTACCACTCCTCCGCTGTTCGATCGTGTGTATCGGAGAGCACCGAATTACGTAGGGATCCAAAGGGAACGGTGATGGACCTTAGGTACAGAAGAGACTGGAACAGCACATTACGTCCACATGCTAACACCTTTTTATTGGTCTTTTTCACTGACGCACATGTACATTACCATGAGGGGTGGAATAGAATGTGTCCCGACATGTCAGGCCAATAGATGTTCAATGTGGTGGCCATTATTTGCTGCACACAATTGCAATCTCTGGCGTAATGAATGTCGTACACGCCGCAGTACATCTGGTGTAATGTCGCCGCAGGCTGCCACAATACGTTGTTTCATATCCTCTGGGGTTGTAGGCACATCACGGTACACATTCTCCTTTAACGTACCCCACAGAAAGAAGTCCAGAGGTGTAAGATCAGGAGAACGGGCTGGCCAATTTATGCGTCCTCCACGTCCTATGAAACGCCCGTCGAACATCCTGTCAAGGGTCAGCCTAGTATTAATTGCGGAATGTGCAGGTGCACCATCATGCTGATACCACATACGTCGACGCGTTTCCAGTGGGACATTTTCGAGCAACGTTGGCAGATCATTCTGTAGAAACGCGATGTATGTTGCAGTGCTCTCCGATACACACGATCGAACAGCAGAGGAGTGGTACTCAAGCGTCAACTTTAGGTTACAATATCTTCGGATGTAATTAACATTTTACAATGCAACAAACGGCACTGATTACCTATTTGTTTACATGTTCAGATGTGCTAACAAAACTAACGTGGTTCCATTTAAAAAAACGTAGGTTTGTGTTAAAAAACATACTTCCATGCATTTTTGTATGGTTTGTATTAAACAATTACACTAGCCCCTCTCCTCACGTTCGGTCTGTGGAATCGGTTCGTCAGTATTTGATGTGGTTTACGAAATATATCCAGCGGTAACGTTAGGTGACTCACCCTGTATTCGCAGTGCTCAATGTGTAATTACTGCAGCGGTTGAGGCTGTGTTTTCGTAATTTTCTTTTCTGCTTTGCATATGTTTTTTGTGAAGCTTTGCTGAAAACTGGTTCAGAATCATTCTATGTAAGCAATAAACTGTCCGACTGTGAACAAAACACTACTGAAACAGTAGCCATAAAAGCAGTGAGCACAGCAATAATAAGCGGCCGGGACTTGTGGAGAGCGGCGACTCCGAGTAACACGACGCGGCCGAGCCACTTTCGGCTCCAAGTCGGTCGCCCTGAGGTCGTAAAAACCGACATGCGCCCAGGCACTAGATTATCCCTAACGACGCCAAGGATATTTAGGACGGTTATATCCAGCATAGCCGTAACGTCTAAAAATTTTACCAACGTTTCACGGGTAGCGCAAAGTATCAGGCACCTGCAATTAAAACAACAAAAAGTAAACGGCGATCAATGCTCGTGAAATCTGTAACTTAATTTTGTTACAGACAAAACGGTTCCAGCGAGAAGACCTCGAAGATTCTAAAAATAGATTATACCTACTAGGTCGTAAAAGCAAAATTATCAATAAGATGAAACAGTTCCACTACACGGTGACAGTTGCAGATCGTGTATTCAAACACGATACTGTTCACCGCGAGCGTACTGTGTTAGGAAAAATATAATCGAACTGACAACCAGCAACTAAACGCTGAACATAGTCTCCGATTAGTAGGGTGCTGCGAAACTATTGTTTGCCTGCGATCTATATTATTTACGTAACATTTGAACAATCTGTACTGGAATAATGCTGAAGTTGGTAGTTTCTAATTTGTCGGGACTTACAGAGGACATATAAAGAAGAATACCACGACTAGTAACAGGCTTTTGTGCTTCGTGGGAACATATAGCAAAAAAGTTGCAAGACACTCGAAGAAATCTGCGAATTTAGTTACTACTAAGGATAGATTTTCAGAGACAAACTTATCATTATTCTTCAGCTACACTGCACGACACAATTCAAGGATCACTTTTTGGAAACACCGTAACTTTTTCCCATTGCGACGTAGAAGTTTAAAATTCGGCTCCAATATGCCTACGACCCTCCTCTGTATTGATGCAAAGGCGTCACCCTCAGGCTCTGGGACGTTTCAAGCAGCTACGTGTCGATGTCGACATGGGTGAAAAAAGGGCCAGACTTTGCAAGTCAGAGGTGTGATGTAAGTTAATAAGGTCACATTAGCACCTTATTTCACCTCAGTTCTGCCCAACGCCAGCGTGGACGTGTTACACAATGGGAAGGTCATGGCATCACTTCTTATCCATGTTTCACACTTTCTTTTGACTCCTCTGCAACTTGGAAGTTAGCAGGGTCGGTGGAGTAGTATATTATTTTGAGATTTATTCCACCTGACTACCATTATGACTAAACCGAATGCTGAAATGTGATATAACATGAGTAATATTTATGTATCAGTGCCAGTGATTAGTCATGTGAGAGCCTTGGTGCCACATAATTATATTAAATCAGGCTCGCAGCGGGCCAACGTTCACCTACCGTTGTTACGTATCGTAAGCACCACAGACAACGACCTTTGTATTTCCCGAAGATGTTTGGCTCTCAAAGACAGCCCTGCTCTCCCGCTCTCGATGCACTCACTGTAAGCAATCTTGGGAAGCAACAAATCAACCAACTAATGTTGTAATGAAAAAGGGTGTTGGAGCAAATAAGAACACGGACCTACCATGAATATAAAATACGAGGGTTGAAACCTGTTCTGTTGATGGTGCGAATGGAACGCTCTACTGCCTGCCGAATCTCTGGAACCGTTCTGAAGCAAATGCCACGAAGTGATTCCTTCATCTTCGGAATCAAATCAAAGTCACAAGGACTTAAGTCCGGGGAGTATGTTGGATGGTACAGTACTTCCCAGTCCCATTGACCGAACAGAGCAGCCACAGCTTGCGCTGTATGCGCCCAAACATTGTCGTGCAAAATGATGGGTGGGTTGCGCAGAAAGTGTCGCCGCTTCTTTTGCCAAGCTAGTCGCAGTTGATGCTCCAAAAATGAACAGTAATACTGTGCACTGACGGTCTGCTGTGGAGGAACGTAATGCGTTAGGACAACACCATCACAGTCGTACACTAGAATCACCATAACTTTCACCATACTGGGGCTCCGACGCACTTTCGACTTTGGCGGCTACCCATAATGATGCCATTCGTTGGATTGGCGTTTCAGTTTTGGCTCGTACGATGTGGCCCATGTCTCATCCAGTGTTACGATACGGCGTAAGAAAGCCTCTCCTTCGCGCTCATAGCGCTCCAAGTGCGTCTGAGCAGCGTCGTAACGCATCCATTTCTGCATTTCCGTCAAGTCATGAGGAACCCATCGTGATGCAGTTTTTCGCATACCTTTCCTTCAGGATGCGAAACACAGTGGTATGCGCTAATCCGGTTTCGTGGGCGAGCTCACGAATCGTATGGCGTCGATCACTGTCCACTAACGCGGCAACAGCATGCACCTCTTCTTTAGAGATGCTAGGACGACCTGCCCGATGCATGTCTGCCACAGTTTGCCGACCTTCGTTGAAGTCTTTTACCCAACGTGCCACTGTTCTGTACGGCAATGCCGATTCCCCGCACGCCTCTTGTAGACCTTGATGACACTGTCGTGCTGTATGACCTCAGGCACATTCAATCTTGGTTCAACTGCGTTGTTCCTATTTCGAAGACATAGTGACACCGTTATGTTAGACTGGTTTCCCTCGATTGTGCGCACGCCGTGACGTGGGACGGGGGAGTCAATTTGCTCGGAGGTAAGGTGGGTATGTCAACAACGTGTGCTATCAGCCACAATTGTAGATTCCATTGCATAGTGTCTCCAAAGCAGTGTTGCCACTATTTAAGTCCCAACCTAAGTGTAATTTAGAGACGCAGTGTCCTCCAATAAAGTACATGTTACAACTGCAAGGGATTGCTATTACAGTAATGTTTGGCATCTGTAGTTAATCAGAGAGCACACAAATGACAGAGTACCAGGATAAAGTCTTTCCTTATGCGCCTTATGATGACACACATCTCATTTATGTTCATAAATTATCTTCACAATGAATCAGGCTCTATCCTTCAGAACAATACAATATACGTTAGCTCCTTCTAGAACAATCAGTCTTCTCTTTACGTACATAGAATTTAAATACCGGTTGCACTAAGAGTTAAACAATTAATTTTGCACTGCCACATGGGACTTCTAATGATGCAACTACAACAAACATTCGCTCGCCTGAACCTTACCACATTACCCAATGAATTTAGATTCGTTTAACTGCACTTGTCTCTACGGCCATCTTGCGTACAGTAAAACCATGAAGACGTATCGGAAATTCACACCAGCGCCGAGCCATGCTAATAATAATTTTCCCATGACTATGAGACTGCCCCTTGATTGCGATACGCGGGTCTACCGTTGTTCTAAAGTTCATCACAGTTCCAATGAGACTTTGTATCATACAATCAAAATCACTGAACCGCGTACGCTTTTACTGGCGTATTGAATTGAGGAATAACCTGTCGCTACTCAAGTGCTGTTCCCGACACTCGGAGCAGTGCCTGGAAAGCCACTTGTACTGAAAAGGTACTTACTGACCCAGGAAAGTCAGTATTTCATTGGAGCGGTCAGATACGGCTCTGTCCATCATCAGGGATTCAGAGTGATTCTCGAGAGCGAAAGCGCCAACGCAAAACTAGCGTTCCCCTTCACTTTATTCTTCCCTCCGCGCCAATGAGCAATCACGCCGTTACTCATTTTATAAACTAATGAAAGAAAATAGCAAGTAAGAGAGAAGATCGTTTTCTTAAGCTCTGTTCTCAGTTACATGCTTTAGATTACATTTAAAATATGTTTTTCTTAACATGAAGGGTTAATTCTGATACCGGTACGATATTATTATGCTGAAATTGTTCTAGGAAGTACTAGAAACCTATTATTTTACCGCGCAACTGTCACTCCGATCTGCATCCGGCCATTTCAACCAGTGCTCCTCCTCGCTTCTGTTCCGATCGTTCGACGTATGCCTGCCCACTGCCTTCTGCATACTCTCATTGTCATTTAGTTTGATTAATAACAAAAAAATATTAATTCACGTCGCCTTATTGGTGGCGTGAATTACTTTGGTTTAAATTTGAGTAAAGTCCTTATGTTATTATTATTATTAAAATTACTACTGAAGCCTTTAAATAAAACTGCAAAATAGAGTTGGGGTTGGGTTGTTTTGGGGAAGGAGACCAGACAGCGAGGTCATCGGTCTCAACGGATTAGGGAAGGACGGGGAAGGAAGTCGGCCGTGCCCTTTGAAAGGAAATCACGGAAAACCTAAATCAGGATGGCCGGACGCGGGATTGAACCGTCGTCCTTCCGAATGCGAGTCCAGTGTCTAACCACTGCGCCACCTCGCTCGGTGCAAAATACAGTGGGTATATTTATGCAGTAGTACGTAATGTGGTTGCTACGTCACAAACTGTGGTCAGAACCGCCACGACACCCATCATTGAAATGATGCGGGTTTCTTATGGGTAGACGAGGAAAACATTTCAGACACGCCGCCGCTCTAAATCGAAACGAAAAGGCCTCAAAGGGTGGCGTAAAGGGAGGTCAATGGAAGTACCCCTTTCTTGGAGCGTTGATTCCTACACATTTCGCGGTCGGAAACGAGAGTTCTAAGTGCGATGGGCAAAAGGACGACGTGTTTGAGGACCTTCGACACTGTTGACCCTCCCGAACGATTCAGTCTTCTCTAAGGACATCGAGAGCCATCAAGCCCACCTAACGTGATCACACCACTTTTGAGTGCGATGCGACAGCAGTTTTTCCAGGGGTGAGAGTGTCACTGATATGATACGCGAGTCGGGGTGGCTGTCACTGAAAGAAAGGCGGTTTTCTTTGCGGGGAGATCTATTTACAAAATTTCGATCACCAACTTTCTCTTCCGAATGCGAAAATATTTTGTTGACACCCACCTACGTAGGGAGAAATGATCATCATAATAAAATAAGAGAAATCAGAGCTCGAAGCGAAAGATTTACGTGTTCCTTTTTCCCACACGCCATTCGAGAGTGGAATGGTAGAGAAGTAGTATGAAAATGGTTCGATGAACCCTCTGCCAGGCACTTAAGTGGGAATTGCAGAGTAACCATGTAGATGTAGATGTATGGCCCAACATGCATTTCTCGCAGTGTTTCTATATTTTTTCCAACTCCTGTATTCCAGAGGAGTTAAGCAGCCCAAAGACCTTCCACATCACTATGCAAAGACATACGCTCTAGTCTGTGGTGCCAGCGATCAAGTCGAAAACCTCTGTTTCATTTCTTCACTCTATGGCCAGATGGTGAAACATGACAGAAACATTACATAAAAGAGAAAAAGCGACAAAGAAGGTGACATGGACATTATAAGGAGATCTTTTACCTTCTCATCGATATCCATTAGAGTAAAAGCTCTGGCTCTACGATAATGGACTCTACGATAATGGTCAATGAAATCGGCCATGATGCTTTGAGAAGAAATGCCCTGGTATTTTCTTTAAATGATTTGGGTAAGCCACGGGAAATCTAAAATTGTATGACTCGACTACGATTTGAAACAGATAGGCAGACTCTAACTTCTTACCAACACCATCATTAGAGACAGATCAGTAGTAGAGCTGGACAAAAATGTGGAGAAAACCGATCATGGACTTGTTAAAAGAACCAGAGCAGCATGATTCTGAGCAACCATGGAGAACCCAAATGAGGATGTTCAGATTGAGATTTGGTCTTACTTACTGGTGCTCCCAAGTAACGACAAGACAACATTTGTTTAATATAGTCTAAAATGATTTTACTATTTCGAACGTAAGGATATGCAAGAGGAGTAGGACACTTACGGAATCATTCGCTTATTTTACGTCTCTAATCGTCTATTACTAGTAATATTACAGAATATAAAAAAAGTTTAGATGTTGGAAGCATGACATTAATCATGTCACATTTGGAGGATATGTTTAAACAAAACAGCCATTGCCCCACTAGCATATAGAGGAATGAATAATCAGAATAGATAATTCATCATAATTCAAGATAAGTCTCATATTAAAATCCGTAACAGAAACCAAGAACTGGAAGTTAACAAAAAATGCGAAACAACGACTCACTTCAAAAGGTTGCCAAAGACATGAAACACACACACACACACACACACACACACACACACATGTACACAGAAAGAGAGAGAGAGAGAGGTGGGGGGGGGGGGCGGACAACCTTTGACCATAGACATCACACACATACATCCCACAGTTGACAACGCTATAGAAAAGTAAACATAATAACAAAAAAAATGGCTCTGAGCACTATGCGACTTAACTTCTGAGGTCATCAGTCGCCTAGAACTTAGAACTAATTAAACTTCACTAACCTAAGGACATCACACACATCCATGCCCGAGGCAGGAGTCGAACCTGCGACCGTAGCGGTCACGCGGTTCCAGACTGAAGCGCCTTTAACCGCACGGCCACACCGGCCGGCAAACATAATAACAACGAGCTAGGAAGCGCAGTGGTTAGCACACTGGACTCGTATTCGAGAGGACGACGGTTCAAACCAGTTTCCGGCCATCCATCTACATCTACATCCATACTCAGCAAGGCACCTGACGGTGTGTGGCGGAGGGTACTTTGAGTACCTCTATCGGTTCTCCCTTCTATTCCAGTCTCGTAATGTTCCAGATGTAGGTTTTCGGCGATTTCCCTAAATGGCCGGAATGATCCCTTTGAAAGGACATAGCCGATTTCCTTCTCCATCCTTCGCTAATCATAGTTTGTGCTCCGTCTCTAATGACCTCGTTGTCGACGGGATGTTAAATACTAATCTCCTTCTCTTAAACATAATAACATGCCGCGGAAAGGTGTGTGTGTGTGTGTGTGTGTGTGTGTGTGTGTGTGTTTGTTTGTTTGCTTACAGGAACACTTAGTGGCATAGGTGGAAGAATAATTCCAGCAGCAGAACGTGAAGGACACGTGCTGAGGAACACCAACACATGTTGTAGGTGATAAACGTAAGGAATTGAGTAAGATACTGCCAAGACCAGAATTGTTTGCAGCTTGTAACTACAGTGGCACAAGCGGTAAGTTAAAAGTGCTATATATCAGCAAAAATGAGTGTGTATTTCAGGCCACTTCAGTAAACTAAGGCGAAATGGCTCTGGTAAAACAGGAGTTGCATTCAGTCTGTTGCACACAAGCCTAGCCTAAAAATCATTAATGCGATGGTTTTTGTCCTTCAGTTGCGTGGCGAATGAAAAAATGTTGACCAGCACGAGACTGTAAACATGAAGAAAACATCCGCATTACCCACTGCTCCACGGCGCCACGGAGTATTCCTGGAGGCGTCGTTTGTCTGCCGGCAGCGCGGCGGCCCAGAACCAGCGGAGCGCGCCGCGGCTGTCCGCCCGAGTCACATTTTTACGTGGGCCACCCGCCGCGTGCGTATTGTCTGCCGACCGCGTCTTGCTCTGTGGCGCTGGCAGGAGTTCGTTAATGAGTCTTAACTCTGCGTATCTTCATTCCCGAGCTGGAACGGTGCCAGTATTAATATCTCAGTCGTGTAGTTAAAAGCGGCAGTCGCCAGTTGCGCGGTAATAAACTGTTGTTTCTTGCGCAGGGTGCGTCACTGGGTCTAGTTCTTGCGAAAATATCGCTCGAATGTCCCTTAACAACGAACAGTGCTCTAGATGTACTATGGTAGTGCCACGGAATATCCGCTGCAGGGCTGTTGCACATCGTGTGTATTCGATACTGAATGACGAGTATTCAACGAGCCTCGAAGTGCTGTTTCGTCACTGCCTGAATCGTTTCGTTACTCTCACATTTTCTTTCTTTCGTGCATTTCGAGCTCGTTAGTTTGGGTATTATGCCAATTCTTTATCCATAACGGTCTCTGAGTAACGGAAACCAGGTCTATCTACACTGCAGCCTTGGTACTTAGTATAAAAGTGTATAAACAGCGTGTTCATTTTAACTGAAGATATTGAAATATATCGAAGACTACACGTCGGATAAAAACAAATTATAATTTCAATTTGTTTGCCTCGGAGGGGCGTAACGGGACATCCTCATCTACCATCAATTTTCTTCCACAGTAGTTGTGGATTGGTTCAAATGGCTCTGAGCACTATGGGACTTAACAGCTGAGGTCATCAGTCCCCTAGAACGTAGAACTACTTAAACCTAACTAACCTAAGGACAACACACACATCCATGGCTTACAAGCATTTCAGACTGTGTCAGATGACCGCCTGTATGTGAAAGACTGAAGCGCCAAAGGAGCTGGTACAGGCATGTGAATTCAAATACAGAGATATGTAAACAGGCCGAATACGGTGCTGCGGTCGGCAACGCCTATGTAAGACAAAAAGTGTCTGGCGAAGTTGTTAGATCGGTTGCTACTGCTACAATGGCAGGTTATCAGGATTTAAGTGAGTTTGAACGTGGTGGTATAGTCGGCGCACGAGCAATGGGACACATCATCTTCGAGATAGCGATGAAGTGGGGATTATCCCGAACGACCATTTCACGAGTGTACCGTGAATATCAGGAATCCGGTAAAACATCAAATCTCGACATCGCTGCGGCCGGAAAAAGATCCTGCAAGAACGGGACCCACGACGACTGAAGAGAATCGTTCAACGTGACAGAAGGGCAACTCTTCCGCAAATTGCTGCAGATTTCAATGCCGGGCCACCAACAAGTGACAGCGTGCGAACCCTTCAACGAAATATTGTCGATAAGGACTTTCGGAGATCGTGTACCCTTGATGACTGTACATCACAAAGCTTTACGCCTCGCCTGGGCCCGCCAACACCAAAATTGGACTGTTGATGACTGGAAACGTGTTGTCTGGTCGGGCGAGTCTCGTTGAAAATTTTCCCGAGCGGATAGACGTGTACGTGTATGGAGACAACCTCATGAATCCATGATCCCTGCACGCCAACAGGGGACCGTTCAAGCTGGTGGAGGTTCTGTCATGGTGTGGGGCGTATGTATCTGGAGTGATATGGGACCCCTGATACTTCTAGATACTATTCTGACAGATGGCATGTACGTAAGCATCCTTGGGTTGGGTTGGGTTGGGTTTGGGTTGTTTTGGGGAAGGAGACCAGACAGCGTGGTCATCGGTCTCATCGGATTAGGGAAGGACGGGGAAGGAAGTCGGCCGTGCCCTTTGAAAGGAACCATCCCGGCATTTGCCTGAAGCGATTTAGGGAAATCACGGAAAACCTAAATCAGGATGGCCGGACGCGGGATTGAACCGTCGTCCTCCCGAATGCGAGTCCAGACGTAAGCATCCTGTCTTATCACTTGCATCCATTCATGTCCATTGCGCATTCCGACGGACTTGGGCAATTCCAGCAGGACAATGCGGCACACCACATGTCCAGAATTGCTCCTGAGCGGTTCCAGGAATACTCTTCTGAGTTTAAACCCTTCCGCTGGCCACTAAACTCCGCAGACATGAACATTATTGAGCATATCTGGGAATTCTTGCAACGTGCTGTTCAGAAGAGATCTCCGCCCCCTTCGTATTCTTGTAGATTAATGGACAGCCCTGCAGGATTCATGGTGCCAGTTACCTCCAGCGCTACTTCAGACATTAGTCGAGTCCATGCCACGTAGTGTTGCGGCACTTCTGAGTGCTCACGGGCCTCTACACGATATTAGGCAGGTGTACGAGTTTCTTTGGCTCTTCTGTGTTTATGTGGCAAGTGCGTAGGCGAGCAAACGCATGGATCAATGTCAATCAAACTATGTACACATATGGAAAGGAATACTATGACTGTAAGAACCAGCAACCTCCTATTCGGGTGGCGTTGATAATGTGCTGATAGATGGGAAGATGAGGAGATAGACACAGATAGAAGGGAGGAGGAGCTGGACTAATAGACGACTGGAATAACTGCATAGCCGGGCAATGCCGGGTAGTCAGATAGTTCAAAATAAAAAAAATGTCTATGGTTTGTGTTGTGGTGAGGGAACCCTTATAATCATACAAGACGTAGGCGTAATTATTGTGTAAGGGCTTATTTGGCTGAGTTTTTCAGGAGGCAGGTGATGTAAATTAAGACAGAGCCCACCTTTCAAACCCGGCGCTCCCTTGCGCCAAATTGGCGGTAGCGGTGGCGCTCAGCCAGACTCGCGGCCCCTCAGTTGGCAAAGCCGCTAAGACTTTTAAGAGAATAGCTAACGGAATTTGCGCAGTTTTAAATGCCACGGGTAGCCGATATGTTCCGCAACTCATTTCATCCAAACTAACGCCAAAAAATGATTTACCTATACAGATGTCACACTAAGAATTTACTTGTCAATTACGATAACAAGCTGTAGTGCAATAGATCAGTATCAAAACTCAAGCTGATCAAAAATAAATCTCCGAATGTAAGCAGACAGGTTGTACGTTGCGGCTTCGCTCAGGATCAGGAGTGATATTTGAAGACAACTAAATTTGTACACCTACATCTACATAGACATTCCACAAGCGAACGTACGGTGCGTGGCGAAGGCTACTCTGTGAAATTACTTGTCATTTCCTTTCCTATTCCACTCGCAAACAGAGTGAGGGAAAACGACTGTGTAAATGCCTCCGTATGGGCCCTAATTTCTCGTATCTTATCTTCGTAGTCCTTAGGCACAAAGTATGTTGGCAACACTAGAATCGTTCGTCAGTCAGCGTCAAATGCCGGTTCTCTACATTTTCTCAAAGGTATTTCTCGAAAAGAACGGCGTCTTCCCTCCAGGATTCCAATTTGAGTTCCAGAACCATGTCCGTAACACTTAACCTGTTGTTCGAACGTACTGGTAACAAATCTAGCAGCCCGCCTCTGAGTTGCCTCGATGTCTTCCTTCAGTCCGATCTGGTACGGATCCCAGACACAAGAATAGATAGCACTAGCGACCTATACGCGGTCTCCTTTACAGGTGAACCGCTCTTTCCTAAAATATTCCCAATAAACCGAAGTCGACCATTCACGTAGCCTACCACTGTTCTCAATTATTAAGATACTATTTGTTACATGCTGCTTGGCTTGCGTATCAGTACTTTTGTTATCATGAGTGATGGTGAGTAAACAAGCTAGTAATTTTACGAGATGTCTATCGACATAGTGATGTAAAGACATATGTATAAAAATTTAGGCAGTGCCGGTAAGTACATACATAATGAATGTGTTTCTGTTATTTTGCTATATGTATAATCTGAAAGCATGCTTTATATTTTTCAATTATATTTTAAAAAATGCTTCGATTCATTGCATTCGTGCAGAAGCAGAGTTTTTAGCGGATTCTATGGCTCACCTAGTACTGGATGTGAGATTTTGCCGCCGGTGCAACGAATACCTAATGTTTTACCCTTCCGTTTTAATGTGTTACTGTGCCTACATTTATGATCCGTCCCCCACCCCCCCTCCCCTCCTATGATGAATAATTTATGATTAACATAGGCAGTTATTAGATTATAATTAAATGCGGCCTCGCCAAAAGTCTGCCACGTTCCACATGTAAATGTACGACTCTGTGTTTATCAAACAGCCGTTGTGAGTCTTCAGGCGTCTTGGAAGCTATAAGAGACGCGTGATGCTGCCCGCCGGAGCAACTTGTCCGAGAAACAGCGGCTCCAAGGTCTTTTCACAGTCGTGCGCACGTCATGTCAATTTGTAACGAAATTATATGTATATTACAACAACAGCGGAAAAAATATGATTTGCTACCAAAATAATTAATGAATGTTCTACATATTAAGCAAACTAAAACTTAGCTATGTAAGAAAAAAAAGGTGATAAAAGTTACAAATTAGACCCGCTTTTATTTTTCGTAGAATATGTACGATGTTTGTACAGAACATGCGTCAAAATACTTGGCAGAGACTTGTCCTTTATCTGTTATAGGTTTTCTGGATTTACCTTGGAGTTTTAGTTTTTATGACGAAAAGTGCCTTAAATTTGGAAAAGTGGTTAAATATGGCGCAAACGTAAATTTTAGAATGCGCTATAGATCAATGTGTTAGCGCAGCCTTTATTGGCATCCAGATTCGTTGGTTTCGCCTGCTCACAATCAAATTATCACCTTCCAACTTAACAAAGACCTTGAGCTACGCTGTAGATTGGTCCCTAATCACAACTGATAATAGGGGAGTACAACTGATGGTGGTACATATGTGCTGCTACAAATTTTGCGGACGAAACTGAGAAAAATCTGTTTTTACTAAAGCAGGTGGAATCCGGTCCTATAACAAAATATTTCGTTTCTTCGCATTAAGGCCGTTGCTGATGCCTCTACGCTAGGTTGTTAAATGAAGAAATATGTCCCAAAGGGAAGGACGGATTAATAGACCAGTGATGTGTGCAGAAGGAAGTCAGAGGATGCGTGCCTACTCGGGATAGACTACGTTAGGCTAGGCTATATCTACCGTGGCGCTTCTGAGAGCCGTCCAGTTGCTCTCCCACGACACACTCACTCTAGCCTGTTAACCTCTTACGCCATAAAGCTCCTGATAAACAGAATGGTGCATATTCTCTTCCAAGGCGTTATACTGTTGTTTAAATTTTGTCTTCTGCCACTTGCTTTCTAGAGTGAACATTTTTCTCCTACAAGGTGAACGTTTCCTGTTCGTACTGGTATGGTGTGTTTCATGTAAGCTCACTGAGGATAATAATCACTTGGGTACAGTCACAGTACAGTACTCTAAAATTATTTCGTGTGTAAATCGTATACACATAAGGTGATCCGACACTCTGAAAAACAAGGTCGTACAATCAGCTACGAGTAATTGTAAAAATAACGCGTTTTATTTTTCATTACGTACTAAAAGTGATTTTCTCAACGAGGTATCATTTTGTTTTCATAATGGATGGCGAATAGTTTTGAGGTTTCATGATAAATGTTATGGCTACACCTGGTACTACTCAGTAATTATTATGTGTTCCGCCTGTCTCCAAATTGATAGTGAACTGAGATCTCTCTCTGTGTGGCGTGCCAAGATTCGACATAGGTTGGCGAAGATAATTTCTTTTGGAACAGGGGACAGCTGAGACACCCCACCAGCCCCGTTTTCCACGGCCGGGTGGATCTCGCACAAAATAACTTGGCTCACATGCAGAAACGCATTCTTTTTTCTCGATGCTGAACGAGTCTACCCCTTTACTCCGAAGAGGTGGCTTCCTTAGCACAGTGTAAGACATGACACTCTTGCTCTTTTTGTTATACTCTGCGACATCAGCGCTCCAAGTGGACAGAAGGCTACACTTGTGAATACGATATCGGATGAGTACAAATAGTGTCATTTATATTAAGTTGTGACATAGCTTTTACAATAGCAACGTTTGTAGTACCATAATAATTGACACTAGCTAAAAAATGACAGGACGTTTGTGTTTCTTTAATTTCCTAAGGATCCTGGGAGGTATGAAGTGGCATTTTACTGGACAGATTATTTACGATTCTCTCGTAATCTAAACATATTTACTAAAGAACATAGTTTTCTTTCAAGAACAAGAAAAAAGTTACTGAACAGCAGAAAGACATCGTGCACGAGTTGTGTGAGAAATACACTACTGGCCATTAAAATTGCTACACCAAGAAGAAATGCAGATGATAAACGGGTATTCATTGGACAAATATATCATACTATAACAGACATGTGATTACATTTTCAAGTAATTTGGGTGCATATATCCTGAGAAATCAGTACCCAGAACAACCAACTCTGACAGTAATAACGGCCTTGATACGCCTGAGCATTGAGTCAAACAGAGCTTGGATGACGTGTACAGGTACAGCTGCCCATATAGCTTCAACACGATACCACAGTTCATCAAGAGTAGTGACTGGCGTATTGTGACGAGCCAGTTCCTCGGCCACCATTGAGCAGACGTTTTCAATTGGTGAGAGATCTGGAGAACATTTTCTGTATCCAGAAAGGCCCGTACAGTACCTACAACATGCGGTCGTGCATTATCATGCTGAAATGTAGGGTTTCGCAGGGATCGAATGAAGGGTAGAGCCACGGGTCGTAACACGTCTGAAATGTAACGTCCACTGTTCAAAGTGCCGTGAATGCGAAGAAGAGGCGACCGAGAAGTGTAACCAATGGCACCCCATACCATCACGCCGGGTGATACGCCAGTATGGCGATGACGAATACACGCTTCCAATGTGTGTTCACCGCGATGTCGCCAAACATGGATGCGACCATCATGATGCTCTAAACAAAACCTGGATTCATCCGAAAAAATGACGTTTTGCCATTTGTGCACCCAGGTTCGTCGTTGAATACACCATCGCAGGCGCTCCTGCCTGTGATGCAGCGTCAAGGGTAACCGTAGCCATGGTCTCCGAGCTGATAGTCCACGCTGCTGCAAATGTCGTCGAACTGTTCGTGCAGATGGTTGTTGTCTTGCAAACGTCCCCATTTGTTGACTCAGGGATCGAGGCGTGGCTGCACGATCCGTTACAGCTATGCGGATAAGATGCCTTTCATCTCGACTGCTAGTGATACGAGGCCGTTGGGATCCAGCACGGCGTTCCGTATTATCGTCCTGAACCAACCGATTCCATATTCTGCTAACAGTCACTGGATCTCGACCAACGCGAGCAGCAATGTCGCTATACGGTAAACCGCAATCGCGATAGTCTACAATCCGACCTTCATGAAAGTCGGAAACGTGATGATACGCATTTCTCCTCCTTACACGAGGCATCACAACAACGTTTCACCAGGCAACGCCGGTCAACTGCTGTTTGTGTATGAGAAATCGGTTGGAAACTTTCCTCATGTCAGCACGTTGTAGGTGTCGCCACGGGCGCTGACCTTGTGTGAATGCTCTGTAAAGCTAATCATTTGCATATCACAGCATCTTCTTCCTGTCGCTTAAATGTCGCGTCTGTAGCACGTCATCTTCGTGGTGCAGCAATTTTAATGGCCAGTAGTGTATAATGAGGCTGATTTCTTATCTACCAAAGCTTTTTTTTATTTCAAACAAAAATATTGTTCCCTGCGGCAGCTACACGTCGGCTTAGTAGTTGTTTCCAGTTTTGGGAGCAACGCTGAAGGACTTAAACTGGTAAAGCCTTTAACATGTCGGTCGCTTTCTTTTGAACGTTCCCCAGAGCAGCAAATTGACGTTCTTTTAAGATATTTTCAACTCTGGGAAAAGACAAATGTCACAAGGGCACAGAGCAGGTGAAATAGGAAGTCTGTGGAACAAAAGGAATCCTTTTTGAGGTTAAAAATTCCATGACGGAAGTGGCTGTGACATATGTGGCGTTGTCATGATGAAGCATCCACTCGTCTGTAATGTCCGGTCTCAGCTGATCTTTCTAAATTACCTCGTTGACAGTTTGTCCTGGAGGAACATTATGACAAGAACACGCACATGTTGGACGTCCTCGTTCGTTTTTGAAGTTCAAGGTGTTCTCGGCCTTCCAAAAATGATTTGTGACAGAGGAAAACTTATGTTCTTTATAACGAATATTCCCCATAGCCCTGTTTCAGCTTTTCAAAGGCCTCACTCGCTGAAGTTTAACCCAAAATCTGATGGCATAACGTTGATCTAATTTGCAGTTTTCCATTCAAGGCAAGAGCGCATCTTCACTGATCGCACCCTAAAAATCACATGATGGCTGTACGCTCTGAAACTCGGGCTCGCAGTGCTGTCAGTCCCATTACCTTCCTCACATACTTTATTTATACTCAAAAATGTAGTTTTTTTCATTACATTTCCAGTCAACACAGCAAATGTGCGATGTAAGAAACTTGCATTTCTTAATGTACCAAATAAGCCTTCGTAACTGTAGCAGAAGAGGAAACGCAGCCAGTCAGTACGCGGCAGATCGAACACATTTGCAGGATCTTGTTGTGTTGATGACAGGCGCCGCACCTTACGACTCACCGTGCTTCACCTCCGTTACAGTCGCAGTTTTCGAAGGCTACGTATAGCGACCCATCGGAACTTCATGAAACTATAGGGACTGAAGTGAGTATATTCCACGATGTCCCAAAACAAATTTCGCATTTTTGCACCCGAAAATGGCCGGTAAAAATTGTGTTGCATTAATTATTGAATGCCCTTCTAAAAAAACGACAAAAGTAGTAAAACTGTTTCCCAACGCAGAAGAAACCTGTTCCACAGTTGTTGCTACATCTGAGCCACAAGGAGCAAGAACAGTCTTAGCATCCGCTTTTGATGCAAAAGTAATTGCTTTATTTCTTGTAAGGAGTGTGTCAGAACTCAACATTACATTGAAAACAATATAGCCAAGTTAACGCTATTCTTTGCATTATGTAACCACTCAGATATCGATAGTAACAATCTGAGGGCGAAACATGGGAGCGCGATTCTTAGGATTGTTGTGAGACGAGGTCTGTCTGCGACAGTGGAAGTAGTATTGTCGGTCGGTCGGAGACAGAAGACGTGGCACGCTGCCCTCAAGTGGGTGATGGCAGATCTTACCACACTCAATGCCTGAGTTCATTTATATAGCCAGGAAAGATTTAGATGGCTTAACTACGCCTGAAGATGGAATTCAAGGTCAAATTCGTAAGCATAGCGCAAAAGCAATTGCTCGTGATTGTTAGTCCGCGTTTACAATAATCTCATGTTTTGATTGACAGTTAAAGAAGCCTCCTTATCCTTCAAATAATAATAATTATTCTCCGCATTACATTACATTACATTTAGCGTTTTCCATGGATCCCTTGGAGAGGAGTCTCTGGGATGTGGAAAGAGTCAAAGTTTTTTTTCCTCAGATACATGGATATTGTACAATTCTAATGCAGACAGAGTTATGAACTATAAAACTATAATCCTTGTGAAGATATTCATAGATGGAGTAGAAGGAATTGGCCAACAGGAAGTTCTTTAATTCACTCTGAATGTATGGTCCTCATACAGATTGTTTTTGTTCTGGTATTATGATCACGTTTAGCACTATTCACTATTTTGTGTAAAAAGAGACATTCTGGAAATGACAAAGGACATCAATGAGTATATGTACTGAGAAGTAGATGTTAGAATACCAAATTTTTTAAAGAGGTCTCTGCATGATGATCTAGGACGGACACCAGATATAATTCTAATGGCTCGTTTCTGAATTTTGAAAATGTTATCTTTGTGAGAGGAATTTCCCCAAAAGATGATTCCATAACTCATTAGTGAATGGAAGTATGCCGAACAAACTAACTTCTTCATTTTTAAATCGCCTATTTCTGCTATCATGCTTACTGCAAATGTAGCTGAACTAAGGTGTGAGTTTTCCAATTTAGGTTGTGGTCAATTTGTAGCCCTAAAAATTTGACACTGTCTACAGCATTAATTTCATTGTTTGAATACATTATACTTATAGGATCAGGTATTCTTTGTGAGGTACTAAACTGTATGTACTTGGTCTTGTCAAAATTCAGTGAGAATCCATTTTCTGTGAACCACCCATTGATACTTACAAATACTTCATTATCTGATTGCTCAGTGAGATCACGGGTACTGTTTTTATACCAATTCTTGTATCATCTGCAAATAAGACAAAATTTGTATTTTGTGACACTGCATATGGAAGGTCATTTATATATAAAAGGAACAACAAGGAACCTAAAATAGAGCCCTGAGGCCACCCTTGTCTGATGGTTTCATATTTTGAATGGCTATTGTTATGTGGTAACGCTGATACCGGCACACACTGATTTCTATTAAAAAGATAGGATGAGAACCATGAGCCTGCTTCTCCTGTTATCCCAGAATATTTTAACTTTTTTTATAAGGATATCATGCTTAGCACAATCAAAAGCTTTAGCCAGATCACAGAATATTCCAAGTGGTAATAACTTTTGATTTATTGATTCTAATATATTGTCACGTAGAAGAAGGTGTAATTAGATGAATGACGAACACTAACTTCGTTTAACGAAGGTTTATTCAGCACTTGCACATACAAGAGCGCGGAGCCTCCGGCCAAAACACACACAGTATATATAGAGCTACAGAACATTCCAGTACATGATTCTTGAGATTTGTGGATACTTCTAAAATGTACTCGAACCGAATATAGATATTAAAACTGTACAGTCCACGTGAGTTTTGAACTCACAACCCTCCATGCAACAAAATGGTTCAAATGGCTCTGAGCACTATGGGACTTAACATCTATGGTCATCAGTCCCCTAGAACTTAGAACTACTTAAACCTGACTAACCTAAGGACATCACACAACACCCAGCCATCACGAGGCAGAGAAAATCCCTGACCCCGCCGGGAATCGAACCCGGAAACCCGGGCGTGGGAAGCGAGAACGCTACCGCACGACCACGAGATGCGGGCTCCATGCAACAGTTTAGTATCATAAACACTACACTACGGTGCTACTCAGCTTCTTCTGCGACATTGCTCTCTCCTTAAGAGAACAGCTTCCCGGTGTTACGTCGTCCTAGTCCGGGAACGAGTCATCGGTCCCACATACTCCGACTCCAGATGACTGATGCTCGCCCTGGCGGTGATCTTCTTAGAACTTCTTTTGCCGCTACGCTCTTCGTCACCTTTCCGCTTGATGCCTGTCGCTGGAGCTTCGAATTTACCCTGGGTTGCAGGATCCTTGTAGGCCTTCATTCGAAGCACGTGGACCGTATCTCTGATCTTTCGTCGTCTTGTGCCGGGATCGAAATCTTCAACTTCATAAGTAACATCAGACAACTGTCTTACAACCTTATAAGGTCCAAAGCAGTGCCTGATGAGCTTCTCAGAGAGACCGACCTTCCGAACAGAAGTGAAGATCCAGACGAGGTCACCAGGCTGGTACACAACAAGGCGGTGGCTCGCGTCATACCTTCGGCGACCGTTTTCTTGAGCCTGCAGAGTGGGAGTCGAGCTTCCTCAGCTCTGGTTAATACCTGGCCGATGTAGTCGTCGTCCACGTCATCAGGATTTTACAGAAACACAGTGTCTATCGGAGTAGTCGCCTCACGCTCACGCACCAGGAAAAAGGGCGTAAATCTCTTGTTTGGCAGTGTTGTAGGCTAACGTCACGAAAGGTAGCACCTCATACCAGTTGCTCTGCTCAACATTGACGAACATTGATAGCATGTCGGCCAAGGTCTTATTAAGGCGTTCAGTAACCCCATTGGTCTGCGGATGGTAGGCAGTCGTCATGTGATGAGTAACGTTGCACCGACGGTTTATTTCTGTCACAAGATTCGATTGAAAAACTTTCCCTCGATCCTAATTAACGACCTTGGTACACCGTGTTTTAATACAATGTCTTCCACGATGAATTTGTCTACCTCGAATGCTTCAGCTGTTTTCACGGCTTTTGTAATGCCATAGCGTGTCAGATAATCAGTGCAAACACTAATCCATCTATTGCCACTAGCAGACGTTGGAAATCGTCCGACGAGGTCAATCCCAACACGCCGGAAAGGCGTTTCGGCTGGTGGAACTGGTATGAGTCGGCTAGGTGGTTTCTGAGGAACTGCCTTTCTCCTCTGGCACTCTCGACAGCGTGACACATAGTGACGGACACTCCTAAACAATACCTGGCCAGAAAAATCTCTTGCGGATTCTGTCGTATGTCTTAATAAATCCTAAATGTCCGGCCTCAGATGTGTCATGGAATTTCTGTGGAACGTCCAAGCACATGTGTTTAGGAATCACTGGTAACCACCTGTTTCCAAACGGATCAAAATTTTTCTTGCATAGTTATCCATTAACTACCTTAAATTTTCCTTTCACATCCCCTGACCGGTTTAAGGCAAGCATAATTGGAGATACCTTGGCGTCCTCCTACTGCTCAGCAGAGAGATCCTGGAGTGCGGCGAGATGTAGTCTTGATGGTCTTGCACAGGATTTCTTGAGAGACAGCTGGCATCTTGGAGTTTTCTTCCACTTTTATACACTATGGTAATGTCACACTCTTCAAGACGTAGTTCCCACCTGGCGAGTCGCTCTGTTAGACCCTTAAGACCTGTCAGCCAACAAAGTGAATGATGGTCTGTAACAACTGTGAATGGCCTTCCATAGAGATACTGTCGAAATCTGCACATGGCCCAGATCACAGGACGACATTCTCTTTCTGTAGTTGAGTAGTATCTCTCAGCTTTTGTAAGTGTCCTAGAAGCATAGGCTATAACCTTCTCTTTTCCATCCGAAATTTTCACCAGAACAGCACCGATCCCATACCCACTGGCATCTGTGTGTAGTTCTGTAGGTGCTCTCTCATTATACAGACCTAGTACTGGGTTAGTCTTCAGAGCTTTCGCAGCACATCGAAAGAATCTTGTTGAGCACTCCCCGGATAACAACTCTTGTAGTGGCCTGGCTTTAATACAAAAGTCTTTAATAAATCGATGGTAATAAGAACACAATCCGAGGAAGCTTCTCACATCTCTAATGATTTTAGAAATAGGAAATTCCGTTACAGATCTCACCTTTTCTGGATCTGGCCGCACACCTTCGTTTGACACAAGGTGTCCAAGTATTTTGATTTCTTTTGCTCCAAAGAGACACTTTCTTGGATTAAGTATCAGCCCGCCTTCTTGAATACACTTAAGAACGGCCCTCAGTATTTTTATGTGTTCATCAAATGTCTCTGAGAACACTGTAATGTCATCTAAATAACAAAGACACATCGTCCACTTCAGGTGACGTAGAACATTATCCATCATCCGTTAAAAAGTTGCTGGTGCATTACACAAACCAAACGGCATTACCTTAAACTCAAACAGGCCCTCAGGGGTGATGAATGCCGTTTTCTCACGATCAGCCTCATCTACTTCGATTTACCAGTGTCCCGAGTACATGTCCATGGTTGAGAAAAACTTATCCCCTTTCAGACAATCGAGTGTATCGTCAGTTCGTGGAAGAGGGTAAACGTCCTCTTTAGTTATCTTATTAAGCTTCCTGTAATCAACACAAAAGCGCCAACTGCCACCTGTGGATTGAAGCATTCAGAGAACTCTTGAAGAATGGCAAGTAGCTTCTTCTGTTGTTCCTTAGTGAGATCTGGTGATAGTCGAACTAGAAGATCTTCTCTCGCAGTGGTAGCGCTAATTTCGCCCACAGACTCGGCATGGGAGGTTTCTATGACGCTCAGCTGTTCTTCAGTTAACGGCACAGCGTTTGCTACGCACATGGGTCTTGGAAGGAACTGCGGTTCTCGGCGACAGTTAACTATCCACAATTCACCGAATCCGTTCTTAAACGAGACGACAGAGGCTGGGATGACCAAGTTATTCTTCAGTGGTATGATTCTCTTACATTCCACTACAAGATACATGGGCTGATGTATGGCATGACACGTGACAGTTACAAACTAGCGCTGACTGCAGGAATGATCACTTCATCCAGCACACATAGTCTCCACACACTTGGATGCGCATCTTCCTGTCCACAGTATCTCATCTCGTCTAGCATAATCTTCGAGCAACCACAATCTATAACTGCCTGAGAAGCTTTCAAAACGTCCCCTCCGAGAATGAAGCCATTACTACACTGCGCCGGCCGGAGTGGCCGAGCGGTTCTAGGCGCTACAGTCTGGAAACGCGCGACCGCTACGGTCGCAGGTTCGAATCCTGCATCGGGCATGGACGTGTGTGATGTCCTTAGGTTGGTTAGGTTTAAGTAGTTCTAAGTTCTAGGGGACTGATGACCTCAGAAGTTAAGTCCCATAGTGCTCAGAGCCATTTTGAACTACACTCCTGTAAGACGATGAATTCTAAAGGCTATGTATGGCCACTTTTACCCACATGATTGGTGCATCTTCCTGTAGGTTTTACATATTTACCACCTTCAGCCACCTTCAGCAGAGAAGTTTTACTGTCGACGAATAACGGTTTTCTGCAACTGGCGACGGTACTTCTCCGAAATTACTGAATATGATGCTCCAGAGTCCACAAGAGCTTATGATGGTCGGCCATCCATCAGGATATCGACGTAGTTTCCTATTACTTTTGTAGTGATCGACGGCGGAGGATTTTTCTCTCCGACGGCCTCAACTCCAAGGAAGGTCGCGCCCTTTAGTTTTCCAGGTTGCGGCGGCTAGGTGATCGGCTGGAGTTTCTAAACGGCGATGGAGACCTTGATCGGCATGTTGGGAAGAAACCTCTCCAGAGGCTAGCTTGCGGCGGTGGTGACCTATGTCGTTCTGCACCCACATCTTCTTGTTCACCTCCGTCGTCCCGGAGTTGGCGTCGGCTAAGATCGGTCTGCTGTCTTCTGGCACGGGCATCACCAAATGTCTGCCACCTTTCTCGACAACAGCGCTCCACATGTCCCGGTCGAACGCAGAGGAAGCATACTGGTTGGTTATCCTGGGTCCTCCAGAGCGAAAATTTCGTTCTGGCATAACCTGTTAATAGAATCGTTTTCAGACTCGTTAGTTGTGGCTCAGAAGTTCTGCTTGTGAGTAAGCTTCAGAAGTTGAACAGAATCTCCCCTACCAAGTAGTAGCCACTTAAAGCGGAACCCCGAACATTGACGTGGTACCATTGAGGGGTATCGGTTGTGATGTTTAGCGTACCCCTAGCTGTTATAGTCCGACCTCTGGTGACCTACAGAGAAGGGAAGCACCCGATATAATTATGCAAATTAATTAAAGGAAATTTTAATCTCATAGAACGGAAATATCTTAGTAAATGATAATTAATAGGGGTGGCCCAATAAAGCATGTGAGTATGCGTACATCACCACACTCGTAGATGTATTAATGAGAGGAGGGATCATCTAATCTATAACAGAAACATGTGATCTCTATACCATTCAGGTTTCAACGGAGGAATAACAGCCTATCAGTAGAGCACTTGCCCGCGAAAGGCAAAAGTCCCGAGTTCGAGTCTCGGTCCGGCACACAGTTTTAATCTGCCAGGAAGTTTCAGCCTATCAGTTGCCAAATAATTGTTTATTACAGTGATCTTGGTTTTGTCAACTCTAAGGATGTCTTCATCAGAACTAAAATTTAAAAGCTGAAAGTTACATTGCGAGATGGCAATAGTCAAAGTTTAGCGCAGATATGCTCAAGTCGAAAATTAAAAACGTCGATGCCTTTGGTACATACATCTTACATGGAGTGGCCGCTCTATACTTCGACTATTTCCTTCTCGCAACGTAGCTTTAAGGCTTTTAAATTTTTCTCTGATTAAGACATCCTTACAGGTGTCGAAACCTAATTCAATGTATTAAACTATTATTTGCAAACGGTTGGCTGTGTTATTTCTCCGTTGAAACTTATTTACGGTTGCTGAAAGACCGCCATGTTCGATTTTGTAACAATCAGGTTTATCATCGAAAAGCAAAAGATAGAATTATCCACTGTGATAAACATTTAAAACTTGGACGAGGGTACAGGTGCATGATCACGATAAATCAAAGTTATATGAATAATACAAAAATACAATGAGTGACTGGAAGCATGGTTAGTAAACTACAGGAAGAACACGAAAGTATAGGTTCGAACACCAGTAAGATCGCCAAAGTGCATACTGAAAGCAACTAGCAGGCTGCGAAGCATTAAAACTGAATAACTGGCTCCTGGAGAGAGTGAACTGATACTTTGTCCCTAGAGAACAAGTGACCTTGGGGTAGTTACCCTGTGAGGGTTAAAATGAAATTGTCCGAGAAGTAAAATGAAATTTTCTGAGGGGTAAAACAAATGCGTTCGATTGTGTTTCGCTCGCTAAACATAACTGTTTTCAAACGAACATTTCTAACATCACTGTTTCGTAAGATTGTATTACCAGTTACAGAAATTACCAGTAATTACATTTTTTCAAATAGTGGAATTAACATGTGACACAATGTGGAGGAGATTGCAGCTTGTGAAACGAATGTATGAACATCATCTTCCTCACATTGTCCACTCACTACACATACACTTACAGACAGACAAACACACACACACACACACACACTCTTTGTACTTTGCACCATGCACTTATGATGATAAAATTGAAACATATACGTCACATATGCTTAAATAAATCACGAAAACGGCTTCTCCGAGTTGCAGGTAGGTCCCTAAATGGTAACTGCTTCATTATTCACTTGACAACAAATAAACGATTTTCTTGACAACATAACATAACGGCAACTTTGTAATGGGCGCTACATTGCTTTAGGACCTACACGTTATTATTATTATTATTAACGGCTGTGGTCAGACACAAAAACCTGGAGACATAAAGTCTTCTAATTTTTGTCAGTTAAATTCGGAAGGAGTCCGGCAATCAATGATTTGCAAACAGCAAGTGTAGTGTCGCTAGGCAAAGTGGTAGTGCAGAGAAAGCGTGTTTTGTAACAATTGTCTACCCTCAATGTGGATAGATAGCTTTCTTCTCTTAGAAGGAGTTCTAGGTAGCACTTTCGAGGGACTGAATGTTGTTTCAACGTTGTATAAAAATGGATGTAGCAGTATTAGTTTCTAACTGACTCATCATTGGTGTAATAAAACACTTACAAAAACTTAGCTTTCGTCATTTTAAAAATAAATGTCTTCAAAGAAAATTCTTTTTTGTTCTAAAGTTTAGCTAGGGCCTAGCGTTAACGATGGTGGGTTTAGAGAGGAGCCGAGGTGCTAGCTAATATCTGGCTACGGTCAGGAGTATAGCCTCGGAAAGGTTGGGAACCACATTCCTAGAAGCGCACGCTCTGAAAATTTGCTGTTTCTGTCAGAGCAAGGATCTCACCTGCCAGTAGAAGCAGACATGGCCAGTTCCGTCCAGTACAACTCAAATAAAAAGGTTGAACAATCTCTTACTTCTCAGGGTTTTCGCTATATTTCACCAACAGTGCTCTGGTGTGGGGAGAAAGGCAGAAAATCTCCCTCTCTCTCTCTCTCTCTCTCTCAGTACAATTCGGAAATAGACCTGTCAGGCGCTTGGCGCTTTGGCACTAGCGAGAAAGCGTGTGCTGTGTCTATAATAACTGTAAGAATCAATCAGAACACAGGATTTTGAAATTTAAACCAGACGTTTTTTGTGATGTCGCTTCTAAGGCAATGGAGATTTACACGCTAGCTTCTGGAGAGCGAGACCCAGCAAGAGATTCCTTAGCTTTCTAATAGGCTTCTTTGAACAACGCTGCTGTTCTTTCGGGAGAAAAATCTGTTCCATCCACCGCCCAGAGTGCAGGGGAGGGGGAGCTGAATGCTCTGTCAATTACGTGAGCTGAGACCCAGCCTTGGATTCTGAACATTTTTATGGTTTAGCCCGTTCCTCCTTATAAGGAGCCAGCTTGTAGACTCTCAACTCTGCAGTCCGTGAGGGTACCAGATCTTCCAGATATTTTGTAGCCAAAGGCTGGAAATACAATATTTCGTTGAGTGGAAGTGAAATCTAGTATTAATTTTGAATATAAGTGAACAAGCTTTATAACTAGAATTGCATGCATTTTTGTTATTCAGAATAATCGCCCAGAATATAAAGTTTTAATATTTATGTAAGAAGATTTACTAGGGGACAAGTACTGTTTTGTGTATTTTATGACTTGCATGAGGTATTCCGCCTGGTCTCCGTGCCGTTCCAAGAGAGTTGAAGACGTACTTGGAGCCTTGACGGGCAAAGTAGTCAAAGGCGGCAAAGAGTCTTCTGCGCAAGTCACTCTGTTAAGGAATATCAATGGCCAGTAGTTTATATCAATAACGTATATATGTATGTATTAAAAAACGTTTATTATTCATTATGCAGAAGGTCTCGTATAACAAGATACTTATCATCTAATGTTTGTTATTTTTAAAGGCACAGTAATAGCGTTAAAAGAGTGGAGTTGTCAAGTCCTCGTTTTTAATAAAAATTAAGTTATTTCACAGATAAGAAGAATATCTAACAAGTCGGGGTTTCGCGGATACTCCGAGGTGAACATCACAAAGAGGTAACTTAAAATATAAACGAACCCTCGCAAGTCCCTTCACTGTACTAAAAAACAGAAGTGAAAAGAAAGCGATAAAAGGGACAGTCACTGGAGGTACTGAATCTAGCTTGGAGTTATTAAGCAGCATCAGAGACCGACTACACTGATCAAGGGAATGAGCATAAAATATTCTGAAATATGTTGAAAACTGGCCGTGTAATACCATCCCCTACCATGCTGGCTGCACAAGTATAGGCCAAGTTATTTTGTCCACATTGTACGACAATTAGGACAGGCAGTTCTGGCGCTCCCTGTGGTTGGCAAGGTCGACATTGCCTGTTTCAGATTTGTTTTTCCAGTAGTTCAAAAATGGTTCAAATGGGTCAGAGCACTATGGGACTTAACTGCTGAGGTCATCAGTCCCCTAGAACTTAGAACTACTTAAACCTAACTAACCTACGGACATCACACACATCCATGCCCGAGGCAAGATTCGAACTTGCTACCGTAGCGGTCGCGCGGTTCCACACTGTAGCGCCTAGAACCGCTCGGCCACTCCGGCCGCCTTTTCCAGTAGTGTCAGTTGGTCGTTACCGGCAGTCTGGACAGGGTCACTGATCAAGTGTTGCCTGATATGTGTCTCGTATATGGGTTGACTGAAAGTACTGAAAGAATGGTTGGGCGTCGCTCTACTGAGATACACTGAAGCGACAAAGAAACTGGTCTAGGCATGTGTATTCAAATACAGAGATATGTAAACAGGCAGGAAACGCCGCCGCGGTCGGCAACGTCTAAATCAGACAAGTGTCTGGCGCAGTTGTTAGGTCGATTACTGCTGCTGCAATTGCAGGTTAACAAGGTTTAAATGAGTCTGAACGTGGTGTTATATTGTGCAAGAATGCGTTCAACGACGACTGCACATAATCGTTGAACGTGGCAGAACTGCAACCCTTCTGCAAATTGCTGCACATTTCAATGATGGGCCATCAACAAGTGTCAGCGTGCGAACCATTCAGCGAAACATCATCGATATGGGCTTTCGGAGCCAAAGGCCCACTCATGTACCCTTGATAACTGCACGACACAAAGCTTTAGGCGTCGCCTGGGCCCGTCAACACCCACATTGGACTGTTGATGACTGCAAATATGTAGTCTGGTCAGACGAGTCTCGTTTCAAATTGTATCGAGCGGATGGACGTGTACGGGTATGGAGACAACCTCATGAATCCATGGACCCTGCATGTCAGCAGGGGACTGTTCAAGCTGCTGGAGGCTCTGTAACGGTGTGGGGCGTGTGCATGTCTCGTACGTCTACATACGACTCTGGCAGTTGACACGTACGTAAGCCTACTGTCTGATCACCTGCGTCCATTCATGTCTATTGTGCATTCCGAAGGGCTTGGGCAATTCCAGCAGGACAATGCGACACCCCATACACCCAGAATTGCTATAGAGTGGCTCCAGGAACACTCTTCTGAGTGTAAACGCTTCCGCTGGCCACCAAACTCGACAGACATGAACATTATTGAGCATATCTGAGATGCCTTGCAACATGCTGTTCAGAAGAGATCTCCACCCCATCGTACTCTTATGGACAGTGCTGCAGTATTCACGGTGTCAGTTCCCTCCAGTACTAATTCAGACTTTCGTCGAGTCCATGCTACATCATGTTGCGGCACTCCTGCATGCTCGCTGGGCCGTATACGATAGTGGGCAAGTGTACTAGTTCCATGGTTCTTCAGTGTATTTCCACAAAGACAGCGGGCATATCACAGTGTCTTTGCATCTGCCTGAGAGTTGTTGTCTTTGTCGTGTATTATGTTGCATATTTTTGTGTTCGCACATGACAGGCTTGTGCACTCTTATAGTTTAACTCTTCGCCGGCAGCATTTTCATTATTTGCTCTGCTCTTGCTGAATACAGATCGAGCACTTTGACACTGCGCCTTCTAATGCTGTAGGGAAGAAATATGGCTGAAGCAGGCATTTTAAATGCTGTCTGCTTTTGAAGTTTTCCGATGTTGGCTGTATACAGGTAACTGCTGCAAAATTTTTGCAGTTCATTTAAGAGCACGCAGTTGTTTCCGAAGCGTGTGTAGGAGAGGTTGTTTTGCTCGACTACGTGCCGGAGCTGTCTGACGACAGTCATTACGGTCGCGCCACGAGAAGTCCGTTGTCAGAGTGGAGAGGGGCAGGGTGGAGAGCCCCACACGCGAACGACGGATAGCAGCGAACTGTTGCTTGGGCCACCGATCCCTTCGTAGGCGGCACTTGTGTCGGCAACTCGCAGTGATCCGTCGCTGATCGCGTGGAAATCCCAGGCATGCGCTTCGTGCTTGCAGTATGCTTGCCTGGATAGTTAGCAGAGATATGTGGCAATATGCCCGTGGCTCGCTTCTCTCTTTATCTACTGTGGTTGGACAGTTTTGTTTCGTTTCGCTTTGCCCTCGTTGAGGAAGAAATTTACGTTGGAATTTCTAGTTATTCAGTGGTCAGCAAAGTGGACTCGCAGTCGGGACGACGACGGTCCGAATTCCCATCCGGCCTCCAGACGTAAGTTTCCCTGATTTCCCTAAGTAGTTTGAAGCAAATGAAGAGATGTCGGTTTGTTTGACAAGGGCGCGGTCGATTTCCTTCACCATCCTTTCGTAATCCGAGCTCCCTCTCTAATGACCGTGGTGTCGACGGGATTTTAACTCTAATCTTCCTTCCTCCTTTTCTTCCTTATAATGATTCAGCAAGCATGACGCACTCTGAAAAGAGTAATTGAGGCCAGAGTTGCCGTTTGTGTTAAGACGTAACACAAAATGCACACTCGGGTTTTGCGGTGATTAGCATTTTGAATATTGTTCTATAGAAGTAGAACTGATGGGGAGTTCACAGTAATAGTCATGACAGAGTGGACTCCATCTGATGATTTTGAATTATTTATGAAACAATTACACGCATTATCGAAATTTTTAACTCCTACACAGAGTAACATGAGAGGATATTTTTATTCAAATGCTCGAAGCAAATCTACTATACCGCTATGCTCAAGTCATTTATCATTTCATATAACCTAACTCTCCATCGCACAGTTTATAACAACAGTTATGGTAATCAATTGTGCTGCTATTGACAGCTCTATTGACACATCGAGGCTAACGCATAAAAAAGTAATTTAGGGCTAATAAACGGGAAACGAATTGTATTAACACAGTGGAAAGGGTGTACAAAACCTACTTGGCGCCAGTGAAAAAGGCAATCAACCTATAGATCCTAAGAAAAGCGTACCAAAACATGTTTAATAAATTGTAATTCTAGTTGATTTTGAATTTATTTTTTGCAAGTATTCTTAGGGATACGGAAATCAGCTACAACTGCTGCTAAATATAGCAGTTCATTTTGCATATCAGAACTTGTCGACACACAGGCGTTCGTAATACTTTCTGAATTTGTCAGTGATGGGTACCATCTCTGTGTGTATGCAGTGACTGTATATTCACAGTACAATGTCCTTCAGAAATTCCGTAGTCCTTCAGATATGCATGCATGTCTGAAGGACATTGTATTGTGAAGATACAGGCACTGCACAGGGTGTTTCACAATTCATGTTGCACGCTTCTAGAGGTTATAGAGGAGACTTAGTAAAGTTTTACATAGGAACCCATGTCAGGGAACGTCAGCCAACGGCGCTACAGAGAGTCCAAGTTATAGGCGCCAGTGCCTATTAATGTGTGTATATACAGAGTGATTCATTGATGATGGTACAAACTTCCTAGGATGATGGGGAAGGATAAATGTATCAATTTTAGATAAAGGTCACTGTACCTGAAAAAAAGAGACGAAAGTTACTAGCGAAACTCTTCTAATAATTCTGACAGTGGAAAACGAGCGTGTACTTTTGTTGCTAAGATTGTAGGATAGGCAACATTCAGAGGTGCTAGTATAGACCAAAACAAGGAAAAATATCTATTAAACATTGTCTCTAACATGCATACCTTAAGGTCTATGAGCAACTGTTCAGTAGAGGAGAAATGTTTCACAGTGGCGATGATGAACAAGTGCTCATAGCTCCTGAGGTATGCATTTCAGATATTATGTTTACTAGACATTTTTTCCTTGTTTTTGTCCATTCCACCACCTGTTAAAGTCACGTAACCTACAATGTTAGCAAGAACAGTACCAATACATGTGTTCCACTGTCAGAGGTATCAGAACAGTTTTCGCTCATTGTTTTGGACTTATTTGTTTCCGGTACAGCGGCCCTTACCTCAGATTGATACATTTATCCTTCTCCACCATCCTAGAAAGTCTGTAGCGTCATCACAGAATCGCTCTGTACATATACATATATTTACAGGCACCGGGGCCTATAACATTGACGATCTGTACCTGTGGTGTCACCACACTTGCTAGGTGGTAGTCTTTAAATCGGTCGCGGTCCGTTAGTATACGTCGGACCCACTATCAGTGATTGCAGACCGAGCGCCGCCACACGGCAGGTCTGGTCTAGAGAGACTCCCTGGCACTCGCCCCAGTTGTACAGCCGACTTTGCTAGCGATGGTTCACTGTCTACATACGCTCTCATTTGCAGAGGCGACAGGTTAGCATAGCCTTCAGCTATGTCATTTGCTACGACATAGCAAGGCGCCATATTCAGTTACTAGAATTACTATCTTCAAGAATGTATTCTGGATAATATTATGAATCACGTGCCGTCAAGAGCGACATTCATAATTAATGGATTAAAGTTAAGTGTCAAACTAATTACGTCCTCTTTCTGAATTCTCATTCCTTGTCATGTTCCAGACCTCACGTCGGTATAGTTCTTCCCTCCTCACGCCAGCTTGCGTGAGCTAAAACGCGTGCATTTCGGCCTCCACTAGCAACACGGTGTTGGCTCTTCTGCCAACACAAAAGTACCGTCGTTGGATGACGTTTCCGGACGTGGGTTCTCATGTAAAACTTGACATATTAAGATTCCCCTATAGGCTCTAGAAGTGAGTAACATGAATTGTGAAACACCCTGTACAGTGTATCTTCACAATACAATGCATGCATGTCTGAAGGACATTAGGATGTCTTAAGGACATCGTATTGTGAAGCCGAGCAGTCTAACGCACGGCTTCCCGGGTTGGGAAGGAGCGCCTGGTCCCCTGCACGAATCCGCCCGGCGGACTTGTGCCGAGGTCCGGTGAGTCGGCCAGTCTGTGGATGGGTTTTAGGTGATTTTCCATCTGCCTCGGCGAATGCGGGCTGATTCCCCTTATTCCGCCTGAGCTACAGTATGTCGGCGAATTGGTGCGCAAACAAGTTCTCCACGTGCGTGTACACCACCATTACTCTACCACGCAAACATAGGGGTTCCACTCGTCTGGTGTGAGACATTCCCTGAGGGGTCCACCGGGGGCCGAACCGCACAATACCCCCGGGTTCGGTGTGGGGCGGCGGAGGGGTGAAGTGGACTGCGGTAGTCGTCGTGGGGTTGCGGACCATGCGGCTGCGGCGGTGACGGAGCCTCTCCGTCGGTTCTAGGTCCGCGGTTCACATACAATACAATACAATTGTGAAGAAACAGACACTACATAAATACATTGTTAACCATCAATGACGTATCCATGCCTTGAAGGCCAAAATTGACAATATAATTTTTGTGTCCTATCACAAATTTTGCGAGCATAAACATTGTGGATACGTGACATCCCGCGCCCGGGTTCCCGGGTTCGATTCCCGGCGGGGTCAGGGATTTTCTCTGCCTCGTGACGACTGGGTGTTGTGTGATGTCCTTAGGTTAGTTAGGTTTAAGTGGTTCTAAGTTCTAGGGGACTGATGACCATAGATGTTAAGTCCCATAGCGCTCAGAACCATTTGAACCATTTTTGATACGTGACATAGGGATGTTTGGATCGGTCCTGGAGGTGTGCTTGGATAGCCGAAGTGGTTTAAGGCGTCCGCAGAAAAACCGGATTTGAGTCCTGGTCCGTCACAGATTTTCCAGTATCGCAAACAGCTGGCGTCAACGCTGAGTCGCAGAATGATTGAATTTGCTTGGCAAATCGTTCGTGTATGACGTGTGGGGAGCGAGTTGAGCCATCGATTGCAGGCGATATCACATGCGGCGGATCGCTGCGACCTGTCGCTCGCGTGTAGCGCGCTTAAGAGGGAAGGGCCTTTGGCGCTTGTTCAACACGAACAGCGAAGTCCTTGCAGCAAACATCGGCCGTCTCATTGTTAGTGTGGTAAGTGAACCAATGTCGGCAGGTGAGGCTGTAGTGTCGGCGCCGTGTGACACGCCTACAGGCTGCTGCGACTTCTCTCCCGGCGCGGCTCGAGGATTGTATGTGCCGGAGGCTCGTTGGCAGCGGCGCCCAGAGCAGGCTGGGAATGTGGGCTAGCGAGACGGCCACGCCCCGCCTCGCCCGACCAGTTCGGCCGGCGCTGTCGCAGACTGGAATTTCGCCGACAGAACTCCGTCTCCCTGTCTGGCGCTGACTTTTTGCTCGTCTGCCACGCCGCATCCGAGCTCCGCGCCTCGTCTGGGAAGGAATAACGCACCTTGCCGTAGAGCCTTGGCGACGCACGGACATCGACGTCCCCACTTTCAAGTTACCGTCCAGCAGAAGTTGTTGGTCGAATTCTGATGCAGTGCCATCCTCTCATCCATTGGCGAGAACCCTAGCTTCGGGACCACTCTTCGAATTCCCGTTTTATAGTTATAGTTCCGTTGCCTTTGTGCCGGAGTCGGACTACAAAGGGATTTCCAGTATAGCGCTGAGCCCAGTCAACTATCAGGTATGCCTGTGTAGTTCATTGAAAGGTACCACCGAACTCAGATGAGCACTATGCCCTATATGATCAGAAGTATCCGGACAAATATTGGTGGAGATTAATAAGCTACATCTACATCTACGTCTACGTCTACGTGATTACTCTACTATTCACAATAAAGTGCCTGGCAGAGGGTTCAATGAACCACCTTCATGCTGTCTCTCTACCGTTCCACTCTCGAATGGCACGCGGGAAAAACGAGCACTTAAGTTTACCCGTGCGAGCCCTGATTTCTCTTATTATATCGTGATGATCATTTCTCCCTATGTAGGTGGGTGCCAACAGAATGTTTTCGCAATCGGAGGAGAAAACTGGTGATTGAAATTTCATGAGAAGATCCTGTCGCAACGAAAAACGCCTTTGTTTTAATGATTGCCACTCCAATTGACGTATCATGTCTGTAACACTATCTCCCATATTTCGCGATAATACAAAACGAGCTGCCCTTCTTTGTACTTTTTCGATGTCATCCGTCAGTTCCATTTGATGCGGATCCCACACCGCACAGCAGTAATCCAGAATAGGGCGGACAAGCGTAGTGTAAGCAGTCTCTTTAGTAGACCTGTTGCACCTTCTAAGTGTTCTGCCAATGAATCGCAGTCTTTGGTTTGCTCTACCCACAATATTATCTATGTGATCGTTCCAATTTAGGTTATTTGTTATTGTAATCCCTAAGTATTTAGTTGAATTTACAGCCCTCAGATTTGTGTGACTTATTGAGTAATCGAAATTTAGCTGATTTCTTTTAGTACTCATGGAATAATTTCACACTTTTCCATTTACTCAGGGTCAATTGCCACTTTTCGCACCATACAGATCTCTTATCTAAATCATTTTGCAATTCGTTTTGGTCATCTGATAACTTTACAAGACGGTAAATGACAGCGTCATCTGCAAACAATCTAAGACGGCTACTCAGATTGTTTCCTATGTCCTTAATATAGATCAGGAACAATAGAGGGCCTATAACACTTCTTTGGGGAAAGTCGGATATTACTTCTGTTTTACTAGATGACTTTCCGTCTATTACTACGAACTGTGACCTTTCTGACAGGAAATCACGAATCCAGTCGTACAACTGTGGCGATACTCTGTAGGCACGCAGTTTGATTAGAAGACGCTTGTGAGGAACGGTTTCGAAAGCCTTCTGGAAATCTAAAAATATGGAGTCAATTTGACATCCCCTGTCGATAGCACTTATTACTTCATGAGCATAAAGAGCTAGTTGTGTTTCACAAGAACGATATTTTCTGAATCCGTGCTGACTGTATGTCAATAAATCTTTTTCTTCGAGGTACTTCATAATGTTCGAATGCAGTATATGTTCTAAACCCTGCTGCAAATAATGGCTATAGTGTATTGCGTATTAAACAGGGGACCTAGAAACGACGGAGAAGTTTCGTCCTGCCGTAGGCCTCAGTGGTTCACAACCCCACAACAGGCCACAGCAGTCTACCCACCCCACCGCCGCCCCACACCGAATGCAGGGTTATTATTAGGTTCAGCCCCCAGTGGTCCCCCCCCCCCCCCCCCCCCAGCAACGTCTCATACCAGACGAGTGCAGCTCCAAATGTTTGCGTTTGCGTGGTAATTATGGACGTATGGTGTGCGCGTACGTGAAGACAGTGTTTGCGCAGCAATCGCCGACGTGATGTAACTGAGGCGGAATAAGGGGAACCCGACCGCATTCGCCGAGGTAGATGGAAAACCGCCTTAAAAACCATTCACAGGCTGGCTGGCACACCGGACCTCGACACTAATCCGCCAGGCGGTTGGTGCCTGGGACCGGCACGCCTTCTCGCTCGGGAAGCAGCGCGTTAGACGGCGCGGCAAGCCGGGCTGGCTAATAATGGGTATGTCCACCCTTCGCCTTTACGACAGCTTGAACTCTGCTGGACACACTTGCCATGAGGTGCCAGCCTGTAGAGAAATGGCAGGCGAAACCAGAGAAGGTAGTGATGCTGAATGCGGGGGTTTGGAGCAAAGGTGATCCATCGCAATCAGGTCGGGGCTCTTGGCAGGCCAGCCCATTTCAGAAATGTTGTTGTTCACAAATCACTGCCTCACAGATACAAATTTATGACAAGATGTATTGTAACGCTAATACGGTCATCGTGTCCGAACTTTTTCTCCACTGTACACAGTACTCAGTGCTGTAAAATATAATGATATCATTCGCATTTAACGTTTTACTAAGCACAAGACCACACACCACCTCTTCTGTACATCACCATTCGTACTACGCGTGGTGGCAAGTAACGTACTCCAGACATTCCCCAAACTAAAGTCTTTCCATCGGATTGCCACAGGATGCAGCGTGATTTATCATTCCAGATCACTCGATTCCTCTCATCAACTGCCCAGTGGAGTCGCTCTTTGCGCAACTTCAGGCGTCGCTTAGCGTTGATTACAAAAATGTGCGGCTTATGAGGAGCTTCTTAATTAGCTACGCACACTTATTGTGCCAGGCGGACTGCTAGTAGCACCTTGGAGCCCACGAGTGATTTCTTCCGTTGTTTCCATGTGATTTCTCACAGCCACCTTGCAAAGCTCGACGGTCTCTGCCCTTCAGTACATGAAGTCTGTCAGGTATTGGAATATCTTTGGTTGTTCCTCCAGGTTTCCACTCAATTACATCACTTACAGTCGACTTGGGCAGCTTTAGAAAGGTTAATATGTGTCCGATAGATTTGCTGCTCTGGTGACATCCATGTCGAAAGTCAGTGAGCTCTTCTGACAGATCTACTCTGCTGTTTCTGTTTCTCTATTAACAACACAATACTCTCCGCCTCCTTTTATACTAACGCGTCCGCCTGTCTTGCCATCTAGTACTCAGTTCCGCAGTACGTGGGAACGAAATGATACTTTTGATCTGATAGTGTACCTAACAATCGTCAACTCTTCTTGCGAACTAATGCAAAAAGCTTCTGACGTCAGTTACAGACGAAGAGTTGACCGGCGGTAGGACTCTGCTTTTCCCCCATTCTAAAATCCCGGCACTCCAGCGATAAAGAGACAGACTCGCAGTGTGGCAGAGATATTATTTGTGTGGCAGAGAGTACTGCTTTCGGCTGCTGCCGCTCCAAAGTTCGCGAAAAAACATGAAGACTAGAAATATGCAGGGTGTTCGGAGATTCCCGTTACAAACTTCTAGGATTTGTAGAGGGGAGTGACTAAATAATATTTTTAATAGGAACCCATGTCCGTATGCCAGCCGAAGTGGCCGTGCAGTTCTAGGCGCTGCAGTCTGGAACCGCGAGACCGCTACGGTCGCAGGTTCGAATCCTGCCTCGGGCATGGATGTTTGTGCTGTCCTTAGGTTAGTTAGGTTTAACTAGTTCTAAGTTCTAGGGGACTAATAACCTCAGCAGTTGAGTCCCATAGTGCTCAGAGCCATTTGAACCATTTCTTGAACCGGACATGGGTTCCTATTCAAAATATTAAGTACTCATTTCTCTCTTCAAGTCCTAGAAGTTTGTATCGGGAATTTCCGAGTACACTGTGTACTCTGTTTGCCGCGTGGAATGACAGTTCATATCCCGTCTTTAAACCCTTTGTCTCACCGCTACAAGAATACAACTGTTGCCTCGCTTTCTGTACCTGGTCATTGAGTTCTAACTCTCCTACATTATGCCTTGCTGTTTAAGCCGGTCTCAGCTTTGTTCATCGGCACTGATTAGCTCTCACGGTAGCTGCAGTCAAGTCATAACATTCGCTCTGCCTATTGTGTTTCCCGCAATTCACTTAGCGCATGTCTCGACGTCCACACGGTATGTGGTTAACGGCAATGATCCCCTTAGTTTATGGAAGGCTATCATACAAAAGTGTGGCCGGTCGTAAGAATGAACGTTTGATGCACTCAAGCATGTGTTACACGACAATCGAACGATCGGAAAGGCCTTAGCTGAGCAGTACGTCTGGTCCGCAAACTGTCCGGTAGTGGCGCGTACCTCTAATTTTAGTTTCCTTATGGCCAGCTTTAACACCAAGTGTGCCACTCAGCTGCGGTCTAGACTATGGCTCATGCGAACCTTCGTCGTAATAAGAGGCTATTTGGGTTTAAAGTGGCGCAGACATGGCTCAAATGGGTTTATGAACTCGTTGAACAGAGGTTCACTGGGGAACAGTGCATGAAGCAGCGTTGAAATGAGGGTGCGTGGAGGTTTGGGATGGCAAACAGTAATTAAGATTCATCATCATTCATGAAAGTGGTCAGACTGGATTGAGCAAAGGTTGAGAATGTGTACGGGCGCTGATAACCAGGCAGCTGAGCGCCCCGCAACCAAACATCATCATCAGTAATTAAGAGTTGACTGAGACGACAATGAAATGTGTTGGGCTCAAACCGTCAGACAACGGGCTGTTGCTGAAGTGATTGCAGGAACTTTCCTATTGTTTAACAGTTACATTATTGCGAATAATATTACAAAAATGAAGTAAAATTTCGTATTAATTTAAATGTAAGTTAAAAGTTACATCTGGATCATGACTGTAACTGCCAACAGATAATTAAAAATAGCATTGCGACCTGTACACAGAAAATTGTGGGATATGAGACGTTAATCATTGTTGTAATTATTTATTAATAAATGTGATATTATATGCATCTGTATGTTACTATTAACGCCATTCTATAAGTTCATCATTTAACATCAATATTAAAAATTTCGACGTTTTGGGATTGATTATTATAAGATACCGCTGTTCACTCATCGATGATGAAATCGAAGTCAACAGCGATGATTTGACAATATCGTACTTCTCTAGCTCATTGACGGTTTCGAACCACGGTGCAACAAGGCGTTTTTCTCTTATGGCCAGGGGTTAGAGAAGCTGTTAGTGAGAGAAAAGAATCGTAGGATCGACTGAAGACTGAATCCTAGCTCTCTGAGTTTGTAGTCCGACATTCATCAACTTGTCTGTATCAGCTTGAAACTGCTGTTGCTCATACAGAAAGGACCATAACACCAGGCTTATAAGGAAATGAGATGGGTTCGCTGGACTAGTCAACGCCATCCAACATCATGGGATTTTGCGAGCCAGTCTAACTCGCACACAGCTGTTCGGTGTGGTTTTAGGAAGAATTGGAACGAATACCACAGTCAGTGCGTCAGAAATTTGTGCACAGCGTTTCCTGAACACTGATTACTGTAATAGTTGCGAAAGGAGCAGGTGGACTCAAAGCAAGTAGCTCCTTGAGACTTTTTATCCTATACGTACCCTCTTGACTGCGATTTATGCTCCTCCTCACGGTTTTGGATGTTTTTATGAGACATTAGTTAATGGATGGCTTTTTTCAGGCACAAATTCGAAATTATTCTGTTGTACGACGGGCTTTTCTAAAATAAAATGGATCTGTGTTTAATCGCTATTCAAATTTAGATCTTGGAGAAAACAAAAGTCCACAAGTTGGCCACGAAGATAGGTATTTTTTATTTTTTTCTTAATGAACAGCTGATGTATGACTGTTAATAACAACAAGCTACAGGGTTAACCCGAACACCAACGTCAAAATTTTGGAGGCTGTTAAGGGATATATTAGTTTGATTTCTTCTCTAGTGCTATATTTGGATGCGTACTGCAGTGAAAACATCTGCACAACGTTGCAAATGTCGACGGTACGCGCCGTTTGTCTTGTTTCACAAAAGACTTTTTTCCTTTCACTCACGGCACTCGTGTCAACAACAACACTGTGCGCCCTGAAGCTTCCATTCACTACTGCTAGGTTCTGTCTCGAGTGTGGTTTTCCGACAGTGTTAGTTTGTACATCAACAGCATTGTGAACAGACTTACTGATGAAGAGGCGGCCAATAAACAACTTGTTTGTGAGTTTGCTGAATGCTTTGGAAGAATAGCCCAACTACGCTATGCTGACGTATTCCCGTAGCGATGCAACCGCGTTACAGTACTTTTCCATTGTTGTGGCAGTGGTCTCACAGAAACAAATACAATTGGGTCAGCAAACCGAATAAAGCATAATTAGACTGTTGATCTGTAGCGAGCCACCTGACACTAAAAAGCCGGCATTACACGACGCACCTAAAGTTTATATGTCAGGTCAGAGGGCCTATACACACGCACTGTGTATATAGGCTCTCTATGTCAGGTATAGACGGCCTGCCATCTAGGAGAAGAAAGAGTTCAAAATGGCTCTGAGCACTATGGGACTTAACTGCTGTGGTCATCAGTCCCCTAGAACTTAGAACTACTTAAACCTACACCCATGCCCGAGGCAGGATTCGAACCTGCGACCGTAGCGGTCGTGTGGTTCCAGACCGTAGCGCCTAGAACCGCTCGGCCACCCTGGCCGGTGTAAATGACTTTGTTGATCCAAAATTATACCACCATCAGATAATCCTGGCATTGAAGGTAATCAATGGACCTGACAGTTAGGCTACATGATATTAACGTAACGAACATGAATAGCTGCTCACTTGTGGTCATCAGACAGAAATGCTTGAGTTCCTGGCTTTTGGCTATTCTGCGAGGTAATCCACACATTTTTCAATAATTTTTGTAAGAACAGTAATAAAACGAATGAAAAATCTCTTTTTTTGTGTTGCCGTTGAGAAAAGCTGCAAATCTAATTATAGCTTCTTATTGTAGAAATGGGATGAAACAAAGAAAGCATAAGCGTGCCTATTTACGCATGCAGCAAGGAAACGTGTCTATATGATCCGCTGTGCCACAATCAGTTACATCCACAGATGATTAAGTCTGAGTTTATATGTTTTACGTAAAGTTGCGTATTTTACTTTCGATATGTGTACGTATCCCTTGGTGAATGTACTAAAAGAGTGATTTTACTGCATCTTTTCTATTATTTTAGCATGTCAGCAAGGATACGGTTGTGAGGAAAGCCACAAGGGTCAGAGAAGTTGTGTCGGCCGCGATCAGTGAGGGTTGTAAAAGCCGTTTTGCATCTTTGCGGTCGCAGTATTGCGAAACAGCTTCCCTCATCAATGTGTCACTTGCACGAATCCCGTCATCTACTATCGACAGCAGCTTGTCAAAACAAGGCACGTCCATTATGGCGAAGTTCCTAAATTCTTGTGGATCTTCGGACCTCAACTCCTTCATTATTAGGGAGTAATATGTCCCTGCCTTCACCCCTTCTTCCCAACTAGGTTCGAAGCCAATTCCTACTCATGGCATTAAGTCGTCGTTCTGCCCTTCTCGTAACAACTAAGGCGCACGCTGTCACGCAAAAGCTGCATAGTTAATTGCGTCCTCTATGTCTAAAATGGTGTGAAACGTAAACATAGGTAATCATTTGCTTGTACTAGCATGACATCAAACCAACACTTTGGTCAATATTTCTGTATAATGGCAACGCAATTTCATTCTTGCTGCACAGGACAAAAATAACTGCTTAATATATTCGAACATATACCTTTCAGAAGTTTCAATATGAGCAAAAAGCCGCTTTACAAAACTATCAACTTTCACAATAAACAATGTAAAAAAGCCTGCAGTTCCGAATATTTACCCTTGGGGCGCTGGTGCAGACCTACACGTTAGGGTATCGCGTAGTAGAGCTAACGAAAAAGTTGGAGCTCCAGCCTTGTACGCTTGGGAAACTGGTGCAGGCTTATACAGGGTGGTCCATTGATAGTGACCGGGCCAAATATCTCACGAAATAAGCTTCAAACGAAAAAACTACAAAGAACGAAACTTGTCTTGCTTGAAGGGGGAAACCAGATGGCGCTATGGTTGGCCCGTTAGATGGCGCTGCATGGGTCAAACGGATATAAACTGCGTTTTTTAAAATAGGAACCCCCATTTTTTATTACATATTCGTGTAGTACGTAAAGAAATATGAATGTTTTAGTTGGTCCACTTTTCTAGCTTTGTGACAGATGGCGTTGTAGTAGTCACAAACATATGGCTCACAATTTTAGACGAACAGTTGGTAACGGGTAGGTTTTTTAAATTAAAATACAGAACGTAGGTACGTTTAAACGTTTTATTTCGGTTGTTCCAATGTGATACACGTACCTTTGTGAGCTTATCATTTCTGAGAAAGCATGCTGTTACAGTGTGATTACCTGTAAATACCATATTAATGCAATAAATGCTCAAAACGATGTCCGTCAACCTCAATGCATTTGGCAATACGTGTAACGTCTTTCCTCTCAACAGCGAGAAGTTCGCCTTCCGTAATGTTCCCACATGCATTGACAATGCGCTGACGCATGTTGTCAGGCGTTCTCGGTGGATCACGATAGCAAATATCCTTCAACTTTCCCCACAGAAAGAAATCCGTGGACGGTAGATCCGGTGAACGTGAGGGCCATGGTATGGTGCTTCGACGACCAATCCACCTGTCATGAAATGTGCTATTCAATACCGCTTCAACAGCACGCGAGCTATGTGCGGGACATCCATCATGTTGGAAGTACATCGCCATTCTGTCATGCAGTGAAACGTAGTAACATCGGTAGAACATTACGTAGGAAATCAGCATACATTGCGTCATTTAGACTGCCATCGATAAAATTGGGGCCAATTATCCTTCCTCCCATAATGTCGCACCATACATAAACCCGCCAAGGTCGCTGATGTTCCACTTGTCACAGCCATCGTGGATTTTCTGTTGCCCAATAGTGGATATTATGCCGGTTTACGTTACCGCTATTGGTGAATGACGCTTCGTCGCTAAATGGAACGCGTGCAAAAAATCTGTCATCGTCCCGTATTTTCTCTTGTGCCCAATGGCAGAACTGTACACGACGTTCAAAGTTGTCGCCATGCAATTCCTGGTGCATAGAAATATGGTAAGGGTGCAATCGATGTTGTAGCATTCTCAACCCCGACGTTTTTGAGATTCGCGATTCTCGCGCAATTTGTCTGCTACTGATGTGAGGATTAGCTGCGACAGCAGCTAAAACACCTACTTGGGCATCATCATTTGTTGGAGGTCGTGGTTGACGTTTCACATGTGATTGAACACTTCCTGTTTCCTTAAATAACGTAACTATCCGGCGAACGATCTGGACACTTGGATGATGTCGTCCAGGATACCGAGCTGCATACATAGCACACGCCCTTTGGGCATTTTGATCACAATAGCCATTAATCAACACGATATCGACCTTTTCGCAATTGGTAAACGGTCCATTTTAACACGGGTAATGTATCAAGAAGCAAATACCGTCCACACTGGCGGAATGATACGAGTTACCACGTACTTATAAGCCCGCATCTCGTGGTCGTGCGGTAGCGTTCTCGCTTCCCACGCCCGGGTTCCCGGGTTCGATTCCCGGCGGGGTCAGGGATTTTCTCTGCCTCGTGATGGCTGGGTGTTGTGTGCTGTCCTTAGGTTAGTTAGGGTTAGTTAGGTTTAATTAGTTCTAAGTTCTAGGCGACTGATGACCTCAGCAGTTGAGTCGCATAGTGCTCAGAGCCATTTGAACCATTTGAACGTACTTATACGTTTGTGACTATTACAGCGCCATCACAAAGCGAAAAAAGTGGTTCAACTAAAACATTCATATTTCTTCACGTACTACACGAATATGTAATAAAAATTGGGGTTTCCTATTTTTATAAAACGCAGTTGATATCCGTTTGACCTATGGCAGCGCCATCTAGCCAACCAACCATAGCGCCATCTGGTTCCCCCTTCAAGCTAGACGAGTTTCGTTCTTTGTAGTTTTTTCGTTTGATGTTTATTTCGTGAAATATTTGGCCCGGTCACTATCAAAAATGGCTCTGAGCACTATGGGACTTAACTTGTAAGGTCATCAGTCCCCTAGAACTTAGAACTACTTAAACCTAACTAACCTAAGGACATCACACACATCCATGCCCAAGGCAGGATTCGAACCTGCGACCGTAGCGGTTCCGCGGTTCCAGACTGTAGCGCCTAGAACCGCTCGGCCACCTCGGCCGGCCCGGTCACTATCAATGGACCTTCCTGTATACGTTAGGTATGCCGTGTAATAGTGTCTCTTCTGCGGAAATACTTGATACATATCTCCCAACAATGTCCGAAATTTTGTCTGTGGAGTTCGGATTCACCATGAGTAATTCTTACTGGCGGAGCTAACCTTTTTTGAAACGCTACTCGCCATCCTGTTGGAACACTGGAGCTGTGAACGTGCGAATACCGTGATCGTGTGCAAGGAGGGCCGTGTTCTCCTTGTGGTGGGAGCGGAAAGGATGATGACGAAGTGGGGGAGTGTGGTACGTGCAGCAGGGCTGCTGGGCGTCGACGGCGAGTCCGCTGAACTGCGCCAGTGGGCCGGCAGCGAAAGTCGCTTCCAGGGAAGCGAGTCAGCCGGCGTTGCTCCGGTTCCAGCTCCAGCTGCACCGCAACACGGCCTACCTGCCCCACGGCCCGTGTTGACACTAGGAGGCCATCTCGTGGGCTTCCCGACCGTCGGTTTTACGATCCGTCACGTCAACGCGGTGTTTCCGACCACAAACTTGCATTTTTCGACTGTCAAAAGAAGCCGAAACAGTGAGGAGGCTCTGCCGACCGTTTTGTAATCAGAACATACTTTCACATTCTGTCAAGCTTTAGGACTGGTTACGCACATAATACATAGTCATCTTCAAATATTTTTATTATAACCCTTTTATTTTTTATTTCGTTTAGCACCTGTGACTGTGTGTGTGTGTGTGTGTGTGTGTGCTTTCCAAAAAAAAAAAAAAGTGTGTGATATCTTATGGGACTTAACTGCTGAGGTCATCAGTCCCTAAGCTTACACACTACTTAACCTAAATTAACCTAAGGACACACACGCACCCATGCCCGAGGGAGGACTCGAACCTCCGCCGGGACCAGCCGCACAGTCCATGACTGCAGCGCCCCAGATCGCTCGGCTAATCCCGCGCGGCTGTGTGTGTTCCACAACTACTCCTAAACCACTGAACCGATTTCAACCAAACTTGGTACACATATCCCTACTGTCTGGCAACGATCGCCGTTTCGGCACAAAGCGCTTACCTGTCATAGTTCAGGAGATATGGAGCCGCGCGGAATGGCAGCGCGGCTAAAAGCGCCATGTCACTAGCTGCGCGGCCCCTCCCGTCGGAGGTTCGAGTCCTCCCTCGGGCATGGGCGTGTGTGTTGTTCTTAGCATAAGTTAGATTAAGTTAGTTTAAGTAGTGTGTAACTCTAGGGGCCGATGACCTCAGCAGTTTGCTCCCTTAGAAATTCAAACACATTTGAACATTTTTCAGGAGATATAGCGTCTTAAACACTGGGATGCGTGAAAAAGTGCCACATTCTGCATGAAGTTTAAATTTATTAGTTCTTTGCTAGTAACTCTATTCGCAACATTTCGCAGGTAGCTGAATGTATCTGCGCATATACACTGAAGACCCAAAGAAATTGCTATACCTGCCTAATATCGTATAGGGCCCCCGCGAGCACGCAGAAGTGCCGCAACATGACATGGCATGGATTCGACTAATGTCCATAGTAGTGCTGGAGGGAAATGACCCCATGAATCCTGCAGATCTGTCCATAACTGTGTAACAGTATGAGGGGCTAGAGATCTCTTCTGAACAGCACGTTGCAAGGATTCCCAGATATGCCCAATAATGTTCATGTCTGCGCAGTTTGGTGGCCAGCGGAAGTGTTTAAACTCCTGGAGCCACTCAGTAGCAATTCTGCAAGTATGGCGTGTCGCATTGTCCTGCTGAAATTGCTCAAGTCCGTCGCAATGTACAATGGACATGAATGGATGCAGGCGATCAGACAGGATGCTTACGTACGTGTCACCTGACAGTTTCGTAGCTAGACGTATCGCAGGTCCCATATCACTCCAGTTGCACACACCCCACACCATTACCAGCTTCAACAGTTCCCTGCTGACATGCAGGCTCCATGGATTCACGAGGTTGTCTCATACTTGCACACGTCCATCCGCTCGACACAATTAGAAACTAGACTCGTCCGACCAGGCAACATGTTTCCAGTCATCAACAGTCCAATGTCGGTGTTGACGGGCCCAGGCAAGGCGTAAAGCTTCGTGTCATGCAGTCATCATGGATACACGAGTGGGCCTTCGGCTCTGAAAGCCCACATCGATGAATGGTTCGCACGCTCACACTTGTTGATGGCCCAGCATTTGAATTTTCGGAAGGGTTGCACTTCTGTCACGTTGAACGATTATCTTCAGTCGTCGTTGGTCTCGTTCTTGTAGAATATTTTTCCGGCCATAACGATGTCGGAGATTTGATGTTTCACACGTTTCCTGATAAGCTTCATCTCCCAGTACTTACTGCAACATACATTCTTCTGAATCTGCTTAGTGTATTCATCTCTTGGTTTTCCTCTACGATTTTTACCCTCCACGCTGCCCTCCAGTACTAAATTGGTGATCCCTTGATCCCTCAGAACATGTCCTACCAACCGATCCCTTCTTCTTGTCAAGTTGTGCCGCAAACTCCTCTTTTCCCCAATTCTATTCAATACCTCCTCGTTAGTTATGTGATCTACCCATCTAATCTTCAGCATTCTTCTGTAGCACCACATTTCGAAAGCTTCTATTCTCTTCTTGTCCAAACTATTTATCGTCCACGTTTCACTTCCATGCAGGGCTACACTCCATACAAATACTTTCAGAAACGGCTTCCTGACACTTAAATCTACACTCGATGTTAACAAATTTCGCTTCTTCAGAAAAGCTCTCCTTTCCATTGCCGGTCTACATTTTATATCCTCTCTACTTACACCATCATCAGGTATTTTGCTCCCCAAATAGCTAAACTCCTTTACTACTTTAAGCGTCTCATTTCTTAATCTGATTCCCTCAGCAACACCCGACTTGATACGACTACATTCCATTACTCTCGGTTTGATTTTGTTGATGTTCATCTTATGTCCTTCTTTCAAGACACTGCCCATTCCGTTCAACAGCTCTTCCAAGTCCTTGCTGTCTCTGACAGAATTACAACGTCATCGGCAAACCTCAGAGTTTTTATTTCTTCTCCATGGATTTTAATACCTACTCCAAATTTTTCTTCTGTTTCCTTTACTGGTTGTTCAGTATACACACTAAATAACATCGGGGAGAGGCTACAACCCTGTCTCACTCCCTTCCCAACCACTGCTTCCCTTTCATGTCCCTCGACTCTTATAACTGCCACCTGGTTTCTGTACAAATTGTAAATAGGCTTTCGCTCCCTGTATTTTACCCCTGCCACCATCAGAATTTGCAAGAGAGTATTCCAGTCAACATTGTCAAAAGCTTTCTCTAAGCCTACAAATGCTACAAACGTAGGTTTGCCTTTTCTTAATCTATTTTCTAAGATAAGTCGTAGGATCAGTATTGCCTCACGTGTTCCAACATTTCTACGGAATCCAAACTGGTCTTCCCCGAGGTCGGCTTCTATCAATTTCTCCATTCGTCTGTAAAGAATTCGCGTTAGTATTTTGCAGCTGTGACTTATTAAACTGATGGTTCGGTAATTTTCACATCTGTCAACACCTGCTTTCTTTGGGATTGGAATTATTATATTCTTCTTGAAGTCTGAGGGTATTTCGCCTGTCCCATACATCTTGCTCACCAGATGGTAGAGTTTTGTCAGGAGTGGCTCTCCCAGGGCTGTCAGTAGTTGTAATGGAAGGTTGTCTACTCCAGGGGCCTTGTTTCGACTCAGGTCTTTCAGTGCTCTGTCAAACTCTTCACGCAGTATCATATCTCCCATTTCATCTTCATCTACATCCTCTTCCATTTCCATAATACTGTCCTCAAATACATCGCCCTTGTATAGACCCTCTACATACCCCTTCCACCTTTCTGCTTTCCCTTCTTTGCTTAGAACTGGGTTTCCATCTGAGCTCTTGATATTCATACAAGTGGTTCTCTTTTCTCCAAAGGTCTCTTTAATTTTGCTGTAGGCAGTATCTATCTTACCCCTAGTGAGATAAGCCTCTACATCCTTACATTTGTCCTCTAGCCATCCCTGCTTAGCCATTTTGTACTTCCTGTCGATCTCATTTTTGAGACGTTTGTATTCCTTTTTGCCTGCTTCACTTACTGCATTTTTGTATTTTCTCCTTTCATCAATTAAATTCAGTATCTCTTCTGTTACCCAAGGATTTCTACCAGCCCTTGTCTTTTTACCTACTTGATCCTCTGCTGCCATCACTATTTCATTCCTCAAAGCTACCCATACTTCTTCTACTGTATTTCTTTCCCCCATTCCTGTCAATTGTTCCCTTATGCTCTCCCTGAAACTCTGTGCAAACTCTGGTTCTTTCAGTTTATCCAGGTTCCATCTCCTTAAATTCCCACGTTTTTGCAATTTCTTCAGTTTTAATCTACAGTTTATAACCAATAGGTTGTGGTCAGAGTCCACATCTGTCCCTGGAAATGTCTTACAATTTAAAACCTGGTTCCTAAATCTCTTTTTTAGCATTATATAATCTATCTGATACCTTCTAGTATCTCCGGGTTTCTTCCATGTATACAACCTTCTTTTATGATTTTTGAACCAAGTGTTAGCTATGATTAAGTTATGCTCTGTGCAAAATTCTACCAGGTGGCTTCCTCTTTAATTTCTTACCCTCAATCCATATTCACCTAATACGTTTCCTTCTCTTCCTTTTCCTATTATCGAATTCCAGTCACCCATGACTATTAAATTTTCGTCTCCGTTCACTACCTGAATAATTTCTTTTATCTCACCATACGTTTCATCAATTTATTCATCATTTGTAGAACTAGTTGGCATATAAACTTGTACTACTGTAGTAGGCGTGGGCTTCGTGTCTACCGTGGCCACAATAATGCGTTCACTATGCTGTTTGTAGTAGCTTACCCGCACTCCTATTTTTTATTCATTATTAAACCTACTCCTGCAATACCCCTATTTGATTTTGTATTTACAACCCTGTATTCACCTGACCAAAACTCTTGTTCCTCCTGCCACCGAACTTCACTAATTCCCACTATATCTAACTTTAACGTATCCATTTCCCTTTTCAAATTCTCTAACTTACCTGCCCGATTAGGGGATCTGATATTCCACGCTCCAATCCGTAGAACGCCAGTTTTCTTTCTCCTGATAACGATGTCCTCTTGAGTAGTCCCCGCCCGGAGATCCGAACGGGGGACTATTTTAACTACGGAATATTTTACCCAAAAGGATGCCATCATCACTTAACCATACAGTAAATCTGCATGCCCTCGAGAAAAATTCCGGCTGTAGTTTCCCCTTGTTTTCAGCCGTTCGCAGTACCGGCTCAGCAAGGCCGTTTCGTTTAGTGTTACAAGGCGAGATCAGTCAATCATCCAGACTGTTGCCCCTGCAACTACTGAAAAGGCTGCTGCCCCTCTTCAGGAACCACACATTTGTCTGTCCTCTCAACAGATACTCCTCCGTTGTGGTTGCACCTACGGTACGGCTATCTGTATCGCTGAGGCACGCAAGCCTCCCCACCAACGGCAAGGTCCATGGTTCATGGGGGGGTATGAAAATAATTTTACGTATTTCCATCTCCAATGTTCAAAAGTACCTCAACTGCATAAAATATAACAGCAATGTATGAAGTATGACAGTTTTTGTAAAAGTAATTTTTACATTAAATTTTTCATTTACAAATGAAAATATCGATACCCATCGGTATCGGAGAGGTCATAATTTGTATCTGGCTTGATTACACCACATGCGGCTGGCAATATATGGGAGTAAGACTGTAAGTGGAGTCAGAAAATCACGTTGCCGATACGCACGGTCGTAAACGATAGGGCGTGCGGTCGCGTGTGTCCGCGGTGTGTGGTGTGTGGCGGCTGTCCCCATGTCCATATCAATATCGGGTGGCGTGCTGCGCTGTGCTGAGCGCCTCGCCGTGGCGCAATGACTCTATTGATTGCGCCGTGACACCGAAACGTTGCTCCGTTTCCTGCTGCGACAGCGGCCACAATGGGGTAATCTATTTTTCATACCGCCTAGCATGCAACGTGTCCCACAATACGAGGACACTCCTATTATTTCAGGAACAGTTCTAAATGCGGGGACGATGTCCTCAGCAAGAGATGGTAATCAAATGGACGATCATCTTGATTAAACCATCTGCAGAGGCATTGAACAACACGTGACTGATCATCTGCTTCTTCTAAACCTCATGCCGTGCCGCTACTATTATTCCACTTTCTTACGTGTTGGACTCGTCAGGCGATGATAATGTTTATGTTTTAAGAATAAGGCAACCATTCACGTTATATGTATGGTAAGAACCGTTTAGGTTTTCCACCCATCCTCAGTTGAAGTAAAACATTTGCATCTTTCTCAGTACTAGGTCTTTTGTCGAATGCAGTTAAAACGCTGCAGCTGCCTTGTGTAAAACAATCCGCTCAGCTACTACGTTTCCCGAGTTACATATCTACGTTCCAGTTATTAGATAGATATATTTACTTTTATTCTGCAACTCGTGGCTCCTTTCTCACGTTTATCTGCACTGCATAAGCATTTTTGTCTTCGCTGATGCTCTGACTGGCCACGCAATCACCGTGTGGCCGATACACGTGCTTGTTTATACCGGAAATTACATCTAAAGTCAAGTTACAAATTTCGTATACATCCAGAAACTGCTTCTGAAGGCGACTGTTTTTACAGATTTCGTATTGCAAACCTTAAATCTTGATACATGGCGCTGGATGACTGAAAAGTTTCTTAATATGCAACTTGTGGACTATGAGTCGCGGTAGGTTATTTTACGGGTTCTCTTCTTTTTCCTTTTTTCACGTTATTAATGATATAAAATTACTGTATTAGAAATTAACATAAATGGTTATGTACCTTGTGGACTATTGTTTATCTAGCAATACCAGTACGATGAATACCTTAGATTGAATGTTATGGAAGTGACAGGTCATATTCTACACATTGAAAGTAATATCACATACTTAACATTAAGTTAATAGATTGACATATTTTTCGCATGGTAGCTGCACCATTCAGAAGGCAGAAGATAAAAACGTAGTACTGTTGAAGAATTAAATATATAACGCCAACTGAAGATGGCTTAAAACCGGAAAAGTGCTTTCGCTCAAATGATCCCACAGAAAAATGAAAGGTTTGGAAATAACTGGGGACATTTTTATTGAAAGTACGTAAGACGTTAAACTACCTTCTCGCTTTTGAGTTGATTTGTGGTATTCATTTCGGATATTTATTAATTCATTTTGTCTTGTACTGTAGGGCACCGTAATAGTGTATAAACACTCCACAGATGTAAATGCATTCCAGCAATCTGAATGTGAATGGTAACTGTTATAAAACAAATATTAGGATACAACGAAGGTACATTCAAACTTTATCTGCTCTCAAAATAGTCCTTAAATTACCTGTTACAGTAACACTATTCAGACCACCACCTATATTCGTCCTCAACGTGCAATAACCACACACCTGGCAGATGCCAGCACCAGCACTGGAGGGTATATAAAGCGTGAAAAAGCGTGTCCGGGATTGGAGGGGGGGGGGGGGGGGGGGAGGAAGCGGCCAGTGGAGTCGCTGTCGTCGTTGTCGTAATGCTAAAAGGTGATAATCATCGGGTTTCGGACAAAATGTGGAAGCGTTTCCGTAACACGGCTAAGTTTGTTAACTGTTGCCAGCCGCCGTGGTTAAAGTATACCGAGCATGGCAAAAAGGCGCTATCGAAAATCGGCATCGAGGCAACTGTGATGCGCCATGGGCCATACATGACAAGACGAAATTAGAATTATATTAACACCTTCAGCTGCTGACGGGTGTTGATATATATCGACGGGGACACGTGAAAATGTGTGCCCCCACCGGGACTCGTACCCGGGATCTCCTGCTTACATGGCAGATGCTCTATCCATCTGAGCTACCGAGGGCACAGAGGATAGTGCGACTGCAGGGACTATGTCGCGCACGCTTCCCGCAAGACCCACCTTATATGTCCACACACTACATTCGTAGTGTCCCACCCCAACACACTCATTACTGGTGAAAGACATTTTTACCAAGTCCCGTAAGAGTTCGGCGAATATGTGTGCATCTGCACAGAAGAAGAAGTTCATGGCCGGTATGTCTGAAAGAACAAACACCATATCCATATAAGTATACAGGACAAGGGTGAACGACGGCTGCGCAGATGTGTACGGGTGACTGATGTGGAACTGTTGAGCAGATGACCGCCTGGATGAGTCAAAGGGCTTCCAATAGCGTCTCCTCAACGACCATTCAGCGAACATTGCGACGTATGGTCCTCCGCAGCAGGCGCCTCTTTCATGCAGCCATGCTGACTGCTGGTAATCGGCGACGCTGGAACTTACACGCCAGTTCCGCAACTGGGCATCCACTGAGCTGCGACAGGGGGTCTTTTGCAGACGAATCACGTTTTAAGCTCCGTCGGACAGATGGCCGCTGGCGTGTACGTGTGAAACGCCTGAAAGCAAACACCATGCAACAATCGTCTAAAGTGTCCAGTCTGGAGGAGAGAGCGTCACGGTCTGGGGAATGTTTTCGCCATTCTGGAAGGCGCGGTGGATCCAAACTACTAAACATCTATCATTGGGGACCGTGTCCACCTCCTACATGCAGTTCGTTTTTACTCAGCACGGCAGCATCTACTGGCGGGACAAAGCAACGTGTCACATAGCTCGCAGTGTTCGCGTGTGGTTCGAAGAGCACCGGATCAGTTTATTGCTCTCCCTTGGCCATCAAACTCCCGGATTTAAACTTGTAGAGAATCTGTAGGATCACCTCGATCGGGCTGTGTTGGGACCATGGATCCTCAGCCGAGAAACTTATCGCAGCTGGTTACGGCACTCGCGTCGGCATGGCCCCATATCCCTGTCGGCACCTTCCAGAACTTCACTGACTCTCTGCACGTCTCGCAGCGATTCACGCTGCAAAAGGTGATTATTCAGGCTTTTGATATGTGGTCACGTTAGTGTAACTGGAGAGTGTACCTCGTTGTGAGCAGGAAGAACGATTTACATGTGGGTAGCAAAATCTATGAAATGGTAAAAGTCTTCAAATGTCTTGGTGTAGCACTCAGTAAGAGGAATAAGATAGACTGGGAAACAATGGAAAGAATTCAAGCAGGAAACAAGTCATGATTCGCACTCGAAAAGCTGTTAAACCCTCGGCTTCTGTAGAGAACCACGAAGATTAGGATCTGAAGGACTGTAATACAACGCGTGGTCCGACGCGGTGCAGAACCCTGCACTCTGATCCGAAGAAAGAAAGAAAATTCTTGGGGTTTGAGAATGCTGTTCTGAGAAAGATTTCTGACCAGTGAGGGATGGAGACGTCTGGAGAAAAAGGGAAAACCGCGAACTGGAAGTGGTTTACAAATCTCCAGATACTGTGGCAGTAGTAAAAGAGAGGAGGCTAAAGTGACATGCGCACGTAATTCGTGTGAAAGCAGATCACCAGGATACCAAGGAGAAGATCACTGCTAAGATGGAGTGACGGCATCATAGAAGATGTTAGTAGGATGGGAGTTGTTGGAGAAGAATACACGGACCGAAGAAGACAGAAAGGCTGCTTGATGAGGTCAAAGACCGACTGCAGTTTGCGTGGCCAACCTTATAATCCCTTACGTAAGTTAGTGAATAAGCAATGAAGCTCTTGCATTGGGAAGCACGACATTAGAATGCCTGCTAATAGTAGAGTGAAAAAAATCAGAAACACGCGTTGTTTGCAGTTGCTTGAAGATGTCATTAGGCAAATAAAATGTAGCCGTAAGTAAAGTGGCCCCTTTGCGTTACGTCAAGTGGTAAATGTCTTGTTTCGGTGCCTCGAACTGTTTACAAAATTTTAGGAGTGCCCGCGTTTCATTTGGATGCCAGGCTGTTCTCGTACTCCCCATCTGTTCATCATATTTTTGTCTAAGAATATACTGTACAAATAAACAGAAACGAACTCGTTAACCTTACGAGAAAGTGGGAGACAATTCGAACCACACTGTCACAATTTTGTAGAAAAGGACACACAATAATTTTTTGTGGTTTGATAGGCACAGTCACACATTAGATTGATAACGTAAAGAGCGAACGAGCAGGAAAAATGTATGATCCAGGTGACTGAAGTTGAACGTCTTAAAGGAGTTGAGTGATGTAGTATATGAGATGAACTGTAGATCTTTGTCATGAACTCAAAGACCATTGATAACGATAACAAAAACACAATTTTACAAGCGGAAGAGTCCGCTAAAACAACGAGAAGAAGATTAGATGCGTAGATAGGAGAGCTAACGCAGGAGTAGTAAATCGAACTGGGAAGAAAAAAGCTTTATGGGACAACTTGACTGTAAGGAGGGATAGACTGACGAACACGTTCTGATACATCAAGTTCATCTAGTAACGCACTGGGAGACAAAGGCGTGAATACGCTAAGCAGATTCAAATAGTTGTAGGATGCAGTACTTTCGTAGGGAATTATATCAATACAGCCTCCGGACTGATGACTACAACAATTGTTTTTGTAAGGTTATCAGGACGTATCGGATGATTCTCTAAACCGGTAAAAGAAGACAGCTTTTGACTTTGTAGAAGGCTGTACTTGCCGCTAAACGTTTTGAATGATAACGGATACCCAATTCCTAAAACACAGTTAGCGATAAGCCGCATCGACATGAATATTTGCAGCTAAGTTTAAGATCTTCTCGGGCCATGCTGATTTGAGTGTTTCCAGTGGTTTCACTAAGCCACTTCAGGCGAGTTCCGAAACCGGTTCTATTGACACCTCTATGACCGATTTCGACGCTGTTCTTTCGCTACTGACCCTCTGCTCCACATTTATTAATTACAGTGTTGAAAAGACACTCAACATCAGTAACGAAAAAAATATCAAGAAGTACGCCACAGCAGATATAAGCAGCGAAAACCAGTTAACTGACATGGAAGAACCTACATATTCAGCAGCGGACATACATTTTCACAAGTATGTTTATGCCGGCCGCGGTGGTCTAGCGGTTCTAGGCGCTCAGTCCGGAACCGCGCGACTGCTACGGTCGCAGGTTCGAATCCTGCCTCGGGCATGGATGTGTGTGATGTCCTTAGGTTAGTTAGGTTTAAGTAGTTCTAAGTTCTAGGGGACTGATGACCACCGATGTTAAGTCCCATAGTGCTCAGAGCCATTTGAATCAAGTATGTTTATCATTAGTCAGACATCGCATTTCAGGAAAAATTGTCTTGTTTAGGAGGGCTGTTTTGCAAGAGCTGTTTCGCCCTCTCAATCGTGCTAAGCCGCTTTTTCCCCTCCTTCTCTCGCATCACCACGTGAACCGCTTGGCGTCGTGTCGTCTCCCGGCTTGCTCGTCCCAGGGAAGGAGCGAGGTAGAACGGCACGTAGATTTTCGGTAAGCGTGACAAAATTCCGGCAGGTATGTAGTGTACTGGCATTCAAAGTTCAAAAGATTGGTTTTACGTTGAGAAAATGGAATAACATTGAATATGTCTCAAATAAAACTGCAGTCACTCTGCATCCACTTATCTTAAGTAGTGTGATTTCATGTACAATTGTAATTGTGCTGAATAGCAACGGAATCAATAAGCTACTCCGTATTGCCGATTATTTCAAAATTCAATATTTTAATACTTAGTACGGGTGAGTCTTTAAGTCGCCGCTAATTATTTACGCACCACACTATTGCCATCGCGCGGGTATTCAAATCTGAGTGTTATCAATTAATTCGGCAAAGTCAATCGCACACAATGCGTCTGAGCGCGTCCTGTACCAAAGTGTTATTTGTGTTCTTTCTGTGCCGGCTGGAGTGGCCGAGCGGTTCTAGGCGCTACAGTCTCCTGCCTAGGGCGTGGATGTGTGTGATGTCCTTAGGTTAGTTAGGATTAAGTAGTTCTAAGTTCTAGGGGACTGATGGCTTCAGAAGTTAAGTCCCATAGTGCTCAGAGCCATTTAAACCATTTTTGACGCTACGTGCCTGTGCGAATGCCAGAGGCTCCGCAGGCTGCTGGGCCTCGCTTTTTTCGTTATGGTCGACACTACCTTACCTGTCACAGATCCAGCGTGCACCCTGGTCGCAAGTACTCACTGAAAATGAAAAGAGTAAGAAACTTTTCACCATCTTAAATGTAGCTAAGACGTAGTTAGTTAAAAGTCAGTACATACTAACACTACAGTCCATTTCACTTTTAGAAAATATTATCCGCCCCGTCATTATGCTCTAAGAAGGATGTGATTCTCATATTAAATGAAAATGGACATACCAGATTGCTTTCCGTTTTTCACGTTGCGTCTAAGTGTGAGAAAGATGAGTGTTGTGTACATAGTTCCGCGTAGTCAGCGCGTACACAACTTTCCCACTAGAGCGCGCCCTGCTAAGCACAACAGCGCAGGCGCAGTGCTCGACCGTCTCCGCACTACGAGATGGCGCTGCCTTAGAGACAGACCAAATTCTGCTTCCGCCGATCTGCGTATTAATATGTAACGCAGCCAATGAGATTGCTGCTAACGTAGAACCTTTTCTCCTCGCGGATCACACTCGCGCAGTGATACATGAACGCGCGAGGTATTATAACGAGTGTACAGACCTCCGATCGGTCAGTCTGCATTTGTCTGCACCAGTCTGTACCAGTCTGCATTAGTCTGTAGCAGTCTATAGTCAAGTTTCAGTCTGCGTCTAATAAGATTACCATATTCCTGTACATAGCCATGAAGATAAATAAATAGACACTTTGTCAAGTATCAGAGATATGTGAGAATAAGATTAACGTACCAAGACCAAGGAACTTCAGATTGTCAATTGTAAACAGCATCCAGAACCAAGATACGTAGTGTCTATGCTTTTTATTATTTTAATAAATGTGTGTGAAAATTCATCAAGTTCTGTTTAAAGTTGGTCACCGTCAATCTACTACTCTAAGCGTGCAAGTGGCATTTCTATCGTCTGACCTAATGGCAGACGATAAACACGCTACGATAAGACCACGAGACATATTGCTGACACTCGCCAACTTCGTTAGAGCGACAAGTCAAATAATCTGATGGTGTGTGTACCGAAGGTCTTACAGTGCGCACACCACAATGAGCAAAATCGGTGCAGCGCTGGGTGTGTGCTGCCCTAGTGAGAGACGGGAGTGGCCTCGTGTATCGGCTGCGGCTGCGGCCAGTGAGCCGGCATCGGTATGGGGCAGAGGAGGCGCGCGACTTGGCCGTAGAGCGGGGCCGCGCCTACCGGACACGCCCTTACCGCCGCCGTAAGAATAGCCCTCCTACAAATGAGACGCGTGCCGGCCGCCGCGCGTAATTAGCGGCTGCATTCCCAGCTCTTACCCAGCGTGGCTCGAGCTCAAGCTGCCACTGGACAAACGCTGGGCTTGTCGCGGCTCGAAGTCACGACAGTGACGCGATCGTAGCGATAACTTCACTTGTTCTCACCGCCTCCCGAACGTAGGGAGGGAGAAGTACCATTCTTTCTCTTCACGACGCTCCTTATTGCTGGGGAAACTTCGTCAAATAGAGCACTCTCAAACTACACTGAAGATCCAAGAAATTGGTATGGGCATGCGTAGTCAAATACAGAGATGTGTAAACAGGCGCAATACGGCACTGTGGTCGGCAACGCCTATATAAGACAACAAGCGTCTGGCGCAGTTGTTACATCGGTTACTGCTGCTACAATGGCAAGTTATCAAGATTTAAATGAGTGTGTTATAGTCGGCGCCCGAGCGATGGGTCGCAGCATCTCCGAGGTAGGAATGAAGTGATGATTTTCCTCTACCATCATTTCACGAGCGTACCGTGAATATCAGGAATCCGGTAAAATATCAAATCACCGAAATCCTTGCAGTCGGAAAAAGATATTGCAAGAACGGGACCAACGACGACTGAAGAGAACTGTTCATCGTGACAGAAGTGCAACCCTTCCTCAAATTTCGGCAGATTTCGACGTTGGGCTATCAACAAGTGTCAGCGTGGGAACCATTCAACGAAACATAATCGATATGGGGTTTCGGAGCCGAAGGCCCACTTGTGTATCGTTGATGACTGCACGACACAAAGCTTTACGCCTTGCCTGGGCCCGTCAACACCGACATTGGACTGTTGATGACTGGATACATGTCGCCTGGTCGGACGAGTCTCGTTTCACATTGTATCCCGCGGATGTATGTGCACGGGTACTCAGACAACCTCATGAATCCATGGACCCTGCATATTAGGATGGTACTGTGCAAGGACATGTAATGTTGTGGGCCGTGTGCAGTTGGAGTGATATGGGACCCCTGATACGTCTAGATACGACTGTAACAGGTGACACGTACGTAGGCATCCAGTCTGATCATCTGCATCCATTCATGTCCACTGTGAATTCCGACGGACTTGGGCAATACTAGCAGGACAATGCGACACCCCACACGTCCAGAATTGGTACAGAGTGGCTCCAGGAACACTCTTTCTGAGTTTAACCACTTCCGCTGGCTACCAAACTCCCCAGACATGAACATTATTGAGCATATGCGGGAAGCTTTGCAACATGCTGCTCAGAAGAGATCTCCACCCCCTCGTACATTTATGGATTTATGGACAGCTGTGCAGAAGTCATGGCGTCAGTTCCCTCCAGCACTACTCCAGACATTAGTCGAGTCCATGCCACGTCGTGTTGGGGCACTTCTGCGTGCTCGCGGGGGCCCTACATGATATTAGGCAGGTGTACCAGTTTCTTTCGCTCTTCAGTCTATAATTACATCTGCATAATAAAATCTTTGGGAAGTGGACGTGGCACCAGTATGTGTACCGTGAGTCGCCCGACAACCGAAGCATACATACAGCCAACGGGCCGTTACCAGGACCTTAAACGGCGAATCATCATAAGAATGGTTTGTGGAAAATTAGGAAATAATAAATGACGAGACTCCACAACGCAGTACAACCACACTCGTAGTCAGTAAGCCTAGCCTGCTTCGCTGACGCCGCTGTTCAACGACTGGTCTCTCTTATGGTATTTAATAAACTAATAAAATTTTGAGCTTAGATCTCTGAGAAGCACTTCTGCAGAGCATAGTACTAGACCAACATTTGTTTGATCCACAGTGTCTCATCAAAAGTACCGGGACACCTATTAGTGGAAACTAATATGCGATCTGTTCGCGCTTTGCCTTCAAGCCGGTTTTTAAGTCTGCGAAGGACGCTTTGAAGATGGTGTGTCAATGTCTGTGGACTAATGGCTGCTCATTCTTGTGCATGAACGGAAACCAGAGAATGTTGTGATCTTGGACGCCGGGGTCTAGGGCTGAGTCGACGTTCTATCTCATCCCGAAGATGTTCCATTGGTTTCAGGTCGAGATTCAAGGTAGGCCAGTCCATTTCAGAAATGGTATTATCCACAAAGCAGTACCTCAGAGATGCTGCTTCATGACAAGCTGCATTGTCATGCTGCTACAAACGATAATCGCCTCCGAACTGTTCCTCTTCTGTACGCGATAAACGATGCTGTAAAATGTTTTCATATTCATCCTCATTTAGCGTTTTCTTAAAACAGTAAGGGTACCACACCCAAACCACGAGAAACACCCCCATACTGTAACACCATCTCCTCTGTACCTCTGTGTTGTCACTACACATGATGGCGGTAACAGCATCTAGTCATTCGCCAAACCCAAACTCTCCCATCGGACTGCCACAGGGTGTAGCGTGGTTCATCACTCCAAGTCAATCTTTTCCAGTCATACACTGCCGCCGGCCGGAGTGGCCGAGCGGTTCTAGGCGCTTGAGTCTGGAACCGCGCGACCGCTACGGTCGCAGGTTCGAATCCTGCCTCGGGCATGGACGTGTGCTGTCCTTAGGTTAGTTAGGTTTAAGTAGTTCTATGCTCTAGGGGTCTGATGACCTTAGATGTTAAGTCCCATAGTGCTCAGAGCCATACACTGCCCAGTGACGTCGCTCTTTGCAACACATCAAGCGTCGCTCAGCAATGACTGCAGAAATGTCTGGCTTTTGCTTGTTGATTGGTTGGTTGAGTTGGAGGAAAAGACCAAACAGCGAGGTCATAGATGCTATCGGATTAGGGAAGGATGGGGAAGGAAGTCGGTCGTGCCCGTTTCAAAGGAACCATCGCGGTATTTGCCTGAGACGATTTAGGGAAATCATAGAAAACCCAAATCAGTATGGCCGGACGCGGAATTGAACTGTCGTCCTCCCGAATTCGAGTCCAGAGTGCTAAACACTGTGCCACCTCGCTGGATCTAGCTTATGAAGAGTTGCAATGGCTGTAGAAATGTGTGGCTTCTGAGGAATGACTCGACCATTGTTCCCCCTACGCACAGTCATTGTGCTAGCTAGAGTGCTGTAACTCTTTAGACTTCGCGAGTGACTCGTTCCGCTGATTTCACGCGGTTTCTTACAACCACCATACGTGATGCCCGATGGTCCGTGTCCATCACTGCCATAGATCTGCTAGTCTTGGTTTGGCTGTGGTTTGTTTCCTCGAGTTTCCAGTTCGTAATCACATCATCAACAATCGATTTGGACAGCGTCAGAAGTGTTCAAATGTCCCTGAAGTATTTGTTACTCAGGTGATATCCACGTTCGAGGTCATCGAGCTCTCCTGCATCTCTAGTGACAAAGTAGTACTGCCCATCTCCCTTTATAAGGGTAAAAAAAAATGTTGAAATGAGTGTGAAATCTTATGGGACTTAACTACTAAGGTCATCAGTCCCTAAGCTTACACACCACTTAACCTAAATTATCCTAAGGACGAACACACACATGTCCGAGGGAAGACTCGAACCTCCGCCGGGACCAGTCGCACAGTCCATGACTGCAGCGCCTTACACCGCTCGGCTAATCCCCCACCGTCAATTCCGCATTACGTATAGGAGGAGTTTGGATACTTTTCATTAGATAGAACATGTATTCTCTGCATTCGGACGAAATATGAACATAATCTAGCCCGCTGACTATGTGCTTCCCTATAAGTGTTTACTCAGAACATCTTCGGGACCATCGAACATATCGAAAAAGCTTTTTAAACGTTGTTTCCAGGGCTCTAGGGTGTCCAGCCGGATGCGATCGTTGAAGTCCCACGATATTTCGGCGAATAACCTTTCCACCATCATCAAAACCAACTGATTACGGCGGAAAGGTTATTCGCCGAAATATCGTGGGACTTCAACGATCGCATCCAGCTGGACACCCGAGAGCCCTGAATACAATACATCCGCCGGGAAAGCCTCCGATCACTTTTTAAACGTTGATTTAACGCGAAGGGCTGAGTATTTTGCCTGTATGATCAGCGCTTACAAAAATTGTTCAAATGTGTGTGAGTTCTTAAGGGACCAGACTATAGAGGTCATGGGTCCCTGGACTTACACACTACTTAAACTAACCTATGCTAAGAACAACACACACACCCATGCCCGAGGGAGGACTCGAACCTTCGGCGGGAGGGGCCGTGCAGTCAGTGACATGGCGCCTCTAACCGCGCGGCCACTCCGCGCTCTTCAACGCTTGCACTTTTCATGTCTGTCGAGGTATTGAAGCGAGTACGGTTTCTAAACTTAAACCGTGTGATTTTTCAGAAATATTTGTTGAGTTTTGAAGCTGCTGTTATCGTCTGTAACCGTGTTTGTGAAATTCACTGATAAACCAAAAAGTAATAGCGACCTGCTTAGTAGTGTAATGGTACACCTTCCGAAAGCAATACAGCAGCGATTCTGCTTTGCAAGAATTCGACAAGTCCTTGGTAGGTTTCCAGAGGCATCTGGCAACAGATACGTTTGAACGGATCATACAATACCGTATATTACAGGCCGGTGGTTTGCAGGAAGGGAGCTAGTGCTTGATAACACCCCAATAGGGTTCAGATAAAAAAATTTGATAAACAAGGCATAAGCGTGAGATCACTATCACGCTCCTCAGACCACTGTAGCATGGTTCTGGTCTTGTGACAAGGGCAGTTGTTCCGTTGGAAAATGTCATTGCTGTCGTTGAAGACATGAGTGTGAAGGGATGCAGGAGTCCCACAGCAATGTTCACGTAGTTCACAGCTGTTGCGGTGCCTTAGATTACTACCACAAGTCTCATGGGAGCCCAGGCGAATGTCCACGATAGAATAATACTGCCCCCACCGGCTGGTGTTCGTAGTGCGGTGCGTGTTTCGAACAACCGGACACGACCATCGACCTTGCGTAATAAGAAACGCAATTAATGCTACCAGACGACCGATACCATTGAACCACTGATCTATCTCGATGATTCCGTACCCATCGCATTCGTAATTGACGACGTATTTTGGTGAACATGGGAACACTGTTGTGTTGTCTGCTGTGGATCCTCGTGTTGAACAATGTGCGATGAGCGGTTTGCCCAGAAACATTTCTTCCTGCTCCAGCACTGAACTCTGGATAATTTCTAGGAATGATTGCCTATCGAAGTCGACGGGTCCAAACGATACATATCGAGCGTGCAATCGTAAATGGATCATGGGACTCTGGTGGCGGCCGTTATGAGTATGTCTACGTTGGTCACTACTGTAACGACAAAAGAGAAGCGCTACAAAAATACTTGTCACCGCAAAGGAGACGACTTACCTTACTCGTCGTCGGTGCTGTCGTCATGTGAAAGTCCATTACGGTGGTCTGGATGGATAATTTGAATGAATCGAACCATGTACTTGCCTCGTGATGACTGGGTGTTGTGTAATGTCCTTAGGTTAGTTAGGTTTAAGTAGTTCTAAGTTCTAGGGGACTGATGACCATATATGTTAAGTCCCATAGTGCTCAGAGCCATTTTTTTAACCATGTACTCTTCCTGAAACTCGTTTGTTTTCCGCACTGTCCGCAATGAAAGTGTAACAGGTATTTCAGCATTTAAACTATTCTTACGAAGTTTTACACACTTCGCACCACCACAGTCTATACAGTCCCTTCTTTCCTCGTCTGGTAGTACTCCATATTTGCGAAAAAAGTCGAACAATTTTCTACGCTGGATAAACATGGAATTAGATTCTTCCATGTGAGAGAATCCACCGAAGAAACGTCAAGTACACTAGACATCCAACTCACTAACGACATAAATCGTCTGGGTTTCATTAGCATCTCACGAATAATTCGTGGAGGTATATAATTTAGAGCAACTAAGGGAACGATGCAAAACAGATAAAAATGACGATCACAAATAATTGATCAAAACGCCTGCCAGCGGAGTCGCATGATCGATTTACGATCGCAAGCTCGATATGTATCGTTTGGACCCCTCGACTTCGATACGCAATCATTCTTGGAAATTACCGAACTCTGTCATCAGGTCTGTCACAGATCGCCGGCATCATTGTTTACAGAGTGGGCAAGCATCCGATGTCCACGTCCCATAATGACGAGTAATCGTTGAACACCTTGTCGCACACTCGTGGTTTCACCGTCACGACAGTGGCTCTTGAACAGATTCGCCGTTTCCGAGATTATGGTTCCCGAGCACCGGGCTATAAAAATCAGCGCTTTTTCAAAGTAGCTTATGTGAGTGGATTCTCCTGTTTACGGCCCCATATCGTTCCTAGAATGACCCCTACTGCGCGACACGTCCCCGCAATGCCACAAGGCAACATCCAGCGGTGAGCTGTTATCATACCGTTTCAGCTGATTAGTGTAAATATGATTCCTACAACACCGCTCTTTGACAAACAGATATTTTTATTTCAGTTTCTTGCCCCAATGTGTCTCAGAATCTGCAACGGTTTTCAGTGATCTCGCCTTATTTCTATGAAAATATCGTGCAGGTTTGAGTAGTTTTATTTGGTTTTTTGGGCCTAAAAACTGTAATGTTTGCGTCTGCTTTTGATGGGATTGATCACTGTCACGTCAATCACTTGAATCTTGGATTCACCATATTGGTGGCATATTGTTACATACTTTTGGCATGGCAGCAGATCATCTGAAAGGTAATAAGAAGCATATAATTTTGAAAGGACAGATACTATTTTGATTATGCAGCCACTATCAATCAAGATACAAAGAAATTAAAGACACACTCATGCTCATAAATTAAGGATAATGCTGATACATGGTGAAACAACGCTCTGCTGGGCGGTTTGCGGGTTTAAATCGGCTCGGGGTATGACCATGCGGTGCATTTGACCTGCGGTCGTCGCACGGTGGCGCTGGCAGCAGTCCACATACGCAGAGGTGTGTTGGTGCATGTCAGAGTACTGTGCAGTGAGTACGTGTGCAGACGTTTTCAGACGTGCTAATGGTGACTGTGTGTTGGAAATGGCTCAAAGAACACATATTGATGATGTTATGCCGGGTAGAATACTAGGGCGACTGGAGGCTGGTCAAACACAGCAGATCGTAGCACGGGCCCTCCGTGTGCCACAAAGCGTGATCTCAAGATTATGGCAACGATTCCAGCAGACAGGAAACGTGTCCAAGCGCTACAGTACGGAACGTCCATAGTGTACAACACCACAAGAAGACCGATATCTCACCATCAATGCCCGCAGACGGCCGTGGAGTACTGCAGGTAGCCTTGCTCAGGACCTTACCGCAGCCACTGGAACAGCTGTCTCCTGACGCACAGTCTACAGACGACTGAACAGACTTGTTTTATTCGCCCGGAGACCTGAAGGTGCATTCCACTGACCCATGGTCACAGGAGAGCCCGTAAAGGCTGGTGTCAAGAACACAGTACATGTTCATTGGAACAGTGGTCTCAGGTTATGTTCACGGACGAGTCCAGGTATAGTCCGAACAGTGATTCTCGCCGGGTTTTCATCTGGCGTGAACCAGGAACTAGGTAGCAACCCCTTAATGTCCTTGAAAGGGACCTTTATTGAAGTCGTGGTTTGATGGTGTGGGGTGGGATTACGATTGGTGCACGTACACCTCTGCATGTCTTTAACAGAGGAACTGTAACAGGTCAGGTGTATCGGGACGTCAGTTTGCATCCGTATGTCCGCCTTTTCAGGGGTGCAGTGCGCCTCACCTTCCTCCTGATGGATGATAGGCCCCACCGAGCTGCCATCGTGGAGGAATGCCTTGAAACAGAAGATATCAGGCGAATGGAGTGACCTGCCTGTTCTCCAGACCTAAACCCCATCGAGTACGTCTGGGATGCTCTCGGTCGACCTACCGCTGAACGTCTTCAAACCCCTAGGACACTTCAGGAGCTCCGACAGGCACTGGTGCAAGAATGGGACGCTATGCCCCAGCAGCTGTTCGACCACCTGATCCAGAGTATGCCAACCCGTTGTGCGGCCTGTGTACGTGTGCATGGTGATCATATCCTATATTGATGTCGGGGTACATGCACAGGAAACAGTGGCGTTTTGTAGCACATGTCTTTTGGGACGGTTTTCACAACGTATCACCAATACCGTGGACTTACGGATCTGTGTCGTGTGTGTTCCCTATGTGCCCATGCTATTAGCCAGCCAGTTTTGTGTCGTGCCACGTTGTGTGGCACCACATTCTGCAATTATCCTTAATTTATGAGCATGAGTGTATTAACTGCCAGTGGGCATTGATTTATATGAATGCGGCAAGCTGAAATTTTGTGTGGGAGTGAGACTCGAATCTAGATCTCCTGCTTACTAGGCAGATGCGGTGATGAGTACGCCATCCAGACACAGTGGTCACCACAGCCGCATGGATTTTCATACCACGCCTCCCGTCAGACCCAAATTCTCAACTTATACCACACATCACTAATGTAGTGACATGACCGAAAGTTCAGACACTATATACGTAATCAAGGCGATGACGGACAATGACCTCTTCATTGCAGATGAACACCAGCCTCGAATTCTTAGGGGAATCGGCGAGATGGCGTGAGTAATGAGGGTAATGAGCAGGGGCACTACGTCAGTAGCGTGTGGTATAAGTTGAGAATCTGAGTCTGACGCGAGGTGCTAGGGTCGTTCGTGCAGGTGTGATGACCGCTGCGTCCGGATGGCGTAGTGTTCAGCGCATTTGCCCAGTAAGCACGAGACCAGGGCTCGAATCCTGGTCCGGCACAAATTTTCAACTTGTCCCACTGATATAAATCGGTACCCACTGACAGCTAATGTCTTTAATTCGCTTGTTTCTTGCTAAGAAATAGTTCGTCCTATCAGATAAAATCTTTTTAGCTGAGATTAATACTCACAGAAACATTAGTACATATGTTAAACATATAGTTTTGCTATATTGTTCTTCTTAACTGACTTACGTTACGTTTTCTTTGACGCTATTAGCGCCATATCTTTCATCAATTTCTGAGAATACATCTGACAACACGTCCTACAAACATAACATAGAAAAATTATAAGTTCAGTTTATCCACTATTGCTTCTATCAGAAGTAATCTCAGAAAACATAAAACGAACTAACTGTTTATTATTACCTTACAGATGACCTGCTGTTATGCCATGAAGTAAACAGGGTAGTGACAAACAATTTGAAAAGCTTTTAAGGGCTATAAATGTTGCTGGCGCGATCTGATATTTGATGATAAATGAGAATTTTTGCAACGTAGCTCTCATCTTCGTATTTTATGGGAATAATGCAAGGTGTATCAAAAAGAATCATCCGATTTGGCACATTTATATTTCTGAAACTAATAAACATATACAATGCATTTTGTTTTTTTATAAACGGGAAACACAGAAAGTTTTTTCATACCTTTTCATAGGTGTTCAATATGTCCCCCTTGACATGCACGGCATATGTCAATGCGGTATTCAAACTATTCCTACACTGCAGCGAGCATGTCTTGAGTTACAGCTTCCACAGCTGCTGTTATGCGATGTCTCAGTTCATTCGTTGTTGTTGGTAACGGTAGCACATAAATAGTCTTTTATGAAACGCAACAAGAAATAATCACATACAGTCAGATTCGGTGACCTTTGAGGCCAGTAATGTTAGGCTGAATCATTTGGTCCCGTGCAACTTGGTATAAAAGTGAATCAATAACCCTTTGATTTAAAAATTCCCCACACTTCCAGATGCCAGTGTGGCGGTGCCGCATCCTGTTGGTAAATGAAGTCGTTCAAATCAGTCTCCAACTGTTCTCAAGCGTACCGAGATATGTGCTTCCTGTAACATGTTCTCGGCAAAGAAAAGTGGACAAAACACATAAAATTTTGGAGAGCCCCTCTCGTGTTGTACCACTTCACGTGGTTGTTTCGTACTCCATATTCTCACATTATGACGGTTCACCTTTCCATTGAAATTGAATGTTGCTTCGTCACTAAACACTAAGCATGGAAGAAGACTGTCATCCTCCATCTTTCCAAGAACGAAATTACATAACTCCACACGTTGTTGTTTGTCACCTTCACGAAGAACTTGCCGTAGCTGAATTTTGTATGGTTTCATGCGTAAACGTCGACGCAACACACGCCAGACGGACGTCGGGGGCATGTTGAGGTGTGGAGCTGTACGGCGAACGAATTTCTATGGACTCCTTGTGAAACTATGGAAGATGCGTTCGACGTCTGTCAGACACTCGGGGACGGGCGGGCGGTTTGCCTTTACACAAACGACCTGTTTCTCGGAATTGTTCATGCCATCGAATGGTTCTAATGGCTCTGAGCACTATGGGACTTAACTTTGGAGGTCATCAGTCCCCTAGAACTTAGAACTACTTAAACCTAACTAACCTAAGGACAGCACACACATCCATGCCCGAGGCAGAATTCGAACCTGCGACCGTAGCGGTCGCGCAGCTCCGGACTGTAGCGCCTAGAACCGCTCGGCCACTCCGGCCGGCTTCATGCCATCGTCCAATGCTCTGTGCTGTAGGAGGATCCATACCATACCTAGTACGAAAGTCACGCTGAACATTATTGTTGACCCGCACTGCGCAAAATGTAGAACAGAAAACGCTTTCTGTTGTCCCGACACTGTTTTTACAAGAACTGAATCTGACGCACAATGCTGTTACATAGCGGGAACCATGTAAAACTCGAGAGTTTGCTCTTTCAAACAGTATGTTGATCACGCATGAATCTCAAACAACATAATAGTTATGATTTTTTTTTTAAAACTGATGATTCTTTGATAAACCATGTATTACTGTGCGTGAATCACACAACCATAACAACACCACACTCGTTTTATACGTGCCGTATTGGAATGTCAAATACATAAACAAATAGGCGAGTTCGTCTGTCGAGTCGTCATAGCTACGGCCCACTGGCCGTTGTAGGTGCGGGCCGTAGATAACAGGGGTGAGCGTCGGCTTCGGAACGTAGCATGTGATTCTCAGTGGAGAGAAGTCTTCCGAAGTAAGAGTGATTTCAGGTGTGCCGCAGGGGAGTGTCGTAGGACCGTTGTTACTCACAACATATACAGGGTGAGTCGCGTAAGACGTAACACCCCCATTATTCCGCTGGCGATTGCACGTATCGACAAGCGGTGTTCGGTGAATCATAGCCGACTATGGGGCACATGCTTTGGCACATACACAATAATCATAACGTATATATTGACCGAGATAATGAAGCAAGTACATGTTTTTTAAATGGGACGCTATACTTTTTTTACCATCATTCGAACGCTCTGAAAAAGACGCGTATCGTGATGTAACGCATGTTGCTAATGTGATTCAACTTCGTTTAAAAGACACTGGGAAATATTGTACGATTGAAGGTCGAGGCGGTCGGAAGGGGCTGCAGACTGTAAACACGCTTCGCGCGGCCCGCAGGCCGAGTTACCGCGCTCTATGCAGCATGCACGGCCTACGTTACGTAGGTAAATCCTCATCCGCCGTCATTTAAGCAAAGTTTGAATCACAATAGCAACATGCGTTACATGACTATACGCGTCTTTTCCAGAGCGTTCGAATGATGATAAAAAACAGTACTTGCCTCATTATCTCGGTCAATATAAACGTTGTGATTATTGTGCATGTACCAACGTATGTGCCCCATAGTCCGCTATGATTCGCCGAAAACCGCATGCCGATACGTGCAATCGCCAACGGAATAAAGGGGGTGTTACGTCTTACGCGACTCACCCTGTATAAATGACCTTGTGGATAACATCGGAAGTTCACTGAGGCTTTTTGCGGATGATGCTGTAGTATGTCGAGAGATTGTAACAATGGAAAATTGGACTAAAATGCAGGAGGATCTGCAACAAATTGACGCATGGTGCAACTGAATCTCAATGTAGACAAGTGTAATGTGCTGCGAATACATAGAAAGAAAGACCCTTTATCATTTAGCTACAATATAGCAGGTCAGCAACTGGAAGCAGTTAATTCCATAAATTATCTGGGAGTAGGCATTAGGAGTGATTTAAAATGGAATGACCATATAAAATTAATCGTCGGTAGGGCGGATGCCAGACTGAGATTCATTGGAAGAATCCTAAGGAAATGCAGTCCGGAAACAAGGCAAGTAGGTTACATTACACTTGTTCGCCCACTGCTTGAATACTGCTCAGCAGTGTGGGATCCGTACCAGATAGGGTTGATAGAAGAGACAGAGAAGATCCCACGGAGAGCAGCGCGCTTCGTTACAGGATCATATGGTAATCGCGAAAGCGTCACGGAGATGATAGATAAACTCTAATGGAAGACTGCAGGAGAGACGCTCAGTAGCTCGGTACGGGCTTTTGTTGAAGTTTCGAGAACATACCTTCACCGAGGAGTCAAGCAGTATATTGCTCCCTCCTACGTATATCTCGCGAAGAGGCTATGAGGATAAAAACAGAGAGACTAGAGCCCACACAGGGGCATACCGACAATCTTTCTTTCCACGAAAAATACCAGACTGGAATAGAAGGGAGAACCGATAGAGGTACTCAAGGTACCCTCCGTCACACACCGTCAGGTGGCTTGCGGAGTGTGGATGTACATGTAGATGTAGATACATTCGGGCGAACAAACGTGCAACTGTTGAGCAAGACTTCCTGAAATTTCCGTCCAACAATCAACATGCGTTGACGCTGTCCTTCATCTGTAAGAATGGCTTCTATCTCTACCGAAAACAGTACAAATTAGTTGGTATAAAAGTGAAATTTCAAACGACATATCCCACACGTATGGCAGTATTGAACTATCAGTTTGGTAGCATTGGGACAATATGTTGGTGGTGTAACACTTTCAGTTTCACACATTGCAGTTTAACGCCCACGACCTGCTCGTACAGCGTAACGCGCAGCGCACTGGCGCGCGGAACAGGGAGGTAGGCAGACCTGGATTGAACCCGCGCGCCGGATTAACATCTGTGGGAATGGTGCACCGGCCAGCCTGGTGTGCTTTTCAGACGGATTCCCATGCTCGTCTAGGCAAATACTTCGCTTCAGAGGATACTACACGGTCCAGTCACATCAGTGTGACCACTGCCTATATTCGATGTTAACATGCAATAACCACTCACAGACGGCAGGTGGCAGTATTAGCAGTGGAGGGTATATAGAGTGTGTCGGGGGGACGCGGAAAACAGTGTAGTTGTAACGCAGAAACGGAGCGATTTATCTGACGTCCAAAAGGGGACGATCACTGGCTTTCGGGCCAAGGGAGGAACCATTTCCGAAACAGCCACGTGTCTAAACTGTTCAAATGTCGCCTTCGTTAAAGTATACCGTGCATGGAAAATGGCGGTATCCAAAACCGGCGCCCAAATCATTGTTGTGCATCACGGGGCATAGATAACAGGGTTGGACGACGGCTTCGGCGATATATTCGGGCGAACAGACATGCAACTGTTGAGCAACCAACTGTCCAGATGAACCAATGCGCTACCAACAGTGTCTCCACAACGAATGTGCCGCGAATCTAGATGGGTATGGGTTTCTACTGCAGGTGCCTGGTTCATGCACCCAGGCCCACCGCTGTTTATCATCGACGAAGGCTGGAATTTGGACGCCATACTACAATTATACGTTCACTAAGTATCGTAAGGTGGCGCCTTCAGATGAATCATATTATATGTCCCATCGGACAGATGATCGTTGGCGTGTATGATGTGAAACGTTTGAAAGCAAACAAGGAGAGAGCGTTGCGGTCTAGGAAAATTTTTTGTGCCATTTCCTGGGTGAGTTCGTGATTCTGAAAGGCACAATGGACCAATAAAAATATGCATCTATCCTTTGGGACCTTGTCCACACTTGCATGCCATTTGTTTCTCGTCGACACTATGGCATATACCAGCGGAACAATGCAACGCGTCACACACGCCGCAGTGTGCGTTCATATTTGGAAGAGTGCCAGCATAGGTTTACCATAACCCACTCGAGAATTTGTGGGACCAACTCGATCGAGCTTTTCGTGCAATGTGTTCCCAACCGCGAAACATCGGCATAGCTCCACACTTACTCTCTTCCAGCACATCTCGCAGCGATCCGCCCCGCAAAAGGTGGTTATTCAGGCTTTGACAGGTGGTCACATTAATGTGACAGGACAGTGTATAAGCAAACAGATAAAATACCGTAACGCAGAGAATAAAGTTTTCACGACTCACAGAAAGGTGATGCACCCGTCTTCCCTGTTGTGTCCGTCGGTATAACGAGACAGATGAACACCCAGAAACATATCAATTCTAATGATTAAAACATAATTATAATATTCAGCACACTGTATTAAGCACGACCGGCCTCTGTGGCTGAGTGGTTGTAGGCACTTCAGACCGGAACCGCGCTGCTGCTACGGTCGCAGGTTCGAATCCTGCCTCGGGCTTGGATGTGTGTGATGTCCTTAGAGTTAGTTAGGTTTAAGTAGTTCAAGTCCAGGGGACTGATGACCTCAGATGTTAAGTCCCATAGTGCTTAGAGCCATTTGAACCATTTATTAAGCACGCATAATTTTGTATCCTTGAGTCTCTCTCTGTACTGCTAGTACTGGTTTACATTATTCATTAGAAGTCAGAGTAGCAATAGCGTCGTGGTACGTTCATAATGTCTCACTGCAAGTGTTCCGAAAGCTCGGCGAGATGTGAAAGTAGTCTGAGGACAATCCGAGGCAGAGCATCGTCGTCGTAGGCGTGCTGCATGACGGGAAGGCCTCTCTTCCCAATTGTCGGTGGAGTTTAAACCCTGGGAATTGTGTTTCCAATCTGTGTCGTGTGGGTTGTCCCGACGTTGCAGTGTTCTTGTTGTCTTCTTGTACTGGAGACTCAGTCGCGCAGAGATGTAGCCGACGCGTGTTGTGCAATCGCTGCAGTCGCTTGCAAAGAACACGGATGTACGGGTTTGTGGGTTGCGCGGTCTTCCTGTAGAACAGGCGCCCTCTCTGGCAGCACCTCTCTCGACGGGTAAGTACCTCACTGGCTCTGAACGGGTCCTCGGTTGGGTGACGTTGAGGCAGATGTAGAACCAAGCGAAGAGCACGATTCTGAAGCCTGTGCACACGGTCGATGTGCGTGTCCGCCAAGTTGCCCTAAACAGCTGCCGCATACTCAAAGCTGGGCCGTATCAGCGTCAATTAGACGGCAGGGCCCATCTGAGGAAAAAGGATTCAGGGCCGGCCGGTGTGGCCGTGCGGTTCTAGGCGCTGGAGTCTGGAACCACGTGACCTCTACGGTCGCAGGTTCGAATCCTGCCTCGGGCATGGATGTGTGTGATGTCGTCAGGTTAGTTAGGGGACTGATGACCGCAGATGTTAAGTCCCATAGTGCTCAGAGCCATCTGTAATCAGGAACAGGTGCAGAAACTTCGTCCTTGCCGCCAGCATGTGGAAGAGGTTTCCGATGTCTTGTCTCCAGATCAGTCTTCGATCTTTGTTGATGGTCTGGTACATTAAAAAATGAGTGGAAAGATCTTATGGGACCAAACTGCTTACGTCGTCAGTCCCCAAGCTTGTTGTTGTTGTTGTCTTCAGTCCTGAGACTGGTTTGATGCAGCTCTCCATGCCACTCTATCCTGTGCAAGCCTTTTCATCTCCCAGTAATTACTGCAACCTACATCCTTCTGAATCTGCTTAGTGTATTCATCTCTTGGTCTCCCTCTACGATTTTTATCCTCCACGCTGCCCTCCAATGCTAAATTTGTGATCCCTTGATGCCTCAGAACATGTCCTACCAACCGGTCCCTTCTTCTTGTCAAGTTGTGCCACAAACTCCTCTTTTCCCCAATTCTGTTCAATACCTCTTCATTAGTTATGTGATCTACCCATCTAATCTTCAGCATTCTTCTGTAGCACCACATTTCGAAAGCTTCTATTCTCTTCTTGTCCAAACTATTTATCGTCCACGTTTCACTTCCATGCAGGGCTACACTCCATACAAACACTTTCGGAAACGACTTCCTGACATTTAAATCTATACTCGATGTTAACAAATTTTTCTTCTTTAGAAACGCTTTCCTTGCCATTGCCAGTCTACAGTTTATATCCTCTCTACTTCGACCATCATCAGGTATTTTGCTCCCCAAATAGCTAAACTCCTTTACTACTTTAAGTGTCTCATTTCCTAATCTAATTCCCTCAGCATCACCCGACTTAATTCGACTACATTCCATTATCCTCGTTTTGCTTTTGTTGATGTTCATCTTATATCCTCCATTCAAGACACTGTCCATTCCGTTCAACTGCTCTTCCAAGTCCTTTGCTGTCTGTGACAGAATTACAATGTCATCGGCGAACCTCAACGTTTTTATTTCTTCTCCATGGACTTTAATACCTACTCCGAATTTTTCTTTTGTTTCCTTTACTGCTTGCTCAATATACAGATTGAATAACATCGGGGAGAGGCTACAACCCTGTCTCACTCCCTTCCCAAGCACTGCTTCCCTTTCGTGCCCCTCGACTCTTATAACTGCCATCTGGTTTCTGTACAAATTGTAAATAGCCTTCCGCTCTCTGTATTTTACCCCTGCCACCTTTAGAATTTGAAAGAGAGTATTCCAGCCAACATTGTCAAAAGCTTTCTCTAAGACTACAAATGCTAGAAACGTAGGTTTGCCTTTCCTTAATCTATTTTCTATTTCACTATTTCTGTGGAGTCCAAACTGATCTTCGCCGAGGTCGGCTTCTACCAGTTTTTCCATTCGTCTGTAAAGAATTCGAGTTAGTATTTTGCAGATGTGAGTTATTAAACTGATAGTTCGGTAATTTTCACATCTGTCAACACCTGCTTCTTTTGGGATTGGAATTATTATATTCTTCTTGAAGTCTGAGGGTATTTCGCCTGTCTCATACAGCTTGCCCACCAGATGGTAGAGTTTTGTCAGGACTGGCTCTCCCAAGGCCGTCAGTAGTTCCAATGGAATGTTGTCTACTCCCAGGGCCTTGTTTCGACTCAGGTCTTTCAGTGCTCTGTCAAACTCTTCAGGCAGTATCGTATCTGGCCGTCAGTAGTTCCAATGGAATGTTGTCTACTCCCAGGGCCTTGTTTCGACTCAGGTCTTTCAATGCTCTGTCAAACTCTTCACGCAGTATCGTATCTCCCAATTCATCTTCATTTACATCCTCTTCCATTTCCATAATATTGTCATCAAGTACATCGCCCTTGTATAGACCCTCTATATACTCCTTCCACCTTTCTGCTTTCCCTTCTTTGCTTAGAACTGGGTTTCCATCTGAGCTCTTGACATTCATACAAGTGGTTCTCTTTTCTCCAAAGGTCTCTTTAATTTTGCTGTAGCAGTATCTATCTTACCCCTAGTGAGACAAGCCTCTACATCCTTACATTTGTCCTCTAGCCATCCCTGCTTAGCCATTTTGTACTTCCTGTCGATCTCATTTTTGAGACGTTTGTATTCCTTTTTGCCTGCTTCACTTACTGCATTTTTGTATTTTCTCCTTTCATCAATTAAATTCAGTATCTCTTCTGTTACCCAAGGATTTCTACCAGCCCTTGTCTTTTTACCTACTTGATCCTCTGCTGCCTTCACTATTTCATTCCTCAAAGCTACCCATACTTCTTCTACTGTATTTCTTTCCCCCATTCCTGTCAATTGTTCCCTTATGCTCTCCCTGAAACTCTGTGCAAACTCTGGTTCTTTCAGTTTATCCAGGTCCCATCTCCTTAAATTCCCACCTTTTTGCAGTTTCTTCAGTTTTAATTTACAGTTGATAACCAGTAGATTGTGGTCAGAGTTCACGTCTGCCCCTGGAAATATCTTACAATTTAAAACCTGGTTCCTAAATCTCTGTCTTACCATTATATAATCTATCTGATACCTTCTAGTATCTCCAGGATTCTTCCATGTATACAACCTTCTTTTATGATTCTTGAACCACGTGTTTGCTATGATTAAGTTATGCTCTGTGCAAAATTCTACCAGACGGCTTCCTAAGCTTACACACTACTTAACCTAACTTAAACTAACTTACGCTTAGGACAACACACACACCCATGACTGAGCAAGCAGTCGAACCTCCGACGGGGGGAGCCACGCCTGGTACATTCATTACTGTGCTGCATGGCACAGCCGTTTCCCGGACGGTAATCGATGTCAGTGCTGTTGGCATTGGTCGTCTGGCAACCTAAAATCTTAAAATAGTGGACTCCATATTAGACAGTATAAACACTAGAGAGAAGAAAGTTGGAAGTAAGTTTGAGGAGCATTCAATAAGTAATACAACACACTTTTTTCTCTGATAGTTTCCGTTAAAATTGCGGAATTTGCTGTGGGACATCATGGATGATGATGATGATGATGTTTGGTTTGTGGGGCACTCAACTGCGCGGTTATCAGCGCCCGTACAAGTTCCCAACTTTTGTTCAGCGCAGTCTCGCTACTTTCAGGAATGATGATGAAAAGATGAGGACAGCACAAACACCCAGTCATCTCGAGACAGGTGAAAATCCCTGAACCCGCCGGGAATCGAACCCGGGACCCCGTCCTCGGGAAGCGAAACGCGACCGCGAGACCTCGAGCTGCGGACATCGTGGAATATCCCCGCTTCCGCCCCTACTGTTTCATGAAGTTCCGACATGTGGCAGCGCTGCACGTAGCCTTCAAAATGGCATCTGTAACAGAAGAACTTTCCAAGCAGGGAACTATCATTGAGTTTCTTTTGGCGACAATGCGGAGCATTGCATATATCCGTAGGTGCATGCAGAATGTCTACGGGATACGGCAGTGAACAAAAGTAGGGTTAGTCGTTGTGCGATGCGACTGTCATAATGGCAACAAGGTCGCGCAATGCTGTCAGGTCTGCCACGTGCCGGCTGGCCGCACACAGCTGTGACTCTGCAGTGTTACGACGTGCAGACACTGTCATCCGAGGTGGTCGACGCATCACAAACACCTCGCCGCTCAAGGGGACGTCTCTGTCGGTAGTGCAGACACACACGTTGACCTGTTGGGGAACTCAAAGGAGTGTGCCTGCTGGTTTCGTCGCTGCCTAACAGAAGAATGTAAATAGCAACGAAGGACTATCTGTGCTAAGCTGTTAGCGCTTTGTGAGACTGATCGTGTCAGTTTTTTGTCGAACATCGTCACAGCCTATGAAACATGTCTCCTCCTATCAAAAAGTACAAAACCATATCCTCAGGCGGTAAAATCATGGCGACGGTCTTGTGATGACTGTGAAGGGGCTACTGTGTTTCATGTCCTTCTTCATAGTGCAACGATCAAATCTGATATGTATATACAAGAAGATAGTAACCATTCTCGAAAGAACAGATACCATTGATGACCGTGAAGCTCCTCTAGGATAAATGATAATTAACTGAAACCCTCAACTGCGGACAGGTATTGTTGATTTACCTCGACGGGGACAGCTGAAAATGTGTGTCCCGACCGGGACTCGAACTCGAGATCTTCCGCTTACATGGCAGACGTTCTATCCATCTGATATGTATATATATGAAGATAGTAACTATTCTCGAAAGAACAGATACCATTGATGAACGTGCAGCTTTCTAGAATAAATGATAATTAATTGAAACCCGCAACTGCCGACAGGTGTTGTTGATTTACCTCGATGGGGACGGCTGAAAATGTGTGCCCCTTCCAGGACTCGAACCCGGGATCTCCCGCTTACATGCAGACGTTCTATCCATTTGAGCCACCGAGGACACAGATGAATAGAGCGACTGCAGGGACTTATCCCTTGCACGCTTCCCGTGAGCTGTCCCCATCGAAGTATATCAACAACACCTGTCGGCAGCTGAGGGTTTCAATAAATTATCATTTATTCTAGAGAAGCTGCACGGTTATCAGTGGTATCTGTTCTTTCGAGAGAGGTTACTATCTTCATATATATAATTAAAGGCTACCCAGCCACTGACCTTCGTCTGTGCGTATGCGCACAGGTTGCTCGTACTCTTACGGGAATCGTCACCTTAGTGTGCGCGAGTAATGAGTGGATGGTCAGATATCTATTAGGTACATTACGTATGTGGATTGTGGACGGTTGGGAATGTGGGTCTCACGGGAAGCGTGCAGGGTATAAGTCCCTGTAGTCGCTCTATTCATCTGTGTCCATCTCCACGACAACGCAAGACCTCACGCAAGTATGAGCACCAGAGAGGGGCTCACAAAACTCCATTAGACTGTTCTTCCTCATACACCGTACAGCCTGGATCTCGCACCTTCCGAGGTCTGTCTGTTTGGCCCAATGAAAGATGCACTCCACGGAAAGCAGTACACGGATGATGGAGAGGACACTGATGCGGCAAGACGTTGGATCCGACGTCGAGCAGTAGAGCGGTAGCATGCGAGCACACAAGCCTTCCTAGTAAGGTGGCGTCAAGGCCATCGCATTGCACGGAGATAATGTTGAAGAATAGGGCTTTGTAGTCAAAAGAGGGGGGAATAATGTGGTGCATTGGAGTCCTGAATCAAACCAACCTGATTTCATAAAACAAGTGTGATGTATTACTTTTAGAACGCCCCTGGTACGCTACTGGCCATTAAAATTGCTACACCACGAATATGACGTGCTACAGACGCAAAATTTAACCGACAGGAAGAAGATGCTCTGATACGCAAATGATTAGCTTTTCAGAGAATTCACACAAGATTGGCGCCGGTGCTGACACCTACAACGTGCTGACATGACGAAAGTTTCCAAACGATTTCTCATACACAAACAACAATTGACCGGTGTTGCTGCTGAAACGTTGTTGTGATGCCTCGTGTAAGGAGGAGAAATGCGTACCACCCCGTTTCCGACTTTGATAAAGGTCGGATTGTAGCCTATCACGATTGCGGTTTATCGTATCGCGACATTGCTGCTCGCTTTGGTCGAGATCCAATGACTGTTAGCAGAATATGGAATCGATGGGTTCAGGAGGGTAATACGGAACGCCATGCTGGATCCCAACGGCCTCGTATCACTAGCAGTCGTGATGACAGGCATCTTATCCGCATGGCTGTAACGGATCGTGCAGCCACGTCTCGATCCCTGAGTCAACACATGGGAACGTTTGCAAGACAACAACCATCTGCACGAACAGTTCAACGACGTTTGCAGCAGCATGGACTATCAGTTCGGAGACCATGGCTGCGTTTACCCTTGACGCTGCATCACAGATAGGAGCACCTGCGATGGTGTAGTCAACGACGAACCTGGGTGCACGAATGGCAAAATGTCATTTTTTCGGATGAATCCAGGTTCTGTTTACAGCATCAGGATGGTCGCATCCGTGTTTGGCGACATCGCGGTGAACGCACATTGGAAGCGTGTATTCGTCATTGCGCCGGATTAGCCGAGCGGTCTCAGGCGCTGCAGTCATGGACTGTGCGGCTGGTCTTGGCGGAGGTTCGAACCCTCCCTCGGGCATGGGTGGGTGTGTTTGTCCTTAGGGTAATTTAGGTTAAGTAGTGTGTAAGCTTAGGGACTGATGACCTTAGCAGTTAAGTCCCATAAGATTTCACACACATTTGAACATTTATTCGTCATCGCCATACTGGCGTATCACCCGGCGTGATGGTATGGGGTGCCATTGGTTACATGCCTCGGTCACCTCTTGTTCGCATCGACGGCACTTTGAACAGTGGACGTTACATTTCAGATGTGTTACGACCCGTGTCTCTACCCTTCATTCGATCCCTGCGAGACCCTACATTTCAGCAGGATAATGCACGACCGCATGTTGCAGGTCCTGTACGGGCCTTTCTGGATACAGAAAATGTTCGACTGCTGCCCTGGTCAGCACATTATCCAGATCTCTCACCAATTGAAAACGTCTGGTCAATGGTGGTGGAGCAACTGGCTCGTCACAATACGCTAGTCACTACTCTCTATGAACTGTGGTATCGTGTTGAAGCTGCATGGGCAGCTGTACCTGCACACACGACTCTGTTTGACTCAATGCCCAGACGAATCGAGGCCGTTTTTACGGCCAGAGGTGGTTGTTCTGGGTACTGATTTCTCAGGATCTATATACCCAAATTGCGTGAAAATGCAATCAAATGTCAGTTCTAGTATAATATATTTGTCCAATGAATACCCGTTTATCATCTGCATTTCTTCTGGGTGTAGCAATTTTAATGGCCAGTTGTGTGGTTTAACTTAGAAAATGCAGGGCTTTTCTACATTTTCGCTACATGTGACAACTAACTCCGACTCACTAGAGCGCTGAGTGGGGCGCTGTTGGAAGCGCTGGAGATCCAACCTGGTTCTTCTAAATGACAGAAGATACGCTGTCCATTCAACTTCGAACTAGGACTTAATTGCGGTTATGTTTTTGTTTATCGAGTTCTTATATCCCTTTGTTGTGCTTTTATGTACTGAAGGTAGATACAATGGGCCAGGGTTAACAGCAGATGCGTAGGCTTTTGGGCATGGCGACAAATGAACTGTCACGTTGTTGGCATGCCTGCGCCAGCATCATCTCGCAATGAGTGGCCGTTCTAAAATACGTAGTGCGAGACGGACGCGCGACAGATCGCTGCCAACACAAATACCTGCGGAGGAACGCGGGTCGCGGTATTCTGAGAGCCACGCCGCCCAAATGTCAGACGCGCACTGTACTGTGCTGTGCCGGGCTGTCGAAGCCGGACTGGAATGCGCGCGCGCCTCGGCCGGACGCGTGGCAAGCACGCGGCCATTGTTCTGCGCGGGCCGCCGGACCGAAGCGGGCGGCGGTTTCGGCGCTGCGTCGATGTCGCCGGCAGCGCCAGCCAACAGCTGGCCGCCTCTTCTGTGTACTTCGAGTCTTTATCGCGCCCAAAGCAAAGTTTAGGCAGAAGCAGAAATGTTCTGCGGAATCGGACGGACTAGATTTCTCACGCTTTGGCAACGATAATCTCTTTGTAATTAGGCACGTGCGGACGCTAGTGAGACAGTTCTTGTGACGAGAAACCAGTGACGGCCAGTGGTGGTTGCTGTGTAAGGGCACAAGAGCACGTGAACGCCCTAACTTTCAACACCTTGCGGATGTTTTGGTTACTTTTCGTTAAATGGTTCAAAAGCCTCTGAGCACTATGGGACTTAACATCTGTAGTCATCAGTCCCCTAGAACTTAGAACTACTTAAACCTAACAAACCTAAGGACATCACACACATCCATGCCCGAGGCAGGATTCGAACCTGCGACCGTAGCGGTCACGCGGTTCCAGACTGAAGCGCCTAGAACCGCACGGCCACACCGGCCGGCTTTCTTTAAATGCTGTGAAACTTAACATACATGTTGCAATCTGAAAGATACGGCACTTAAATCTACAGCGCTACTGCTCCTCTAGACTCTGTGAAACTTAGCATCAAGGTCGCGAGCACACCTTCAGTTGCGCACGTTTTAAGGAGCTCTTGCGCGTGCGCAACTCGCGTGACGTAATTGCCTTATGGGCCAAATAGATATGGATTTAATAAACAATGTGCACGGTTCACGACGTGCCCTTGCCAGTCAACTAGAAATTTACGTCGGTGCCAGCAGGTGGTAACACACTGCGGCAGACTTTATCCCCATTCGCACGACATAAATCCTGCTAGATGATAGCACATCCCTCAGGTACACTAATTCTCTCGCTGTATGCTGTAGTAAAAGTAGATCAGATGTCAGTATATGTAAAAGTTGTACTGACAGTAAGTCTATTTTACCGTTTTCTGAATGAGTTATAGTATATTAAGTTATGAATTTTATCATAGAGGTATCCATTTGAGGCACTGAGAATCATAAATGGCTAAAGCACATCACCATAGACTGTATCATTTATTCATGTTTCTAAAATCTATTGTACTTATGATGAGTCAGGTTTATCTGTGCTGTAGGCCCACACTGTTTATATGAAAATTCACGAAAAGTTGTGTCACTGGTTTCTCTGACATTCACTTAAATGTGGGTTGGACGGCGGTGTGCTTTAGGCTCTTATGGGTCTCAGCGCCTTCTTTATATTCTAGTCAAGTGGCCCTGTTGGTAGAGGTGACTACTTGTCTTTTAGTCATTACCACAAACGGTACTTTGTGTTTGGAGTTGGTTGTTTACTACGCGGTAATCAGCTTTCGTGTGCAGTGCAAACATGAACTAGTTGAATCTATTTTAAATGTTAACAGAAAAGTAAAGCTGTGACGCGAGGTCTTGAGCCGTGCTTGGGTAGCTCAGTTGGTAGAGCACTTGCCCCCGAAAGGCAAAGGTACCCAGTTCGAGTCTCGGTGGGCACACAGCTTTAATCTGCCAGGAAGTATCATATCAGGGCCATTCAGCGATCTTCAGATGAGCGATTGACACTGGAGATTGCTGGTGCACGTCGGTAAGCTTATATCTAAAACTGGAGCGGAGGAGCATGCGCTTAGTTCACCACTGGAGGAGCATTCTCGGTCGAGTTGAACACCCTCTTACGATATTGCTCCACCTGAAGATGGCTAAACGGCTGTCAGTCGAAGTGTCGTGGCAAGAAGTCGACGTCATCCAGCTGCAATCCTGAAACCTCGTGGAATGCTAATGACGCCAGGAAAACTTCGAGAATCACTACTAAATGGCGTTTTCAGACGATTTTGTACAACCTCTGTGCATGCAAGTTCCTCATTTCGCCTAGGAAACACAGTAGATAGTTAAAAATGCGGATACGGAAGGAAAACGAGAGTTGCACTGCCCGTTAATGACGAGGTCTTTAGAAGTACAGCAAATGCAGTAACAGTTTCGTGCGGTTTAATCATCAAATGCAACTAGTTCAACGTCTTCGGTGTGTGTAGTCTACCCAAATTATCCAACTGGGAAAAAGGGATCTACAGTTTAAGGTGGAATCCGAACTATGTGTCGTTCCTGGCGACTATTCGTATCATAGGTGAAGATTCGATTAAGAGCATACCTGAAAGTTTCCGTTGTTCGAACCGTTTTACGACTAGACGATCAGGCCCGACTAGTAGGCTGCAAGCTCTGAATGGTTAAGAATGGACAAGGAAATCGATCCCATCCTATTCAGGGAACCATGCTGTTCTTAAATAATCTATGGAAAACACGGAAAACCTAAATTTGAATTGCCGGCAATTCGTTCCTTATGAGTGAGAACCCACTGCAATAACACTTCAGGTCGATAAGTGTGGATATTCATAGAATGTGTTATACACGATTCACAAAGATCTGGTGCACATGAATGTCCTTTAGAGTAACTGCGGTTGAGGTGACGTGAAATGCATATGACCGCAGAATTAAAACAAAAAAAGCTGTAAAACTGCCGAGTGGCGATATCCCATCTAGAGCAGACGATAAATGGTGAAATGACGGATAAGAATTTCACCACGAAGAATAATTGCTGTGCCGTTCTCAAATGATGTGTTCGCTTAAGTATTATGCAGTTATCTCAAAATAAGATAGTGCCTATTTCCTCTTACCGGTGCTCGGTCACACAGGTGGTGAAGTAAACAAGGGCGCCTAGTGTGAAAGAACCACGCATAACGTCTTTGTGCACTTGTACCGAGCGGCAGGAGGAAGAAACAGTTCAGAGCACATATACAATTTACGAACAGAAAACTCAGGAACAGTGAGTTCGTACGTGGCTTAGAATGTAGAAGTATATATTAAGAGAGGAATGGATCACAGTCTGCAGGCTTCTCATTCGGTTAGGTACGTACATGCCATCTGTGTAACAAGTCTTCGCGGCATATTTCAGTGCCCTGAAACACAACCCATTTCGTCAGTATCATATTATTTTCGGAACGTTACTAGTGGTTGTATTTGACAAGTTAAAACAATGTAGAGATCTGGAACTCAGTTCCGGACACATTTCGCAGACAGGGAGCCACCAATCGCGCCATCCGAGAACGCGTTTCTTATCCGTTCAGGCCTTTCATTCCTCATTTTAAAGGAGCACCTTCCATTTTGCCGTCTTCTGAGATGTCCATAGTACTCATAAACATCTCTAAACGGCAATACTGACCTCAGACTTTACTTGCCAGGGACAGCAAAATTTGAAAAGAAGGAGAGATATTTTCATTTTAGCCGACGTTTGACATCGAGTTCATTAGAGGCGGTGACTCACGTGAACAAGAATGGGGCATAAAATCGACCCTGGTCATTTTGAAAATTCGGCCTTCGCCTTGCTGCTCAGGAAAGAATGAAAACGATTGGAGGTCAGTTTAACGCGCGCTGACATCGAGATGGATAAGAGACGAAGTAGCTCGCCTTTGTCAATGATGTAAGGTCGAAATCGGCCTTGGTCTAGTGAAGGAAACGCTCTAGCGTTTGCCAGAAGTGGTTTTCTTAAGGTTTAAGGAAACCAGGAAAAATTTAAATCATGGTGCTCAGACAGGTCATTATATATTTTCGTTGAATTATCCGCGTTTTTTGTCAGTCTGTCAGTCATTCTCGGCGCTTCAGTCTGGAACCGCGCTGCTGCTACGGTCGCATGTTCGAATCCTGCCTCGGGAATTGATGTGTGTGATGTCCTTCGGTCAGTTAGGATTAAGTAGTTTTAAGTCCATGGGACTGATGACCTCAGATGTTAAGTTTCACAGTGTTTAGAGTCATTTGAACCATTTGCAGTCCATACCTGACGAGCAGAAACCATTTTACAACAGTATCTGCCAGTGAATAGCGAAAGATGGACAAGATAAAGATGAAACATACCCACCATTGTCTACTTTGCTGTAATTTTTTTCGTGATTGTATTTTGAGTACATTATGAATAAGTCTATATGCTCATAACGCACTTTTATCACTACAACCGTGAGACTATTGCACTCGGCCGTTATAGGAAACACATGGTGACGTTACAGTAACCTAGTATAGTGGTCAATAAGCGTAACGCATCGGACTGTCACTGCTTTCACGTCAACCCTGACCACGCGCTGAGTCACAACAAGCCGATCAAATGGTTCAAATGGCTCTGAGCACTATGGGACTTAACATCTGTGGTCATCAGTCCCCTAGAACTTAGAACTACTTAAACCTAACTAACCTAAGGACATCACACACATCCATGCCCGAGGCAGGATTCGAACCTGCGACCGTAGCGGTCACGCGGTTCCAGACAAGCCGATCAAAGAGCTTTAACTCCCTGCTGCGATAATAATGTGGTCAACTTATATTTCAGTGAATCCCACTTGTCTTGTTTTCGCATGGAAGCCAAATAAACAAAAAGTCTGCAAAGTTTTGGTTTATTACATCCAACTGTAATTATCACTTAAACATCAAGTGAAGCTGTGTACCTGCAACCCTGGAGGAAAATACGCCCAGCTACAGGAGTTGTGGGCTTGGGAGTCTACGTTATTAGTGGCTTGTACAGTAGAGCGTCCATTATCCGAACGTCGGTCAACCGAACGACCGCTTAACCGAACTGTGTACTCGCTCGCACCTGTTACTCTCCCACCATACCGTCCATCATCCCCCTCACTCCCAAACCAAGTTTCCCACAGTAGTCGCCGCACTGGACCACCGCTGGCGGAACATTGCTTCTAATGGGGCCTTCACAAGGCGCTGCTGACCGGCCAAACCGCCAGTCGCTGTGTTTCAACAATCAGCACACTTCTGTCGGCTTGGAACTGGCAGTAGAAGTAGCAGCAGTATCAAAGCTGTTCACAGCAACAGCTGCGCCAGCTTGGAGTTGAGGCGTAACGCTCCTCGCAGGTTGAAGGATTGCGCACCCCCAAGAAGAGCTCCTCACGGTGCGAACAGTCACCTTACGTTCTCTGTTACGACCACTTGTGTGCTGCTGCGTGAAGAAGTGAACTTGACGATACAAAATGCTTAAACGTAAACGTGTTGTCCTTTCTATGAGGGACAAGTACGAGATTATTAAAAGGTTAGAAGAAGGTGAATCTGCAACCACTTTATCCAATGAGTACAAGGTGGAGAAGTCGACAATTACGGATATAAAAAAACAAAAGACGATCATAGCAAATTTTGTAGCTATGCTTGATTCTACTGATGGATCACAAGCCGTAAAACTATGAAGCTCGCCACTAACACAGATCTAGATGATGCTGTTTACAAGTGGCTTACACAAAAGAGATCGGAAGGAGAACCTATCTCAGGTCCCATTCTGTGTGAGAAGGCAATGCAGTTCAACAAAAAACTTGGAGGGCCTTCGAACTTTAAAGCGTGCACGGGCTGGTTAAAACGCTTCAAGTCAAGACACGGCATTCGTGAGATTACAATACAGGGAGAAAAACTGTCGGCTGATTCTTCAGCAGCTGATTCTTTCAAAGTCAAACCAAGGGACGTATTAAGGGAAGAAGATTATGCTCTCGAAAACGTTTACAATGCTGACGAAACTGGACTTAACTGGAAAGCTTTACCGAGAAAAATTCTTGTTTCACGTCATGAATTAGCAGCACCTGGTCCTAAAACAAGCAAGGACCGTATTACAGCTTTGGCTTGTGCTAATGCTACTGGAAGTCACCGACTGCCTATGTTCGTCATTGGTAAAAGTAAAAAACCGCGTTGTTTCAAGCACGTTAATATGTCAGCCTTGCCTGTTGTGTAAACCTCACAAAAGAGCGCCTGGATGGATAGTACGATTTTTATGAAGTGGTTTCTGGACGTTTTCGTACCCTCTGTAAAAGCTCATCAGCTAAAGAATGGGAAGAGGGAGAAAACACTACTTCTCCTTGACAATGCACCAACTCATCCGTCATGTGATATTTTAAACGAAAAAGACGAGTTCATAAAGGTAATATTTCTTCCACCTAACGTAACCTCCTTATTACAGCCCATTGATCAAGGCGTTATTGAGACTTTCAAACGATATTACAGGAAAGAATTGTTGCGTAAGTTATTGTTAGAAAGAGAAGAGGATGGATAAGAAAATCTCTTAAGAAATCATAAGAATATTGACTTGAAAGACGCGTCCTACATGATCAGCGCAGCATGGAATAGTGTAAAGAAAGAGAATTTGAAGAAAGCCTGGAATAAAATTTTGGACACAGAATAAAATTTACAAGATATGATTGAAAATGACGAACAGAATGATAAGTCCGAAATTCTCGGCATGCTAAAAGAAATAGATTGCCACGAACGTGATGAAGAAGACGTTCATGAATGGATGAATATCGATGATGCAGATCCAAGACACCAAATCATGCAGGACAGCGAGATTGTAAACGTCGTCACTGATAAAGATGACGCCGCCAGCATCTCATCAATCAGTGCTCCAGAATGTGAAGATGAAAGTAGCTTCTCAGGCGTACACTTGTTTAGATACTGCCTTGCGATGGTTTGAAGCCCAAGATGAAAGTGACCAGTTTCAGATATCTGATAAAAGTATGTGACTTAGCTGCTCGTAAGCGTGTAGGCTTGCTTAGACAGCCCAAAATAAAGGATTTTTTTAAACGTTAATTTTGTATACTGTGTGTATTTTTCATGCAAAATGCGTATGTAATATGTATATATTTTTGTTTAATAAACTGCGCCACATACTATATATTCCTACTGAAGTTGCCTTTGTGTGTTACTTTGTAATACTAAAAGAGATGCCTTTTTTATGAATAAATTTACTGTACAGTACTTCTTTTGGCAAATAAACATATACAGTTCGATTATCTGAACAAACCAGTTTTCCGAACACCCATTTCCCCATTTACTTCGGATAATCGACGCTTACTGCATTAATGCTACCTTAATTAAACAAAAGTATACAGCACCACTCCTCGTGAACGAAAGTAAAACAGCGTCTGCAATGTGCCGCTTTTCCCAGAGTCAAACTCTGAAGTGTAACGTTCTGAAAAGCGTGCCAATAATTAACCACGGAGGAATTCTACAGTTTATAAGAATATGACATTAGACCCAGGAATGTCTGACACGAAGTGTCAAAATGTAGTTCCCATGTACGACCAGCACTTCATAAGACAAATAACGAAAAACGTTGGGGAGTCCTGCTTGAAAAGTATGGATTTTTGGAATGCCCATGCAGAAAAATTATGGGGAGAGCTTGTAACAGCGTAGCAGAGGTCGCACGCTTGTTACAGTAGCCAGTGAAAGCGCGGCAGATGGTTACAAGGACGTGCTCACTGTTTGCTTGTTGCCTGCCTTCCGAGACCAGTCCGCAACAGCAAACGAGTACAAGGCAGGGGTGTCCAGTATCCTGTTTTCAGCATAACGTAACTTTTATGGCATGTTTCTGAGCGCCAGCGCTGCGTTAGACCACAGACGTTCATACGATACCAATACTCGATTCGTCACACTAATCAGAGATTCATACCCCAAGAATGCTTCTGCTGTCTGATGGTGACTATAGCCTCAAGAGTGAATCCTTGGACAAACTTCAGACAGTCGGATACTCTTGATGACTAATAGTGAAGCGACAAGTAACACCAAAGATCTCCAAATACACGGTGTCACTGCTCTCGCCCTACTCTGCCCTCGACAAATATGAGAAGCAAAAAATAAAATACTTGCATTCACATCGTACGTCTCAGAGTAGCCAACAAAGCTGTGAAGAAGTGAGTTAAAATCTCAGTACTTGCTATTCGGACGTAGTGTCGTAAGACCCATTGACCCCATCGAGTGCAGAAGTATCCAACTCAATGCGCATACCGACTAATTAAGTATGAAACGCCAGGTGGTTGGGTTCCATTACGCTTTTTTATAATTTGTTTATGAAAAGTCGTGACGGAAGGAGCTCCAAATCGAATAGATAGAGCGCTACTGAATTTACTGGTGCCTACTGTTGTGGGTAAGGATGTTGTGATCACTTGGAGTCAGCAGCGAGTAAATCAAACTCAACACTTTAAAAAAATCAAACAAATGTATCAATACTCCATATGTGACAGATTTTCTAAATCAGTATCTGCGTTGAGATCTATCAAAGTTTATTTTCTGTTATGTGATCGAGCCGCCTTCCCCACTAATAGGTAACCAAATCTGCAGCTCCTATGGGTACACTTTTCTTAGTTGATGCCGTTTCGTCTACGCTTTTAGATATACAGCTTCATTTGATGTCTGATGTGATACTGGCGTTTGAATAACGAGCAAAACCTTTACGGACTGTTTGTTTATTCTTAACTTCCAGTACAAACAAAAATGTGTTTCTGGCGCACTACTAATATGGCTGCCGTCGGTGTTGCCACCATACCATCAGTCAAAACTAAAGTATAGTACTATCTGAGATGACACACAGCTGTCAGACCAACCATCACCAGTCGCTCCTATCTTCTCACATATTCTGCCCTCAGCTGAGGTTGTTTCTTTTGCAGTTATGGCTTGTGATGTCATTGTTATGGCGTCAATCAAGCACACATCCTAATTAGAAAATATGAAGATGGCATCTGTTCTTTAGGACATGTCCGAAAGAACAGATGCCATCTTCATATCGTTTAAGGCTAACCGGCTGATGACCTTCTTCAGTGCGGATGCACACGATTTGCCCGTTCTCTTACGCGACTCCGTTGATTGTCTGCCGCGAGTAATGGGTATAATGGCAGGGGCACTACGAATGTAGTGAGAATGTGGGTGTCACGGGGAACGTGCCAGCGATAAATCCCTGGAGTCGCACTATCTTCTGTGCCCTCGGTGGCTCAGATGCGTCTGCCGTGTAAGCAGGAGATCCTGGTTTCGAGTCCCAGTCGGGGCACACATTTTCAACTGTCCCCGTTGATGTATATCAACGCCCATTAGTAGCTAATGGTATTGATTTCATTGTAATTTAATTAGAAAATGTCCTTTACGTCAAACCATCTGTTATACAAATTCAGATTACGCTGAAGATCAATATTAAACACTATTCAGTGGGACAAAATAAAATTTTGGGAACTTCGCAGATTGCTGGTTCTGTTCGTATGTAAATCATGTTTACAATACACTGATTCACTGGGTTGACATAAAGCTAAAAAGGCTATGTTTCAGAATGGAAATTTAACAGATTGTCGTTTTAATTTTTATCTGATGACTGCGTTTGACTAGGAGGATACAGTTCTGAAATCAGATTTTGTCAAGCAGTTTTGAAGGTTATCGACGTAACACTGTATATGTTTTCATTGATTGGTACGAGGGCTGTTTCATATTGATTTACACTTTATTTTTTCTCATCATTCATGGTCCGCCACTTGACTCATCATTACAGTTGCATGGTATAGTAATTTGGTCTAATTGTTAGTGACAGTACAATCAGTAGAAGTGAAACCCTGCTCAGTACAGCCTGTTTTCCCAACTGCTGTCATTACGTGGACGGACAGCATCGGATGTGATCATCAAGCACAGCACTGGACTACATGGTTGCGAGGAAGAAGGGTACAAACACTGCGGACCTTCAACAGGCGATTGGCGGCAGGGTGTGGAGAATGTGCAGCATCACGAAAAGTGTTCTTGCAACAGCCGCGCGGGGTAGCCGTGCGGCCTAAGGCGCCTCCACGGTTCGCGCGGCTCACCCCGTCGGAGGTTCGAGTCCTCCCTCGGGCATGGGTGTGTGTGTTATCCTTAAGTTAAGTTAGTTTAAGTTAGATTAAATAGTGTATAGGCCTAGGAACCGATGATGCCAGCGGTTTGGTCCCATAGGAACTTACAACAAATTTCAAACAAACAAAAAAAAAAATCTTGCAACAGGACAACGTTCGTCCCCTTATGACTCAGAAACGCATGGGTGCCATCGCTGACATGGGGTTCCAGGTACTGCCACATCCAACGTACTGTCCTGATTTAGCCCCGTTAACTTCTGCAGGCCCTCGTCATACCACTTTCCTGGAGTCGGTCGCACACATCGCAGGAAAGCTGCTCACATTTCGTGGAAGTCTGCGAAATGATGTCCGCGCAGAGGTTTCTCCATAGCCCCTAATAGGTGCTAATCAGAAGGGACCCATTTCAGGAGACTGCGGTGGATGTGGCATTAACACGAATCATATTTCATCTACATCTACATCCATACTCCGCAAGCCACCTGACGGTGTGGCAGAGGGTACTTTGAGTACCTCTATCGGTTCTCCCTTCTATTCCAGTCTCGTATTGTTCGTGGAAAGAAAGACTGTCGGTATGCCTTTGTGTGGGCTCTAATCTCTCTGATTTTATCCTCATGGTCTCTTCGCGAGATATACGTAGGAGAGAGCAATATACTGCATGACTCCTCGGTGCGCCGGCCTGTGTGGCCGAGCGATTCTAGGCGCTTCAGTCTGGAACCGCGCGACCGCTAAGGTCGCAAGTTCGAATCCTGCCTCGGGCATGGATGTGTGTGATGTCCTTAGTTTAGTTAGGTTTAAGTAGTTCTAAGTTCTAGGGGACTGATGACCTCAGATGTTGAGTCCCATAGTGCTCAGAGCCACTTGAACCATTTTTTTTTTTTTGACTCCTCGGTGAAGGTATGTTCTCCAAACTTCAGCGATGGTAGCCATGGTTTTCCGACTCGTATGGGGACGAGCACTGTCTTGTTCCAAGAGCACTTTTCGTGACGGTGCACGCTATCCACACACTGCCACGAATCGCCTGTGAAAATACGCAGTGTTTACGCTGTTGTTCCTTAGAAACAACGTCTTCAGGCGCTGTCCTTGGTGATCGCATCCCGTGTTGTCCGCCCACGTAACGACAGCAGTTGGAAAAACGGGCTGTACCGAATATGGTTTACGCTTATAGTGATTATCCTACGACCTACAGTTAGAACAAAGTGCTACACACTTGCAGCTGTAATGATGAGTTAGATAGTGCACATGAATGATGGTAAAAATTGAAATGTAAATCAATGTGGAACGTCGCTCGTATTATTTAATAACATCCTCATTTAGATGAAACTAGGTATATGAATCGAGGTGTTTTGACCTCGCACTTAGATTCAACTATCTTATCTGGTTCAAAATGATTTTCCAAGAAAGTGTCAAGAAAATAGGTTAAGCTGTGCACTCTTATATCAGACGTGATGGAACCTAAACCTATAATGTAACTGCGAATAGGAGGTGCTGTCGACCTCCGATAAATGCTAGTAATGGTGGACATAATTTATAGCAAGGAAACGAAAAGCGAGTACTTGAATCACATGATATTGGCTTACGTAGTGAAATGTAAATAAAATGACTGGTGTGGGGTAGGGATGCATAATTTAAAGTAATTATTTGTTGTAGCTGAAACCTTTTGTTCAGCTACTTCAGAACCAAGTTCTGTTACTCCGCCATACACCGTAAGGTGGCTTGAATATTATATTTAGACGTGCGGACTTGGCAAAAAGAAGAGACATCATGCAGATGTTTGTTGTCTTGCAAACGTCCCCATCTGTTGACTCAGGGATCGAGACGTGGCCGCACGATCCGTTATATCCATGCGGATAAGATGGCTGTCATCTCGACTGCTAGTGATACGAGGCCGTTGGGGTCCAGCACGGCGTTCCGTATTACCCTCCTGAACCCACCGATTCCATATTCTGCTAACAGTCATTGGATCTCGACCAACGCGAGCAGCAATGTCGCGATACGATAAACCGCAATCGTGATAGGCTACAATCCGACCTTTATCAAAGTCGGAAACCTGATGGTACGCATTTCTCCTGCTTACACGAGGCATCACAACAGCGTTTTACCAGGCAACGCCAGTCAGCTGCTGTTTGTGTATGAGAAATCGTTTGGAAACTTTCGTCATGTCAGCACGTTGTAAGTGTCGCGACCGGCGCCAACCTTGTGTGATGCTCTGAAAAGCTAATCATTTGCATATCACAGCATCTTCTTCCTGTCGGTTAAATTTCGCGTCTGTAGCACTTCATCTTCGTGGTGTAGCAATTTTAATGGCCAGTAGAGTATATGCGCCTTGACGGCAAATAATGATACCTTCAGTGCGCATGCACTCTTCGCTCGACCTCTTGCGGAAATCAGGTGAGGCTGCAAGCAATTAGGATAATTGACAGGAGACACTACGTATGTAGTGGGCGACATATGGTAATTTGGTTTGGAGGGGAAGCGCGCAGGGATAGTCGAAGTGGTTAGGACGACAGTTCGCGATAAGCGGGAAATTCAGGTTCGAGTCTCGGTTCGCTACTAATTTTCACTTGTACTTCAGTGTCCGACTGCAACTGATGTCAGAATTTCGCTTTCGTCTTGCACGTTATAGACGTAGCTCAGCAGATAGTGCGCCGTTGCGAAGCGCAGGCGACGTAGCTCCGGGGCGCAGCAGCGGTCTGCACGTCAGCAGAGGCGGGGGCGGGCTTCGGTCGCGGAGAGGCTGGTCGTGGCAGCGGCGGTGAAGGTCGCGGCGCGCCGCAACGCAACCGTTAGCGGGCCGCCTGCCGGCTCTAAATGCGGAAACAATTGGGCTGCGTGAGTGTGAGTGTGAGTGTGAGCGTGGCTATCTGGGTCACTGACCCGGGTCCGCTGCCGCCGCGTCGGGCAGTCCGGAGCACCGCGCCGCCCCGGGGTAGTCGAGCTGCCCAACACATTTCGCAACCGCGCTGAGGCGACCCTCTACTCTCAGTTCTGCGCCCTATCCCCACCCCCACCCACAGCTTCTGCCGCGAGAACAAACAAGCGGGGTGGGCTGCCGTTACGTCCGGCTACAACGCACCATTTCACGAAGCACGTCTGTAATGCTCCTTAAATGGTTCAAATGACTCTCAGCACTATGGGACTTAACTTCTGAGGTCATCAGTCCCCTAGAACTTAGAACTACTTAAACCTAACCAACCTAAGGACATCACACACACCCATTCCCGAGGCAGGATTCCAACCTGCGACCTTACCGGTGGAGCGTTTCCAGATTGCAGCGCCTAGAACCGCTCCGCCACTCCGACCGGCTATAATGCTCCTACTGCAGTACCTTGTGTAGTGCAGGATACATGGTGCATCAATATTATTTCCCACTTCCTGTTCCAGGAGGCATTCGGCATGTCTCCCCACCCTCTACCAGCGATTTCCCGAAGTCGTTTAAGACGAATGCGAGCGATTTTCTAGCCCTCCTTCTTACCCAGTCCCAGGTTGTGTTCCATCTCTGATCACCTCGTTGTTGACGGGATGTTAAACACTAATCTTCCTTCCTCCAGTCGCCCCCCTCCCCCCTTACAGGCTAAAATTTTCCCAGCTGTACAGTCATAATCACGACACATCTAGTTCGAAATATTTATTGATTTGACTGAATTTTCCGTCGTTGCTTGGCTCAAAAATGGTTCAAATGGCTCTAAGCACTATGGGACTTAACATCTAGGCGCTACAGACCGGAACCGTGCTGCTGCTATGGTCGCAGGTTCGAATCCTGCCTCGGGCATGGATGTGAGTGATGTCCTTACGTTAGTTAGGTTTAAGTAGTTCTAAGTTCTAGGGGACTGATGACCTCAGAAGTAGAGTCCCATAGTGCAGAGCCATTTGAACATAACATCTAAGGTCATCTGTCCGCTAGACTTAGAACTACTTAAGCCTAACAAACCTAAGGACATCACACACATCCATGCCCGAGGCAGGATTCGAACCTGCGACCGTAGCAGCCACGCAGCGCCGGACTGAAGCGCCTAGAACCGCTCGGCCACACCGGCTGGCCCGGTGCTTGGGAAAACATAATAATATCACAAAGGAAAGCACTTCCTTAAGTTCTGCAAAATTAGAACTACTTGGTCACCAGCCAGCTTTCGGCTTCTTATCCCATCTTTAGGTGATAACTGAATGACGCAAACACAGATAAAAATTATGTACTACTTACACACAATACTTATACAGAAGGTAAAAAAATGACAAAATTTTTAACACGCTTGTTTCAGTAGCCATCCTCCGCAGCAAGCACAGAAATATTTGTTTTGTAAATAAAACTGCCTTTCCTTGCCGAAGCTTGTATCCTCCTCTTTGGTTTGTTTAGGAAACACGTAATGAAGTTACAATTTTTACGTTGTTAAAAGCTGAGTTCGAAAAAATAGCTATACCGAGTGGCAAAAGAATAATAGTACATCACAAAAAAGGAGAAACATTCGAACAGTGTGAAAGAGTTCGAAATACAAGTTTTACTTATGTGTTGGTAATAAAATGGTAGTGCGACCTCCAGACAGATGAGAGGAAACGCAGATCACAGAAAACCATCCCATTGATGATGCCTTACAGCAAGAAAAAGGCGAAACGAGCCTGCAGAAAATTAATTAAGCTGCAGCAAGAAACGGCGATTTTATTTACAAAACAAAATTTTCACTTAAGAAAACATTACAATAATTATGAACTCAAAAAGGGATAAATAAAGTTTTTGCGTGGGCATTTATTTACCAAATGATGAGAAATAAGATGAATTTACAGTTTTAATCTAGTGTTTCTGACGAAAACTTGATTCAACAAAGAGGAAAATGGAAACTGAGTCTGATCACTTAATACTACGCTGCGTCATGTGTTTGTTGATTTCCAGTATTCCTAGCTGGGTCATCTATCTGCATCTATCAGAACGTTAAACTCTAGCAACTACAGAACTGCATTTTATAATACCAGTAACATATCAAAATTTTATTCCGTAGTAAAGACAAACTGCAACACTTGTCACAGAGTAGTGTACATAAAATCACTTGCAAGCGATATGAAAAAGTGTGTATTGGTCAGTCAGGCAGAGCTGCAGCAATCAGACTATGTAAACACGAGAGAAGCTGGTGATTAAGGAAGAAAGATTTCACTTTTGCTAATCATCTTTTAGCATAAAACCATACATATGATGTAGAATGTGAAGTTTTACATTCTGTCAAGAAAAGCAGAAAGATAACCCTACTGGAAACACTGGAAATAGAGAAACAGATGACACAGAATGCCAACATAGTACTAAATAATCAACCTCAATTTCCATTTTCCCCTTTGTTAATAAAGCTTTCATTGCAAATACTGGATTCAAACTTTAAATTTATCTTAACTCTCGTCATTTGTTTAACATATCTATACATATAAATTTTGTTTATCCATTTTAGTTAATGTGATTATTGTAATGTTTTCCTATGTAAACGCTTTGTCATTTTTGTACCTTCTGTAAAATAATATCTCTGTACGTCGCACATCATGTTTATCTGTTTTTGAGACCTTCAGTTGTCACCTGTAGATAGCCTAAGAAGCGGAAAGCCGGTTCGTTATCAAATAAATATTACTTAGCAGCAGATCAGGAAGTGTTTTCATTTTCAATATTCTTCATTTATTGTCTCGTCCAAGTCACTTGCTACTTCGTAATGTTTAGAAGGAACCTCTCCACGATGTTCGCCACATTTCTCGTGATGTATAGCGTTTTTTAGCCATCCAGTTATACTATAGCCCTGACTCTCTCTGTGGATTTGAAACGAGACGATGAACTCAGAATGATTCTGTTTAAACAGCAACATCTAATCGAAAATGGTTCAAATGGCTCTGAGCACTATGGGACTTAACTTCTGAGGTCATCAGTCCCCTAGAACTTAGAACTACGTAAACCTAACTAACCTAAGGATATCACACACACCCATGTCCGAGGCAGGATTCGAACCTGCGACCGTAGCGGTCGCGCGGTTCCAGACTGTAGCCCCTAGAACCGCTAGGGCACCCCGGCCGGCATCTAATCGAAATATGCTCCCGCTTTCCGTCTCCGGTCCTGTCACTGGTACGAGTTAAACAAGTTTTACAATGTTTGACAAACAGAATTTTGATAGTGTATGTCGACAAATGATTGAATGACAGCAAATATATTGTGAGTCCTGTCATTTGACATTTCTTCACTGCAGCTCAATAGATGGCGTAGACGAAGTTTGGGCAGTATGGAGTACCGTTTACTTTTGTGGTTACGCCACCAATTTTAATCATTCTTAGCTATTAATCGTACTTTATCAATTTCAACTATTTAGCAATAAGTATTTGTATTTCTTTTAGCAAAACTGCAAAAATTTACAACCGGAGAAAAGTTTTAAAAATTATTGTACTTGAAGGCTAACATGGACTAGGGTTGTAAAAATGCAAGTAATCATGAAAAACTGGGGAAAAATCTTGTATGCACGCTAAATACTGTTCTTAGATTGCTCTTCTTTCAAACTCTTAAAAGAATTGCATATTATTGACAGAAAAAAATGATTTAATAACTGATCTATTAATTTTATTAACTTCAAAACAAACTCTCAGAACAATTATTTGTTAATGTAGTATAGATGATTAGTTTTATATTCATATATATGTATAAGTCACAAATCTAATCTTCGTTCTCAACAGCTGCATAGTCAAGGTGGATTTTATGGAATACCAAGTAATTTGAATTGCCCGACATGCCATCTTGGGCTTCACAACATAACAACAGAACCAACTGTTTGTTAAAATTCATGGTGAAAGCTTCGGACGTCGTTATTTTGCACAATTCGCTACTAGTTTCGGTCAAATGACCATTATCAGGCTAAGCCTAAAACGAATAAATCAAATCATAAGAGATTAAACAGCTTACAGGGAAATATAAGTTTAGATAGTATATCACTTACTGGCATAAACGGCAGGAAAGTTATAACATAATTTGAACAAAAGGAATTTGTTCTTTTGAGCCCACAATAGCATGTACTTTTTTTACAGTAATAACTGTATACAACAGTTTTCGTAAGACGCAAAGTCCACATCAACAGCTAGTAACACACTGACAGATATAATTAGGCCAAACATTCAAGAATACAGTCAAAGACAACGCTATGTCAGAGGTAAAAATATAGTACATGCTAGCAATAGTAGCATCACTTTACTAAGGGGTACGTTATAATCTTTGGTTCCGTGGAAACATTGTACATTAGTGAGCTAGACGGTGAAACTACGCATATACAAACGTAATACATCAAGAAATGCCACACTGTCGACCTTTGTAATCTAAGACACATAGTAATTGCCGAAAATAAATCAGCTTAAACCATAGAAAAAACATTTATTGACATCAGTGCATCAGGTAAAACCACATTGGCGAAATTTTGTACGTTACAAAACATCGTAATTGCCGAAAAATAAGTCCGCTAGGACGCATTACTAGGCTAGGATGTTGCTATGTTAACAGATAAAAACCAAAATAGCATATACTAGCATGTAAACATCAGCCCACAAAATGATGCATCGTAAAATTTCATGTACAGTGTGAATAACAAAACGCCAACCTCACACAGCATCCTACACCAAATATATTGTACAGTAACACACATTCCTGTTGGACATAGAGATTAAAACTTTATCACATTTTTAATTTCGTATACCCATACATTCCTGCTGTACGGCAGATTCTGTTTTTTTTTTTTTTTTTTTTTTAATGAGTGTGGGTGTAAAACATGGTATAGAGAAAGCAGGGGGAAACATTGCTAATATCCCTTAAAATTTTTTTAGATGTATATTTTTTTCTCAGAATTACAGACCACCTCTAGGATCTTCCATCCGAGACCTAACCAAATAAAACCATACAAGACATACGAAACCAGGGGGCTGTGCTGGGTCGGGAATGGATCTGAGGGCTCATGCCTAATCATCAGAAAACTGGATGTGAAATAGAAAACAAAAAATTACCATAGGACCTATGCCACTCAGTCAGAAGCGGGAAAGATGTGTGTCACATATACAATCCTAAAAATATCTAACTTTACACATCTTTTGAAACAACATGTATAACCGGTATCTGTCATGTCCAAGAAATAAATCATAAAATATTACCGACAGGAATTCATCAAAATGTTGCATTTAATATTTAAATATCTGTTACCAGGAAATATTCTGTTTCCATAGAAGTTTATCAACCTATATTAGAAATCACATTATATATTCAAAAAGTTAAAACATAGTTTTGCTTAAAGAGTGTAAAACAAGGCTAATATGAGCATATATATATACTTAAAATTTATGTTCAATATTGGAGTCCAAAAAGAGAACCCACGATCTCCAAACGTCTCCACAATTACAGTGAAACTATCCAACCTGTCTGTAATTACAAAACCTTCACATAGAATAAACTTCTCATAACTAACATTATCAAACCATATCAGAAATGGTTTGGTACATTAGAGACCATACTACAATATTACAGAAGAATCTACAGCATGCCCTACATGAACTTCATATTTGCATTGTCACTCTTTTGGAGGTACTAGATGGGGGAGGCATCAACACTGAACAGTAATTCACTTACGATAATGAAAAATAATTGTAAAAGCGTAGAATTTATAAAAACATACATGGTAAATTCTAGAAATAACTGGCAAGCATTTACAAAAACCTATATTCGATAAAGATGCCAACTGTATTGGTGTGCAAAAGTCGACTAATACGTAACGATATATTACTATTTTATTTTATAAATTATATACGAGGTTCGTTGAATAACTAATGCCCCACAATTTTTTCTCAGGACATATTTATTGTTAATAGTATTTGGTGACAATATACATCAACATGTTTTGTCCACGTCCTATCTTTCTACGTAGCCTCCATTACGTTCTATAGCTGTACGCCAACGTTGTGGAAGAGCATGTATTCCCTGGTGGTAAAAGCTCTTGTCCTGGAGGCGTAGCCAAGTTTTCACTGCGTGACTGACACTCCCGTCATCTTCAGTGGATTCCCCGTAGAGAATCCTTAAGCGGCCCTAAGAGATGGAAGTCCGAAGGTGCCAGGTCTGGACTGTAGGTTGGATGAGGCATTTATGTCCAACCCAATTTGGCGATGCGTTCCCGGGTTCTCAGACTTGTGTGTGGGCGTGCATTATCATGCTGGATTTCTGTTGCCAACTGTCGAGTTGTGATGCGCCGGGCGGCACGAATGATGGCATCCGCACGATTCAGCCATGTCTGGAACAGTGGCTGTGACAGGAGGTCCCGAGCGTGGGTGATCATGGAGCTACGTTTCTGCATTTCCTCGGGCTGTAACTTTCTTAACCCATCGTCCAACTGTACTCCTACGAACTGGAGCACCGCCATACATTGCACACAAACGTTTATGGATGTTCGCCACGGTTTCTTTTTCTGCATAGAGGAATTCAATAACAGCACGCTGCTCGTAACGTGAGTCGTATGTAGACGCCATTTTGACGCTGTACTGCGGCTCTGCCATCTGCCAGAACGGTTCGCAACTTCACCGGCGCACAGAAAAAACATCAAATGTGAAGCACCAGTAAGGACATTGGTCTGTATATATTAATGGCTTTTTTAAAAAATATGTGGGGCATTACTTACCAAACGACCCTCGTAGTTTTAATTGTTAGTATACATTTTCAATAAGTCTTGCGTAGTTTTTAAAACTTATCGTCGAACTGCGGAAACAATTGTTGTGTTCCGCAACTCACACGATGTTTGGATGCGGATGGACTCGCCACAGACCATCACGGGAACATTTTGGAGTAGATAATGCGTCTCCTGCTAAGGAACACAAGTCAATGGATGAGAAATCACGGTATTCCTTATCGCCTGACTAATCCATAACAGCGGAAATGCATGTATTTTTTTCTGTACTTATACTGTAGGCCTAAATATCTAAGCTTAGTTTTTTATGCCGTATTATGTACAATATTTATACATACATTTTGTTGTGCATTAACTTCAAATGGTTCAAATGGCTCTGAGCACTATGGGACTTAACATCTGTGGTCATCAGTCCCCTAGAACTTAGAACTACTTAAACCTAACTAACCTAAGGACATCACACGCATCCATGCCCGAGGCAGGATTCGAACCTGCGACCGTAGCGGTCTCGCGATTCCAGACTGAAGCGCCTAGAGCCGCACGGCCACACCGGCCGGCGTGCATTAACTATGGTAATTTAAGGTATATTTGAAAGTGGCCTGGATGTGAATTTTGAAACCAGTGCACTCAAATAAAATACGTATCAGCAACTGGATCCACATTTCCTGAGCTGAATAGACAGTTGCGGGATAACGGCACTTCCAAATATGGACAAACTAGTAACGTTTTTAATACTGTATATTTAGTGGTGTTGGAAGGCGAATGGAAGGGCTAAAAACACACATTAACCATTATCAGTAGAAAAAGGTCACTAAAACTAATTAAGACGCAGGAATTGGACAAAAATATGGAAACACCGCGAGAAATGAATGCATGACCATAAACGCACATGCTAGCCAAGCCTGCAGGCTGCGCTGCTCTATTTGACCACCAACAACACCTGTGCAATATTCTTAATACGTTGCAAGTATCAATCTGGTCAGAACAGTGTTATGTGTAGTTGTGGGTTCATTATGTCGGAGCAAAGGAATTCGAACGTGGCCAAATTGTCGGTGCTCGGATGTTGGGTGCTTCCGTAGCCACAGCGGCATAAGTTTTTGGTGCTTCGGGAGGCTCAATATCGAAAATTTATACCGCATACAGGGAAATCGGGAAAATATCTTCACAAGTGACGAAATTGTGTCTAGCGTGACCGTGACAGACGGTCATTGAAGAGGATTATGACGAAAAATAAGAGGACGGCAGCTGCAAAAGTCGCAACAGAACTGAATTTCAAACACGCAAACCCTGTTAGCACCAAAACAACACAAAGGGGGCTCCAGAAACAGGGTATTGCCCTGCAAGTTGGAATTCCAAAACCATTCATCAGTGATGCAAATACTCGTAACACGAAAATGTGGTCCCGAAGCCATAACACCTGCACTATGGAGCAATGGAAGAATGTCATTTTTCATCGGATGAGTTACGTTTCACTACGATTCCAACTTCAGGCCGTATTTACGTCCCAAGAGTGAAACATTGCGCGGCTTCGGTTCAAAAATCTTCAAAAGTGTGTGAAATCTTATGGGACTTAACTGCTAAGGTCATCAGTACCTAAGCTTACACACTACTTAATCTAAATTATCCTAAGGACAAACACACACACCCATGCCCGAGGGAGGACTCGAACCTCCGCCGGGACCAGCCGCACAGTCCATGACTGCAGCGCTTAAGACCGCTCGGCTAATCCGGCGCGGCCGCGGCTTCGGTGATGATGAGGGTGGCCGTTCGTGGTATTCCATGAATCACATGGTTACTCTGCAACGTCGCATTACTGCTAAGGTTATGTGACCATTTTGGCTAATTAGGTCCATCCCGTGGTTCATTGTGTGTTCCCCCCTGGTGATGCTACGTTCCAAAACGACAAGCCCCACGTTTACTTACGTTCAGGATTGGTTTTGTGAGCTCGAGGATGAATTGTTGCATCCCTCTTGGCCACCACAGTCACCACATCTTTGTATTGGCTCAAATGGCTCTGAGCACTATGAGACTTAAATTCTGAGGTCATCAGTCCCCTAGAACTTTGAACTACTTAAAACTAACTAACCTAAGGACATCACACACATCCATGCCAGAGGCAGGGTCACATATCACTCCAACTGCACAGCCGCCCTACACCGTTACAGAGCCTGCACCGGCTTGAACAGTCCCCTTCTGACATGCAGACTCCACGGATTCATGAGGTTGTCCCCGTCGCCGTACACGTCCATCCGCTCGATACAGTCTTAAACAAGATTCGTCTGACCCGGTAACATGTTTCCGGTCATCAACAGTCCAATGTTGGTGTTGACGCATCCAGGCGAGGCGTAAAGCTTTGTATCGTGCAGTCCTCTAGGATACACGAGTGGGCCTTCGCCTCCGAAAGCACATATCGATGATGTTTCGTTGCATGGTACGCACGCTGATACTTGTTGAGGGCCCAGCATTGAAATCTGCAGTAATTTGCGGAAGGGTTGCACTTTTGTCGCTTTGAACGACTCTCTTCAGTCGTCGTTGGTCCCATTCTTGCAGGATCTTCCTCCCGCCGCAGCGATGTCGGAGATTTGATGTTTTACCGGATTCCTAATATTTAAGCTACACTCGTGAAATGGTCATATGGGAAAAACCACATTTCGTCTCTGCTTCGGACATGCTGTGTCCCATAGCTTGCGCGCCGACTATAACACTACGTTCAAACTCACTCACATCTTGATAATCTGCCATTGTAGCACCAGTAACCGATCTAACAGCTGCGCCAGACATTTGTTGTCTTATGTAGGCGTTGCCGACCGCAGCGCTGTTTTCTGTCTCTTTACATATATCTGTATTTGAATACGCATGCCTATCCCAGTTTCTTTTAGGGGTTTCAGTGCAATTGGGGTCATTTGTTAATATCCCTGAAATCGCAGAACCAGTCCGTGTTTTCTTCGCTGACGAGGCGTGGTTTCAGCTGAGTGTATACGTGAATAGTGAGGAAACGATAATTTGGTGAAAAATCCACTTGTCTTTCAAGAAGACACCTTGCACTGTCAGACAATTGGTGTGCGGAGTGCAGTATCGCGTCGTCGAATAGTGGGTCCTACTTTTCTTTGAACAGTGTTGTGAATCGAGATGCCATCACACAATTATTTCGCATTTTGAAGCGGCTGAACGTTATGCTTGGTTGCAGTAGAACACATCTAGTGAAAAACTTAATTTGTCAAGCGAAAATTTTGGTGATAATCATTTCTAAGGTTCAAATGGTTGAAATGGCTCTGAGCACTATGGGACTAACTTCTGAGGTCATCAGTCCCCTAGAACTTAGAACTACTTAAAGCTAACTAACCTAAGGACAACATACACATCCATGGCCGTGGAAGGATTCGAACCTGCGACCGTAGCGGTCACGCGGTTCCAGACTGTAGCGCCTAGAACCGCTCGGCCACACTGGCCGGCCATTTCTAAGGGATTATGGCCTCCATGTTCTCCCGATTTAACGTTTCCACACTTTTTTTCTGCAGAGTTGTCTTTAAGAGGTCTATAAAAGCAGGTCGCATACACTGAAAGAACTCGGAAGAATAACATAACAACATCAGTGTTAACGTGCTGAGGATAATACCCTCAAACAATGAAAAACGATTTCGTGCACGCGTTACTGAATGGAAAACATTTTGAACATAATGTTATAAACCCTGTGCATGGGAGTTTTTTTTTTTTACTAATGAAAACATCGTATTTTGGATGAAACAAATTACCTGTAGCGAGGTGTATCGACCTCGTGCATCGACTGTGTTACATCAATCCCAATGGAATGTCTTTCAATGAAACTGTCGAACACTACGGTTTTATTTTATTCTTTTTTTCCTTTTTTTTAATTGGCTTTCGGCCGGAAAGTCACACTGCCACCTCTCAGTGTCTTACAGATATTCTATAGTTTTACAGGATAAGGTTAAATTTATTTAAAAATTTCATAATGAGGTTTAAAATGAATATATCATTTTGATGAAGAGCTGCTGTATTAGTTGGAAATGATTGGTGAAATCTTGGAAAAGTAAGTTAAACAGTGCTGCCGTACCAGGTTTTTCGGAATTAGTCCATGGGAGCCATCCCACGAAAACCCATTATGTCACTACGAATATGAGGTGATTCTGACGTGCAATAAATGTTAGTAATGGCGGGGATAATTTCTTAAAAGTAAAACAAATACGAAAACTTGAACCACATGAATAAAGCTGATAAAGGGAACATAAGTAAAAATATCGATGTGGAGAGAGACGGATAATTTCAAGCAATTTTATGTAGTAATCGAAATTGTCTGTTATGTTATATCATAGCCAACGTTTCTTATGCGAAAATTTAGGTTGTGATGAAGAAAGGGCCTTCCTTCTGAAGCTGTCTATTACGTACACATCATCGAATGTTTACAATTGATCTTCGATTTACCAGAAGAGAGGAAAATTGAATAAAATTATATCTCACCGCTTGACAAATGTTTCCGATGGATTTCCTAAATCACTTAAGGGGAGAATACTTGGATAAATCTTTCGAGAAAAGTACGTCCGGTTTACTCATCCTCTCTTGTCTAGTTGAGCTGTTACTTTGTCTCCTACTGACTACAGTGTCGATGGGAAATGCAGCAGTAACCTTGCCCTCTTGTAACAGGCGTGTTGTAGCAGACTATTCGCCAGCGACCGCATCGGGTACAGTTGGTTCCCTGACACGGGAGTCGGCTGGTATTGAGAGCAGACAAGGCAAACAGCGGCGCGCTCACAGCTGCAGTCACGTCCGGCGCTGTCTGCGCTGCGCTGCGTTGCGCAAGCGGGGCCTGCAGTGAAACTTGTGCGAAGCTGCTGACACGCCTCGGCGGGGCGGCATTCCTGCCCGTCTGGCGCGAGGTGACCGGCCCGCCGCATCCTCCAAACCCCGATAAGCTGTTCGCCGGTTTCGCACGTACGCGCCTGTACACCCGCGCCGGCGAAACATTGCACTTGACAGTTCGCTTTTTCTCAAGTTAGGTTGGCCACACTGCAATAGCGATGTTGCAACAGCAGCCTCTATACACACAGCAGACGATACAGTTTTCTGTCTCGTCTCGTAAATGCAAGCGATTGAGCAATTACAGAGTATACAAAAACTCGTTTTTAGCTATACTACAATGACAGGAAGTAAACAACCGTATAATAATGCACGTAAAAACATAACAATGCACACCCTTTCGATAACAGAGCAAAGAAATACAGAAAACAAGCATTTGACGACTGGTACTTTAAAATCAATACTGTACATAGTTTAAAAAATAAATAATTACCGAGATTGCAATAAATAACCAATATTAGTAATTTTTCACTCACCAATTTACAGCGATAATGGCGGAATTCCATCCAGCACGCCATCGTCAATGTTGTCCGATTCATCGCCAAAACCGCCTTCATCGTCATCAGCAAGACAAATCATTAACTGTTCATGGCCACTGATAATGCCTCCTATTGTCTGTGCTGCTCGTATAAGCTTTTCGAGGCGCTCAACTTTTTTCCTCCGTGAGGCTGCATCCACAGTCACAAGAGCTTCACGCAACAGCTTTTTCACCTCTGTTATTGTAATGGACTTGTTGTTGTTCCTTACGTACATTTTTACATCACTCCGTACTAACTCAATAGGGTTGAAATGGCAGTGATATGGTGGCAGCCTTATTACACTATGAGTATGACCCTGCTCCTTGGCAATTTCGTCTACTACATATGTAGGTGTCGTAGGCTTATTTTCTTTAACAAGAGAATATAATAGAGCCTTTGTCATACTCATATCCGCTGCAATATTGCGAGCCTGTAACTACTGCACCATAACTTCTTTCCGATCATTTGTGGTTGGGGCTTTGTTCAGTATCACCGAATGATGGAGCACTGTCCATTACAATTGTTGTAGGGACAGGACATTGTTTTATAAGGTTCCTGAACCACTCAACAAATCGTGTGTGATCCATATCTTCATGGTAATCACCAGTCTTTTTTTATCTAAAAACTAAAAGTGCGTCGGCGACAAAACCACTGGAGGTGCCTGCATGCACTACAATTAATCTAGCTCCTCTTCCCGTCGGCTGATGGCCGCTACTGCTGGGTGTGTTATCCGTCCAGCATTTACTGACAGCTTGCCTGGCATTAAGCCACGTTTCGTCTAGCCAAATTATGGAATGAATGTCTCTGCCCACAATTTTGTGCAAGAAAATGCTTCGAGCGGTAACAATATGTGCCCTTTCTAACAGTACTTTCCGTCCGTCTAGCGTTTTGTAACGGAAAACCATATTTTTTGGCACAATTTTTAGTGATGTTTTACCACCCCTGAAGAGTTCACTTTCTTTTAAAGAGACTAATAACTTAGCTACAGTTGGATACTCTTTTCTGCTGTAGTAAGCAAAAACATGCCTGCGAATTGCATCAGTCTGGGAAGAACATAAATCTGTGATAGGACTAGGCTGCTTTTTCTTCTTTCTCGGGGTCGTTAAAAATGCATTATTTGATCCAGACAGCTCGGAATCATTACGGCTCACTTCAGTATCTTCCAAGCTTTTTAGTAATACTCCCTTACTTACTACGGTTCTTGCACTAATTTCAAGAGTTTTCGACGTACGTTCCACCACTTTATCCGCAGGAATTGATGGCTGTCCATGAATGCTTTCGTAATTTTTCTCCTGCTCGTAAAACTCAGGAGTTTTGCGTAGTAACTCCAGTGCCTGCCTGTTTAGCGGCACTCCTTGACGCAAAGGATTGTCACTAGGTGAACGAAGTCTTTTCGGTGGCATTTTCCAAGTATGTAAACTCACAACGTAAAAAAAGTCACAACGATATAGAAAAAGTACAACGAAAACACGCGGTAAACAACATACAATTCACGTTGTTTACACATTCACTAAACAAAGCCGGAAACGCGGAAACTTTGACGTCACAGCACGTGCAACAGTGCTCACTGCGCTGTGATTGGCTGGCGCCCCACGCTGAACGCCTAGCGCCTCTCGTTTTTGACTTGTTACACTGTTAACGCTGCCAACTTCATACGCATTTTAACGTCAAGTGCAATGTTGCAGCGGCCCGAGTATAGGCAGAGCTAATGGGATGGAATTTATGCCAGCGTATGCCGGCTTGCTGGTTTCGATAAGCGTATGAGACAAGATTAACTGCAGTAATGTCCTTTTTATACATGCCGCAAAGAAACAAACTGATAATGCTGACCCTACGACTTGTCGTAGAAGACAGACTGATGAAAGGCAAACTTACATTGTAATATACTGAGGTGAGAAAAGTCACGGAATACATCCTAGCCGTGCCGGATAGCCGCGCGGCCTGAGGTGCCTTGCCACGGTTCGCGCGGCTACCCCTGTCGGAGGTTCGAGTCCTCCCTCGGTCATGGGTGTATGTGCTGTCCTTAGCGTACGTTAGTTTAAGTAGTGTGTAAGTCTAGGGACCGATGACCCCAGCAGTTTGGTCCCATAGGAACTCACCAAAAATTTCCAAATTTTTTTTCCCAAAACTTCCTAATACCGTGTCGGATTCCTGTCGCCTGATGCAGTGCGGAAACCCAATGTGGCGAGTCAACAAGTCGTTGGGAGTCTCGTGCACAAACACTGAGCCTTGCTGCCTCTATAGCCGTCCATACTTTGCGAAAGTGTTGCCGGTACAGGACTTTGTGCACCAACTGACGTCTCTATTATGTCCGATAAATGTTTCATGGGATTCATGTCGGGCGATCTGGGTAGCCAAACCGTTTCATTCGCTCTAATTGTCTAAGATGTTCTTCAAATCAATAACGAACAATTGTGGCCAGGTGACATGGCGCATTGTTATCCATATTCCATCATTGTTAGGCTGCTAATGGCATCCAAGTAGCCAAATACAACCATTTCCAGTAATTGATCGATTCAGTTGGATCAGAGCACCCAGTCCACTCCACGTAAACACACCTTACGTCGACAACGTGAGTCCATGGCCTCGTGGGGTCTGCGCCACACTCGAACTCTACCATCAGCTCTTGCCAGCGCAAGTTGTGACACATCTAACCTATCCGCGGTTTGGCATCCGTCTAGGGTCCAGCCGATACGGTCACGAGCCCAGGAGAGGCGCTGCATGCGATGTCGTGCTGTTAGCAAAAGCACCCGCATTTGCTGCCGTAGCAGATTTTCGGCGCACTGTCCTAACGGACACGTTCGCCACACGTCTCACATTGATTTCTGCGGTCATTTCACGCAGTGTTGCTTGTCTATTGGCATTGGCAATTATACGCAAACACTACTTCTCTCCAGAATGAGATTTTCACTCTGCAGCGGAGTGTGCGCTGATATGAAACTTCCTGGCAGATTAAAACTGTGTGCCCGACCGAGACTCGAACTCGGGACCTTTGCTCTCGCAGGAGAGCTTCTGTAAAGTTTGGAAGGTAGGAGACGAGGTACTGGCAGAAGTAAAGCTGTGAGTACCGGGCGTGAGTCGTGCTTCGGTAGCTCAGATGGTAGAGCACTTGCCCGCGAAAAGCAAAGGTCCCGAGTTCGAGTCTCGGTCGGGCACACAGTTTTAATCTGCCAGGAAGTTTCACTGCTTCTCTCGGTCGTAAAGTGAGGGCCGTCGGGCACTGCGTTGTCAGTGGTGAGAGGCAATGCCTGAAATTTGGTATTGTCGGCACATTCTTGATTCTGTGGATCTCGCAATAGTGAATTTCCGAACGATGTCCGAAACTGAATGTTCCATGCGCCTAGCTGCAAGTACCATTCCGTGTTCAGAGTGTGTTAATTCTCGTCGTGCGGCCATAACCACGTAGGAAACCTTTTCGCATGAATCACCTGAGTATAAATCATAGCTCTGCCATTTTATACCTTGTGGACACGATACTATCGTCATCTGCATATGTGGATATCGCTTTCTCATTTCTAGGTTTAGAGAAAGGTTTTAACAATGATGACTGGAGAATCCTGCCTCGGGCATGGATGTTTGTGATGTCCTTAGGTTAGTTAGGTTTAAGTAGTTCTAAGTTCTAGGGGATTGATGACCTCAGAAGTTAAGTCCCATAGTGCTCAGAGCCATTTGAACCATCTGAAACTAATAAACATATACAATGAATTTTGTTTTTTGATGAATGGGAAACTCAGAAAGTTTTTTTTCATACCTTTTCGTAGGCGTTCAGTACGCCCCCCTTGAGATACACGGCATATGTCAATGAGATATTCATATTGTTCCCACATTACAGCCAGCATGTCTTGAGTTACAGCTTCCACAGCTGCTGTTATGCGATGTCTCAGTTCATTCGTTATTGCTGGTAACGGAAGCACATAAACAGAGTCTTATAAAACCCCACAAGAAATAATCACATACAGTCAGATCCGGTGACATTGGAGGCCAGCAATGTAAGGCTGAATCATTTGGTCCAGTGCCACAGATTTGTCGTTCAGTAATCCTTTGATTTAAAAATTCCCACACTTCCAGATGTCAGTGTGGCTGTGCCCCACCGTGTTGGTAAATGAAGTTCAAATCTGTCCCCAACAGTGGGAGAAGAAAGTTGCAGGCACATCGAGATATGTGCTTCCTATAACAGTGTTCTCGGTAAAGAAAAATGGACCATACAACTTCTCCCGTGAAACTGCACGGAAAACATTAAATTTTGGAGAGTCCTTCACATGTTGTACAGCTTCATGTAGTTGTTCCGTACCCCATATTCTCACATCATGACGATTCACCTTTACATTAAAGTGGAGTGTTGCCTCGCCACTAAACACTAAGCAAGGAAGAAAACTGTCATCCTCCATCTTGCCAAGAACGAAATTACAGAACTCTACACATTGTTGTTTGTCACCTTCACGAAGAGATTGGAGTAGCTGAATTTTGTATTGTTTCATGTGTAAACGTCGACGTAACACCCGCCAGACCGACATCGGGGCGTATTTAGCTGTCGAGCTCCACGGTGAACGGATTTCTACGAATTCCTTGTGAAACTATGGCGGATGCGCTCGACGTCTGTTTCAGACACTCGCGGACGGCCGGGCGATTTGCCTTTACACAATCTGTTTTCCGAAATTGTTCATGCTATCGTCCAACGCTCTGTGCTGTAGGAGGGTCCACACCATACCTAATACGAAAGTAATTCACACCATACCTAGTACGAAAGTAACGCTGAACAGTTATTACTGACCCGCACTGCGCAAAACGTAGAACACAAAACGCTTTGTGTTCTCCCGACACCACGTTTACTAGAACTGAATAGTGCGCACAATGCTGCTACCTAGCAGGAACCATGTAAAACTCGTTAGTTAGCTCTTTTCAACAGTACGTTGTTCACGCACGTATCTCAAACACCATAATAGTTATGTTTTCTTTTAATCGGATGGTTTCTTCTTGATACACCCTGTATTATAGTTTAAACACGACTCACACAGAATATCTGCTCACTACGTCAGGCTTCCAGAGAAACTACACTACAAGAGTGACTCAGCTCGCTTTCTTATACAAAACGAAGAGAAAATTTTTCCCTATGCTATTCTGTTTCAGCAACGGACCATGTCAGTATCGCTGATCGTCGATTATTTCCCACTGCAGTATGACAGAATCCAATTACTATAATATAAAGCGACTAGTAAAGGAAAAAAAACATACATACAAGAGACTGGCTCTTTACAAACAATGGCGAAAATGTATTGTACCTCCAAAAACTAAAGCTTTTAGCTGGCGGGGCTTAGTCGTCTCATCGTCTAGCGTAGCTCCGGGCTCGTGGTAGTAGTGCTGGGATCCGAATGAATCTGTCTCAGAATTCACAGTTATTTCTAATGCTGTGGGGCACCTTTTTCGCACTATTGCCTGGCTCCCTGTCACGTGGCTGATGACGTAGTCTAGCCCTGATCTGGGGACACCGCCCCGCTCCCTACGGCTATAATCGCTGTGCGGTGCGTGTTTACCAGATCACGTCTAGACCGTCTACCAATCCTTTCGCGTATGCGTTGCTATAAGGTACCTGTCGCCACAGAACGCTTACCGGCCAGCGGTAGCTGATGCAACGCTCTGTGGCAGCTTCTTACAAATTTCAGCTTAGACTAGATAACGAAGCTGCAAAAGCATCTCTGGGAGTTACGCTTCGAATGGCTCCCTCACCTGAGCCAGTTGTCCTCGAGCTGAGGTATTAGGCATGTTTGTAATATGTTCCGATTCATGTAATAACATGGTTAGTATTTCAGAATGAACTAATTCCTTTCCTTTTCGATTTTTTTAATGTTGACACGCATTGATGATCGTGGTACTCAAGTTCCCCAATTTCGTTGCGTTTGGGTTCCAAGTCAAGAGTGGTACGGGAACCCTCGGGCGCCCTGTACATACAGTACTGGCCATTAAAATTGCTACACCAAGAAGAAATGCAGATGATAAACGGGTATTCATTGAACTTATATATTATACTAGAACTGACATGTGATTACATTTTCACGCAATTTGGGTGCATAGATCCTGAGATATCAGTACCCAGAACAACCACCTCTGGCCGTAATAACGGCCTTGATACGCCTGGGCATTGAGCCAAACAGAGCTTGGATGGCGTCTACAGGTACAGCTGCCCATGCATCTTGAACACGATACCACAGTTCATCAAGAGTAGTAACTGGCGTATTGTGACGAGCCAGTTGCTCGGCCACCATTGACCAGGCGTTTTCAATTGGTGAGCGATCTGGAGAATGTGCTGACCAGGGCAGCAGTCGAACATTTTCTGTATCCAGAAAGGCCCGTACAGGACCTGCAACATGCGGTCGTGAATTATCCCGCTGAAATGTAGGGTTTCGCAGGGATCGAATAAAGGGTAGAGCCACGGGTCGTAACACATCTGAAATGTAACGTCCACTGTTCAAAGTGCCGTCAATGCGAACAAGAGGTGACCGAGACGTGTAACCAATGGCACCCCATACCATCACGCCGGGTGATACGCGAGTATGGCGATGACAAATACACCCTTCCAGTGTGCATTCACCGCGATGTCGCCAAACACGGATGCGACCATCATGATGCTGTAAACATAACCTGGATGCATCCGAAAAAATGACATTTTGCCATTCGTGCACCCAGGTTCGTCGTTGAGTACACCATCGCAGGCGCTACTGTATGTGATGCAGCGTCAAGGGTAACCGCAGCCATGGTTTCCGAGCTGATAGTCCTTGCTTCTGCAAACGTCGTCGAACTGTTCGTGCAGACGGTTGTTGTCTTGAAAACGTCCCCAATTGTTGACTCAGGGATCGAGACGTGGTTGCACGATCTGTTACAGCCATACGGTTAAGATGCCTGTCATCTCGACTGCTAGTGATACGAGGCCGTTGGGATCCAGCACGGCTTTCCGTATTACCCTCCTGAACCCACCGATTCCATATAATGCTAACAGTCATTGGATCTCGACCAAAGGGAGCAGCAATGCCGCGATACGATGAACCGCAATCGCGATAGGCTACAATCCGACCTTTACCAAAGTCGGAAACGTGATGGTACGCATTTCTCCTCCTTACACGAGGGATCACAACTGCGTTTCACCAGGTAACGCCGGTCAACTGCTGTTTGTGTATGAGAAATCGGTTGGAAACTTTCCTCATGTGAGCACGTTGTAGGTGTCGCCACCGGCGCCAACCTTGTGTGAATGCTCTGAAAACCTAATCATTTGCATATCACAGCATCTTCTTCCTGTCGGTTAAATTTCGCGGCTGTAGCACGTCATCTTCATGGTGTAGCAATTTCAATGGCCAGTAGTGTAATTTCTTTCCTTTTCGATTTTTTTAATGTTGACATACAGTGTTGATCGCGGTACTCAAGTTCCACTATTTGGTTGCGATTGCGTTCCAAGCCAAGAGTGGTACGGGAAGCCTCGGACGAAAATGGCTCTGAGCACCAAGGGACTTAACGTCTGAGGTCATCAGTCCCCTAGAACTTAGAACTACTTAAACCAAACTAACCTAAGGACATCACACACATCCACGCCCGAGGCAGGATTCGAACCTGCGACCGTAGCGGCCACGCGGTTCCAAACTGTAGCGCCTAGAACCGCACGGCCACACCGGCCGGCTAAGCCTCGGACGCCCTGTACATAATAAGTACGAATGACGTCACGGTTTTCGCTAATGGCACGTGCCAAGTGCGTAACAAGAGGAAGTCCCCGACGTGTCAGTGGCGTACGGAGCCGCGTCAGAGCCGTGTTTTGGAGCACCAGAGGCGCCTCCCGCTATAGTATGATTAGAGCGCCTCCGCGAGCGCCCGGCCGGCGTGCCCCGCTAACTGTACACGGCCGGGACGGGACGGGACGCCCACGCCGTGGCGTGGCGCGGCGTGCCCGGGTCAGCGGGCGCGAAGCATTTAGCGGCGCCGCCACCGCCAACGGGGTCAGCCCGGCCACGCCGCGCGCCCCGAGCCGCGAGCCCGGTCCCATCTGCAGCGACCACCCAGCAGCCTACGTGCCTACTCTCGCGTACCATAGCCAGGGACTCGACGAAAAGAGTGGCCGCTGCGCCCCTTCCCTTCTGCAGCAGGCCACGTCTTGGAATCCAACAGTGGTTCTCTCTTACAGTAGTCTGTAAACTCAAGAGCGAGCAGCGCTTTTTGTTGGGGAAGTGGCTTTTCCCGGGAGAAAGCTGCCACCGACCTATAGGGACACCCAAAATCTGTTGCCCGTTACCTGTCTAGCGGTGTAGATCTTAGTTGCCAGTGTCAGTGAGCTAACTTTGTATAATTACTGATGTACTTCGATATCCGGAAGCGATGGATAATCGTCTAGCATTGCAAGAAAATGTGCAGAATACGAAGAAGGGGAGGTATTTGCGGAGTAACGGGCGTTCGTACGTCTCTAATGTTATTACAGCGTGTATTAAAGAGGCGACCCAAAAAAGAACTGTTGGCTAACATTACCAGTCCCAATCAAAGGGCTGCAATTTATGCAAACGTCAGCGTCACCTAATAGGACGCATAAGTAAGGAATTGAAAAATAAGCCGCATGGTTTACTGGAATCGCCACGAAGGAAAACTAATATTTTTGGGAGGACCTCCATCGTTATAGGCAGTTTCCAAATCACGTAAAACCTTTGATGCTTATGGAACACTGAATCTCTATCTCGGTCACTATTCACCTGATTCTAAGACATACTGCTTAAAACGTACGCAAAATAGCTATTCTGAACACTGCTGAAATTTCCTGCAAAATATGTACACCGATTTTGGACTTCTATGCAAAAAGCTTGACATACGAGGTGCGTTCGCATATTAATTTTTATTTTTTGGTAAGAACTTTATTTGTTAATCTACAGCAATGTTATCCTCTTGAAAATATTCCCCATTACGTACTACACACTTATGCCAGTGCTTTTTCCAATTCCCGAAACACTTTAGGAACTGTTCCTTCGGTATAGTTTATAGGTCTCTTAACTGTGCATTTTTAATCTCATCCATGCTTGTAAAACCGCTGACCTTTAAGGCCTGCTTTGAAATGTTTATACCACTTGTCTGCCCTTGGTTTACTCATAACAGGCTCACCAAAAGCAATATTTACCATTTCTAAAAATTTCATACAAGGCTCACCAAAAGCAATATTTACCATTTCTAAAAATTTCATACACTTTATTCCATTCTTATAACAAAATTTAATACAGATTCTCTAATTTATTTTTATACAAAACAAATAATCGTTGAAGCTACAAAACACATGTAACCTTTCAGACAGCTGACAACAGATTAAATACGCAATATGAATAATACTGAACACATACTTTTGAGGCATGTTTACGAAGACAGTGACTAATACAACACACAAAATTATAAATTTCTGCTTACTTTTTAAACACTCTTTGTGTTACAAGAATTGTTAAGTGTTGTGTACATAGTTCCGCGTAGTCAGCGCGTACACAACTTTCCCACTAGAGCGCGCCCCGCTAAGCACAACAGCGCAGGCGCAGCGCTCGTCCGTCTCCGCACTACGAGATGGCGCTGCCATAGAGACGGACCAAATTCTGCTTCCGCCGATCCGCGTATTAATATGTAATGCAGCCAATGAGATTGCTGCTAACGTAGAACCTTTTCTCCTTGCGGATCACACTCGCGCAGTGATACCTGCCCGCAGTGATACCTGAACGCGCGAGGTATTATAACGAGTGTACAGACCTCTGATTAGTCAGTCTGCATTTGTCTGTACTAGTCTGCATTAGTCTGCAGTCTGCGCCTAATAAGATTATCATATTCCTGTACATAGCCATGAAGAGAACTGTATAGACACTTTGTCAAGTATCAGAGATATGTGAGAATCAGATTAACGTACCAAGACCAAAGGAACTTCAGATTGTCAATTGTAAATAGCATCCAGAACCAAGTTAAGTTATTTTCATGCTTGTTATTATTTTAATAAATGTGTGTGAAAATTAATCAAGTTCTGTTTAAAGTTGGTCACCGTCAATCTGCTACTCTCAGCGTACAAGTGGCATTTCTATCGTCTGACCTAACGGCAGAAGATAAACACGCCACGATAAGACCACGAGACATATTGCTGACACTCGCCTACTTCGTTAGAGCGACAAGTCAAATAATCTGCTGGTGTGTGTACCGAAGGTCTTATAGTACGCACACCACATTAAGTTTCAATGCAGTCCTTCAAAGAAAACTTCTGCCTTTTAGTAGAAACACAAAATAAGAACAAGCCTTAAATTCTACAGACTCCTTGATTTATATAGGGTTCGTTTTAGGAATAGCAATAGAGGAACATACATTCATATGAAAAGGGCATTTGGTTCTATGTTTCTAATAGAATCCTGACTTCCGTTCTTATGTAATTATTTATCTATAATGTTGTGTTTAGGAAGAAGCTATAGTTTTTTGTATTCGTTATGGTCTTAATGGATTTGTCTAAAAATAAACGCAGCCGAGACGTATCTGTACACGGATTCGTTACAGATTTGAAGCGCACGCCGCGGCATGGCCGGTACCACGTTGTGAAACAGCCTGTAGAAGCGCCTTGTGACGTAGCTCGGATAGCAGAGTGGGGACTCGCTCGCTCGCTCTTCAGGTTACCGACAGACTATACTCCCAAAGATCCAGTGTGGATTGTAACGATCGTATGCCAGGGAAACTTGGCAGATATTCTCATGCGCTAATGCTGAACCGATTTAGTTCCAGCATTAGCCACCAGGTGCAAACCTGGCGCTGTAAATGGAAAAAAGACCTGTAGAAAGATTTCCACATCTAATGAATTAGGAAGAAGACGTGGGCAGAAATGGTGAAACAAGCGAGAAAGGGATAATGTTGATTTTACCATTAACCTTCGCTAACACAGTTCGTTCAATATGAGCTTCGGAGACACCGACGAGATACTGTACAGCGCCGTATTTGCACCTGCTGGTCAAAATTGTAACTAATTTTTTCAAGTGTAATTCGGTTCAGCATTAACACTTTAAATTATCTACCAAACTTTCCCGACACGATAATTACAGCCCACATTAGTCTTCTTTGAGTAGCTGCACTTTAATCATAACTACTTAGTTCAACTGGACGAATCAGACTGTACATCTGGCCGTAATGGGGACTAGGTTTACCAAGTGACGAGTTACAGCTACCTTCCAAATAAAATTGTTGCACATAGTAATCTTGCAGTTGCAAGCGTGGGGAATGATCACGGAAAATGTCTTTGTGAGCAGCCGGGATAACATGAAGTTAATGTCACTAAATTTCTTCCCGATGAGGAGCCGAAAAGACAGATAGCACAAACGTAGAAGGCGACAGAATGTGCAAGTGAAACGTTGAAATTAGTAAGTCGATGATGTGTGAATTGCGAAAGGAGTGAAACGGTGCCGACTTAAGTGTCTATCCCAAAGAAGGAGAAGAAGAATAAGAAGAACAAGCAGCAGCAAAGTGCACAAAATAAATAGCCCATCGACGATATGGATATAATGTTTTATTAAGCAGCAGTTACTGTGATGTAATTAACAATACAAACAAATATCAACTCCACGGAAAGGTTGCAGTTTTTGTTGCACAACTCCAAAGCTACGAAGGGAACTCCGATATTTAGTTTTAAAAGGCGACAGAATAAACGAGTCGTCAAGTGCGCGAACGAGACAATTTCAAATTATGTTTTTTTTTTTAAAGAATTTTTAGCATATTGCGGCCCCGTCAGCAACTGTGAAAGACTAATATTTTGAAGGATCAGCCTCAGTTGCGCAAATTTTCTGGTCTTTGCCAGGTTTCGACTAAATTAATCTAGCCTTCTTCAGAAAGCCATCGTAGTTACCGTTACCAACCGACCGCGTGGTGAAGAGATGCCGAGCTGGACTTCAGTCAAGTAGTTTTAATTCGACATGGTACCACAGTACTATACGTTTTAATTTTAATGTTGACTGTGCCTTACTTTGGCATGTTATAGTAATTTTATGCTTCTAAAGAAGTCTAGGTTAGTTTAACCGAAACCTGGTAAACACCAGAAAATTTGCGCAACTGAGGCTGATCCTTCAAAATACACTCCTGGAAATGGAAAAAAGAACACATTGACACCGGTGTGTCAGACCCACCATACTTGCTCCGGACACTGCAAGAGGGCTGTACAAGCAATGATCACACGCACGGCACAGCGGACACACCAGGAACTGCGGTGTTGGCCGTCGAATGGCGCTAGCTGCGCAGCATTTGTGCACCGCCGCCGTCAGTGTCAGCCAGTTTGCCGTGGCATACGGAGCTCCATCGCAGTCTTTAACACTGGTAGCATGCCGCGACAGCATGGACGTGAACCGTATGTGCAGTTGACGGACTTTGAGCGAGGGCGTATAGTGGGCATGCGGGAGGCCGGGTGGACGTACCGCCGAATTGCTCAACACGTGGGGCGTGAGGTCTCCACAGTACACCGATGTTGTCGCCAGTGGTCGGCGGCAGATGCACGTGCCCGTCGACCTGGGACCGGACCGCAGCGACGCACGGATTCACGCCAAGACCGTAGGATCCTACGCAGTGCCGTAGGGGACCGCACCGCCACTTCCCAGCAAATTAGGGACACTGTTGCTCCTGGGGTATCGGCGAGGACCATTCGCAACCGTCTCCATGAAGCTGGGCTACGGTCCCGCACACCGTTAGGCCGTCTTCCGCTCACGCCCCAACATCGTGCAGCCCACCGCCAGTGGCGTCGCGACAGGCGTGAATGGAGGGACGAATGGAGACGTGTCGTCTTCAGCGATGAGAGTCGCTTCTGCCTTGGTGCCAATGATGGTCCTATGCGTGTTTGGCGCCGTGCAGGTGAGCGCCACAATCAGGACTGCATAGGACCGAGGCACACAGGGCCAACACCCAGCATCATGGTGTGGGGAGCGATCTCCTACACTGACCGTACACCACTGGTGATCGTCGAGGGGACACTGAATAGTGCACGGTACATCCAAACCGTCATCGAACCCATCGTTCTACCGTTCCTAGACCGGCAAGGGAACTTGCTGTTCCAACAGGACAATGCACGTCCGCATGTATCCCGTGCCACCCAACGTGCTCTAGAAGGTGTAAGTCAACTACCCTGGCCAGCAAGATCTCCGGATCTGTCCCCCATTGAGCATGTTTGGGACTGGATGAAGCGTCGTCTCACGCGGTCTGCACGTCCAGCACGAACGCTGGTCCAACTGAGGCGCCAGGTGGAAATGGCATTGCAAGCCGTTCCACAGGACTACATCCAGCATCTCTACGATCGTCTCCATGGGAGAATAGCAGCCTGCATTGTTGCAAAAGGTGGATATCCACTGTACTAGTGCCGACATTGTGCATGCTCTGTTGCCTGTGTCTATGTGCCTGTGGTTCTGTCAGTGTGATCATGTGATGTATCTGACCCCAGGAATGTGTCAATAAAGTTTCCCCTTCCTGGGACAATAAATTCACAGTGTTCTTGTTTCAATTTCCAGGAGTGTATTTGGTTTTTTTCTTTTTTTTTTACGAGAAAATAAGTGGTTCATTCAGACGAAACGTGCATTCACACTTATATCACTGTGACTATGTCTCATCACAGTAGTAATGTTCGAGGAGTAGTGTCAGACAAATATCCGGTCGGTTTTTAATTGTTCTCCTATGCAGGGCATTGCTGTACAGACGTATAACACGTCACAGCACAGCGCTCCAGTTGTAAGAATGCTGGAGTGTACGCCCTTACTACCTCATCGCCTTCTTTCTCGGGTATAAAGATGAAGGTACTACTTCCCTGGGCGTAATGCTCTTCTCACTTCACTATGTGGGACAGATGCCAAGACTGGAAGCCAAGCACACCGTGTAGGCCTAAGTGCTTCTGAGATTACTGTCATTACCTCTCTTAGTAGGACGTACACCTTAACTACATGGGCGCCGTTGTACTACACAGGCGCTCGATATTCTGTCAAGGCATACACAAGCGCTACAGGTCTGGTACCCATGTAGTAAATGCCAGATTATTAAAAACACAATTGCAGCTCTCCATTTTCTGCATCATCCCTTGTAAACGGGATCTACGAGAGCATGCTGAAAAGTATACCTCCGTATGTTTTGCATGAAAATTCTTAGTGCTTTTTAAATAAAACAAATGTTATTAACATCCTACATTTTTATTCTTCATGTCTTCATATGTATTTCTTAACATAGTCTCCCCGGCGGCGGATACATTTCTCCCGACGAGTTTGCTGATACCGTCAATGCAGAATGTTTGGCTTTGTTGACAGAGCCACAACGTCATATCTCCCAGCGCCGCGTCATCACTGTCAAAGTGAAGTCCTGGAAGGCGTTCTTTAGGTTTTGGAAACAGATTAAAATCGGATGGGCCAAGTCAGAAATGTATGGAGAATGAGCAATGACAGTGAACCCAAAGCGTCGGCTTGTTGCAGATGTCGCAGGGCTCGGATGTTGTCTGGTATTGTCTGCTGAAGGAGGCTCCATCTGTGGACGTACTCTTCGAATTCGAAACTCTATTACAGAACGCTGTTTCTCACGCACCGTCCTAGTTACATTACACACCGCCATGTTCCACGCTACAATTCGGAGCTCTCTAGTGACAGAGGGCGGAAGATACAGGGCGACACACGGGAAACGGACGGTTTTTAATGAAATAATACTCAGCCAACTTTAAAATTAATGCATGTTCATTTACACAAAATCAAAGCTCATTATTTGCCATTTTAGTTAACAAAGTTATTCGTGAAAAATAATGTCGTCAAGGTGATGTCCATCATTTCGAATACAGGACTCAAGTCTCTTCCCAAAGTCCTCCATCACACGGACTAAAATCTCTGCAGGGATGGCAGCAATTTCTTGAATGATTGCATTCTTCAACTCGTACAAATTTCGTGGTTTGTGGTTATTGACACAGTTCTTAAGGTACCCGCACAGAAAAAAGTCACGTACTGACAATTCGGGAGACCTGGGAAGCCAAGGAACATTGCCAAAACGTGAGATAATCCGGCCAGGAAACATGCATCTAAGAATTGTCATTGAAGTGTTTGCGGTGTGTGATGTTGCCCCATCCTGCTGGAACCAAACGCGTTTTAAAGGGATTCGTCGTCTTCTTAGTTCTGGTTTCAAGAATGTTTCAAGCATAAGAATGTAACGAAGCGAATTAACAGTAACTGTGGTCCCTGTAACGAACCGAATTAACGGTAACTGTGGCCCCGTCTCTTTTTTTTTTTAAAAAAAAACAGAGCCAAGGGCACACCAGACTGTTACTTTTTCTGAGTGTAGAGGACACTGGTGGATAAGGTGTGGATGCTCCAGAGCCCAGTAACGTAGGTTTTGCTTATTCACCGTCACGTTTAAATGAAAATGAGCTTCATCGCTCATCGATAAAATTTCATTTTCATTCGATCCCAAAATCACTTGCATTCTGTAAACGAAGTCTTCTCGTACAGCTAAATCAGTTTCCTTAAGTTGTTGGACAATGATCATTTTGTAGGGATGGAATTTTAATTCTTTATGCAAAATTCGTCTAACCGATTCACGATTGATTCGTAACTCACTAGCGTGACGTCTAGCTGACCGACCTGGGCTTCTGACTGCCGCTTGCCTTACCCTTTCAACATTTTCTGGTGTCGTTACTCTGCGTCTCGAGCCAGGATGCTTCTTATCCAGTATGTTTCCAGAGTATCTGAACTTTTCCACCCATTTGAGGATTATGTTACGGCTCGGAACAGCTCCATGTCGACCGACATTAAACCGCGCACGAAACAATCGCTGCGTAGCAATAATAGACTCACCACTTTTCACGAAACTGTCATAGACAAACACTCGACGTTACAAGTCCCACTGCTCCATAGTGACTGAGTAAATGAAATGGCGTCTTGTGTGGATCACAATTATCCCCACCATGGCCACCTCCCACCACCGCGCCCTCTGTACTACGCAGTTCAAACCTGTCCGTCTCCCGTGTGTCACCCCGTATGTAAACATGAAGAATAAAGATTTATTACGTTAATAATGTTTGTATTATTTAAAAATCTTCAAGTGTCTTCAAATAAAAAATTAGTAGGCACTACTTTTCACCACTTTCTCGTATATGATACCTTTCGGCCCAGCGTCACTCCCAGACATTTGGGTCTGTCTTCGTACCTTAAGCACTACGCATTCACGGATAGTTGACACTGTGTATTTGTGTCCCTGTTATTGAGGTGCATTACCGTACTCTCTCATTTGGATTAGGATGCAAATGCCGCTTGGTGTAGTACTTACTTAATACTTGTAGATCCTTATTTAGTTTGGCTTTAATATCTTAAACGTTTGACCCTAGTATGTTACGACCAGGTCATAGGCTTATGCAAATATCCAAGTGCACAGTTCCGCCATGTCATAAGTATAAATTAAAGAAGAGAGGATATAATGTTGACTCCTGTGGTAAGCCATTGTTCAGTGCTATTTGCTACGATATTTTCAAATAGTTTGTATGGAGTGCACCTTAAGGAGACTGATCAGAAATTCTCTATGCTGTCTCTTGCTTTATCTTTTTCCGTACTGGCTATTAATTAAGATATATTCCAGTTCTTTGGAATGTTGCCTGTTTTAATACATTTCGTATAGAATCTTGCTCCATACGATTGCCTAGGTTCCTCAGAAACTCTGTTATATCATGTACCACTCAGCGTTCCTTCTGCAAAAACTAGAGGGATTACGATTATTGTAAGCTATTGTAAGCTGCCCACATCATGCTGCCCGCGAGTTAATCCAACATTTAACTGCATGAAATGACGTAATCCGGTACCTCGTTGTAGCACTCTCTTGGGACGTCGCACTCGCAAACGATCATCAATAATGTTAAGGCATACTTTGCTCTCACTATTAAACCCAGCTCATTCCATTTAAACTTGCTGCTGTGTCTTTCCACGGCAATGTAATTTGAATTAATTGCCTTTAGTGTCCCATAATATCCTCATTCATATATGGTGTTTTTACATCGCGAGCATGGAGGTGCTTAACTCAGTGAAAATAAAGGTTACAAAAACAGGAATACTGCATAGCATCACCCCATGGAAATGTAGTGTTTCTAGGTTACATCACAAGCGGCGTTCATGTTTCACCTTTCAGTAGAGTATAAGCTGCTTTATGCATACACTTTGACATGCTGTTAATGAGAAATGTGGTCTAAAGCGTATTTGAACAGAAATACGTTGAAAGTGTATAACGACACTGTTTCCAGGAAGCTACGAAAAATCACAAAAAATAGCCAGAACATTTAATACTGTCTATAGAATGGGGCAACGTGTGAGTAAAGAAATGAAAGAAAGTTCTTCTAAAAGATCTGATGTCCGATGTTAGTACTTGTTTAAGGGTCCATTCTCCTCAATCAGTCTATAATATAACTGATTTCTAGGTTTTTTTGTATTGGAAAAACTAATGAAGCAATCAGCGTATATCTTTTTGCACATTATTTATTGATTCTTGATCAACATATTCTGATATTTTAAGAAATTCAGTCGTCGTTAAGCCCCCCGCTTGAAGAGTTAAACTTGCTCTGTCCAAAATAAAGATGTGTCCATGACGAAAGTCCTGCAGCCTGAAAATCTTGTCTGAAATCAGAAACCAAACAATTTTCTTAATCTATAGGATATTGTACAGCGAATAAAAGAGCAGTTGTTCGAAATTTGACAAAATAACAAAATGGCGGACTTTTGAAAAAACAAGTAGTTTTTTCGTGGGTTTGGACACGTTCTTTGCTGTGACTAATGAATAAATTAAAATAAAATTAGCCTATTACTCCTTGCGAACAAGTCAAGGAATAATTCTGCCAAACTTCCTCAGCTTAATATACAGTGTTATTGCAAGCTGACTGAGTACAGTGCATGTCAAGCTGGGGGAATGAATTGCCGGGGCATGTCCGCAAGGGTTAATAAAATGGTTCAAATGGCTCTGAGCGCTATGAGATTTAACTTCTGAGGTCATCAGTCCCCCAGAACTTAGAACTACTTAAACCTAACTAACCTAAGGACATCACACACACCCGTGCCCGAGGCAGGTTTCGAACCTGCGACCGTAGCGGTCGCGCGGTTCCAGACTGTAGCGCCTGAACCGCTCGGCCACTCCGGACGGCAAGGGTTAATAGGCTATTTTCTTTAATTTCAATTTATTCATTAGTTGGTGCAAAAACGTGCCCAAACCCACGACAAAACTACATTTTTGTTTGGAAAGCCGTCATTTTATTATTTTGTCAAATTTAAAAAAAAATCTGTGCTTACTCTGTGTGCACTATCCTAAAGATTAAGAAACTTTTTTGGTTTTTGATTTCAGATAAGATTTGTAGGCTGCGTGATAGACACGCCTCATTTAGGACAGACCGCCTTTAATTCCTCGAATTGGGGGGGGGGGGGGGGAGGGGGCTTAATGATGACTGAATTTCTCTAAAAACTCTGAAATTGTTGCTCACGAATTACTAGATAATGTGCAAAAAGAATAGCGTTGAGTGCTTCATTAGTTTTCCAAGCAAAAAATCGTAAAAATCGCTTGTTTTATAGGCTGACTGAGGAGAATGGATACTTAGCCGTACAAAATGTATCAGCCATTGATAAGTCAGATTATTATAGCCCAGGGAAAGACGGTACGAAATGAGACTACACCGAGCTGCAGCACAGCACATACAGCAATGAATTACTTGTTATTGTCGATGACTGTGCCTAAGAGGTCCATAGGAACTGCGTGCTATTCCTTTTGTTCAAAAATGTTCAAATGTGTGTGAAATCTTATGGGACTTAACTGCTAAGGTCATCAATCCCTAAGCTTACACACTACTTAAGCTAAATTATCCTAAGGACAAACATACACATCCATGCCCGAGGGAGGACTCGAACCTCCGCTGGGACCAGCCGCACAGTCCGTGACTGCAGCGCCACAGACCGCTCGGCTAATCCCGCGCGGCTATTCCTTTTGTGATGCTGTTCTCAGCACGACAGGGTTCTGGCGAAGCAGATTTGTAAACAGCAACATCCTACTGCAGAACGCGAAATAGTTTTTCAGTGGAAAATACACAGAGAACTGAGTCACGGAAATATCGTGCAGCATTTTCGACTGTTGCGTATAAACAGCAGCTGACGATCTCCACGGAGCTCACTAGTTTTCTTACATTATTCTCACACACTCCAATAGAGACGTTTCTAGTAAGACTTCGCTGCCCAACCCGCTTACTCACCACTGTTGTGAAACCAGTTTGACACGGCGCTTGACCGCAGCCAATGCGATTATGTGAAGCCGGCCCGCGTCGCCCAAGCAGCGTGCCTTCCTGTTTCGACTGATGAGTAGAATATCCACGAGGAAAAGATATCCTTGCTGCCAACCAGACAGATAGTATCACCTGCTGTAATAGACTCCCAAACCGGTATCTGTTACGTGTATTACAAAATTACCGATCTACATCTACATCTACATCCATACTCCGCAAGCCACTTGACGGTGTGTGGCAGAGGGTACCTTGAGTACCTCTATCGGTTCTCCCTTCTATTCCAGTCTCGTATTGTTCGTGGAAAGAAGGATTGTCGGTATGCCTCTGTGTGGGGTCTAATCTCTCTGATTTTATCCTCGTGGCCTCTTCGCGAGATATACGTAGGAGGGAGCAATATACTGCTTGACTCCTCGGTGAAGGTATGTTCTCGAAACTTCAACAAAAGCCCGTACCGAGCTATTGAGCGTCTCTCCTGCAGAGTCTTCCACTAGAGTTTATCTATCATCTCCATGACGCTTTCGCGATTACTAAATGATCCTGAAACGAAGCGCGCTGCGCTCCGTTGGATCTTCTCTATCTCTTCTGGTACGGATCCCACACTGCTGAGCAGTATTCAAGCAGTGGGCGAACAAGCGTACTGTAACCTACTTCCTTTGTTTTCGGATTGCATTTCCTTAGGATTCTTCCAATGAATCTCAGTCTGGCATCTGCTTTATCGACGATCAACTTTATATGAGCATTCCATTTTAAATCACTCCTAATGCGTACTCCCAGATAATTTATGGAATTAACTGCTTCCAGTTGCTGACCTGCTATATTGTAGCTAAATGATAAGGGATCCTTCTTTCTATGTATTCGCAGCACATTACACTTGTCTACATTGAGATTCTATTGCCATTCCCTGCACCATGCCTCAATTCGCTGCAGATCCTCCTCCATTTTAGTACAATTTTCCATTGTTACAACCTCTCGATATACCACAGCATCATCCGCAAAAAGCCTCAGTGAACTTCCGATGTCATCCACAAAGTCATTTATGTGTATTGTGAACAGCAACGGTCCTACGACACTCCCCTGCGGCACACCTGAAATCACTCTTACTTCGGAAGACTTGTCTCGATTGAGAATAACATGCTGCGTTCTGTTATCCAGGAACTCTTCAATCCAATCACACAATTGGTCTGATAGTCCATATGCTCTTACTTTGTTCATTAAACGACTGTGGGGAACTGTATCGAACGCCTTGCGGAAGTCAAGAAACACGGCGTCTACCTGGGAACCCGTGTCTATGGCCCTCTGAGTCTCGTGGACGAATAGCAAGGCTGGGTTTCACACGATCGTCTTTTTCGAAACCCATGCTGATTCCTGCAGAGTAGATTTCTAGTCTCAAGAAAAGTCATTATACTCGAACATAATACGTGTTCCAAAATTCTACAACTGATCGACGTTAGAGATATAGGTCTATAGTTCTGCACATCTGTTCTACATCCCTACTTGAAAACGGGGATGACTTGTGCCCTTTTCCAATCCTTTGGAACGCTACGATCTTCTAGAGACCTACGATACACCGCTGCAAGAAGGGGGGCAAGTTCCTTCGCGGACTCTGTGTAAAATCGAACTGGTATGCCATCAGGTCCAGCGGCCTTTCCTCGTTTGAGCGATTTTAGTTGTTTCTCTATCCCTCTGTCGTCTATTTCGATATCCACCATTTTGTCATCTGTGCGACAATCTAGAGAAGGAACTACAGTGCAGTCTTCCTCTGTGAAACAGCTTTGGAAAAAGGCATTTAGTATTTCGGCCTTTAGTCACACCGGCCTTTAGTATTTCGACCTTTAGTCAGCATTTAGAACACCGATGTGTTTCTTCACGTTCCAGTAACATTAGTGCGACCGTCTGTCAAACGCCTGAATGACCACCTTTCGCAGCTCGGACAGTGGCGAGACGTGCTGGAAGAGAGTCAGTGATGTTCTGGAAGATACCTACAGGGTTGTGGAGCCAAGCCGACTCCTGTGCCGGTGGGGATCCATGACGCGAACACCCCACTGGAGGTGGTCCTAAAGGCTCTCAATTAGGTTTAAACCTGGAGAATATGGTGGCCAGAGGAGTACGTTAAACCCATCCTGGTGCCCTTCGAACCACGCACGAGCACTATGACTGGTGTGAAAGGCTGCATTGTCCTGCTGGCAGATGCCACCGTTCCAAGGAAAAATAAACTGCATGCAGTAGCATAGATACATACCACTGTTGATCCATTGTTTCTTCCAGAACGACGAGCTCACTCACGGAATGCCAGACCTTCCGACGACTGCTGAAAGGTGTTTTCTTTCGGACGTTTCATGCCATACGGATTGGGGTTGGGTTGTTTGGGGAAGGAGACCAGACAGCCGGGTCATCGGTCTCATCGGATTAGGGAAGGACGGGGAAGGAAGTCGGCCGTGCCCTTTGAAAGGAACCATCCCGGCATCTGCCTGGAATGATTTAGGGAAGTCACGGAAAACCTAAATCAGGATGGCTGGACGTGGGATTGAACCGTGGTTCAAATGGTTCAAATGGCTCTGAGCACTATGGTACTTAACATCTTAGGTCATCAGTCCCCTAGAACTTAGAGCTACTTAAACCTAACTAACCTAACTGCCCGAGGCAGGATTCGAACCTGCGACCGTAGCAGTCCCGCGGTTCCGGACTGCAGCGCCTAGAACTGCATGGCCACCGCGGCCGGCTGAACCGTGGTCCTCCCGAATGCCATACAGGCCAACCGCCATACCTACGATGGAGCGTAAAACGTGATTCAGCTGAAAAGCCCACGTATCGCCACTCAGTGAACGTCCAGTTGCAGTATTGGCGTACAAATTCCAGCCTTAGTCGCCGATGGACAGCACTCAGCCTGTGTGCACGATTCAGGCGCCTGCTGTGTAGGCCCATATGCAGCAACATTCGTTGAACAGTCACTGAGAAGACACTGTTGGTAGCCCCTTGGTTCATCTGGATGGTCAGCTGCTCAACAGTTGCACGGCTATTCGCCTGTGCACATCTCTGCAGCCGTTGTTCACCCCTGTCATCTATGACCCGTGGTGCACCATAGTAGTTTCGGTGCCGGTTTTCGACAGCGCCATTTTGCCTTCCACGCTATACTTTAACCACGGCGACACGGGAACAGTTGCCAAACTTATCAGTTTCGGAAATACTTTCAAAAGCTAGTGATCATGCACACTTGAACGTCAGATTCGTCGCTCCGTTTCCGCATTACGCCAACGACTGCACTATTTTCCGTGTCCGTCGACTCACTTTATATAGCCTCCATTGCTAGTGCTGGCATCTACCGTCTGTGAGTAGTTATTGCAGGCTGACGTCGAACGTAGGCGGTGGTCACATTAATGTGACTGAAGCTTGTAACCTCTTATGTGTTCAACGTGTTATCAGATGGAAATTAATTCCTCAAATTTCTCACCGAAAGTAACTGTGAAAGGTACCAAAAGTTCCTGCTAAATGTCCTTAAAGCCCCAATATCAAGCATCGATCGACTATTACAGTTTGCTGCATATAGGTGGAGTATTAAAACTAGGTTACACGACGACGCTAGGTTGCACGCAACTGCACTACCGGCCACTGCATATAGGTGGAGAATTGAGCCTAGGTTACACGACGACGCCAGGTTGCACGCAACTGCGCTACCGGCCACTGCGCCTGCGTGCAACTCATTGGACAAACTAAACACTTTCAGCTCGTTCCAACTTCGACAACACTAGTAGCATGAGTCTTGAGGTGTCGGTACAGTGTGAACATACTGAGATACGAAGTGAGGGACGGAGGATAATGTTCGTTTTTTGGATATCTGTGGTTTGCATAGGTGTTTGTGAGACTTAACTGATGTTGATTATAAAAACAAGCAGCGACATGTTACTGAGCTTGAGACCGTCATATGTAATGTAAACACAAATAGGTTGACAATATCTGGCTACAGGGCAAAATTTATTAAATTAAGGGCACATATAGAAATGAATTTAAAAAAATACAGACCATAAAAACATCTGGCTGTGGAACTGCTCACGTGTGCAACTCGAAAATCCTGTGCTTCGAGATGACCGATTATTTTTTAAGGAAAACTGTTGAGAGGAGGAAAGCCTACATACAAATCAGGAAAGCTGAATTCTTTATTCAATATTCATTTATTTAAAACGTCACAGCAGTGCTTCCCATTCACAAACGGCCACCTCGAAGCTCGGATTTTCGTCTTGCACACGTGAGCAGTTCCACAGCCATATGTTTTTATGGCGTGTATTTTTTTAAATTCATTTCTATATGTGCCCTTAATTTAATAAATTTTGCCCTACAGCCAGGTATTGTCAACCTATTTGTGTTTACATTACATATGACGGTCTCAAGCTCAGCAACATGTCGCTGCTTGTTTTTATAATCATCTCTGAAGTGAAACGTTACCACGGTACAGATCCATCTTCATAGTAGTAGTTTGCAAAACATTATTTTCTTAAAGCAGCGTAAGTAGAAATATTATTTGCTATTAATGTTAATAATTATTGCTTTTAATGGGAAGCTGTCATCACTAACTAAAACTATATCTTGTAATAGACCAAGAGTTCTGGACTGTTCTGCACGCAATGTGATTTGTAATTTCAGTTCTGGCGACAACGTTTCATGCATTACAGTACCTTTATTCCTTGTTGTATTATTAACTATATTTAGAAGAAATATTAACTGTTCAGGTGACATTCTAAGACGATTTAAATAACTTCTTGGGCCTTTCAGTAAAATTTCCTCCAGGAACGTCGTTGAGCAACCGAGTTGTTCTTTTCTTTATCCAGTCACGAACCCAAACACGTTTCTCATTTCTTTTCTTATGCAGCGATTCCAAGCAAACGAGCGTTTGCTCCGCCACAATTCGTGCAGCTGCCAAAACTTTGATTTCAGACACGACTCAGGCGTCCAAGAAATGTCAAAAGTGAAATATGTCTACAGTAGGCATACATGAAACAATTTGCTGCAACTCCTTCCAGGCAGTGAGTGGCGCAACCCAGTGTCGTCGTGTAATTTTTTTTTATTTTTTTTTCCTCAGTCTTCTGCCTGGTTTGATGCGGCCCGCCACGGCTTCCTCTCCTGTACTAACACCTCTTCATCTCAGAGTAGCACTTGCAACCTATGTCCTCAATTATTTGCTGGATGTATTCCAATCTTTGTCTTCCTCTAAGTTTTTGCCCTCTACAGCACATTCTCAGAAATTTCTTCCTCAAATTAAGGGCGATATTTGATTATAGTAGAGACTTCTTTTGGCCAGGAATGCCATTTTTGCCATTGCTAGTCTGCTTTAGATGTCCTCCTTGCTCTGTCCGTCATTGGTTCTTTTACTGAGTAGGTAGCAGAATTCCTTAACTTCATCTACTTCGTGACCATCAATCCTGATGTTAAGTTTCTCGCTGTTCTAATTTCTACTACTTTTCAATACCTTCGTCTTTCTTCCATTTACTCTCAGACCATACTCTGTACTCATTAGCGCCGGTCGGTGCGGCCGTGCGGTTCTAGGCGCGTCAGTCTGGAACCGCGAGACCGCTACGGTCGCAGGTTCGAATCCTGCCTCGGGCATGGATGTGTGTGATGTCCTTAGGTTAGTTAGGTTTAAGTCGTTCTAAGTTCTAGGGGACTGATGACCTCAGCTGTTAAGTCCCATAGTGCTCAGAGCCATTTTTGTACTCATTAGCCTGTTTATTCCATTCAGCAGATCATGTAATTCTTCTTCACTTTCACTCAAGATAGCAATGTCATCAGCGAATCGTATGATTGATATCCTTTCACCTTCAATTTTAATTCCACTCCTGAACCTTTCTTTTATTTCCATCATTACTTCCAAGATGTACAGATTGAACAGCATGGGCGAAGGCCTACATCCTTGTCTTACACCCGTTATAATACGAGCACTTAGTTCTTGGTTGTCCACTCTTATTATTCCCTCTTGGTTGTTGTACATATTGTATATGACCCGTCTCTCCCTATAGCTTACCTCCACTTTTTTCAGAATTTCGAACATCCTGTACCATTTTACATTGTCTACCGCTTTTTCCAGGTCGAGAAATCCTACAAACGTGTCTTGATTTTTCTTTAGTCTTGCTTCCATTATTAACCGCAACTTCAGAATTGCCTCTCTGTTGCCTTTACCTTTCCTAAAGCCAAACTGATCATCATCTAGCGCACCCTCAATTTTCTTTCCCGTTCTTCTGTATATTATTCTTGTAAGCAACTTGGATGCATGAGCTGTTAATCTGATTGTGCGATAATTCTCGCACTTGTCAGCTCTTGCCGTTTTCGGAATTGTGTGAATGGTGCTTTTCCGAAAGTCAGATGGTATGTCGCCAGACTCATACATTCTACACACCAACGGGAACAGTCGTTTTGTTGCCACTTTCCCCAATGATTTTAGAAATTCTGATGGAATGTTATCCCTTCTGCCTTATTTGATCTTAAGTCCTCCAAAGATCTTTTAAATTCTGATTCTAATACTGGATACCCTATCTCTTCTAAATCGAATCCTTTTTCTTCTTCTATCACATCAGACAAATCTTCTCCCTCATAGAGGCTTTCAGTGTATTCTTTCCACCGCCCCGCTCTCTCCTCTGCATTTAACAGTGGAATTGCCGTTGCACTGTTAATGTTATCACCCTAGCTTTTAATGTCACGGAAGATTGCTTTGACTTTGCCCTTTGCTGAGTCTGTCCTTCCGACAATCATTTCTTTTTCGATGCTTCACATTTTTCCTGCAGCCATTTCGTCTTAGCTTCCCTGTACTTCCTATTTATTTCATTCCTCAGCGACTTGTATTTCAGTATTCCTGAGTTTCCCGGAACATTTTTGTACCTCCTCCTTTCATCGATCAATTGAAGTGTTTCTTCTGTTACCCATGGTTTCTTCGCAGTTACCTTCTTTGTACCTATGTTTTTCTTTCGAGCTTCTGTGATGGCCCTTTTTAGAGATGTCTATTCCTCTTCAACTGTACTGCCTACTGAGCTATTCCTTATTACTATAGCCTCACAGAACTTTAAGCGTATCTCGTCATTCCTTAGTACTTCCGTATCCCACTTCTTTACTTATTGATTCTTCCTGACTAATGTCTTAAACTTCCGCCCACTTTTCATCACTACTATATTGTGATCTGAGTCTATATCTACTCCTGGATGCCCCGTACAATCCAGTTGATTTCGGAATCTCTGTCTGACCACGATGTAACCTAACTGAAATCTTCCCGTGTCACCCGGCCTTTTCCAAGTATACCTCTTCCTCTTGTGACTCTTGAACAGAACATTCGCTTTTACTCGCTTAAACTTGTTACACACCTCAGCTAGTCTTTCTCCTGTCTCATTCCTTGTCCCAAGCCCATATTCTCCTGTGACGTTTTCTTCTACTCCTTCCCCTACAACTGCATTCCATTCCCCCATCACTATCAGATTTTCATCCCCCTTTACATACTGTATTACCCTTGCAGTATCGTGATACACTCTCTCTATCTCTTAATATTCAGCTTGCGGCCTCAGCATGTATACCCGAACTATCGTTGTCGATGTTGGTTTGCTGCCGATTCTGATAAGAACAACTCTGTCACTGAACTGTTCACAGTAACACACACTCTGCCCTATCTTCCTTTTCATAACGAATCCTACTCCCGTTATACCATTTTCTGCTGCTGTTGATATTACCCTTTACTCATTTGACCAGAAATCCTTGTCTTCTTTCCACTGCACTTCACTGACCACTACTATATCTAGGTTGAGCCTTCGCATTTTCCCTTTTACGATTTTCTAGTTTTCCTACCACGTTCAAGCATCTGACATTCCACGCCCCGACTCGTAGAACGTTATCCTTTCGTTGAGTATTCAATCTTTTTCTCATGATAACCTCTCCTTTGGCAGTCCCCTCCCGAAGATCCGAGTGGGGGACTATTCCGGAATCTTTTGCCAATGGAGAGATCATCATGAAATTTCTTCAATTACAGGCCACATGTCCTGTGGATTAGAGTGCTGCAAAGCTCAATGTTTGACCGGACACGGCTCGCCTGTTGACGGCGGGACCGAGCCGCTCGTGTCCGGCCCCACTCAACTCGGCTCGGCCACGTACTCGCCCCATGTCTGTTGTCCGGATTCCGGACACGCGGATAACCGAGCATGACCGGTCACCCCTGACGTCTCACCTCACCTCGCCCCGGCTCGCTGCACTGTACTGTACAAGTCCACCGTCTCTCTCTCTCTCTCTCTCTCTCTCTCTCTCTCTCTCTCTCTCTCTCTCTCTCTGTCACACACACACACACACACACACACACAGAGTATTTGTCTCTCTCTCTTTTAATACAAAAGTAACGTTTCCAAGAACGAGTACGTGACACAGCTAAATTCATAAAGCACTTGTAATAAAGTAATATGATATTTCAACACAATCGCGGATAGGAGATGTAGCAATTTTATGTCTGGAAGTGATCACAGTCTTCTCACAAACGAAAGTCAAGGGTCGATTTTTAATCTTTTGTACCTCCTCTTAAAAAATACATATCTGTTAGTACACATCAATTACGCTAGTTAATTATAAATCTATGGCGTGTCGTAATGAAACAGTGTTTTTAACTGCAGTAATTACTCACTTGACAGTCAGTGTCATTGACACTGCAAATTTGTTGCAGTTTGTGAAACCGAAGAAGAACTAACTGGATTGTCGGTTCTTTTTCGCCTTCTAATTCATCTGTGGCCTCTTTAAATGGTCTCAGAAAATGCGTAATTTTTCCTCCAAGCTCACTATCATATTCTTGCAATCTGTAAGCGGAGTGCTTTTCCGTCAGCAAAGCAGCAACTTCGGTATACTGAGTGTGTAAGGATTCCAGCATAGTGTACAAGCTTGTCCAGCGTGTGCAGACCTTTTGTTTCAACGATTATTTCAAAGACGAGCAGAGGCCATTTTTCTTAATGAACCTCACAATGCATTTTGCAGTATATATTGTTGATGCGATGTTCGGGCATGATGTAACAAGAAGTTATCTTCATCGAAAGTATGGCTAAGTGCTGTGTTTACACAATGAGCAGCACAAGGAATCCTTTCTTGATTTTGCTAAGCCTTTATTACATTAGCAACCTGGTCGGAGACAAAAACAAAACTGTGCAACATGAGCGGCGAAATGTCCCAATCAGCCATCCTCTCTTCAATTGCTTTCATAATATTTACTCCCGTCTTCTTAACGTCAGGTAATTTTGTGGCAAATAAAACATTGTTCACAGGAGACCAATCTGTGTTAAAGTAATGTGTTGTAAGTGTCAAACAGTGCACCTGATTACGCGAATCAGTCCACATATCAACTGTCGCAGCACTAGTTTTATTAATAACTTCCGCAATAACAGAAGGCATTATGCTGCTTCGCATTGCATCAGCTTGTTCTTTGACATGTCTGCTTATAGTAGAGGGATGTGGCATGATATCTGCCACGTTAACTTCTCCATAATGCGCTTATAGATGTAATAATTCTTGGCCTAATTCTCTGAAACCTTTACCGGAAGCAGCATTAAGAGGCCTCATATCTTTAACACAGATTGCAACACATTTTGCTGTAATACTATTTTTTATTATTGCTGGTATTCCTGAGGGAGCTGTATCTTTGTGACCGAGGTTTCCTGCAACTGTGTTTCTTTAAATGAGGGTTTCTCGACTGGTAAAACAATAATGTAGAGCCATTTATGCACGATACGAACCCAGTAGTCGCACTGTTTTCGTCTACAACCAACAGAAATGTGCTCAATACTTGGCTTTTTAGACCTTCCCATTCCTTCAATGTGTAAATAATGGTTTCAAATGGTTCAAATGGCTCTGAGCACTATGGGACTCAACTGCTGAGGTCATTAGTCCCCTAGAACTTAGAACTAATTAAACCTAACTAACCTAAGGACATCACACACATCCATGCCCGAGGCAGGACTCGAACCTGCGACCGTAGCGGTCTCGCGGTTCCAGACTGCAGCGCCAGAACCGCGCGGCCACTTCGGCCGGCGGTTGATTTTGGGGAGGGGACCAAACATCGAGGTTATATGTCCCGTCAGATTATGGAAGGATGAGAAAGGAAGTCGGCCGTGCCCTTTCAAAGGATCCACCCGGAATTTAACTGAAGCGATTCAGGGAAATCACGGAGAGCCTAAATCACGATGGCCGGACGCGGGCACATTACAAGTGTTTGCAGTGAATGCAAGAAGTATTCGCGCTCCTAAACAAATCCCAGTTGTTTGGCTGGCGAATTTCTTATTTTCTATTTGTTCAAATGACTGTCATATAATATCGACTCATCAATCTTCCCTAAATGTTGACTTCTTTCCGACCCAAAATGTATGCATGCTACATTCCGTGCATGTTAACGTAATAATTTGTCCACAGGGACTATTAAAAGAAAAAAAAACAGGAAATTGCCCAATTCTTCCGGTCAGACACCCGAGTACTAATGAATACTCTTTTTTGTTTTTTCGAGAAAAATACTGCTGCATTTTTTCTCGTTAGCGCAGTAATTCGGTTCCTAAAAAAGTGACAGTGTATAAATATTTAGAGACCGAATACTTGTTACACTCACTACACAACGACATTGCCTTGCACTCACTTCCACATGTGTAATCTTTATTTCCCGTTTATAGAGACAGTTTTCAGATGAAAAGTCATTACGTGATTTCGTCTAAAACGACTTCCGACAAAGTTTTTAGAACGGTAGTCCGTGACACCCACGTTCAGTTGTTTTCTTGGACAAATCCTGTGTGTCGATACATGTTTTCAGTATGGTAAATGCAGTTAACTGACGCAGTTAATCGAGACGCTGCTATAATACATGACTCCTAAGTCTGATTGCAAAGTATGCTCGTACGTTCAAGCGACCTACCGTCTGTTTCCTTGAAATATAAAAAAAACTTGAGATCTCTTAATGCTTTCGTATTCCACGGTCGATAAATGCATAACCCAAATCTGTGTGCGTTCGTTTATGTCGACTACGAGTTCTTGGTGGTATCCGTGCCTAAGTATGTTTTTAATACAGAATTTCGGAAATGTGAGGAAAAAAGCGAAATATTTGTATAATACATTTGCATGGATATTGAACAATTGGAAATTATCTAGAAATACAAGTGAGTCATACGAAACTAAACATTTCACAGTGATTCTAAGGAAACATTCCTTCAGTTATGATCATGTAAGCGTAGAAAAAATGTGGAATGATTTCAAAGAGATAGAATTTACAGCGATTGAGAGATATATACCACATAAATTAATAAGTGATGGTACTGATCCCTCATGGTACAAAAAACAGCTCAGATCGCTGTTGCAGAAGCACCGAAGAAAGCATGCCAAATTTAAAATATCGCGAAATCTCCAAGACTGGCAAAGTTTTGCAGAAGTTCGATAGTGTGTACTTCAATGCGAGATGCTTTTAATAATTTCCACAACGAAATTCTGTCTCGAAATCTGGCAGAAAACCCAAAGAGATTCTGGTCATACAAAAAGCACACCAGCAGCAATACGCAATCAATACCTTCAGTGCGCGATAACGACGGCGAAGCCACTGATGACAGCGCCACTAAAGCAGAGTTATTAAACACGGTTTTTCGAAACACCTTCACCAAAGAAGACGAAGTAAATATTCCTGAATTCCAATCAAGAACAACTGCCAAGATGAGAAACATAGAAGTAGATATCCTCGGTGTAGCAAAGCAGCTTAAATCACTTAATAAAGGCAATGCCTCCGGTCCAGACTGTATAGCAGTCACGTTCCTTTCAGAGTATGCTGATACAATAGCTCCATATTTAGCAATTGTTATATACAACTGCTCACTCACAGAAAGATCGCACCGAAAGACTGGAAAATTGCTCAAGCCACACCAGTACCCCAAAAGGGAAGTAGAAGTAATCCGCTGAATTACAGGCGTATATCACTAACGTCGATTTGCAGTAGGGTTGGGGAATATATACTGTATACCGTGTTCGAACATTATGCGATACCTCGAAGAAAACGATTTATTGACAAATAGCAAGGATTCAGAAAATATCGTTCATGCGGAACACAACTAGCTCCTTATACTCATCAAGTAATGAGTGCTATCGACAGGGGATGTCAAATTGATTCCATATTTTTAGATTTCCAGACCGCTTTCGATACCGTTCCTCATAAGCGACTTCTAACTAAACTGCGTGTCTACGGATTATCGCCTCAGTTCTGCGACTGGATTCATGATTTCCTGTCAGAAAGGTCACAGTCAATAGTAATAGACGGAAAGTCATCGAGTAAAACAGAAGTAATATCCGGCGTTCCCAAGGAAGTGTTATAGGCCCTCTATTGCTCCTGATCTATATTAACGACATAGCAGACAATCTGATTAGTTCTCTTAGGTTGTTTCAAGATGATGCTGTCATTTACCGCCTTGTAAAGTCATCAGATGACCAAAACGAATTGCAAAATGATTTAGATAAGATATCTGTATGGTGCAAAAAGTGCCAATTGACCCTGAATAAAGAAAAGTGTGAACTTATTCGCATGAGTACTAAAAGAAATCCGCTAAATTTCGATTACGCGATAAGTCCAACAAACCTGAAGCCTGTAAATTCAACTAAGTGCTTAGGGATGACAATTACAAATAACATGAATTGGAACGATCACATAGATAATGTTGCGGGTAGAGCAAACCAAAGACTGCGATGCATTGGCACACACTAAAAAGGTACAACAGGTCTACTAAAGAGACTTCTTACACCACACTTGTCCGTTCTATTCTGGCCTATTGGTGTGGGGTGTGGAATCGGAATCAGGTGGAACTGACGGATGACTTCGAAAAACTTCAGAGAAGGGTGGCTCGTTTTGTATTATCGGGAAATAGGAGAGATAGTTCCACAGACATGATTCGTGAACTGGAGTGGCAATCATTAAAACAAAGGCGTTTGTCGTTGCTACGGGATCTTCTCATGAAATTTCAATCACCAGTTTTCTCCTCCGATTGCGAAAACATTCTGTTGGCACCCACCTGCATAGGGAGATATGATCATCACGATAAAATAAGAGAAATCAGGGCTCGCACAGAAATATTTAAGTGCTCGTTTTTCCCGCGTGCCGTTCTAGAGTGGGAGAGACAGCTTGAAGGCGGTTCATTAAACCCTCTGCCAGACACTTTATTGTGAACAGCAGAGTAATCACGTAGATGTAGATGTCGATGAAGAAGCATTAGAGAAACTTTCCTAATTCTAGAGGTCCTTTATTTACTTTACCAAGTTTAATAGAGAAAATATATCCTTGTTATTTCATTCGGTATATTTTCCCTTTCTAAACTGTACACAACGATATACAATAATAACCAAAATTCTTCAAGAATTTATAGATCATCTTTAAAGTCACATTCCAAAAGACGCTAAAAATGAAGTCACTATGTCAACAACTTCCCGAATTTTTTTAAAGAACGAAAAGCAATGATTAATGTCATTTTGCTGAAAATAAACTGTAGTTGAGATCTTCAATTATTATTTTAAGCAGACTAGTTATAATCTTGCGTACTCGTTTGTTTTATCTGGATCATGCATTTTGCAGGTACAAGGATAGAATTGGCTACTGCCTTTGTTCGAAATCACTTTTCGTTAGTTGACTAAAAATCGGAGGAACGCAATAAAACAGGGAAAGCGTATATAGAATAATTTGCAAAGTACTGGCAATAGTGTCATCCAGTCATCGCTTAAGTGTAAAAAAATTAATAGGAACTATTTTTCGGGAATCGAAGAAATTAGTCTCAGGAAGATTATGTTTTTCACTGACAGCCGGCAGTTTTGTGAGGGTGGGTCATGTCTATCTACAGGACATATAACTGCAAGTTCACATATTTTCTCACTTTTAGCCACTAATAAATCGATTTCAATAAAGACGAGCAACAGCTTTGAAGCAGCTACAGTACCACCTCTCAGACTAATATGTAACTACCGCCACAGTAATAGTTTACATTAAATAAGTGTCCCTTCGTCTTGGTGTGTATATCTGAAGCATTTTCCCTTTTTCTGTTGCGTCCCCGTCGCTCGGTAATCGTAAGACGCTGCACATTCCTTAAGAATGATGACGACGGTGCCGCAGTACGCTTACTCTTCTCGGCGCATCGGTATCTGTATTTGTGATCTGTTTTTGTGCTATATGTGGACGTTTTTGATCATTTAGATCTTCGGGAGGCAATCTGTCTGTTTAATTACTTGGCTAATTAGCCACAAATCAGGCAGATAGTATCCCTGCACTGAGTTTATCTCCTGCTGTTGAGGTACTGCGTGCTGCGCGCGCCACGCTAGCTTTGTTCTCCAGTTGTTAAACATTCGACGAAACGCCTCGCGTAGCGGCCCACGTCTTGTTCTTCGATCCATATCGCCGCTCCGTATCTAAAAGAATGCGTGCAAGCCGCTGCCGCAGCGCCAGAGTCTGAATCGCACTACTCTGTGCCAAGAATGAACTTTGTAAGCTGCTGAAATGGGCATTCTTCACATATCCTGATTAACTGGGCAACCAAAGCAAAAAAGAGCGTGCGTTATACCAGATGGTTATAATTAAACTTTCCCTACTTAACACGTTATAAAACGGAAAGTAGCTACCAAACTTGGTAGCATTAATGTCCAGAGTATGGGGTGCATGATTTCCATGCGTCACAGCGCCACCGTCCAGTTCTAACTATGGCCACCAGGTGCCGTGAGCAGTCATCGTGATTCATAGTCTCACAAACCTGACCAGTCGCAGTGTACTTTACGTGTCAACATGAGCTTGGACAAAAGGTGCAGGGCATTATTGACGAAGCTCTATTATCAAAACAACAGTAAGCCTGCAGCTGCACTTCGAGAATGTCGCTGGCTGAAAGGATTTCGGAAGGGTCCTCTTGCTCCACCTGCTGCGCGGAGCATGATGAAGAAGTTCGTATCAACTGCATAACTAGGTCTCGCTTAAGGAAGAGGTCGACGACCGGTTGCAGCACAGGTAATTGATGAAATCGCTATTGCTATGGCAGACAACGCCGGGAGCTATTCCCGATCATCAGGCAGCGCGCGTGCTGAGTCACAACAGTTGAAAATCTCGTGGTCCACCGTACGGTAGGTACTTCGAACCATTCTCAAACGAGATCCGCATAAGATCCATATCGTACAGCAACTTGCACCACAGGGCGCACAACGACGTGTTGACTTCACTCTCCACTTTCTCGCAAGGATTGAAATTGACGAGGGCTGGCCGTGGACCATCATATGGACAGACGAAGCTCTTTTTTTTCTGACAGGTGAGGTGATTGCCGAGTGTGGGGATCTTCACTCCAGTCAGTGTGCATAAAAGTTCCTTTGTATGGTGAACGTGTCACCGTATGGTATGGTTTCAGTGCTACGTTCATCATTAGCTCATTCTTTTTTGAACAGGTATGCGCTAAAATGGTTCAAATGGCTCTGAGCACAATGGGACTCAACATCTGTGGTCATAAGTCCCCTAGAACTTAGAACTACTTAAACCTAACTAACCTAAGGACATCACACACATCCACGCCCGAGGCAGGATTCGAACCTGCGACCGTAGCGGTCGCGCGGTTCCAGATTGAAGAGCCTAGAACCGCTCGGCCACAAGCGGCGTGCTATGCGCTAAAGGGCCAAAGACATGTAGTGTGGCCTACCACCGTTACTGCGGTATACTTCGCCAGAATGTGATACCCGCCCTACAGGAGAGAGACGCCTTGAACTCAACAGATGTCATACAGGATGGAGCCCCACCGCACATCGCTCGTGAAGTTCACCTGCTTCTCCGAAACATATCTGGAACCGGTCGAATTATCAGCCGATCGTTTCCAAATGCTTTTTCGGTACGACCACCTGATTTCACTCCCGGTGGTTTCTGGTTGTGGGGCTACCTGAAGGACGGAGATTACCTGGCGAACATTCAAACATGTGCTGATGTGAAGCGCAACATGTCAAATGGTTCAAATGGCTCTGAGCACTATGGGACTCAACTTCTGAGGTCATTAGTCCCCTAGAACTTAGAACTAGGTAAACCTAACTAACCTAAGGACATCACACACATCCATGCCCGAGGCAGGATTCCAACCTGCGACCGTAGCGGTCTCGCGGTTCCAGACTGTAGCGCCTAGAACCGCACGGCCACTTCGGCCGGCTCGCAACATGTCAACAGAGGTAGCCAGCATACCTACGGACATGCTTCGTCCTGCTGTGCAGAATGCAATTCTGCGCTTTCAGACTCTAAGGAGCAATATTGAGCCCCTTTTGTAGCAGTAATGGTACTGGTATGTAATGGTATGGTGTACCGTAGCACATTAAAAGTGTTTCGATTGAATTGATTCTGCATTATTTCTCTTACCCATGCCTTTGACATTAATGCTACCAAGTTTGGTACTCACACGGTAATTACTTTCCGTATTATAACGTGTTAAATAGGTGAAGTTTAGTTATAACCACCCGGTACATTACGCTCAAGGACTGTAGCAGCGGCAAAATTCATCACTTCCTCGCGTGAGAAGCATAAGGTAGCAAACACCTTTGTTTCATTGATAACCACCGGAAATCGGTTATCATTCCGTGACACACTCTCCCCTCTTCCGCTATAATATAAAACGAATTGGCCATCTTTGAACTTTTCCGACATCCTCAGTAGAATCGGAGACGAAAGAATTATGTCGAAATCCCTGGCTACAAGAACGGACAAGGTGACAGGTGATGTGTTAAGACACAAGGAAATAACTTTCGTGTCACTAAAGGAAAATATATAGGGGGCAAAAACAGTAAGGGAAGACTGGTAGTGGAATAAATACAACTCATAATTCAGGAGTCTGGGCGTAAATGCTGTTCTGATATGAAGAGTTCAGTATACACAGGGGGGAGAAAAACGCAGTGCTTTCTCTTCCACCCACAGCATGGTGTTGTGCATCATTTACTGCCTTATGTCAGTGCTCTGGAAAATAAGGTGATTACTTCATTTCCTTTGGGGATGCTCAAGTTGTATTTTTCTAGTAGTGCCGTAAACGAAACTTTCGCTAAGTAGTTCAGCGTTCAGAAACATATTTTTAAATTTCTTCACGTTGCTTTATTCCACACAACTGGCCTTTATCCCTCCAACCTTACATTCGTTTCATCGAAAAATAAATATCGGGATTATTCCGATATACACTCCTGGAAATTGAAATAAGAACACCGTGAATTCATTGTCCCAGGAAGGGGAAACTTTATTGGCACATTCCTGGGGTCAGATACATCACATGATCACACTGACAGAACCACAGGCACATAGACACAGGCAACAGAGCATGCACAATGTCGGCACTAGTACAGTGTATATCCACCTTTCGCAGCAATGCAGGCTGCTATTCTCCCATGGAGACGATCGTAGAGATGCTGGATGTAGTCCTGTGGAACGGCTTGCCATGCCATTTCCACCTGGCGCCTCAGTTGGACCAGCGTTCGTGCTGGACGTGCAGACCGCGTGAGACGACGCTTCATCCAGTCCCAAACATGCTCAATGGGGGACAGATCCGGAGATCTTGCTGGCCAGGGTAGTTGACTTACACCTTCTAGAGCACGTTGGGTGGCGCGGGATACATGCGGACGTGCATTGTCCTGTTGGAACAGCAAGTTCCCTTGCCGGTCTAGGAATGGTAGAACGATGGGTTCGATGACGGTTTGGATGTACCGTGCACTATTCAGTGTCCCCTCGACGATCACCAGTGGTGTACGGCCAGTGTAGGAGATCGCTCCCCACACCATGATGCCGGGTGTTGGCCCTGTGTGCCTCGGTCCTATGCAGTCCTGATTGTGGCGCTCACCTGCACGGCGCCAAACACGCATACGACCATCATTGGCACCAAGGCAGAAGCGACTCTCATCGCTGAAGACGACACGTCTCCATTCGTCCCTCCATTCACGCCTGTCGCGACACCACTGGAGGCGGGCTGCACGATGATGGGGCGTGAGCGGAAGACGGCCTAACGGTGTGCGGGACCGTAGCCCAGCTTCATGGAGACGGTTGCGAATGGTCCTCGCCGATACCCCAGGAGCAACAGTGTCCCTAATTTGCTGGGAAGTGGCGGTGCGGTCCCCTACGGCACTGCGTAGGATCCTACGGTCTTGGCGTGCATCCGTGCGTCGCTGCGGTCCGGTCCCAGGTCGACGGGCACGTGCACCTTCCGCCGACAACTGGCGACAACATCGATGTACTGTGGAGACCTCACGCCCCACGTGTTGAGCAAATCGGCGGTACGTCCACCCGGCCTCCCGCATGCCCACTATACGCCCTCGCTCAAAGTCCGTCAACTGCACATACGGTTCACGTCCACGCTGTCGCGGCATGCTACCAGTGTTAAAGACTGCGATGGAGCTCCGTATGCCACGGCAAACTGGCCGACACTGACGGCGGCGGTGCACAAATGCTGCGCAGCTAGCGCCATTCGACGGCCAACACCGCGGTTCCTGGTGTGTCCGCTGTGCCGTGCGTGTGATCATTGCTTGTACAGCCCTCTCGCAGTGTCCGGAGCAAGTATGGTGGGTCTGACACACCGGTGTCAAAGTGTTCTTTTTTTCCATTTCCAGGAGTGTATATGACCACCAAATAAGGCGTAGTGAATTTCTGAAATCTGCGACACTTCAGTGGTCTGCTAGCCGAGTGCCTAGCGAATACGTACTCTCTTATTTAGGTGGAAAAAAGAGCTCTTACTAGCAAGAACCAAAGAAACTGGTACACCTGCCTAATATCGTGTAGGGCCCCCGCGGACACGCAGAAGTGTCGCAACACGACGTGGCATGGGCTCGACTAAAGTCTGAAGTAGTGCTAGAGGGAATTGACACCATGAATCCTGCAGGGTCGTCCACAAATCGGTAAGAGTACGAGGGGGTGGAGATCTCTTCTGAACACCATACTGCAACGCATTCCATATATGCTCAATAATGTTCATGTCTGGGGAGTTTGGTGGCCAGCAGAAGCGTTTAAACTCAGAAAATTGTTCCTTGAGCCACTCTGTAGCAACTCTGAACGTGTGATGCGTCGCATTGTCCTGCTGGAATTGCCCAAGACTGTCGAAATGCACAATAGACATTAATGGATGCAGGTGATCAGATAGGATGCTTATGTACGTGTCACCTGTCGGAGTCGTATCTAGAAGTATCACGGATCCCATATCACTCCAACTGCACATGCCCCACAATATTACAGAGTGTCCACCGGAACAGTCTCCTGCTGACATGCAGGCTCCATGGATTCATGAGGTTGTCTCCATATTTGTACACGTCCATCTGTTTGATATAATTTGAAACGAAACTCGTCTGACCAGGCAACATGTTTCCAGTCATCAACAGTCCAATGTCGGTGTTGACGGGCCCAGGCGAGACCTAAAGATGTGTGTCGTGCAGTCATTAAGGGTACACGAGTGGACCTTCGACTCCACTAGCCCATATCGATGATGTTTCGTTGAATGGTTCGCACGCTGACACTTGTTGATGACCCAGCATTGAAATCTGCAACAATTTGCGGAAAGGTTGCACTTCTGCCACGTTGAACGATTCTCTTCAGCCATCGTTGGTCCCCTTCTTACAGGGTCTTTTTCCGGCCGCAGTGATATCGGAGATTTGATGTTTTGCCGGATTCCTGATATTCACGGTAGACTCGTGAAATGGTCGTACGGCAAAATCCCCACTTCATCGCTACCTTTGGCATGCCGTGTCCCATCGCTCGTGCACCGACTGTAACACCACAATCAAACTCACTTAAATCATGATAACCTGTCATTGTAGTAGCAGTGACCATTCTAACAACTGCGCCTGACTTTTGTTGTCTTTTACAGGCGTTGCAACACCGTATTATGTCTGTTTACATATCTCTGTAATTGAATATGCTTGCCTATACCAGTTTCTTTGGAGCTTCAGTGTACTACTTCTTATTTTCTCAGCTCGTGCTCCTCCTCTAATGACCTCTACGACGCAACGCTAAACGGTAATCGTCCTTCCTTCTTTCCTTCTTTACAAAGTTTGAACCGTAGTAGCTGTTACAGTCGTAAAAATTGCAGCTCTTGGGTGACGCGGGTTATGTGTGTTTGTCTCACTCTAAGGGCACAAGACAAATACTGTGCAGCTGCTAGAACGTAGAACGGTTTCCCGGCTCTGCTGCGACTCGCGACAGTGTAGAAAGCGGTTTTCACGGAAACGGGATGGCCGCCAGGATGTCGTTTCTCTCAAGGAGGGGCCAGGCAAGCCTTGCGGGGTGTGGGCCTCATCTGGGAACAGGAAGATCACGGTTTAACTTCTCGTCGACGACAAGGTCATTACAGATGGATAACATCACAAGCACTGCAGTATCTGATGTAGGGAATTCCTAAATCAGGATGGGCCGTCGGGGACTTGAAGCCTGCTTGTCTGGAGTGCAAGTGCGTTGTGCTAGCCACTGTGTCAACTCACTCGATAGTCTCACTTCGAATCTCTCTGCAGCTGAAAGCCTGTCCTTCTTTCACTAAGAAGTTGGGCTGAATAACAAATTTTAAAGTATCTGTTACATTTGATTTGACTTGCAGGACACATCGATAACATTATAGCTGGCTTGTCTGCTAGAGTTTCTATTGTGGATCGATTGAGAAAACTTGTTGGTTTTCATCTTCCTCAGAGTATACGCTAAGGTTCTTTCCCACTGCAACCACACGTGGAGCATGGAGATAATGATTGCTTATATACCTCTAGTCGAGATTTTATTGGCCTTATCTTATCTCCCTGCAGGAGAAATAACGGCTTAAGAATATATGTAGTTTTTGAAAGTATATTTTTCTCAGGATATGAGGAGTCTTATTTTTCAGCACTTCTGTTGTACTCTCCCTGTCATTAGACAACTTTGTGACGATTTGCGTTCCCTTTATTTATGTGTGTTCGTCTTACTCTGTTAATCGAACCCTGAAATGAATCTCACACTCTAGAGCAGTCATTCAGGCTGTTTTGTAGACGACGCGCAGTTTTCGAGTATCCTACCGCTGTATCAAAGGCCACAATTTGCTGGAATCGCAATTGAGCCAGTGCAATCGTTATCGTTGCACTTCATGTTTCCCTACTGATAATCTCATGTATTTGTGTGATATGACTGCTCTAATAATGACATATTATTAGCACTACTACACTTCCACGTTAAATGAAGTGCACAGCATTACGTTCGTCTACATCAAGACCTAGTTGGCAACCTTTGCACCAGTAGGATACGTTTTTGTCAAAATCTGGAGAATATTACTAGACTCTTTATGGTGTAACACTTCCTTGTAAATTACTACATCACCTGTTTAACGAGAGAATTAACATTATCTGCTATCTCGGGTGCTCATCTGAACTTCTCTCTATATCTGTTCCCAGGATAATGAGCTGCGTTATGCCTGTCAAATGTCATCCCTTCCAGTCATTGACCCGGTTGTTGCACATGTCGATCATACCACGCGCCTCAAGTGGAATATTTGGTCGCTAGGTACGTGAGAAATTGAAAGCATCGCGAATAAATATGAAAAAAGATCACTAGTTCTTTTTTTCAAAGAAACTAAAATAAAAATATTACCTGTCCAGTGAAATAAATTTCTGCGCTGTTAAAGGACTATGGAGCTCTTCCTCTATGAAACAAACAATTAATTTTTTTCAATCATAGCACCATGTCAGATGTGACACGCTATACTGTGCAACTGAATTGCCCGCTGTGTTGTCTGCGTTTGTATCATTTGTTGATATCACGATTAAAAATGTCATCTTTTCGATCCAAAATAAAGAGTAGCAGGCCAAGGCTAGAAGCGGTAATCAACTAGAAAGATTTATGAATGTAAGCCTGCTACTCAAACGGAAATGTGCGCCCCTTTAAACAATCATCGCAAAAACTGTCAAACTTTACGCTATTGTTCTGACGATGAATGTCTACCAAGATGAAGCTGCCGATGGAATGGCACACATATTTGACCGTAAACTAAGAATTTTTTCCAGGACAATACGACACGAATGTCCAATGCTGCAACACATAGCGCGGAGGCCTAACGAATGCCGGGGTGGCCGAGCAGTTCTAGGCGCTACAGTCTGGAACCGCGCGACCGCTAGGGTCGCAGGGTCGAATCTTCCCTCGGGCATGGACGTGTGTGATATCCTTAGGTTAGTTAGGTTTAAGTAGTTCTAAGTTCTAGGGGACTGATAACCACAGAAGTTAAGTCCCATAGTGCTCAGAGCCATTTGAACCATTTGAACCTAACGAATGAAATCTCTGAAAGCACCATAACCATTGACAGATTACGGAAGACGAGGCCGTAAGAGGTGGGGTAATGTTGATGGCAGTGAGTGGGAAGGAGTCGTCTTCAAATCGCAGTTTAGGTGTAAGTATTCCTTGGATTTCCTACACTGTACCAGACGGATGCCTAGACAGATCACTTGAAAATTACATGACCAACATCCTCGGCCGGTTAAGCACGTGCTTTATCTGGTATGACGACATCGTCAACGGGACGTTAAACTCTAACCTTCTTATTTTTTTCGCGTCATCAATCTTCTGATTGGTCCGATTCAGTGCACCAAACTTCCTCTTATGTGACCTCTTCACCTCAGGGCAGAGTTGCACCCGACGTCCTTAACTGTTTATTGAATATATTTCAGTCTGTTGCCCTATATCATTTGCACTACACAGTCCCTCTAGCACCACGGCAGTTATTCCCTGATATCCTAACAGACGTCCTATCATCCTGTCTCTTCTTCTTGTCAACGTTTTTCACATGTTCCTCTCCTCGCAGATTCTGGGGAGAACTTCCACATTTTTTATCTCATCTGTCCATCTAATTTTCATTCTATAGCACACTTCAGTTCTCTTGTGTTCCGGTTTTCCAATAGTTAACGATTCCCTACCATACAGTGCTGTGCTCCAAACGTAAATTCTCATAAACTTCTTCCTCAAATTAAGGCCGATATTTAACACTAGCAGATTTCTTTTCACCAGAAATGCCGTCTTTGCCTGTACTACTCTGCGTTTTATGTCCTTATTTCGTCCGACATGTGTTAATTGGCTTCCGTAATTACAGAATTCCTTCACCTCGTCTGCTTCATGGTCATGAATTCTGATATTAACTTTGTCGTCAGTCTCATTTCTGCTACTCATCATTACTTTCTTCAGCATACTCACGATCTATGGTGTGTGCTCATAAGACTGCTCACTCGGTAGGACAGGTTTTGCAGTTCTTTCTCCCTTTCGCTGAGAACAGCAGTGTCATCTGCGAATCTCATCACTGATATCCTTAAACCCAGAATTTTAACCACACTCCTGAACCTATATTTCACTGGTGTCATTGCTTTTTCGACGCATAGGTTCACATGTAGGGGCAAAATACTGTATCTCTGTCTTATACCCTTTCTAATCCTAGCATTTCTCCGTCTTCCATTCTAATTTTTGTCTCCTCGTTCTTTTACATATTATGTATTAACCATCTTAGCTTACACCTATTTTTGTGAGAATTTCGAACGTCTTGCCCTGTTCTACACTGTCTAACACTTTTTGTAGATCGAAGAATCCTATAAACGTGTCATTATTTTTCTTCAGTCTTGCTTGCATTACTAAACACAACATCATAACCGCCCCTTTCCTGCCTTTATCTTTTCACATCATGCCTAACTGATCGTTATGTAGCAGATCCTCAAACGCCAGTTCATTAGGCTACATCGACCTCGACACTGTTTCTGAAGAAACCAGCTACCCAGTGTGCTGACCACACGCAGGTGCTCTCGACAGAAATAGGTTAGATTCCGGAACTAGGTTTCACACACACTCTCTCTTACATCCGTGTTATTTCCCTTCCACAGTAACACGCTATACGCTCATGAATTCACAGATAATACAGTTTTAAAACAATATTTTAGATCAGATACAAGCCATTACCATTAGGACTGTCAAGTAAGATAACACGGCTTTATTTATTTATTTTTTGGCGTCCCATGTTAGAGAAGGACGAACTGTTTTAAGGGTCACGCTGGTTGCCATATTCCAACCATGAGTTTTACTACTTTTTATTTAGTGTTATTAAAGCAATAACTATTGAACTTAATCCAATTTACATTTCTCTTTCAATTACAGCCAATTTTAAATGCGAATGTTATAGGTCAAGCGTAACCGTACACCTTATGGAGATCAGCTGAAATACACACTACGTGTTTCGGCAAATTAGACCTCCATCATCAGATATTTATTTAAACTAACGGAATATAACCAATTTGTACTTCCGGGCGCTGTGGCCCACGTGTAGTCACAAGCTGTTTCTTTTTCACTCATATTTACATTACACACAATTTCTGTATATCGAAATAAGCAAATAATGTTACCATGTATGATTTGATAATTTAAAGAAAACCGCCTGTTGATGGAGACATAATCCCGCGAGACGTATAGTATAGCTATTAATAAAAGTGATTGGCTACAGTTACAGAACTTCAGGTGCTATCGGTTACAGTTTCGCGAATTTCCAGCATGATAAATAAGCGCAGGTCAGCAACTTCTATTAATCAGTACAAGGAAAAACCAGCCAAACTTGCACATTTCACTTTTTTCATTCATTCGATGGCTGGTTTTGCGCTCGGACCCATTTTCAAATTATCGTAAGAGGTAATTAAAATGGTATTTCCGAAGATGCGAAAACCAAGTAAAAATTTATATCTATTATGAAGTGGAGACGGAGAGTCACAGTGCACACAGATAACAAAACTGTTTTGTTATCTGTTTGCACTGTGACTGTCCGTTTGCACTCCATTCTACGTATACATTTTGACATGGCTTTCGCATTTTCGGAAATTATTTATTGTTCGCGGAGTTTTAATGGATACAGTTCATGATTTCCACAGATACTACTCATAATCTTTACAGATACCTTTCACATGGTGGCCCTATACCTTTCATAATCTATACAGATACCTTATAACGTTGACAGCTACCAAAAGTCCCTGTGGTATGGCTGACATCAGTAGTCGTCCATTTCTATCAATGTACTTGTGAATATATTTTCTACTATCCAGGTAATCGCTGGTAGACGAGAGTTCGTACACCTTGTGATTGCCCTGTAAGTCCCAAAACGTTTAAATCATGTTTGTGTGTTTGCACGGGGACGGGCTGAACGCTTTAGAGCTAACGCTGGACTATTTTTGTTGCAGTGGAGAGACGCACCAGCGCGAGCGACGGCAGCAGCGCCGAAGGTGAGTCCATCCGAAAGCAATTAACGCGGCAGCGGGAGCTCGCCCTGGCGATGAAGAAGAAATCTCGTTCTGTCCTCTGGTATCCCCAGTCGGGTTGGAGCTAAGAGTTCACTGCACACATATGACTACGTTTCATTTCGTTATGTATCCAACTGAAAAGCAAGTACATCATCTTAGCTACGAATTTCGCTATTCTCAAGGACTGCAGTTGGGTCCTCACTTTGATAAAATTTTTCTGACATCAAGATGATCAAGATTATTTTTAAATTAACGGACGCGTCTGCATCTATAATTTCCTCGGTGCATAATTGGAAAAGAACATGACTCTCCGTGCAAAATAACAACGATGCTCCCCTTTTCAGTTTCTTTTGAGGTGCTATAATATTAGTGATCAGGTGGAGGTTAGGAACTAAGAGCACTACGTACGTATTCGTATCAGAATTGTTGATGGTGTGTAAATAAACTGCACTGAAAGAAATAGTAATGCCAGAACAACTTACTCAACTACACCGACAGTCACATTCCGGCTAAAACACTACCGGCCATTAAAATTGCTACACCACGAAGATGACGTGCTACAGGCGCGAAATATAACCGACAGGAAGAAGATGCTGTGATGTGTAAATGATTAGCTTTTCAGAGCATTCACACAAGGTTGGCGCCGGTGGCGACACCTACAACGTGCTGACATGAGGAAAGTTTCCAACCGATTTCTCATACACAAACAGCGGTTGACCGCCGTTGCCTGGTGAAACTTTGTTGTGCTGCCTCGTGTAAGGAGGAGAAATGCGCACCATCACGTTTTCGACTTTGATAAAGGTCGGATTGTAGCCTATCGCGATTGCGGTTTATCGTATCGCGACATTGCTGCTCGCGTTGGTCGAGATCCAATGACTGTCAGCAGAATATGAAATCGATGGGTTCAGGAGGGTAATACGGAACGCCGTGCTGGATCCCACGGGCCTCGTATCACTAGCAGTCGAGATGACAGGCATCTTATCCACATGGCTGTAACGGATCGTGCAGCCATGTCTCGATCCCTGAGGCAACAGATGGGCATATTTTCAAGACAACAACCATCCGCACGAACAGTTCGACGACGTTTGCAGCAGTATGGACTATCAGCTCCGTAACCATGGTTGCGGTTACCCTTGACGCTGCATCACAGACAGGAGCGCCTGCGATGGTGTACTCAACGACGAACCTAGGTGCACGAATGGCAAAATGTCATTTTTTCGGACGAATCCAGGTTCTGTTTACAGCATCATGATGGTCGTAGCCGTGTTTGGCGACATCGCGGTGAACGCACATTGGAAGCGAGTATTCATCATCGCCATACTGCCGTATCACCCGGCGTGGTGGTATGGGGTGCCATTGGTTACTCGTCTCGGTCACCTCTTGTTCACATTGACGGCACTTTGAACAGTGGACGTTATATCTCAGATGTGTTACGTACGACCCTTGCGAAACCCTACATTTCAGCAGAATAATGCACGACCGCATGTTGCAGGTCCTGTACGGGCCTTTCTGGATACAGAAAATGTTCGGCTGCTGCCATGGCCTTTGTTGCAGGTCCTGTACGGGCCTTTCTGGATACAGAAAATGTTCGGCTGCTGCCATGGCCAGTGCAGTCTACTAGTCTCTCACCAATTGAAAACGTCCGGTCAATGGTGGTCGAGCAACTGGCTCGTCACAATACGCCAGTCACTACTCTTGATGAGCTGTGGTATCGTGTTGAAGCTGCATGGGCAGCTGTACCTGTACACGCCATCCAAGCTGTGTTTGACTCAATGCCCAGGCGTATCAAGGCCGTTATTACGGCCAGAGGTGGTTATTCTGGGTATTGATTTCTCAGGTCTATGCACCCAAATTGCGTGAAAATGTAATCACATGTCAGTTCTAGTATAATATATTTGTCCAATGAATACCCGTTTATCGTCTGCATTTCTTCTTGGTGTACCAATTGTAATGGCCAGTACTGTAAATAACTAGCGAACAACATGTAGTGCCAGAAACCGGATTAATATGCAACAGCGTACTCAGAAAGATGTATTGATCGTTATTAATATTTGAATATTTGCACTTAACGCATGAGGAGAAAATATGCATTGTCAAGATCTGGATACCAACTGCATAAAAACAATCTCCTTTATTCTGCTGGCACAGAGTTGTTACAGGAAAGTGAAAAAAAAAAGTCCACTAGTTGATTCGGAAGACACATTAAGATTGTTGGACGACGTACTTTACTCGTACATCAAGAATCCAATCGCAATTGCATAATATACAGATCCTAAAATTCAAATGACCAGCAAAAAAATTCAGGTATGTATGCAGTTCACGAAAAACTGCCAACGAAGCGCTTGAGGCCCACATAATCACTAGGTGTCAGGTACTAAAGAGAAATCCTTTGTTCAGTTAGAAAAATATTTTGAAGAGCAACACTAATTAAGCGTTTAACGCTCCTTCGGGTATCAATGATTCTGAACCACAGAGAATGAAGAAAAATGGCTGATCCAGTTATTAGCAATAAGCATCTTAGAATAAACCAGAAAAGTCCCACGAAAGGGGTATGGCGAAACTAAAACAAGCCTATGGTGGCTGTTGAAAGTTGATTATGATGATGATGATGATGATGATGATGATGATGATGTGTGGCCTGGTGCAACTCTTTCTATTTGACACCGCTTCGACGTCTTCCGTGGCAGTTACGGGCTTATTTTATCAACCGGCTTCTGATTTGACCTCAGGAGGCCGAGTGGACTCTTTTCAGGTCTTCCAGTACAGAAAAGTCTCAGGAGATTATTAGGTATCGATGCTGGAACCTTTGCGATAGTAGCCAGCAATATTAACCACTAGACCACGGATGTGTGAAAATAACGTCAGCTGGTAATCGTAGCCCATTTGTTTAGAAAGGAAGAATAACGACAATTACGAGATCACTAGATTCAGAGCATAAGCTCGGTCGATTAGACACGATGAATGATAGAGATTGTGTCCTTGTGAAAGGATTCATACCAGCATTTCTATCGAATGATTTTGGGAAGTCACGGAAAATCTAATACCGGACTGCCGGACGGGGATATGACTCGCTGCTTCCGAACGCAAGTGCAGTGTCTTAAGCAAGACATAATACGACACGATAGACCGATACACTAACATTTAGTTTAGTGTATTTCCTTATCTCAGTGTACCTATTTCGCGTGCAACTGAATGGCAGTCCAACAATCCACAAGCTTTAAATGAATTCGTCGTTGGTTGGGCATACGAGCAGGATGAAGAATACTTAAACGCAAGATGTGCGAATCGTATGTAATGTTACATTAAGGACAGAATCCTACGAGCAGTAATGCTGTCCTATCTGTCCTAGAAAGTGCCTCTTCTGAAAATATTGTGATCATATTTTCTGTTACAACTGCGTCACTTACCTTACGCATGGTGTCACTGAGCATTACAAAATAAAATGAGATCACTCGATTTTCTTCCACATTCTTATCCAATCCCAGTTTATACACCGTTTTTAATCACTTCGTCGTCAACTGAAAGTTAAGCTCTGCTCCTCCTCCTTTCCTTTTCTTGGCGCAAGTAGCCGTTGTTTACTTTCTCATTGCGTGACACTTATTCCGGGTCAAAGCATCTGGAAAAATAAACAATCAAGCTGCGCAAGAATTACGAGGAATGATTGGATTCCTCAGGGTGAAAGGACATAATATGGCTGAAATTCAGCATGAGCTAAAGAGTATGGGCGGTCAGCGCGGTTAACTCCTGTTCAGTAACGAGGTCATCACATATGTACCACATGTGCGACTGTGGAAGGATGGAACAGGGCCGGCCGTTGTTGTCGAGCGGTTCTAGGCGCTTCAGTCCGGAACCACGCGGCTGCTACGGTCGCAGGTTCGAATCCTGCCACGGGCATGGATGTGTGTGATGTCCTTAGGTTAGTTAGGTTTAAGTAGTTCTAAGTCTATGGGACTAATGACCACAGATGTTAAGTCCCATAGCGCTTAGAGCCATTTGAGCACATTTTGATGGAACAGGAAATCAGACACATCCTTTTTAAAAGTACCACCAAGAGCCTTTAGAGATATAGAAAAAGAACGAAAACCTAAGTGTGGTTTGACGGAAAGGGACAGGAACCACGTTCCTGCAGAATGTGATCCAGTGCCTTAACCATGATTGCACTTCCCTCAGTTCACCGTGAACTGTGCTAATTTAAGGGCATCCAGAAAACTGTCACGGTAAAGAAGGCCGTGAGTATGTGTCCGGTGATTGGCAGAACAAGCGTACATGCATAATACCTTTCTGAGCGTGTGAACGAAAAAATGCTGTAAATCGTGGCTTCACAATTAGTCAAATTACCGTCACAGGTGTTCGGGCGGTACTGCAGTGAAAGCTGAGATCCGAAATTATCTTTATTCACGACAATCAATACCCACGTAATAGCACCCGCAGTGCTTAATGTTTAGAAATTAGGGTACGAAAGTTTCGAACGTTCGCTTTAGAGCGCTCATGTTGAATGCACTGGCCATCTACCTCTACATACAAACTCAGCAAGCCACCATACGGTGCATGGTGGAGGGTACCTTGCACCACTGCAAGTCTTCCCTATTCCACCTGCTAATGGAGCAGGGGAAATCGATTGTCTGTAAGCTACCGTACGGACCACTGCCTTCTCTTATCTTGTCTTCGTGGTCATTACGGGAGAGGTAAGTTGATGGCAATAGGATCGTTCCGCTGTCTGTTTCAAATGCAAATCTTCCTCATTGGTGTTTCGCTAAAAGAACATATTCTTTCCTCCAGGCATTTCCATTTCAGTTTACAGAGCATTCCCGTAATACTCGCGTTCTGCGTAAAACTACCTGTAACAGGTATAACAGCAAGCCTCAGATTGCTCTGGTGACTTCCTTTAATCCGTTGTAGGGATCCAAAGCACTCGAGTAGTACTCATAAATGGGTCGCACAAGTTTCGTGTATGCAGTCTTCTTCACAGGTGAGCAACACTTTCCTAGAATTCTCCCAGTAAACCGATGTTGATCATTCACTTTCCTTGATAGCAGTCTTACGTGCTCGTTCTGTTTCAAGTCGCTTTGTAACGTTATGCCTAGACGTTCAATCGACCGGACTGTGTCAAGTAGCACTCTACTAACGCTGTATTCGAATATCACGGAATTGTTTTTCCTACTCATATGCCTTAACCTACATTTCTACACACTTTGACTAAGCTGAGACTCATCACACCAAATAGAAATTCTATCCAAGTCATCCTGTATCCTCCTACAGTCGCACAACGACGACACATTCCCTTACACTTCAGTGTCAAAAGAAAACAGTTGCAGATTGCTGCTCACCCTGTCCAACAGATTACGTATCTAGAGAGCCATGTCGGAGAACCTACCATCTCGTATGCTCGGATCTTCGTTAACGATCTGAAGGGTGGCACTGTGTCAAAAACGCTTTCCGAAAATCTAGGACTAAGGAATTAAATGTATTAGGAAGATGATGGCGGGTGTGAAGAAAAATAAGCAGTCAGCGTGTGTGTGTGTGTGTGTGTGTGTGTATGTGTGTGTGTGTGTGTGTGACCCTCATAAAATTTTGGTCAGTATCGTTTCTGTATAACTGCCTCCTGCGTTTACTGTTTCAGTGCCTCTAGTTGCAGGTGAATCGTACTTTGATTCATCACTACTTACAGCCTTACAGCAGCCATAATCTACAAACTATCGCTTCATGTTTACGAGTTGGCATAAATTTTCCACCGCGCACGTCGCTCCACGGACTGGGAACCCGGTAATCCAGCGCGGACTGCTCAACAGCGTCTCGACCCTCGCTGTTAGCCGGTACGAGCTCTGAACGCGAACGGCAGTTTTCCAGCTGGCCGCCACTGCGGAACGGAACGAGCTGCCTGTCACTCTACAGCACAGGCGCCTCCCGTCGTTAGCCAGGGAGCGGAGACAGCAGTTAGCACAACACGTGTTGCGTCGTCCCGACAGTGCTGCAAGTGCGTCCAAAGCAGCCGCTGTTTTTATTCCGTGAGGCGGATTTTGGAAGCTATACTGTATTCCAGCATTATGAAATTCCTCGAAGAAAGCGATCTATTGATACATAACGAGCACGGATTCAGAAAACTGTGTTCTACTGAAATAGAACTGGTGCTTTATGCGCTCTTTCGATACCGTTCCTTGGAAACGGCTCCTAGTCGAATTGTGTGCCTATGGAGTATCGTCTCAATTTTGCGACTGAATTCGTGATTGCCAGCCGGGGTGGCCGAGCGCTTCTAGGCGCTACAGTCTGGAACCGCGCGACCGCTACGGTCGCAGGTTCGAATCCTGCTTCGAGCATGGATGTGTGTGATGTCCTTAGGTTAGTTAGGTTTAAGCAGTTCTAAGTTCTAGGGGACTGATGACCTCAGAAGTTAAGTCCCATAGTGCTCAGAGCCATTTGAACCATTTTTAAATTCGTGATTTCCTTTCAGAAAGATCACATTTCGACGTAAGTGACGGAAGTTAACTTGCTCATGCTCAGTAATAAGGGGCAATCCGCTAAAGTGCAACTTGGGAAAAGACAACTTCTCAGCCAAGATGGCATTTGTAAAATCATTGTTTACGATGACCGTTTTCGGCAAACAGTTTTACGATCACCTGATCCATAAACAGCGTGCATAAAGTGTAACACATACTAAGTTATGAAAACTAGCATACATGCCATAAATATAATGCCTAAATTGAATTATTATTACATTCACCTCGGTACAGGTGAGTACATGTGTACAGTTTGAGCTATAAATGTATTCCACATCTTAAACAGCTGGACATTTGACGCAGGATGGAATGGCATGTCAAAAGCCCCCAGGCTTCCTGCACTCGGGTAGGCGCGCCGGCCCGGACCGAATCCGCCCGGCGGATTAAAGACGAGGGCCGGTGTTCCGGCCAGCCTGGATGTGGTTTTTAGACGGTTTTCCACATCCCGCTAGGTGAATACCGGGCTGGTCCCCACGTTACGCCTCAGTTACACGCGTCGCAGACATCTGAAACACGTTCGCACTATTTCACGATTTACACTAGACGCAGACAGTTGTGTGGTACACTGACTCCGTCCTGAGGGGTACGCAGTGGCGTTAGGAAGGGCATCTGGCCATCCCTAACACTAACACTGCCAAATCCGTTTTAACCACGCCGACCCTGCGATCGGTACGGGACTATGGCGTAAGCGAATGAAAGAAGAAAGAAAGGAATGGCATATCAAAGTTAATACTGTATACAGTATGAAAAAAGATTCGCGTACTCGGACTTTGCAGCGGGATTCCTCACATACTAGCAATACAAAAATGTCTGTCACAAAATTTCGTCCTGCGCATATTTTGGGCAGTAAATGGGCGCTAAAAACTGGCAATCTGGCAACACTGTAATCACGTGTACGGTAACTATCTCCGTCAGGAGACAGAAAAAGTGCTATGCAGTTGGCGCAGTGGATAACGTTTTGGGCTATCATGTAGGAGATCGAGCGTTCGATTATGTATATAGACTTATTTGTCTGGAACCTTAATCTCATACAGCGATTACAGTGAGTCTTCTTCAAAACATTTGCAGTTACATACCACGAACACAGAAATAGCAGTACAATCGTTTTCATTAGTCAGCTTTTAAGGAAACCTTTTGCACGTTGTAAAATGGTTCAAATGGCTCTGAGCACTATGGGACTCAACTGCTGTGGTCATAAGTCCCCTAGAACTTAGAACTACTTAAACCTAACTAACCTAAGGACAGCACACAACACCCAGCCATCACGAGGCAGAGAAAATCCCTGACCCCGCCGGGAATCGAACCCGGGAACCCGGGCGTGGGAAGCGAGAACGCTACCGCACGACCACGAGATGCGGGCTTTGCACGTTGTAGACGCGACTTATTTCACACCACTGCATCTACTAGATTCCAAACTTCATTTGTGTGTACTCTCCCCCAATGGTCCTATCGATTAATAGCAACTATTGTTCTTGCCACGTTCAGGTCCATCCCATTCTATTAGGGCCTTACGTCACTAGTAGGGCTAGCAACGTGCTTAGCAAATGACTTCGATGGGACCATTCGGGCAGGGTACACAAAAACAGGTTTTGAATCTGCGTTGTCAGTACGTAACTGGAAATATTTTGTAGAAGATCCACAGCAATCGCCGCATTACTAGTATGACGCCAGATACCGTACCACGCAGACTAATTTCAGCAAACAAAAACAGATAAGCCTCGAGCCAGAACCGAACCCTTGACCTCATGCACGCTAACGCATAACGCTATCCTCTGCATCAACTGCACAGCGTTGTTGTATCTGCTGACAGAAATAGTTACCGCACATGTGATTACTGTGTTGCCAGATTGACAATCTTTAACGTCCATTTACTGCTCGAACTGTGTGCAGGGCGAAATCTCGTAACAGACGTTTTTGTATTGCCAGTACGTGAGGAATCGCGCTGCGAAGTCCGAGTGCGCGAATTTTTCTTCACCCTGTGTACTGGTTTTAACTTTGACATTCCAATTCATCTTACGTCAACTGTCCAGCTAATTAACTATGTGCAGTACATCTGTAACTCAAGTTGGACACTTGTATTAACCTGTACTGAGGTACGTGTAATAATAATGCACTTTATGTGCACTATACATAGATCAGATCTACATCTACACCTACGCCTACATGGATACTCTGCAAATCACATTTAAGTGCCTGGCAGATGGTTAATCGAACCAGCTTCACAATTCTCTATTATTCCAATCTCGTACAGCGCATGGAAAGAATAACCACCTAGGCCTATATCTTTCCGTAGGAGCACTGATTTCCCTTATTTCATCGTGGTGATCGTTCCTCCGTATGTAGGTCGGTGCCAAAAAAATATTTTCGCACTCGGAGGAGAAAGTTAGTGATTGGAATTTCGTGAGAAGATTTCGTCGCAACGAAAAACGCCTTTCTTTAAATGATGTCCAGCCCAAATCCTTTGGCATTTCTGTGACACTCTCTCCCAAATTTCGCGATAATACAAAACGTGCTGCCTTTCTTTGAACTTTTTCGATGTACCCCGTCAGTCCTATCTGGTATGGATCCCACACCGCGTAGCAGTATTCTAAAAGAGGACGGACAAGCGTAGTGTAGGCAGTCTCCTTAGTAGGTCTGACACATTTTCTAAGTGTCCTGCCAATAAAACGCAGTCTTTGGTTGGCCTTGATCTTCTGATGACTTTATTAGTCGATAAACGACAGCGTCATCTGCAAACAACCGAAGGCGGCTGCTCAGATTGTCTCCCAAATCGTTTATATAGATAAGGAACAGCAAAGGGGCTATAATACTATTAGGGGAACGCCAGAAATCACTTCTGTTTTACTCGATGACTTTCCGTCAATTACTACCAACTGTGATCTCTCTGACAGGAAATCACAAATCCAATCACATAAGTGAGATGATATTCCATAAGCACGCAATTTCTCTACGAGCCGCTTGTGTGGTACACTGTAACCGAAGTGATATCTGGGTTTCCCCGAGGTCATCCGCTTTTGTTACCCTATATAGACGATTTAGCAGCACTCTTAAATTCTTTGGAGAGGATGCTGTCGTTTACCGTCTAGTAAAGTCATCGAAAGATCAAAATTAATTGAAAGTTGATTTAGGCAATATATCTGCTGGGTGCGAAAAGTGACAATTGATCCTGAGCAACACATACATACTAAAAAAAATCTATTTAAGTTCGGTTACGCAATAAATCACACAAAATACCTAGAAACCGGACAACGTAGATCGAAACCACCACATCGAAAATGTGCGAAAGGAAAACCAGAAACTGTGTTTTATTGGCATAGCACTTAAAAGATGGAACAAATTTACTAAAGAGACTGCCTACACAATGCTTGTCCGTCCTCTTCTGTGGTAATGCTTCGCGGCATGGGATCCTTACCAGATACGACTGACGCATCACATCGAAAAAGTTCAAAGAAGAGCAGCTCGTTTTGTATCATCGCGAAATAGGGAGAAGAATGTCACGGATATGATAAGCAGGTTGGGATGCCAATAATTAAAACAAAGAGGTTTTGGTTACCGTGACATCATCTCACAAAATTTCAACGGCCAACTTTCTCCACTGAATGCCAAGATAATTTGTTTATTTCCAAGTACATACAGAGAAATGCCCATCGTAACAAAGTAAGAGAAATCAGAGCTCATATGGAAAGACTTTGGTGCTCATTACTCCCACGTGCTATTCAAGAGTGGAACGATCGGGAAGCATTCTGATAGATCACAGAACCACTTTCAAACGCATAAGTGTGATTTTTAGAGCCGGCCGGAGTGGCCGAGCGGTAGCCGGCACGGTAGCTCAGCGTGTTCGGTCAGAGGGTTACGTTCCCTCTGTGATAAAAAAACTGAGTTAATCGATCATCAACGAACTTCAATGGATGTCTTACGACGTCCGCCCCGAGCAGATGCAACAAACAAAAGCGAACAAAATGAGATTAAAAAAAAAAAAAGCGGTTCTAGGCGCTTGAGTCTGGAACCGCGTGACCGCTACGGTCGCAGGTTCGAATCCTGCCTTGGGCATGGATGTGTGTGATGTCCTTAGGTTAGTTAGGTTTAAGTAGTTCTAAGTTCTAGGGGACTGATGACCTCAGATGTTAAGTCCCATAGTGCTCAGAGCCATTTGAACCATTTGATTTTTAGAATAATCATGTAACTGCAGATTAAGATGAACCCGAAGGAATGCAGTTACTGAGACTTCTCCTCATCCTTCAATTGTAACTGTGGTACACTGAGCTATTCATTCAAAGAAAAAAAGAATGACATGTAAAAAGAAATTTACCTTCTAAATAAAACAGCCAAAAACTACTACGACGTGGATATATTCACAAAGAAAACTAAAACAATGATTTTTATAGCAAGGAATCCAATAAGTGCAAAGCTAATGGTGAGCAATGCAGTGGTAAAACAAGTCGGTAATTTTAAATATCTGTGAAGCGATATCAAATTCGAGTAGGGGGAAGATATGGACAAGAAAGTAACAAAATTTGAAAACACGTGTGGAGCAATGAACAAATACTTTAGGAGAAAGACAAAAAAAAGGATGAAGTTTCATAAAGCAACGGCCTTTCCCGCACTACGGAAGTGTGTCGTGGGTCATTTACGAACGCTAAGAAGATAAGACCTAGGCAGCTGAAATGAGATTTCCTAGGGCCGTGAAAGGTTGTACCAGAGAAGACTGATTAAGAAACGGCAACAAAAAGAGGGAATTAAATATATTTAATGTAATAAACAAAACTGAAGCCTACATTAGAAAATGGAGTGAAATTATCGACAGAATGAGCAGTGGTAGACTACCTTAACAAAGTTGGAAATTACTTTCCCGTAGGCCAAAGATGTCATCGAAGGCCATGGAAGAGAGAGGCACCTTAGCAGCCAGAAGTCTAATATTTGAAGTGGAGAAGAAGAAGAAGACGAAGACGACGAAGAAGAAGTCCACAACAGATACTGCAAGTAGTTTGCTTTTGGCATAGAAAACTTCAGAAAATGTCTCGCTTGGTTTAGGTGCAATGTCAGCTTATTCAAAACCAGTAGTTAACACAGAAGCGGCCGTAAACATGTGTGATTTGCTACATGAATGAAAAAAATTTTAATTGGCAGTAATTTCATACTTTTTTACGACAGGTGGCGCTGTAGCAACTCGCAGCTGCTGCCCGTGTTAGTTAATCCGATTTGTAGGCAGTAGCAAAATAAGGGAAAACAAGGCCATCTGGCGGTCCCGTGACCAAGCAAGGCGCACTTTTCACGTAATGGATCGATAAAGGCCCACAACTGTCAGCTTTGCAGCCTCACAGAACTTACTCACCAAATTACTGAAGCGCCATCTGAGATTGGAAAATTTATTATTGCAATAGCTTGTGCCTTTATTAAATATATTTCTGGGCATATTATCGCACTACAGGGAAGGTGTTAAAACTACTAGATTTTCACTTGTTCTGGTTCTTTTGGATCACCTGATGTATTCACCTGTCATTTTACGACGTGAGTTAGTCATTTAGTAGATTGAAATTTTCGTTGTTTATGTTTGGCACAACGCGCTTTGATACGGAAGGAGTCAGTTGAAGTACAAGATACATTTTCCCTGTGGATACAGGGCTATATGCTAACCATTTACATAACTGGATTTTTGTTTTAAATGTCTAAATTAAACCTTTTACCACATTGTCCGCAATAAAACTCGCCTTCATTTGATGTCGTTATTGCACAGTTTCGACTATGAAACCATTTTCAGATGTCTGTATATATGAGACCAAATCAGGATGGTCGTACTTTGCGTATAATCCGAGAACTCAACGAAGTACTAAATGGTTCAACGTAAGAGGTTAACCACATTACTGAGCTTCAGAACTGTCCTTTATATCGAGGGAAATTCTAGATTATCGATCTGGAACAGACATCGATGGGATAACACTGAAGTAACTGACTGATGACTGGGACGACAAGAATATAATTAATAATACAAAAGACTGCCACTGGGCATGGGTAATAATGCTGGAAGAGCTCTCAAAGAGAAAGCTGTAAGCTCGAAAAGAATATTAAAAAGTTAAATACACAGTATCAGTCTTCCACAGTAACATACATTGTACATTTTGTTGTGAACCGACTTTCGGAGTTCTAGGCTGTTATTAGACAAATTGAAACTGAACAGACAGTGCACACAACTTCAGCCAGAGCTTCTAACTGTACAAAGACTGTTATTTCCGCAGATATCGATTATGACATTTAAAGATTATGCACCTATACGAGAATCACACAACTGGAATCCTTCATTTGACTTGGGTACAAAGGAAGATGTGTGGTATTTTGTGATAACGTACTTAATGTTTCAGACTCTTAAGAGATGAGGATATTCAGAGAACGCAATGGGTGACTGACCTTAACATACTGAACTACACAATTTATACAGATATTAGTTAAAATTATTCTGTACTTACTTAGCCTTACTCCTCTGGCCCCGCAAACTGCAATCAGTTCTTGGTCTCGTCAAGCAGCCTCGCCCACAGCGTACTCTCCCTGGCATCTTCTTCCCTTGCTCCAAGTATCTGGCTATCCCTGTCCACTTGGACTATCCACTTTATTTTCCGTCTGCCTAAATGAGTTCTTCCTCCTGGTTTCTTCTCTGATACTCCCTTGACTTCAAATGGCTCTGAGCACTATGGGACTTAACATCTGAGGTCAGCAGTCCCCCAGAACTTAGAATTACTTAAACCTAACTAACCTAAGGACATCACACACTTCCATGCCCGAGGCAGGATTCGAACCTGCGACCGTAGCGGTCGTGCGGTTCCAGACCGAAGCGCCTAGAACCGCTCGGTCACACCGGCCGGCTCGACACTCCCTCAACATTGACCCCTTCCCTCCTCTGTAGACGTGTTCGCTTTGTTTCTGTCTCTTTGGCTTAGCTTCCGCAACATCATGTGGTTTATTGTAAATAAGTATCTCACTGAGCTCCATGTCCTTTCTTCTTCGCCGTTCACCTTCCTCACAAATTGATCCAAATATCCTTCGCAGCACTTTATTTTCAAAAATCTTTATCTTTACCTGTGTATAGTTATCTTTCCTTCATATTTCTACCCGTGTATAGCAGTACTGGTCTGATTATAGTTTCATAAAAACTTATTTTGGTTTCTCCAGAAAAAGTTTGGATGACAGTAATTTTTCGAGTGAAATTGACATTCTGAGTGCCACTTTGAGCCTCGCTTCTATTTCTTGTTTCTCGTAATTTCTATTGTTTAGCACAACCTCGAGATATTTAAATTATACGCAAGCTGATATTGAAGTATACACAAAGAAGATACGTACTAGTAAAGTGTATATTACATTTTATTCAAATATTAAAAGTATGTTAAAATAAAGTCCCTTCAAGTATCAATGGGATGTTCTATAAATTATCAAAGATAATAATATGTGAAAGTGTTTGTTTTTCAGTCGGAAAAAAATGCTGCTAACTTGATGCATCTCTCTAGTATATGTTACGAGCATACTGCTACGAAATGAACACCTAAAAGAAAAAAGTCGCGGTTCACTGGCTCAAATTCATTTGGTCAAAGAGAGGATCTAATGTTCGGAGCCAGTTCTCTCATTTCTTCGTGCCTTTTTAAAATCTATGCAGCTAGTTGCGCAAAAGGAAAAGCACTGTTTTAAAGCAAGTAATTCACGTTACTGCTGCCTAGGGCTGTCCACGACTGCTACCAGTGGAAAGACCACGAGAAAGGGCGTGACTGCTCGCGTCCAAAATCGTTTTTTTTTTTTTTTGCGCCGAAGTCGCAATAAAGAAAGCAGTTCCCTTCAAAATTGCTATACCAATTTCATACATTAGGGCACTCTATGATATTTTTAACTCGTTAGGGAAAATTTTCCATAATGTGTGACGTATAAATACAAGCATGTTCGCAATTGCTAACAGCTCGGGTCATCCGTTGGAGAAACAGACGTTCGCAGGTAGGACTTTTGATATCTTCGGAATCTCTAGGGATGCCGTCTGCTACAACTTAACACGTTATTGTGACGTTATAATGTGAAACCATTTCATGAGACACAAATTTCCAGAAAGCTTTAGAAATGTTCAAATGTGTGTGAAGTCCTAAGGGACCAAACTGCTGAGGTCATCGGTCCCTAGACTTATACACTACTGAAAGTAACTTATGCTACGAACGACACACACACACCCACGCCCGAGGGAAGACTCGACCCTCCGGTGGGAGGGGCCGCGCAGTCCGTGACATGGCGCCTCAAACCACGCGGCCACTCCGTGCGGCAGAAAGCTTTAGACACGGTGCCACACTGCAGCCTGTTAACCAAATTCCCAGTGTACGGAACAGGTTCTCGGATGTGGGAATGGCTTGAAGACTTTTTTTAAGGAATACTACCCATTGTTGTGCTGGACGGTGAGTGTTCATCAGATACAAAGGTATCGCCAGAAGTGGCTCAGGTAGCTGCTATAGGACCACTCTTCTTCTCCGTGTATATAGACAAAGTGTCGACTAGCGTGGGCAGTAATCTGCAACAATTTGCTGTTGACGTTGTAGTATACGGGCAAGTGTCATTGTTGAGTGATACAGGATGACTTGGAAAGAATTTATGTTTGGTATGATGAATGGCAGCGTGCTGTAAATGTAAGAAATGTATACTAATGAGGAAGGAAAATAATCTTGTAATGTTCGAATATGGTCTTCTTGAGACAGACACGGCGATTAAAAAAACTACCAAAGCGACATGGGACACGAAATGGAACGAGCACGTACGGTCTTTTGTAGGGAAGGTGAATGATCGACTTCGGTTCATTGCGAGAATTGTAGGAAAATTTAGCTCTCTTGTAAAGGAGACCGCTTACAGAACACTAGCGCGACCTGTTCTTGAGTTCATTTTGAGTATTCCGGATCCCTACCTGGTGGGATTAAAGGAGTAATACAGAGCAGTACTGCTAGATTTTTTTCCCAGTAGATTCGACCAACAGGCGAACATTATGGAAATGCTCCGTGAACTGGAAGGAAGAGGAAACTTTTTTCGCGAAACACACATGAGAGAGCTTAGAGAATCGGCATTTGCTATAGATCGGAGAAGGATCCTGCTGCCAGTGACATACATCTCGGGTCATATCGCGAAGACAAAAGAAATCGAGATTCGTACGGAAGCATGTAGTCGTTTTTCCCTTGCTCCACTGGCGAGCGGAACAGGAGTAACTAGCAGCGCACAAGGCATCCTCTGTATGATAGCTCGCGGAGTACGTACGTAGATGCAGAGGTTGATGTAAAAAGGCTGGTCTGGCGGAGCCTGGCCCTCTGTGACGCACGGTCGGCCGAGGCGTGGAGCGGGCCAGGCGCTTACGCAACACGGACTTACGTGACCTGCGCAAAAGACAGCTGGTCCTCCAGTCCGCGATGCGAGGTTCTCAACGCAGAACGGCGATGACGTCCGCTTGCTCACTGGCAGCTCCTTATCGTTATCTCCTCTGACGTGTCCATGGCCAGCGTCGGTTTAGAATTCCCAAACGTTGAATACAAAGGAATATGGGTCCTAAATGTATACGTTTCATCTACATCTACATGACAGCTCTGCAGTTCACAGTTGTGCCTGGCAGACAGTTCAGCGAAGCACCTGAAAGCTATATCTCTACTCTCGAACAGCGCGCGGAGTAGAACGAAAAAGTAAATCTATCCGTACGAGCTCTGATTTTGTTACAGCGATTATTTCTCCCTTCGTAGGTGGGCGTAAACAAATTTGTTTCGCATTTGGAGAAGAAAGCTAGTGATTGAAATTTCATGAGAAGATCCTGTTGCAACGAAAAACGCCTTTGTTTTAATGACTGCGCCGGCTCGGGTGGCCGAGCGGTTCTAGGCGCTACAGTCTGGAACCGCGCGACCTCTACGGTCGCTGGTTCGAATCCTGCCTCGGGCATGGATGTGTGTGATGTCCTTAGGTTAGGTAGGCTTAAGTAGTTCTTAGTTCTAGGGGACTGATGACCTCAGAAGTTAAGTCCCATAGTGCTCAGAGCCATTTGAGCCATTTTTGATGACTGCCTCCCCAAATCGCGTATCACATCCATGGCACTCTCTTCCATATTTCGCGATAATACAAAACGAGCTGCTTTTCTTTGAACTTTTTCGATGTCTCCCGTCAGTCCAATCACATCTGTGCTCGGAGACTGGATCCTTGTGTTATCTCCATCATTTCATCATCATTCGTGACTGTAGCTAGATTGGATTGTGTAAAAATTGGATGGTGTAAAAATTGGGACTTTGTACTGGCGCTGATGACCGCGCAGTTGAGCGCCCCACAAACCAAACATCATCATCATCAGTCCCAATCACATGCGGATCCCACAGCGCGCAGCAATACTGCGGAAGACGGCGGACAAGCGTTGCGTAGGAGGGGTCTCCCTAGCAGCCCGTTGCGTCTTCTAAGTAGATCGTCGTGTTCTCTTTCCCTACAGCATTATCTACGAGGGCGTGATGAAAATTAATGACTCCTAATTGTTTATGTGACAGCTCTTAAAGCTTTTTAAATAAAACATAGTTTATCAACACTTTACATGTTTATTCTTCATGTCTACACATATATTTCCAAATGACGAGAGACCAGTTTATATTAATGACCATTCATATAATTTGATAGGCCTAGCTGGACAACGAATCCATCTTCTTCCGTGCGGCTGCACAAATACATTCGACCTCCTGTGGGAATCTCGGATGAGCGAATATGGTGGAAATGGACAGGGGCTGCAGATAGGTGGCGCTCGATGGGAGTGTGGATCGGCCGTGAGGCGATCCGAGATAGTCCATGCGGTTGCGGTAACACGGTGTCCCTTATGGCTCAGTGGTTACCGCACTTGCCTAGTAAGCAGGAGATCCCGGGTTCGAACCCCAGTCCGGTACGCACTTTCACTCGGCGCCGCCGTTTCCGCGCATTGTTATGATGCAGCTGACAGCAGTGATCCTCCCCCTTTCCTTTCTTCCCCTCTCAACCTTGAATTTACATATAGAGACCAGTTTTTTGATATCGCCACTGGAATGTCTGACTGTTGACAACCTTACCTGTGCTTCCACCGTTTCATTACCAAAGTGAAGTCCTAGAAGGTGTACTTGGAAACAGATAAAAATCGGATGTGGCCAAGTCGGGACTGCATGGAGGATGATCAATGACAATGGACCCAAGGGTCAGATTGTTGCAGATGCCGCGGTGCTCGTGAGTGGTTCGACATTGCCATGTTGGAGGAAAAGGTGCTCCGTGTGCCCACGAGTTCTTCGAGATCGAAACTCGATTACAGCACGTTGTTTCTCACGTACCGACACAGTTACGTCACTTTCCACCATGTTACAACGCTACAATTCGTAGCCCTGTAGTGGCAGGGGCTGCAAATAGAGAGGAAGAATAAATATATAGAATGTTAATAACGTTTGATTTATTGAAAAAGCTTCAAGAGTTTTCACATAAAAACGTTCTATGCATTACTTTTCAATGCGCCTTCGTATGTATTGTTCGCAATGTTATCCCTAGGTATTTAGTTCAGTTGACACCTTTTAGATTTTTGTGATTTATCGTGCAACCGAAATTTAGCGGATTCCTTTTAGTTTTCATGAGGATGACATCACACATTTCATTATTAAATTGCCACTTTTCGCACCATATAGATATCTTGTCTATTTCGCAGTTGGTTTTAATCATCTGACGACTTTACGATTCGAGAAACGACAGCATCATCTGCAAACAATCTAAGAAGGCTGTTCAAATCGTCCCCTAAACAGTTTACATAGATCAGAAACAGCAGAGGGCCAGTAACACTTCCTTAAGGAACGCCACATCTCACTTCTTTTTTATTCGATGACTTTCCGTGAGTTACTGCAAACTGGACTTTTCTGACAGGTAATTACGGATCCAGTCGCACAACTGGGGCGACAGTCCGTAGGCACGCAATTTGATTAGAAATAGCTTGTGAGGAACGTTGACAAAAGCCTTCCGGAAATCTAAAAATTTCCAAAGTTTGCCTCTGCATGTTATTAGTAGCTGGCTGTGGACTCACAGAGAATGTAACCGCGCGACCGCTACGGCCGCAGGTTCGAATCCTGCCTCGGGCATGGATGTGTGTGATGTCCTTAGGTTAGTTAGGTTTAAGTAGTTCTAAGTTCTAGGGGACTGATGACCTCAGAGTGCTCAGAGCCATTTGAGCCACTGAGAATGTCTTGCTACCCTTGCTTGAGAGCCAAGTGAGCAACGCAGTGTCAAAATCGACCTTGTAAAATCTGCATTTGTGATCCGTCTGTAATGCACATACGGTGACGGGACGTGAAGTTTAGCATTTTTTTCCTTAAACATTTTAGGAAAATACGGGCATCTTTGCTTCAACGGGAACTAGCTGGCACCTATTCCTGTCCATCACAAAGTCTCGATATTGCCAAGGCGTTAAATCTACCGTCTGTCTCGTTCAGAGGACTATGACAACAGTTCGCGAACCACCTTTTAGTTGTTCGACAAAATTTCCGGAGAACTGCCGCATGTTTGTAACTTCTTGCCACAATATTTCGGCGCAAAGTCTTCTGGCGATCTTCAGGTGTCACTGACGAAAACGCACTGAGCTCTAGTATTTAAGGCCCCTCCGGCACATGCGTGGTGGATTCACTTGGCGTTGCGCGTGCGCTGCACGAGCGCGTTCGATTCTGTTTCGCCGCGCCCTCCGTGGTGAAAACTCGCCTCATAGATGTCAGTTCGATTGTCTTCCCGCGATTCCATCACGGAACTACGCCCTTTACGGAGGACACGAAGTTTTTCAACGACTGGATTCCATGCCGAGTTCAATTGAAAACCACCGTCTCATTTACTAAGAGACTCACTGTCAGACAGTCGTATTTCCACGGATTCTGGACCTTCAATACGCGGAACTCAGTGCGTTTTCGCCAGTATCACCTGAAGATGGCCAGAACACTCTGCGCCGAAATATTGTGGCAGGAAGTTAGGAAGTTACAAACATCCAGCAGTTCTTCCGAAATTTTGTGGAACAGTATGTACGCCGGGGAAGTTTTAAATCTCACACCTTTTAGTTATTACAAACACAATGAAAGGACAACATTTTTTTCAGAAATAGTTTAATTGTTTTTCAAAACATTTTACTTAACAATTCATATACTTGCGTGCGTTTGAACCTATTCTGAAATCATTTAATTTCCTCTCTGATGCTGGAACCTCAAAAATGTTGGCTTTGGAGTTTCAGAAACGAGTACTGTACCACTCCTTTTTAACGTTGGCTTTTCTTTGTTAATTAGTGTTACTTAATTGCGTCTCAGCTTTCAGCAAATAATTTTTTGCAGAGGTTGTACAGCTTTTCTCGTATTTTCCGACAAGCGTTCTGTTCATGTAACCCAAAGCTAAACAAACATAAAGAGCTCTGAAGACCTTCGAGTAGTTTTACGTGAAGAAAGCTCAGGTTATATTTGCTTATGAGAGCATTAACGCTGAGTTTAGCGAGGTATAAATTTCCTTCGCAGCGGGCAGCTAGTGTTTCAGTACGCCACTTAACGTGTCAGAGACGAGTTCTTCAAACAGCTTGGCTTGCGGTGTCACGTAATAGAAAGTCTGATGAATGGAGAGGCGCCTCACGATCCTGAAGTCTTTTTAAATCATTGTCTCCTCACTACAAAATGTCTCTGCTAGCTTCACTACCTATGGTAAGAGTACATATATCGTTTAAAGAAATTATTTTAATGTCTTTTTTTATCAGTCCCATCACTAAACGAATATATGAAGAGGCCAAATAAAATGAGTAAGGGAAGACATAATTTATTACGATTAGTGTACAACAGATGACGATGTTAGAGTGTATGGACGACTCCGTCTTCGCTGCGTTTCCTTAGTCAGACAGAGAAGATGATTTGATGTAGAGCCGAAAATTTTAAGTGTCAGTAACTGCCATCTTGCAGAAACAGAACTGACGTCCAGGTCCGGGTGTCGGAAGCAAATCCACAATGTAAGATATTAATCAGGAAATGAATGTTGTCCAGGGCGGTCAGCAGCCTTTGGTGTTTATTTTCTATCACGATTGCATGACATTTATGAGACGGCAGACAAACCATTATATTATTTTTTAATTTTAGTTTGAACTTAACGATTACAGAATGAAGACTAATGTGACGTCTCTGTGAGCTGTTTAGCATACCCCTTAGATGCTACAGATTTATTAGCGGTGACGTACAGAGATAGAATGCTTCCCCTTGGATTCTTGAGATCGTATAACCCTCAATCTTTTAGTCGTCCTGTTGTATTCAGATAGAGTCGACTGTTTTCTAGGCATTTTTATTCGTAAACAAAATTAGATGAAAAAGAAATGAGTAGGCACCCATACCATATAGAAGACTTAATACTTTCGTTTTTCCTAACAAAAAATATAAATAAAATCTATCGAAAGAAGCAAAGCAATGTCATTAAGTTTTTAATACATAATGTGAAATCAGTAAGTTCGTATATCCTAGCCAAGTATATTCAGTGTCAATCTGTATTCGTAAAGATAAGATTGTGGCGCTTAATTCTGTCACTGACGTAAAGTTCCGAAAATACATCCGTCATTCACAAGTGAGCTAAAAAAATTAGCAGCACCGTCTATTGGTTGTTTGGTGTACTACGGAACTAACGGCAACATCTATTGGTCCTTTGGAGTATTACGCCATGATGATTAAACACCCGAATAACTAAACTGAGCAGACGATTGTAGATAAAACCTTAAATTACGATATCGTTTTTCTCAGTGATGAAGTAAAGTCTATATGTTGCTCCAAGCTACGCTCAAGTGACCTATGAAAACTCCATGAAAAGTTGTCTAGTAATTTTCCAGACAACCGTGTCTGAAGAATCAAACATACAGACACAGCAGTTGTACTGTTTCAGTATTGGTACAGATATAGGTTGTAAGAAGGCTGTTTAGGTTTTTATGTTGGTAACGTCACGTAGCGCTCTGTATGAAAATCACTGACTGTGCTGTGTGCAGTCTGTGGCTGGTTGGACTCACTGTTGTGTAGTGTTGGGCAGTTGGATGCGAACAGCGCGTAGCGTTGCGCAGTTGGAGATTAGAGGCCAGCAGTGGTGCGTGTGGGGACAGAGATGCCAGGGTTTTGAGAGCGGACGGTATGGACGTGTGTCCGTCAGAAGGAGGAAATTTGTAAGACTGGATGTCATGAACTTATATATGATTGACTTTTGAACATTATTAAGGTAAATACATTGTTTTTTCTCTATCAAAATCTTTCATTTGCTAACTATGCCTATCAGTAGTTAGTGCCTTCAGTAGTTAAAATATTTTATTTAGCTGGCAGTATTGGCGCTCGCTCTATTGCAGTAGTTCGAGTAACGAAGATTTTTTGAGGTGAGTGATTCATGAAAGGTATAGGTTATTGTTAGTCAGGGCCATTCATTTGTAGGGATTATTGAAAGTCAGATTGCATTGCGCTAAAAAAATATTGTGTGTCAGTTTAGTGATGATCAGAATAAGTAAAGAGAGAACTGTCTGAGTACGTTCAGTTTTGCTCAGCTATCTTTGTATCAAATAACGTAGAAGTTTACGAGCACATTAATTCATAATTTTTCTGAGGGGACGTTACAAGGTGTTGCCGAGTCGGGACGGCTGGCTACCTATCCTGTGGCAGGTCGTTCCTGTTTTTAGTGACAGGAATGTGCATCTTTTAAATATCAGAGTTTCGGCAACGTGTTTTAAATATTTTAAATTGCCGCTTCATGTGTTTCATTTGACCTTTTATTGTTAATCTTTTTTAACTACCGGTGAAAGAAGTCATCTGACGTTTATCTAAAATATCCGTTTTATTTTTCACCATTAAATAGTTTTAAATGCAATGTAACTATCCCCACTATCTGTTTCTTGTTTATTGTCTCATTTAACTTGTCATTGTCAATAGGCTGAAGAGCGGGTTATCTGCACCGCTGACAGTCAATTCTCCCGGCCCGTATGGGCCACGTGGGCGTGGGACTGAAGTAACAATAAAGAAAAAAAATATCAAGATGTCGGTAACACAGAAACAAAAGATGAGTTGCGTTCCCCGTTTCAAGGAGAAGATTAGCGTTTAACGTGCCGTCGACAACAAGATCATAGAGACGGAGCACAAGCTCGGACGAGGGAACGATAGAGACAGAAAGCGGCCGTGTCCTTTCGAAGGAACCATCTCGGCATTTCCCTTAAGTGGTTTAGAGATATGACAGAAAACTAAGTCAGGATGGCCGGACGCAGGTTTGAACCGCCGTCCTCCTGAATGCGAGTCCAGTGTGCTAACCACTGCACCACCTCGCTCGGTCTCCCCATTTCAGAAGGTGTATGTAGGTGTCAGCCGCAAAGAGCGTAAGTAACTCACAGTGCACAATTGACCTCTAACGCTGTCTGACTTCACGCGGGATATTTTTTTGGGGGCGGGGGGGGGGGGGGGTGAGTGGTTGAGTGGGGGGGGGGGGTGAAAGCCTCTGTGTACTTGCCTCCCATTCGACAAACTTTATGTGAATCGCGGCGCCGCATAGCAACAGTAGTGAACGCAGTTAGCTCCAGACGTGCTCCAAACACTATGGGACGAGTTTGAGTATCATTTGGATGTTTGTAATGTGTCCGGCTGAAGCCTTATTCAACGTTTGTTAAGGGTGAATGAACAGTTATAACCTAAACGTAATTATAAAAAATGCCCCAAGGCTGTATTGGTATGCATCTACAGGAAGCATCACTGCAAAATCGGATGATTGTTTTGAAAATAATAACTTTGCAGTCGTTTGCGTAAGAGAAATTCACCCCACGTACTATTTTAATTTATGTAAAATACATAGTCTTTTACAAATACTCGATGATGTGAGTTGAAAAGTATTCCTCTTTTCGTATTACACATTCTGCAAAACCCATCGCATTTTCACATAAGGGAACGTGATTCAGTTATTTCTGCAATTTGTATAAAAAATTGTAAGTCTTTGAAGATATTTGAGGAGGGCGCCATATCGAACAGCAGCTGTGCATACGTTCACCTGAAACTGTACCAATCCTCGTTAATGTCTTGTAAAATAATATCCGTGGAAGTTATCGCTTTACCTCGATTCTTCTTGATAGCAGCACCTCCGGAATCTTCTTCTGCGGCCTTCCTCTTACTAGGTAAATAGATATCTTCCGACCGTGATGCGTCGATAAGGCACTGTCTTCGTGATATAAAATTTTTTTAGAATGAATCGTAATGGACGTAAGTTTTTCCTCCCACTTAAAAAAATTCACTCCAGACTTGTAATAAACACTGTACTGATTATTTTTTGATACAAGTTACACTTTTTTGCTTCACAAAAAAGACGGAGCGCCTCCATAAAATATTCCACCATGGAGGTGGCCAAAAAAAGTAAGTGATTAATAAAGGAAAATTGTTAACAAATGAATATTAAAAAATTGAAATTACTGAGATATTATTGATTCTACACCACTTGTAGTATAATCTTGTCAGGTTTATCTTCCTATAAATCATGAGAAAGAGCGAGACAAACAATTAAAAAATTATAATCTTTCGGGTATTCCAAGTTACGTACACTACGATTTGTAATGCTGTTTACCGACGAACGTGGCGTCACATGAAAATACACCGAATCGATGCTCCATTCTGTCAATAGTCATCACAACAGCATCGATGCATTCTTGAGCTTTTCCACTGTTTTGGCAGCAGGGATACGTAAAAACGGTTCTCATTGTATCCCCAAAGAAAGATGTCATCACAAGGCGTCAAGTCAAGCGACATGGGAGGGGGGGGGGGGAAGCGGACAGAGCCACATCATCTTCATCACTTCCCCAATTCAGCGATGCCGAAGCTCGTCGTCTGGGCAGCGACGAACATCGATGCATCGACTAGAGGGTGCCCGTCTTGTTGGAAGATGAAGTTCTCGGAATCATCAGTCGGCTAGGGAAACAACCACAACTGCAACGTATAAAGGTAAAAGATACCCTTAACAGTCGTCTAACAGAAGAAAAACGGCGCGTACAATTTCGTATGTGACGTTGCAGAGAAAACTTCGGCGAGTCTCGGTCATGCACCAAAACTTTATGAGGATTTTCAGTGCTCCACACACATTGTGGCGATTAACCTTTCCAGATAAGAGGAAGGTTGGGTATTCCAAGTTCGTGGCTTCGACGGAGCGTTAAGTTATTGGACTGCATTTGGAACTTCTTCCTTCGCTATCTCTATGATTACATGCGGCATACTTGGTCGACCGGCACTTTTCTGTTTACAGAGACAACCAGTGTCCCTAAACCGTCGATACCAACGCACAATGCTCTGTTTACGTGTCGGCACTTGCCCATAATTCTTTCAGAATGCACTTTGCTTTTCTAACACTTATACGTATTCCAACGCAAAAACACTCTTTTGTTGCTTTGCCGCCTTTTTGCCAAGGGACTGCACTCGTAACGCCATTTGGTGGGCACAATGCAAACTCGATGTATTTACGGTTCTATTCACGCGTTAGTCATATTTTTACACGCAATACTTTGGAAAATATAAAGCTGCCCATATACAGCATGCGCCTAAACATTATGATCACTGCCCACCGCGAGACTGAATGCCTCCTGGTTCTGTTGCGGGCGCGTGACGCAGTAAGGAAGGAATGTAAGTGGAAGAGATACGAATGGACAGCCGTTATAGCGAAGATACGGACCATAAGCGGTTTTGACAAAGAGGCTCGCTGTTGTGGCGCTGCGACTGGAAACGAGAATCTCAGAAACGGCGACGCTGGACGCCTGTTGGCGTACTCCTGTACGAGCACCTATAGAAAGAAATTAGAATTATATTGATACCTTCAGCTGCTGACAGGCGTTGATATATATCAACGGGGACAGATGAAAAAGTGTGCCCCGACCGGGACTCGAACCCGAACCCGGGATCTTCTGCTTACATGGCAGATGCTCTATCCAACTTTTTTTTCTTTTTCTTTTTTTTCATTTGTTCGATATTGTTCGTTCAAATTGATCACTGATTCTTTGACTCAGGTTTTTTATTACAGAGAGCACGCAGCCCTCTGACCGAACACGCTGAGCTACCGAGCCGGCGCATCTGAGCCACCGAGGGCACAGGGAACAGTGGGACTGCAGGGATTATCTCGCGCACGCCTCCCGTGGCACCCACATTCTCACCTTGTATGTCCACACACTAGATTCGAAGTGTCCCACCCCAACACACTCATTACTGGTGGAAGACATTCTTACCAAGTCCCGTAAGAGTTCGGGGAATATGTGTGCATCCGCACAGAAGAAGGAGGTCATGGCCGGCATTGCCAGAACTATATACTTATATGGATATGGTGTCTGTTCTTTCGGACATGTCCGAAAGAACAGACACCATATCCATGTACGTATATAGAAAGAGGTTGAAGGATGGTGAAATAATGAGTAGACCGTATGGTATTAGATGATCACGTCTCATCACAAAAAGTAGAGGTCGGAGTATGAAAAAAATGGTTCAAATGGCTCTGAGCACTATGAGACTTAACTGCTGAGGTCATCAGTCCCGTAGTACTTAGAACTACTTAAACCTAACTAACCTAAGGACATCACACACATCCATGCCGGAGGCAGGATTCGAACCTGCGCCGTAGCGGTCGCGCGGTTCCCGACTGTAGCGCCTAGAACCGTTCAGCCACTAAGGCCGGCTCGGAGTATCCCCTACTGTGTAATGCAAGATAGGCAGCTATCTGTGGCACACCTGACGACAGAGCAGACTGCTGGTGCAGGCAGAAGTGTTTCGGAGCACATCGTTCAAAGGCCATTGTTGAACATGGAGCTCCACATAGCCGGCCGGTGTGGCCGTGCTGTTAAAGGCGCTTCAGTCTGGAACCGCGTGACCGCTACGGTCGCAGGTTCGAATCCTGCCTCGGGCATGGATGTGTGTGATGTCCGTAGGTTAGTTAGGTTTAATTAGTTCTAAGTTCTAGGCGACTGATGACCTCAGAAGTTAAGTCGCATAGTGCTCAGAGCCATTTGAACCATTTTTTTGAGCTCCACATAACACAACCCCTACTTGTTCCTGTGTTGACACGACATCATCAGTTATGATTGTAGTGGGCACAGCATAACTGAGTTTTCACCGTGGATCATTAGAAATGTGTCACCTGGCGAATGAATCGCATTTCTTGTTGCACCAGGTCGAAGGTTGGGTCCTTACACGCCGTCGTCCGGGCGAATGACTGCACGAAACATGCACCGTGCCACAGATGTAGGCCGGTGAGGGCAGAATTATGCTGTGTAATTCTTTGATTTCAGCTTCCGCGGGATCTATGTTGGTAATCGAAGGCATAGAAGGCACCATGGCAAAAAAAGTTCAAAGAACGGAAACTTGTTTTGTATAAGCAACAGTCAAACGCAAAAGAGACAGATGGAAAAAATAAGTAAACTTCATTATTTGAAAAGTAATCGTCATAACTATTAATACATTTAGCCTGCTCTGAGGCAAGAGTGAGTGTCTTCATGGAAAGATGTTTGCAGTTGCCTACAGAACCATGACTGTGCCCAGGCATGCACCTCCTTATCCGAAGCGAATTGATGGATATGAATCTCTTTCTTCAGTGCTCTAAAACTACAGAAATCACATGGGGAGTAATCAGGACTGAATGGAGAATGTGTAAGAGTTTCCCTGTGAAACCTCTGCAATGTACTCGAAACAATCTAGGTGATATGGGTGGACCCTACATGTTGCCAGGGTTGTTTCGAGTACACAACAGAAGTTTTACTAGGAAACCCTCACATATCCTCTATACAGTCTCAATCCCTTCCCATGCGATTTTCATATTTTTGGAGCTCTGAAGAAAAACATTTTGGCTGTCAATTTGCAGAGGTGCATACCTAAGTACAATCACAATTTCATATGCAACCACATTTTTCAATGAAGGTTTGGCCATCTTCTCTCATGGTGAGATAAATGTATTAACAATTAGGGGAATTACTGTTGAAGTGACAAACAGTTTGCTTACTTTTTTTCATCTGTCTCATTTTCATGTGACTGCCCTCATATTATCACAAATTAGGGAGAGAGTGTCGCAGCATAACACATGCTTTGAGGTCGCAGTGTCGTTTTTCTTCGTGGTAAGCTCATTTCACAAAATTTCAATCACCAACTAGCTCATCTAAATCCGAATTTATTTTGTTAGTGCCACCCTACATAGGGAGAAGTGATCATTATTATGAAACAAGGAAAATGAGAGCTTGCATGGACAGATTTAAGTGACTGTTTTTTACCATATGCTGTTTGAGAGTGAATGGTAGAGATATAGTCTGAAGGTGGTTCAATGAACCTTCAACCAGGTACTTAAGTGTGAATTCCAAAGTTGCCATGTAGATGTTGTTGTAGATGCAGATGTAGATGTAGGCATATGGACACGGAAAGTAGGTTCAGGAGACAGAATTATCAAAAGCATAGTCAGAAGCCTAGGCAACGTTATTGTGGACAACCTGCATCGCTTCATGCTTGAAGTCTCCTCCAAAGGCGATGACATCTTCCAGTAGGATAACTGTGTTGCAAGGTCAGAATCATGCCAGTGGTTTGTGGAGCATTGTAGTGAACTCACGCTGATGTTTTGACCAGAAAATGTGCCTAATCTGTACCAACTGGAACACATATCAGGTGCCAGCTGCGTGCCCATAAACCACCATTTGAGGGATTTGCGTGACCTGTGCATAAAAATTTGTACTACATACTTCTGGAGTCCTGTCAAGCACTTATAGAATCCATACCAAGCAGAATCTGTTGTACTGTGTTTGAAAAGTGGAACAACACGCTGTTAAACAGCTGCTCATAATGTTTTAGCTTATCGGCATACAGAAACTACACTACTGGCCATTAAAATTGCTACACCACGAAGATGACGTGCTACAGGCGCGAAAATTAACCGACAGGAAGATGATGCTCTGATATGCAAATGATTAGCATTTCAGAGCATTCACACAAGGGTGGCGCCGGTGGCGACACCTACAACGTGCTGACAAGACGCAAGTTTCCAACCGATTTCTCATACGCAAACAGCAGTTGACCGACGTGGCCCGGTGAAACGTTGTTGTGATGCCTCGTGTAAGGAGGAGAAATGCGTACCATCATGTTTCCGACTTTGGTAAAGGTCGGATTGTAGCCTATCGCGATTGCATTTTATCGTATCGCGACATTGCTGCTCGCGTTGGTCGAGATCCAATGACTGTTAGCAGAATATGGAATCGGTGGGTTCAGCAGGGTAATACTGAACGCCGTGCTGGATCCCAACGGCCTCGTATTACTAGCAGTCGAGATGACAGGCATCTTATCCGCATGGCTGTAACGGATCGTGCGGCAACGTCTCGATACCTGGGTCAACAGATGGGGACGTTTGGAAGACAACAACCATCTGCACGAACAGTTCGACGACGTTTGCAGCAGTATGGACTATCAGCTCGGTAACCATGGCTGCGTTTACCCTTGACGCTGCATCACAGACAGGAGCGCCTGCGATGGTGTACTCAACGACGAACCTAGGTGCACGAATGGCAAAACGTCATTTTTTCGGACGAATCCAGGTTATGTTTACAGCATCATGATGGTCGCATCCGTGTTTGGCGACATCAAGGTGAACGCACATTGGAAGGGTGTGTTCGTCATCGCCATACTGCCGTATCACCCGGCGTGATTGTATGGGGTGCCATTGGTTACACGTCTCGGTCACGTTCGCATTGACGGCACTTTGAACAGTGGACGTTAGATTTCAGATGTGTTACGTACGACCCGTGGCTCTACCCTTCATTCGATCCCTGTGAAACTCTACATTTCAGCAGGATAATGCACGACCGCTTGTTGCCTTTCTGGATACAGAAAATGTTCGACTGCTGCCTTGGCCAGCACATTCTCCAGATCTCTCACCAATTGAAAGCGTCTGGTCAATGGTGGCCGAGCAACTGGCTCATCACAATACGTCAGTCACCTACTGTGATTTCGTGTTGAAGCTGCACGGGCAGCTGTACCTGTACACGCCATCCAAGCTCTGTTTCACTCAATGCCCGGGCGTATCAAGGCCGTTATTACGGCAGAGGTGGTTGTTCTGGGTACTGATTTCTCAGGATCTATGCACCCAAATTGCGTGAAAATGTAATCACATGTCAGTTCTAGTATAATATATTTGTCCAATACCCGTTTATCATCTGCATTTCTTCTTGGTGTAGCAATTGTAATGGCCAGTAGTGTAGCTAGATGGAAATATAAGGCCGAAGTTGCTCGGCTTGAGGTCGACTAAATCTCGATGGTTTGTAATTCAGTTTGCCGCAGAGTTCGAGACGCGCTGGAATCCTGTTTGGCGGCGGTGGGCAGCCGTGTTGGCCGCAGCACGTGGGGCGTCACGTGGCGGTTGACTGTCGCTGCAAGTAGCGAAGTGTGCCGCGCGACCCGTTAGCTGGCGCCGCCTCAGGCTGTGGGCCACCTCCTCACGGCGGGTCACGCCGGACGAAAGTGAACTCGCCGCCAACAACAGCCAACGCTCTCTCACGTGCGGGATCGTACCACTAAAGCCGGCAGAAACCTGATACTATGATCCTAATTTTCATTTTCTTTGGTGTCCACCCCTGGTAGCTGAGTGGTTACCGGCACGATAGCTCAGCGTGTTCGGTCAGAGAGTTAGCTGCCCTCTGTAATAATAATAATAAAAAAAGAGTGAACGGATCAACGAAGAGACTGAACGGGTGTGCCAGCCGGGGTGGCCGAGATGTTCTAGGCGCTACATGTCCGGAACAACGCGACCGCTACGGTCGCAGGTTCTAATCCTGCCGCGGCCATGGATGTGTGTGATGTCCTTAGGTTAGTTACGTTTAAGTAGTTCTAAGTCTAGGGTACTGATGACCTCAGAAGTTAAGTCGCATAGTGCTCAGAGCCATTTGAACCATTTTTGAGCTGGTGTCATCGGACGACCGCTCCGAACGAATTCAACGATCAATATGGAACAAAATGAGATTAAAAAAAGTAGTCAGTGCGGCGGAATGTCATACCTAACGGCTCGCGTTCGATTTCCGGCTGGGTCGCAGATTTTCTCCGCTCGGGGAATGGGTGTTGTGTTGTCCTTATCATCATCATTTCATCCCCATCGACACGCAAGTCGCGGAAATGGCGTCAACTCTAAAGACCAGCACCAGGTGAACGGTCTGCCCGACGGGAGGCCCTAGCCACACAGCATTTCCATTTTCTTTGGTGTCGCTAAATCAAATAAGACGAGTAGCAAGATAGTTCGTATGAGAAGCACTCAACCAATTTCCTTCTAAAAGTTTGTCCTATTCGAACTTGTATTTCGTCGATAATACGATCCTTGTCAACAGCCTAATTTCAATATCAGTTTCTTGCCTTTTTTGCTGGGGACGGAGGTTCGAGTCCTCCCTCGGGCATGGGTGTCTGTGTTTGTCCTTAGGATAATTTAGGTTAAGTAGTGTGTAAGCTTAGGGACTGATTACCTTAGCAGTTAAATCCCATAAAATTTCACACCTTTCACGGACACCGCGTCTATAAGATACACCCTTATTAATTACCACACGGCAAAAATTTCTACCTCCACTTTAACATCCAGATAATGCATTTTATATCCAGTTCATGTCAACTGGTACAGTTTCGATGCAGGAACGCGACACGTACCTCACAACATTAGATCTTGCTTCCCAGATGCTCTTACGATCCCATCACATCTCCAATCGTGAGCGCAAAGCGACTCGAGAAATATTAAACTGATACAAAGCAGTGTGTGAGGAAAACTTCTGTGAAATAGCGTCATTTATTCCCGTCACTTCGCAGGATACTTGTACAAGGAAGTAATTTATTCCCTGGCCGTTCTTGGAATGCAAGCTCTCGTAATTTTAATAGTAAAACACTGACTGTGCGTGATGCACCTCTATTGCAGCGCCTGCGACTGGCGAAGTGTTGAGTATCTCCGCAACGCTCTCTTGCTTACAAAACACGGCACTCATCGTGGACTGTCTTTATTGATTGGATCTGGTAAGGATCACAGACTGATGAACAATACTCAAGAATCAGCCGAACGAGTGTGTTGTAATTCACTTCTTTCTTGACTCAGTTGCATTCTGCTAGGGTTCTTCCGATGAATCTCTCCCTGGCATCTCCTTTTCCTTCAGCCAGTTTTACGGAGTTGAACCACTTCAGGTCGCGCCTGGTAAATGCTTTTGGATGTTTTATGGTTGTTACTGTCGCCAGTAACTTATCGCTGGTAGTAATGGAGCATTATTATATTGTTCCACCTGTTTATGCGTAATAGTTTACATTTATTTGCGTTGAGGCTCAGCTGCCAGTTGCTGCACCAAGATCCGATCCTCTGCATGTCTTTCTGCATTTGTATGCAGTCTTCTGGCGTACCATATTCCCTGTACCTTCACAGCATGTTATCATTTGTGTACGGTTTCGCATAATTACCGACATTACGCCTTAATGATTTTAGTTTAATCTCTTTCTCTAAATAAATACATTCATCATTTATACCCTATTTTTACTGTCCCGTGAGGTATTACTCCAATTTTCAGCCAACAATTTAAATGAAAAGATGAACTGATGACACAAAAAGGGCCGTAAAATTTTGGGTAACAACATATTAACAAGGGAAGCCTCGTGGGTATCACATGGTGATAACAGAGCTCTTCCACTGCCAAGAAGTTATACACAGGACGCAGAAGTACACTGGCTGATCATAAGTATCCGGACGCCTATCAGTGGACATTAATATGGGGTGTGTCCACTTGTTGGGGCTGGGGTCTGGAGCGTAGTCGCCGTTCTAACTCATCCCAAACGTCATCACTTAAAACTTCCTGGTTAACAGGCCGTTGTCGAAGTATAATACGATTACAGAAGGTGTTGGGAAAGTTTTGAGCAGTTATGGTGTGGAAATTACCTTCAGACCCACCAGGAAGAGAAAATAATGTTTAAGATCGGCTATACTGGGTGCATGTAAAATTCTTTGTAGTTGCGGTGTATTTTGTATTGGTACCACAAAAAGAAGTGTTAACACCCGTCCTTACAGGAGGAATTGCTGCTGGGATATATGGATAACCCACTGTCACGATTGTCGTATCGAAAGGATCGCATTATCATGCACGTATGTATAGAGAGGCTATTGAGATTTGTAAGCATCGTAATAATTTTAACGGAAAAAAGGAAGGTGTTAAACTAGATAAAATATGGATGTCAACATTGCAACGTAAGAATGACGATCGAGTAATTCCAACCGAGAATGTTGGCATTAAGAGATAATCTCGTAGCCGACCTGACACGATGGTCTACGGTGTCTTCTACACTGCCCATCTGTTCGGTGCTCCCTCGAGTTGTGATTGCAGTTTGCCAATTTACGTCTGAAGATGTCTCCCGCAGTCGGAGAGGAAACGTTAGGAGAAAGTTGTATACTTCGACCACGGCCTGTTAGCCCGGAAGTTTTAAATAATGTCAGTACCAGCCGTGAAAGCTTACATTGTATGATTATTCCGGACGTAGACCTGAATACATTGTAATATGGGTTCAGGTCTGGGTCCGGACACAGCAGTCCACTTCAGGAATGTCATTGTCCACTAACCATTACCTCACAGATGCAGCTTTATGACAACGTGCACTGTCATGATAATACAACCGTTGTCTCCGGGCTGTTAGTCGGCTCTATGCAGCTCACAATTCTGTAAAATGTATTCATATCCTTCTCCGTTTACCGGTTTCTTAAGCGCGATAAGGGGACCACATCCTAACCACGATAAACGCCACCTCACCATATGTTCTCCAGGCATCCATCGAATCCAGACCCCTCCACTGCATTTCCACTGTGTGTAGCGTGATTTGTCACTCCCACTCACTCGTTTCCAGTCATCCACTCTCCAGTGGCGTCGCCCCTCGCATCACCTAAGCGTCGCTTTGCGTTGACTAAGATATGTGTGGCTCATGAGAACCTGCTCGATGATTTTACGCGATTGGTTTTAGCTCTGTAACTCGCGAGTGATTCCTCCCTCTGATTTCATGCGATTTCTTCAACGAACTCCGCAGTCCGCTGTCCATCAGTACATGAGGCCTACCTGGTCTTGGTTTAGCTATGGTTGTTCTTTTCCGTTTTCCACTTCACAATCACATCACCAACAGTCGAGCTGGGCGCCTGTAGAAGGGTTGATGGATTTTTGCTCAGGCGACATCCAATGACTAGTCCACGTTGGAAGCCACTGAGCTGCCCTGACTGACCCGTTCTGTTGATAAAGATTCTCTACTGACAATACTGCGCACCTCCTTTTATGATGTCAGGTCCGCCTCTGGTAATAGCTAGTGGTCAACTAGGGGTACACAGATATTTCAGATCTGATAGAATATTTGTGACATGCAAATTTAAAGAACGTTGAGAATGCGATTCATAGAGCAGGAATGTATATGGAGTGAGCATTCAGAAGCGCAGAACAGAATTATTGTCGCCCACATACGTCGCTTCTAAAAGTCACATGACCCTGATGTGGTATAAGTTTTGCCCAGAAGCGCCCTGCGGAGTTTGTCGTTAAAGGCTAGTACAGATAGACATCGTTCAATAGCATCGTAGATTTCGTACTAACTTTTCATAGGAATCAACAGTTCGGTTTCAGTATTTGTAATGAACATGTCTTAAGAGCTTTGAAGAAATAAGTACATCGACATTTCGCTTGTTTGCGACAGGCGTTAGAAGTGTCGCTATTTTTTTTAAACGATAGCCAGCTCTATATTTTTAGATTTTGTGCTGCACTTTATCATATTGGCGACTCTCTGATTTAGTAAATTATACTGCGGGAGAGTGGGGAAACGACGTATTAGATTTCTAAATAATTTTATGAACAAAATTCGTCAGTTTTTCCTTCCTGCTGTCGTATGTTTAATCTTAATTCATTTTTCGGGAGTTAAATTATTAATGGTACATACTCATTGTCCATGATATAGGTGCCAGTACCAGAGTTTCGTATTGCGATTGATTTGAAATAAGCGAATTGGTTTGGAGCTCTCTATAATCCGGAGATTAGCTTACCTGTTGAACAGCACTCCAAATGCTTTTACACTGAACGGACTGACTGGTACACACTACAGAATTTATCTAGTACCTGTCTCATAAAATATGGTCATACAGTCCCTATGGTATTAAATATTTATGTCACCGTATCTTGATGTACTCAACACATAAAGCGACTATTTCTAGTATGATAAATGTAGTTAGACTGTTGCGGTACTTAGCTATGAAATGTAACTTTTTTCTTCTTTGACGCATTGCCATTTGCATCTATAGCACCGACTATATCAATCTCGAGCCAAAACACAAAAGTTCAACACCTAGTCCCAAGCAAAACTGTAACTAAACGACCAGAAAACAGAGAGTGAATGAATTCAAATTCTTAGGAAATACCAACTCCTTCACAAGTGACAAAAGACGTACTGAACACAAACTTGCAACATTCAGTCACATTAATGGGACCAATACAGAACATTAATCAAGAAGATAAGGAAAGAAACCCTAACGAAGTTCTACAAAAGAGTGGCAATGCTATCCATACTATGCGGCAATAAGACTTGGACAATAACAGCTGGAAATCAACGCAGAATACAATCTGCCGAAATGAGGTTCGTGAGAAGAGCAGCTAGCTATAGACTACCTGACATGATAAGGAATACAACAATCAGGAAAGAATTAGTACTTTAAAGGATAAATGAACAGATCAAGGACTAAAGAAATCAGTGGAGAGATAATGCCACAAAAATGAAAGAAAATAGAAAGCCCAAAACAACAATGAATTGTGGGCCAACAAATAGATGATGATGATCAAATATAAACTAACCACAGATTATAGTGGAACTACAGAAGAGGCACGGCAAATGCTTATAACTTGAAGAAAGAAGAAGAGCAAGCAACAGTTATTCACCATTGATGTTAGTAATAAACAAGTCTGTAAGAACTGGGTAAATAATTTCAATATTAAATTTCTGCCGTAGCTCAAAACGTAAACAAACAGAACTTTACGTAAGTCACCAGACTATTTCGGTTCGATGATGGCGACTTGCGCAGTGCGATATGCTCAGTCCACAGGTATTTCTGCTGTATGATAAGATTGCAAAACGTTATGAAAGACGAGGCTGGGCCAGTCCCCAGGGCTGTTGCATCAGCTGGTCGCGTACATCAGCGGCAGCGCAGGTAGCGGCCGGCCGCAGAGGCTGACAGTGACTCAGCCGCGGCGCGAGGAACGGCGCGTGGGCCGCCGGCCAGGGGTCAAACGCTGATCACGTCACCGGCCCTCGCTTTTCCTCACACGGTTCACGGCTGCGGCCTCGCTGTGCATGAGCTGAGCTAAAATTACCTTCCTCTGCTCACACTGCGCAACCAACTGGACTGTCCAGTTCGTGAGTTGTTGACGGCAGGAGGGAGACAGCAGCTCCGAAGCACTGCGCACTGAGCTGAAATTCTGGCTTCTCGAATGTAATAGCTTCCGTCATGTCACTGATTGCCAAAAGAGAGCGCCTGGACCAACTACTGCGTCCCTAGGGCAGAAGGGCGTGAAGCGATGTGGTGTGCAGTGAGGTAATGAGTCGACACCAGGCTGTGAATGGATGAGGAAAGGTTTAGTACATTCTAAGACAAAAGAAACGACGCATCACGAAGGAATTATCCGAATGGGACGGAAATCAGTAGATATGGTGTACATGTACAGACAAACAAATGATTACAATTTCTGAAAAATTGGATGATTTATTCAAGAGAAAGAGTTTCACAAATTGAGCAAGTCAATAACGTGTTGGTCCACCTCTGGCTCCTATGCAAGCAGTTATTCGGCTTGGCATTGATTGACAGAGTTGTTGGATAGCCCCCTGATGGATATCATGCCAAATACTGTCTAATTGGCACGTTAGGCCGTCAAAATCCCGAGCTGGTTCGAGGGCCTTGCTCCAAAGGTTCTCAATTGGGGCAAATCCGGTGACAGCTGAGGACATCATGGGGGTTCGAGTGGGGGATAAACCATCAATCAGAAGAAGGGGAGAGGAATTATGGCAAGAGATCTGGGATGGGGATGAGACAGGGACAAGAACATACCAGTTACTACCAAACATCCAGTAACAGTTAAGAATGAAGCATTTTCAGCCTAGTAAGCGACTGCTGCACTTCCTCACGGGGCATGGCCTGTACCTGGTAGAGATGGGGGATCCGCTCCTGAACTGATTCATAGAGTTGAATCTTTCAAAGGAGTGAACAATCAGTGATTCAGAAAAAAAGAACGGTAGCTCCAAACGTTTCCCACAGCATAGAGAGAGAGAGAGAGAGAGAGAGAGAAAGAGAGAGAGTCGGAGCACCTCAGCGGGGCCTCTGCTGGTCAGAGCACACTGCACGCCACACAACACAGCCAGCGCCGGTGTCTGCCCTGATTCTACCTGGGCTGCCTGCATTGTGCAGTGCCCCATTGGATTTTGTGTTTCACATATGCCGTGCCGTCTCTGTGCTTCCTCTGCCGCTTGCAGTGTCTGGTGCAGCTTAACTTAGCATCGCACTCCGCCGGCGATCGTTTCAGTAGCACGTCCTGCCCTCTGGGCAGTTGATGCGAGCAACAGGACCGAGAGCCTCCTAGCGGAGAACATAAGAACTACTTGCAACAACCTGCTCACACGAGAACGGACGATTCGTCTCGGAGCGGGTGACTGGTGGCCGCTCACCGCTCCCGCCACCCTCGGAACTCGCCCGCTCAACGCTCTCCCCACCGTTCTCGACTCTAGCCAGAGCGTTGAGCAAAGCAACTCAGGTGTCACTCTGGTCTCTGTGGTCTTAGCTCACGCAGTAATACAGCTCGCGGCTCGACCTGCTTGACTCAGCGCCTCTGCGTCGGAGTTCGTCTCTACTGGATATTGTTCTTCGTAGTAATACCGCTATGTATACTACATTATTATGTTATGTATACATCATTTGTTTTTATTTTATTTTTATTTGTTTAAACTGATCAGATTAGGTTCCTGACGACTCCTCTTACTACAGGATTTTTATTATGGACACTCGAATTTACACTTTAATTACGAGTGAACCGATAAACGTATCGCAAAATGTGATACACCAATATTTTCCTTGTTTTATTCTGCATAAGGCTATGTGCAGCACTTTAGTCTTACAGTCAAATTCATATATATTTTTTTCTTATTCTGGTACGGATTTTAGGCGTCTTCGGAAGGAAATGTTCACTTTAAAAATATACGGCTTGCGATGTATTTTTACGAGGTTAATGAAATTTTAATACATTATAGCCAAATATATTGTTAACGTAAATCTCAAGTTACATTTTCCGATCACCCAAAACACCACGATAGTGCAAAATAAATCAATAATCAGAAACTTTGTCTTATCGTGGAAATTTCAATAAACAATACAAAATTCTTACTCATTATCTGTGTTACTTCAAAATAGGATCAAATAAGATCAAAATACAGATATAGTACTGAAATAAACCAAGTTTAAAGGGCAATGTGCCTTCCATTTATTTTCTATTGTGAATGAGTGGTGAGTCATGAAAAAGAGCTAGTTCATTTCAGGGAGTGAACAGTTCTGATCCGATCTCTGAAAAGAACAGTTTTGCCCATCTCTAGTACCTGGCATATCTTTGCCGTTTCGGGAAAAGGGCGACTCCCTCGTGTGACTGTGGTGCCGGGATAGGTACACCGGACCACGTGGTCTACGACTGTCCCATTTTCGATGAAGTTGCCACGGACTTAAGGAACTCACTGCCAAACACAGATACCTTTCATCTAATCAGGAATCCGGTTACCTTCACTATCATCGACAGACTAGCCAGCGAGGTATCCGCCAAGGTCCTGTGAGAATACAGTAGGGAGATAGAGTGACGGATGAGCAATAAAGTGACATCACACACCTATCCCAATCCGCCAGGGCGCGTACTGGCTGACCGCCGTGACGATCGGGATCCGTCGCGTCCAGGATTAGGGGGAGGGTGTGAACCTACCGATTATAGACACCGCACACTAATTATGACTCAGTAGTTAAAATGTATTAGTAGAAAATAGATTCTAGGATACTCTTAAAAGACCTGCAGCGATTTTCCATTAAGGCCAGCCTAGTGCCAGGGGCACGCCCACTGGGGTTAGCTCGGTGGGCACGGCCAAGAGACAGTAGGTTTGTATTCTGCTGGCACACATGTAACGCTGCAGGATGTAGCTTAGTCGCGTAGAGTAGCTAGTGTAGTAGGTCAAATAGAAGGTCAAATAGTAGGCATGCCCATAGAGTAGCTAACATTCCATCCTGTAGTTAATACTAACAATAAGTAGATAAAGGTTTGGTGAATGTACCTTGATAATTACGAACTTTTGTATGTTACTTCGACCCACTAATGTTTTAGGTGGTGGGTTATTATGTATAACATTGGTATTGATGAATAAAGATTTTAAAAAATAATCCGGTGACATTAGTGGGAAAGGTAGGGTTTGGCAAGCACGAAGACAAACCGTAGAAATAGTCGCCGCGTGCAAGCGGGCATTACCTTTCTGAACTGTAAGCCCAGCCTGGCTGGCCATGAAGGGCAACAAAACAGGTCACCGATTATCGTCGGCGCAACGCTGCGCTATAAGGCTGGCGCGGATGACAACCAAAGGGGTCCTGCTATGAAACGAAATGGCACCCCAGACCATCACCCCTGGTTGTTGAGCCGTACGGCAGGCGACAGTCGCGTTGGTATCCCAGTGATGACTGGGGCTTCTCCAGACGCGTCTTCCTTCACTGGTCTTCGGTGTTCATTTCGAAGCGGACTCATTACTGAAGATAATTCTACTGCAGTCAATGAAATTCCACGCCGAAGACTTGTATGGAGACGCTCCGGACAGCAGTGGGATACCAACCTGACTTTCACCTGCCATACGGCCCGACAACTGGGGCTGTCATTTCTTTTCATAGCGCGACCCCTTTGGTTGTCATTCGCGGCAGCCTTATAACGCAGCTGTAAGTCGACGACATCCCACACCCCGTTTTTTGACCCTTCATGGCAAGCCATCCTGGGCTTATATTTCAGCAAGATAACGCTCGCCGGCACTCGGCGACCTTTTCTACTGCTAGTCTTCGTGATTGCCATACCCTGCCTTGGCCAGGAAGGTCACCAGACCTCTCCCTAGTTGAGCATGTTTGGAGACCCCTTCAACGAGCTCAGTATTTTGACGATCTAATGCACCAGTTGGACAAAATTTGGCACGATAACACTCAGAAGGCTATCCAACAGCTCTAGCAATGTATGCCAAGCCGAATAACTGCTTGCACAAGGGCCAGGGGTGGACCAACGTGTTATTGACTTGCTCAATTTATGAAACTCTTTCTATTGAATAAATCACCCGATTATCCTGAAACTGTAATCATTTGCTTGTCTGTTCAAGTGCATAACGTCTACCGATTTCCGCCAGATTCGGATAATTCTTTTGAGGTGCGTCATTTCTTTTGTCTTAGAGTGCAGTAACGCCACGTAACACGGCGTAACAACAGTGGCTGTAAAATGATCCTAACCGACAGGTGCCGCAGACGAGTGTCACGCCTTGTCAATGACAATCGGTCTCATACCACACAGGAATTGATTCCCTCGGTGAATAGGGACCATATCATCCAGTTTCCGAGAGAACATTGCAAAGTGAATTGTTTGCAGTGAATATTTGGAGTGATGTATCTTGCAAAAATCATTGCTTAGAAGGGCACATAAAGCTGCACGTCTTCACTCTATCAAACAACACAGATACTGGACAGCAGCCGGCTGGAGGTGTGTAATGCAGTCCGACGAGTTGCAATTTTGCCTCGTTTCAAATGGCAAAACTTGGTGATAGCACAAGACGGCCCAGTGAGGCGTTTACTCGCAGTTTGAAGGGGGTGTAAGACGTGCCGGAGGTGGTCCTCTGATATTTTGGCGTGTTATCAGTTCCTCGACTTAACCCTACTAATTTTGGTTCCTGTCAACATCAACAAGCATGTTTTTGTCAACATTCTCGGTGACCTAGCGTTGCCCTTTCACTATGTCTTCACGATGAGTAAGGTGCGACACGCGTGTCTTCCAAGATAACAACAAAGCTGTTCACAGGTCTGCAAGCATACGATTCTCGTTTGTCGTACATTCATGCTCACTGCCACATCTCGAATGAGTCACTAAATCACTCGATCTTACTCCTACAGAATATGTCTCTGAATGTCTGGAACAGCAGGTGATATGTACAATCAGAATCCCCGCAGTTTGGAAGTTGTACGGGATCTAATTATGAATAAGTTGTTTCGGCTGGATATAACATACCTCAAGATGCTTGTGGACTCTCTTCCCCGTCATTTTCAAGACTACAGGCGGTGTTACGCAGTATTAGCGTCATGTCTACTGGGAGTGACTAATTTTTTGACCACTGTGTATGTATTTTCGTTTTAGGAGCTCCGATTGCAGCATGTGGAGCATCACACCATACTGACCCGCAAAATCAGGTCATGTACATCACTATAATCCTAACAATTCGCGTATTATCATGCACCTACATGACTGGATAGTCGAGTCAGTTAATGCACCGCTTCCAGGCACGGGGAGGCGAGCCTAACCCGGATCGAGATGGCGGACCACCTGGTGAAACAAAATGTGACCGATGGCCAGTCTTACTACACTTGCCTTCAATGTACAAATTTTAATGCTAGCGTAAAGAAAAAGGCTATCGTGAATGGTCGCAGACGTGGCAGATCCCACAACAGTCCAAAGGAAGACATTATGGAACAATACAACCGAGTATTCCGCGAAAAACCTGGTTCTCCAATTGAAGCTATCTAGATGTCACACTACTACTATAACACGCAGCCGGCTGGGTCATGGCTGTTTTCCTTCACATCTTTACAGGATGAAAGTTCAACAATCTCCGTACTGCGAAGTCCACCCAAGTGAGATTGCAGATCTCAACCATGTTTCTACAAGAAGAGAGCATCCAGTTATAAGTGAAACACGATGGATTCAGCGTGAGAAGTTGTGATATATGGACTGTCTTGAGTACGTAACTGTACAAAGTGTACCATGAAGTTTGCCTGGAATTAGTATAATTTCTTATGTCTGTTCTGTGTGTGTAATATTGTATACCAAAACTGTAGTTATGCAATTCTATGGACCAATAAATTTTAAAAAATTAAAAATAAAAATAAAATCGAATCTAATCCACCTCGTGGTTTACTGACAATGGCTAGTGAGCCATCCAGCAAGTCTGGATGCTTTTCTTAAGCGGTTTTCCACACCTCACTAGGTAAATGCCGGATTGGTTGCCTCAGATACACACTACGCAAGAAGTTAGAAAACGTTTTCATACTTGCACATGGGAGTTGGACGTAGACAGATGAGTTATACAGAATTCGTCGTAGGGGTTGTTCGAATGTTCAAATGTGTGTGAAATCTTATGGGACTTAACTGCTAAGGTCATCAGTCCCTAAGCTTACACAGTACTTAACCTAAATTATCCTAAGGACAAACACGGACATCCATGCCCGAGGGAGGACTCGAACCTCCGCCGGGACCAGCCGCACAGTCGGTGACTGCAGCGCCTCAGACCGCTCGGCTAATCCCGCGCGGCCGTACAGGATGAATAAGAGACTGATGATCGTAGATGTTTAGTCTCCTTAAACCAATAATCATCATTATCACTGTGTATCTAATCCATGGTATGAATTTCATTTCAGTCACGGATATCCTTGGCTATGCAGCTTTTATGAAGATCACTATACGGGCCGGAGGTGGTCTGAGAGCGGTTAGATTACGTAGCGGGAGAGCGGCGACGAGGAAAGGTTGGGAAGCGGAGGCAGGCTGCAGGCGATGTGAGCGGCCATTGTATGCAGAACACACGAGGCGACACACGGCGAACAATCGCGGGCGGCGGGAACCGCGGAAGTGAGGCGGCAGCGGCCGCTCTGCCACACGCCACCCACGCTGGCCCCAGTCCCGCGGCTGCTTCTGGGTTCCGGGCAGCGCCAACTCATTCAGACGCATTGGTCTCTCCTTCACTGCAGCCCCCAGCAGACTTCACTCAAAGAGAGCGTCGGACAGGTGCTCTTCCAGCACTTACTGTGTAGATACTGAGTAAAGAGCGGAGCGGGGACCTATCGAGGAGCAAGCAGAGTAAGGACGATGCTGATGTCCGTTCGGTTACAATACCGGCGAAAAATGCACTAAAAAAAGTAACACCCGCAAAAAACACCTAGGAGTAACTGTATGGAGAATCCTAAAATGGAATGGCCACATCACACTATGTAAGCGTATTGTCATATCCCTGGTTTGGTTGCGGAATATCTTTGCGAGCGGCCGCGTTTTACAGACTCGAGCACGGAAGACGGAGCTGTTGGGTGTGTTGTGTGTAGCTATGCATGGGAAGGGCATTATTATGCAAGTTCAAGTGTTGATACAAGTGCTGTTACAGTAAAGTGATGAAATATGGCAGTGGATTCGGAGGAATGTGCATAAAGATGTAATTAAAAATGAGCAGTGCTGTCGATATCGTTTTTGAGTGTCCTCCCGTTTGCGTGTCGTACCGTAAGTCAGTCAACCGCGCCGTGTTCGGCCTGCCAGTATGAATAATGTGAAACAGTAAACATTAATTACCAAAAAAAGAGTGCAATAAAGTGCCAGTGTCTTGTGGCGAGCGTGAGAACGTGGGTTCGGTCATCGCGTTTCCGCATCATCAACAGTCAACCGCTCCGCGACGGTTACGCGCACGCTCGTACAAGTGAGAACTGAAAATTTAACTTCATGAACAGTGTTATTTTATTACTAGAGACAAGGAGAACGGTGCCAGATATCTGTGTGTGCGTGACGAGCGTAAGAACTTCCGTTCGATTATTCGGCTTCCGCATCAGCAACAATCACCCGCGTCGTGTCGGTTACGCTTACTCTCGTCAGAGTGATATTGTGGACTGGTAATCATCCATTAATTGGGATAAAAACCGAAGACTTAGAATGTAAACAGTGCAACCTGCGATTTTCTTATCGTCTCAGAATATAGTTGTTCATAGCAGACGTAGGACAGTGTTGTGTTTAACGTTTGCATATTTCGATACATAATTTCAGGCACGCCAGCAGCACTGTGGAGCAGAACAATACGACCGCCGCGGGGTTATCAGGCACGTGGTGTGAACAGGGCGCACGGACAAGGAGCGAGAAACAGTTTAAGGGACCCCAACCATTTGTACACCTGGGCGTGTTACAACTATCTGTAGGAGAAGCTGTCATACAGAGGCTCACTGGACGAATATTAAGGAAATGTAATTTATTCACGAGAGAAGTGTCTTACAAAACACTTCGATTCTTGAGTGTTGCTCATCAGTCCCTTTCTAGATTGGGTCCTTTGAAGAGATGAAGGAGATCCAACGAAAAGCAGCACATTCTGTCACGAGATCTTTTAGTATGCGCGTGTGCGTTAAGCAGATACTCATCAAATTGCAGCGCAGGCGCTAAAAGGAAGGCGTTGCATATCAGGAAGTGAAATTCCGAGCACATACGTTCCAGGAAGAATTGGGCACCGTATTACTCTCTCCCACGTTTGTCACGGTGAGAAAATCGGAGAAATAAGAGCTCATTCTGAGGTTTGGCGACAATAGTTCTTTCCACGTTTCATTTCAGAATGGAACAGAAAACGGGGAACATGAAACTGGTACCAGAATTATCCTTCGACACCCTCCGTTGCACGTGGAGATCACTGAGAACTTTGCAGAATATATTAAACGACACTTCAGATGTCATCATTCAGTACTTTGTCGACAGGACAGCACAGCATAGAAAAGTGCACTCCTGCACCTGACCGGCGCGTGTTGAACAACACTGACTGAGGCGCTGCTGGTTATACTAGGCTTGCTACCACTATACCGCCGTACGAAAGAGAGGTGCACAATATTGGCCGAAAAAGCGCGAATATGATAAGGTAAAGGAGATACTGGGCACACGAGTCGTATCGAATAATAATATAAAGACATGCATCGATACAGAATGGCGAGAAATCTGGAACAGGGCAGAAACGACGAGGAGAACCTACCACTTCCTCCCTAACACAAAAGAAAGAACAAGAATAACATACCTCTTACCATCTATTTGTTGAGACGTGGTCCATATCCTGCCTACTTACTAAAAATACCTCAACGCACCACGGAGACTTGTGAATGTGGCGCAATCGGCACCCCGCATCACGTCATCTGAGAATGTGCCGTTAGACAAGATGTTATAATGGTACAAATGGCTCTGAGCACTATGCCACTTAACTTCTGAGGTCATCAGTCGCCTAGAACGTAGAACTAATTAAACCTAACTAACCTGAGGACATGACACACATCCATGCCCGAGGCAGGATTCGAACCTGCGAACGTAGCGGTCGCGCGGCCCCAGACTGTAGTGCCTAGAACCGCTCGGCCACTCCGGCCGACCAAGATGTTATAGACCAGGAAAGGAATGCATTTGGTAATACAACAGTCTACGACATAATAAGCAATGAGGAACTGTGGCATAGGCTGAACTCGCCGACAGCTGAAATTTCAACTAATGGATTGCAAGCCTACTTGGCTAAGAGACAACAAAGAAGAGGCCATATATCGTGATAAGGAGATTCACCACGGCAGAATACCCACTACATCAACCTTCTGGAAGCAGTGAGGAAATGAGCCTCGGGGAGGACCAGGTTGTTGTTGTTGTTGTTGTGGTCCTCAGTCCTGAGACTGGTTTGATGCAGCTCTCCATGCTACTCTATCCTGTGCAAGCTTCTTCATCTCCCAGTACCTACTGCAACCTACATCCTTCTGAATCTGCTTAGTGTATTCATCTCTTGGTCTCCCTCTAGGATTTTTACCTTCCATGCTGCCCTCCAATGCTAAATTTGTGATCCCTTGATGCCTCAAAACATGTCCTACCAACCGATCCCTTCTTCTAGTCAAGTTGTGCCACAAGAATGGGTAGCTCTGAGAGATGAAGTAGTGAAGGCAGCAGACGATCAAGTAGGTAAAAAGGCGAGGGCTAATAGAAATCCTTGGGTAACAGAAGAAATATTGAATTTAATTGATGAATTTAATTGATGAAAGGGGAGGACCAGGAAGAATTCTCTAAGACGCGGACAGCCATCTGGCAATCCGCACCTTGGGTGTCACAGAAGCGCAGCCGCTGTGAATCCCGAGTTGCACCTCAGCGCTCCAGGGGCTAACAGCCTAGAGAAATCAGAAATCGTGCTTGGTTTTGATACTAAGTACAGTAGTGTAGTTTATTGTTGCGTAGTGTAGTGCTTTGTAGTGTTATGTGGTAGTGTGGTCTAGGATTATAAATTACAAAATTTGTGACGTTCCAATACTGCATAGTGTAACAGCGTGTACATTCTGGATTCCAGATGAACATACGGCTATATCTGTGCGCCAGTGCCCAAATGCTAATATGTAGTCCTGTTCTTAGTTATTATTGTTATTGACAAACTGCCTATTGGCTTCCGTCTCGGGTTCTTCGGCCGACGTTTATCTAATGAATTTTCTGACGTTTCGTCAGCACGAGTGGCTGGCATTGTCAAAGCTTCACCCTCCATTGCCGGCAATGGAGGGTGAAGCTTTGACAATGCCAGTCACTCGTGCTGGCGAAACGTCAGAAAATTCATTAGATGAACGTCGGCCGAAGAACCCGAGACAGAAGCCAATAGGCAGTTTGTCAACAAGTGGCCCCGAAAGCCTTAACAATTTTGTATTATTGTTATTATTCTTTTTTGTAGATATTTCACATAGATTTTCTCTTTTAGTAACATAATGCTTAGTTATTAGCAACATATTTGAAACTATGTGAAAATATTATTTGCTGTAGTCATGCCAATTCATGTGCAACATTCGGCTGTTCTTTTATATAGATAACAGACTAATATAGAATAGCTAATAAATGAAACTTTGCCGATTTGCCTTAAGCGAATTTGGGAAAGCACACGAAACCTAAATCTGAATGTCCGGACAACGATTTGAAAGGCGCTTCTCCTGGATGCGACTGAATAATTGCACCATCTCTCTTTTTAGTCTTCCTGATTGTAAGAGAGATCACTTACAAAATGAGGTGCATGATGATAACTCTATCTTTGTACATCAAGAGATGCCCTGTTGCTTTTGGTGAAAGCTAACAGACCAAATAAGAAACTTCATTGTCCGTCTAGATTGCATATATTTCTAATGTTGTGACCCGTTCCTTAGGACCATCTTCAGGTATGTATACATAAGAAAATAAAAGAACTAATCATCATGTAGCCGAAGACACGCAAGTCTACTATTACACCATATCTAAAACCAAACGTTCCGAAAAGTCCCTGTAGTTGAGGTACCCTATGCTCAGGTAGATTTTGTGGCAGATATGGTTTAATACTTTAGTAGCATTGTGTATCTCAGGTTATATAGATGGTTACTTATTTTATTGTACAGCTATAAAGAAAATTCAGTGGAACTGGATACGGTCATAACTTTACAAATATACAGGATGATTCAGGTGAAATAGTAAATATTGAAGGAGGCGGTCGTACGGACTACCTCAAATAAAACATTCCATATAGCATATGTCCAGTTGTTACTGATTAGAGAGATAAAAAATACTCACAGAAGCGGTTAAGCGTTATTAGGTTAAAAGTGGATTTTCATAAATTCCACCTCTGGCTTCAATGCAATTTTTTTACTCTCTCTACAGGACCGCGTGCAGCTCTTCTGAGACCATTTTGGCGTTCTTTTGTGAGGGGCAACCCTTTTCATAATCCGAATGACCAACTGATCGATTGTGTTTACGTTTTCTTCGTAAACTTCGCCTTTCCGCCACCCCCTTACATGCAAAAAATGTTTACACGATGTGTTGCCTGACGATTAAAATGTCCCAGAGCCCAGTCATGTTGGAAAAAGAACCTGACCATGTAGCCAAAGGAACTTCTTCGAATGATAGTGGAAACTGATTTTCAAGAATGTCGGGATAAAGGGAACATGTAAGGCGTCACAGTAAAACAATAGGCTTAATTAACCGTCTATTATACCGCACCACACATTAAAAGAGATACGTTCTTTCGTGTATCTACAAATGATTGTCGGAACAAGTGAAAGTACCTTCCTCAGTAAACAGTTTTAGTAGGATTACTCAGCGATTTTCAAATAGACAGCGACAAAATTCCAGTCGTCTACATTTGTCTCCTTGCCGAAGGAACTGAAGAATCTGCTGAAAATGTAAGGATGAATCTCTTGCCTACGCAATGTTCGCCACATTCTTGTATGTGGAATGTCGATGAGCGAAGGATTTACGCGTTCACTTGTTGAACGACTATTTCTTTCAGCTGGATAATGACGTCATTCACACTTTATTATTTTGACAGTTGGATGAGATGCTGGGCACTGCAGCTATCTTACGCAGTTTAGTGAAAACACGAGTAAACATTTTTGAATGTGATACTCTACGGCCAGAAAGTTTACCGTATTCTATAGAAGCAGCAGCAGCACGTTTCCATTACATAAACCGTACTCAGATGCCATATTAATACACTTGTCATTTGTAAATAGGTGCGCCTCGGTTCACAGTACGATAGAATTGGCCGAAAAATGTCAATCACAGCTACAAAATTCAATCATGTAAACTCAGGCACAACTTCACATCTTTTATACAAAAACGAAAATCGTAGTCGATAAATAAACCCATAGCAGCTGGAGTACCAACAAGCGAAATGAACTTATTTCTGCAACCGGCTGTATCCGTATCACCAATAAAAATTGGACACATGTTAGAGGGAATGTTTTATTCTGTCTGATGTACACTTCTACCTCCTAAAATGCTTACTTTCACTTTCATTGCCCGAACGTATACACCGGTCAGTCAGAAGATTATGACCACCTACCGACTATCAATATAAACCCGTCCAGGAGATAGCAGCGTCACCGGACGTGGAATGCCTGCTAGTCAGACACAAGCACGGTGCATGTATCAGTGAGCGTGCTGTCTGTGTGTAGAACGCAGAAGGCACGCGAATTACCAGAGTTTGACAGAGGGCACATTATGATGGCCCGGAGGCTCGGCAGGGGCATTTCGGAAACTGCACGACTTGTTGGGTATTCGAGAAGTGCTGTAGTAAGTGTCTTCAACACGTGGCGATCCCAAGGTGGAACCAGTCCAGATGTGGGGTGGGGCGGCCATCTCTCATTAGAGATGCTGGACGTCGTAGGCTGGGCATACTGGTAAAAAGAACAGGTCGTGGATTGAGACGGAACTAACATCAGACTTTAATGCTGGGCAGAATACAAGTAAGCCTTAACATACAGTGCACCGAACACTCTTAACAATGGGCCTCCTCAGCCGATGACCTTTGCATGTGCTAATGTTAACGCCACGATATCGGCAAATACTACTGAAATGGGCACTTGACATCGGGACTGGACGTTGACGCAGAGGCAGAGCATTGCAGGGCCTGATGAATCCCGGTATCTTCTTCATCATGCCGAAGGGAGGGCGCGAATCCGTCGTCTTCCAGCGGAAACAGCTCCTTAACACCTTTACTGCGGGACGGTGATAAGCTGGCGGCGACTCTGTTATGCTCTGGGGAACATTCACGTTCCAGTGGAGCTCGCACACTGGTTACAGACGACGTACACCCCTTCATGGCAATCATGTTTTCTGATGACAGTGGCATTTTCAACACGATTATGTGCCATGTGAGAAGGGCGTAGTGTCTTGGAGTTGTTCGATGAACACAGTGACGAGTTCCAATAGATGTGTCAGCCCCCAACTCGCCAGATCTGAACGCGATCGAACACATCTGGTATGTGATTGAAAGTGACGTCGGGGCTCATCGCCCCCGTCCCCCGTCCCCAGTACTAACGTGAATTATGTGGCCTGTTTGTTGCCGACTCCCTACAGCGACCACCACGACGCGGCGTCACTGCTATCCGTCCTAAAGGTGGAGATATCGACTATTAGGTAGGTGGTCATAGTGTTCTGGTCGATCAGTGTATAGAATGCTGTACTCGAGTAAATTTGTACTACTATATTTTCTACTCCTCCTTGAACACATTGTATGTGTTGTAGACGGGCAATAAAGTTTGTTAGACAAATTTACTGTTTAGCTCCTAACATTATAATTACATTAACTCTCCATTGGCAAAGATGACATTTTCACTGTAACTGAGTAACATTTTTTCAGTGTTGTTCACAAATATTATACCTTCTTTGATGAATATGATTAAAGTCTGATGACGACCTTGTAAGCCGAAACCCGGTTAAAAGAATATTTTGGTTTTCATTTATAATGTTACTAGCTTAACGGCCGCTGCTTCGCTCAAGTTTACCTAGTAATTACAACAACAACAATTTTATAAACATATATTATGCCCACTGAAAAATTGATGTAGTAAAAAGCCGTTTCTTTTTCTATACAATTCTGACAAAGCCGATTTGTTGTGGTGACTTTTAAATAGCTCTCTTTGATTAGTTCAAAAACTGTAACAGTTTCTGAAGTTGACACAGTAATTAAGGCCATAGGAGCATGGTCTTTTCCGAACGTACTTCTCACCAAAAAGCGATTCTGCTTTCATAATGAAATATTTACATTCAAAAACGTTTCATCCCCTATTTCACGTCCTTAGGGATTGAAATTCCTAGAACACCGAAACACGTCTTTTTTATTTTACTTTTAACCGAGAAGTCATAGGCGTAGCTTTAAAATGCTTCAGTACTTCATTAATAATGATTTTCTAAAAAAAAATTTTCACCTGCTATTTCATTTCAATGCGGTCGAATTTCCAGAAATGCTGAAACACATTTTTTTTATTTCTGAGACAGAAACTAAACGCCAGTTTCCGTAATTCTAGCTTCAAAATTGCCTTAATAGCGACATATTTTAAAAAAAAACCTTTCGTTCCATACTAGAGCCCTTTAGGGGGCGAGCAGTATCCCGATGGACCGCACGACTGATTTGTAATCAGTCTCCTTGGTAGATCGCATTTTCCCAATACCCTGCCAACGAACCGAAGTGTACCACCTGCCTTACCCACAACTTACACCATTCTCTTTCATAGCTCTACAGATTGTTAAAAATGGTTCAAATGGCTCTAAGCACTATGGGACTTAACATGTGAAATCATCAGTCCCCTAAACTTAAAACTACTTAAACCTAACTAACCTAAGTACATCACACACATCCATGCCCGAGGCTGGATTCGAACCTGCGACCGTAGCAGCTGCGCTGTTCCGGACTGAAGCTCCTAGACAGACCGTTACACCTACCTATTTGTATGAGGTGACTGATTCTAATTTTGAATCACTGATAGTGTAGTCATAGGATACTATATTTTCTTCATTTAGTAATGCGCACACTTTTACATTTTCGAACCTTTGAAGCAAGCTGCTGAACTTTTCACCATTCTCAAATCTTATCAAGATCTAACCGAATATTTGTGCAAATTTTATCAGACAGTACTTCATTAAAGGTAACTGCAGCATCTGGGAAAAGTCTGAGCTTACTACTTATTTTCTCTGTAAACTCATTAATGTAAAATGTGACTTCCAACTAATTTCAGTGTGGTACGCTTTAAGTTATTTCTACATCTGTCGACGACTCTCCAACCAAGAAAAGATGCTGTGTGCTGCCTGTCTGGGAATTCTCAATTCAGTCACAAATTTTACTCGACACCCCATAAGATCGTATTTTCGATAATAAGCGTAAGTATGGTAGTGACCCAAATGCATTTAGGAAATCAAGACAAATCATCCACCAATGCCTTGATCCATGCCTTTCATTATGTCATATGAATAAAGCGTGAGTCCGCTTTCACATCGTCGATGTCTTCGGATCAATGTTATTTGACAATAAAAAGTAAACATTATCATTACCGCCCCCCTCTGCACCTCAGGTAGATCACGTGAAGCGACCGTCTCTTACTGGACAGCACGTGCATACCTCCCAAGGACAGGAGGGGCGCGCCTCCGGGCTCCAGCGCTTACGGAGTTGGCCATCACTGCGGCCGGCCTCTCTTGGAAAGCTTCCAACAAAGTCACCTCGCAGAAGTCTGCCCGGCTCCAGTCTCGGTGCAAGAATTTCTCCATTTATTCCGCCGCGCTCTCTGAAAAGTTAGACAGCCGAGAAACGAGAACGCGT